>NC_084482.1:6665490-7374490 GCF_030035675.1 Rhineura floridana
TCTTGGCGCCTTCTTGCCTAAGTCTCAGTACAGCAAATGGAGGAAGTGATAGAAGTGTGAAATGAATTAAAAATAAGAAATATGTGCCAGCGCCTAAGATTTCCTGGAAGCTATTTCCACTCTCATCAGCCCAGGTGTGTGGAGCCCAGCTATGGTAAGTCAGTGATGAGAAAAAGGCACCCTGCACATAGTCAGAGAAAGTCAATTATTCAGTCACAGGAAATATAGTCTCAGCAAAAGCATGAATCGGATTCTACAGCCTGCCACTGATTTGTTTGTTAAATATTCTAAGAGTGACACACAGAAGTTCTGGATGAGGTTATACAAGTTAACTTGCCCTTCTGTTCTGCAAAAAAAAATGACATGACCCCAGGCATTTTAGCATGTGTTTATAAATTGTTTTTTAAAAATGTGTTTTTTAAATCTGTATATTAGTTTTTAATTGTTGTATACTGCCCAGAGAGCTTCGGCTATGGGGCGGTATATAAATGCAACTAACAAACAAACCTAGTTGGAAGATGCATTGTTATTTCTGTTGGTAAAGGTCAAATAATACCCTAGTAATAGAAAGCAGATTCTAGAAAAGATCGTAGTCATGCCAGGAAGAAAGGTCCAGATTATGAGAGGCTTCTGAGGAATTTTAATTTGTTTACACTGACCCAGCTCAGATTAGACCAGGATGCATAATAGAAAGTGGTCTTGTACCAAGTCAGATCATTGGTCCACTGAGCTCAGCATCATCTACAATGGACTGGTGATGGTTCTCCAGGGTTTCAGGCAGGCTCTGTCCCAACCCTACCTAGAGATACTGGGGGCTGAACCTGGGTCCTTCTGTGTCCAAAGAAGACGGGAACACTTGTATGTAGACAGCCCTATAGCAACCCACTTCCACCCTCCCACCGACTCCTTATGGTTCTTCCCCTCCTCTCCCCTTCCCCACACATCCAAGAAGAAGGCCTCACCTTCTTGAGGTTGCCAACACGGGTTCCAATGAAAACGACTGAGTGGCCGTGATAGGTATAGGCAGCAACGCTGGCCATGCCCTCAGTCTTCTCCTCCAGCAGTGGGAGCCCTTCAATGACCTGCAGTCCCCCGAGGGGTTGGTTCAGCACCAGCCCACAAAAATTCCCATTGATCTGCATGGGCTGGAAACAGGGAGAGAAGGGAATAAGGGTTGATATCAGATGGGATCTGGTGCCCTTTTCCTGTATTACGGTGATAGGATTGGATACATCATGACATTCTAGCCCCCCCCCATATTTTAGGACAGAGAAGGGGAACCTGCAGCCCTCCAGATGTTATTGAACTCTATCAGCCACAGACAGCACAGCCTGTGATCAGAGGTGATGTGAGTTGTAGTCCAATGATATCAGGTGGGGCATCACAGGTGCCCCATCCTTGTTCTACTGTATTTGTGGGAAACATGGCACCGGGGGGTGGTTAAGAGAACAGAGGAAAGGGTCAAGGAGACTTTCAAGCACCAGAATGGAATGGAAATGAGCAAGTGGGCATTGGGAGGGAACAGAAAAGCCCAAATCACTTGACCACGCAGTACCGTGTTGATGCAGGGCAGCTCTTTGTTGAGAAGCCACGGGAGGGAGAGCCGCCCTTCTCCACGATAGCAGGACTGGATGCGCTCACGGATGCGTTGATTGATCTCATCCAGTGTGAAGAGGCAGAGAAGGCTCTCCCGGGGCGGCGCTGCCCGGTTCTTCTGGCCTTGCGAGAAGGCAGCATAGAGCACATCCTGCCCTTCAGCAATGCCCAGCGACTGGGCCAAGTCGTGGCCTGCCTTGGCCAGCTGAGCAGCCTGCACAAGCCGGTACTCCACGCCATCCTTAGAGCAGCCCAAGGGGAATTCCACATAAGAGTAAAACTCTGTGTCATTGGCACACAGACGCACAATCTTAGATGAAAAGAACCGCTCCCCACCAGACACGCCAGGGCCACCTGGACCTCCTGCTGGCTCCAGGGGTGTCTGAGCTGTGTCTAGCTGCAAAGTGAGGAAATACACAAAGCCACCAGACACAAATGCTGACACATAGTAGATATCGAAGGCTGGGTAGAGCGAGAGAGTGTCCGAAGGAACTTTGATCTGGGAGGAGACAAATTCATCCTGATAAACAAGGCTGAACATCTCGGGGCTGCTGGCATCAGAGGTCAGACGGCGGCTGGAGAGAGTGGGAAAATACTCAGAGCGCCCCCCTATGGACGTGCCCACAAAAAACTGGCTGGGCTCCCTCGGCTGCTCCACAATCACACCAGCCATGGCATCTGGTTCACGCCCGCCGGAAAGATAGTGCTCTTTGCGTTGGTGTGGCTCACCCAGCTTGGCCAAATCGTCTAACCGCAAGAGTTGGCACACCCCTTGCCAAACGCTTCCACAGGCCACCAGGCGGCTGCCAGCATAGTCGATCAGCAGCAGCTTATTGACGTTGTCAGCGGGGGCCAGCCGGTGAGCACAGAGCCGCACGGCAGGCGGAGGGTAGCATCGGGGGTCATCAGGCACCGGCCCCGTCGTGTGAGCCCGCAGCTGGGTCAAGTTGGCTGAGAGCTTGTAGATGCGGTTGATGGCACCAAGGTAGACCTCACCCGTGTCATGGTGGACAGCCAAGTGGGTGAGGGCCATGTCAGAGACTGTGAAGATGGCACGTGTGGATAGGATGCCTAAGACAGGTGGCAGCGGCAAGGAGAGGAGGACGGCAGCTGTGGTGGTGGCTGTGAGCAGCAGCCGCCACATGATCACCAGGGAGTTGCCTGGGGTCAGGCAGGGCCAGACATGGGCAGCTCATTCAGCCTGCAAGGGGGAGAGGGAACGGTGGTTAAGCACCAATCTAGCATTATGCAGCAAAATCAAAAAGCATCCAGTAGCAGAGCAGAAATGGCAGGCACAGTAAACAGCAGCCAGACTCTGAGGCTGCAATCCCATTTGTAGTCCAGCAACAACTCCCATCATTCCTGGCCATTGGCCATGTTGGCTGAGGCTGATGGGAGTTGAGCTCCAACAAAATCTGGAGGGCATCAGGTTCCCCAGCCCTGCAATACATAGTTCCTTGAGAGTGAAGCCCCACTGAGCTCAGTGAAACTTTGCTCTAAGAAAGTATGCAGAGGGACCGGGTTGTCAGGTTGCACAGCACCTTTTTGGGGCTAACAAAGTTAGTCTCTTGGAATTAGGCTTACAATTACTTAAAACTAAAATCTCCTTGGAGCTCCGCAAAGCTATGCCCCTTAAGGAGCTCCAAATGCTTAAGAGTCCCCCAATCAAGCTCTGTCTGGAAATCCACACTTCCCCACATAAAAAGTCACAGCCTCCAAGGATTTGGTTTTCTCCTTCTGACAGCCTTCCCAGTTTCTCATTAGCACCCACCATACACAGCACAAAGCAGCACCTGCAGAACTGAGAAGCAAACACATCATCACACTGCACATGCAGACGCACGCACACACACACACACCCTGCAAGAACGCAGAAAAGCTGAAGGCAGCAATGCCACCTGTCACACAAAATGAACAAAGGTGGCACTAACAAGAGGTGACTCCCTTCTCATTCCCAAGGCTACCCTCCACACACACACTCTCCCAATGTCTACACCAGGAATGGGAACCTCATGCCTCTCTATCTAGCCCTCGGGGCTTTCCCCAGGCACCCCCCTGGCCATGCTCCACACCATCAGTAAGTGCTTTTATCTGGCTAGAAAGTGTCTTTGAACTGTGTCTTTGAACTGTCCTCAGAGGGTGAACCCAACACTCCACAGATCAAGGAATTTGGGAAGTAGGCAGAGTAGCCAGGAATCAGCACTGAAGGGTCCTCTGAGGGGAGACTCGCTGAAAAACCCTGAGTGCTGTCAGTGGAGCCACTCGCCAGCCCTCCCAAACACCAATGCCAAAAGGTCTGGGTCCAGGCTGAAGAGTGACGGCATGGCCTGCATCTACAGACTCAGACACATTGTGCGACTCGAGAACAGAGGTCTTCTTGAGACCAAGTTATCCCTGAAATACCTTCATCACTACCAGTGGCGGTTTGGCTGTGGTATAAGAGGCTAGAGCATATTAGTTCTTCCTTTTCAGCCTTCCTGCTGCTGGAAACAACACTGGTCTCTCTAGCACCTTGAAGCTGAGCCCAGTTGGGCTGCCGTGCCTAGATTCCCTTTGGTATTGACCCTGGACTGTGCCTGCCCTTGCCTCTGGATTACGTTTTAGACCTGGACTGATTGTCTGTGCTTGGCCTTTGTTTGCTTTGGACACAGTTGCATCAGTGAGTGTTTCACAGAGGAGGTTTATACCTCCCTGGACTGGGGATCCAACCCCCTGAGGGGACCTGCCCTGCTGGAGCACAACGGGTTCCCACCTCTGACCTAGGCTATTTACATCATAGCAATGGCACCTCAATACAAATACCACAGGCCCCATTTGAACATGACATGGGCAGGCAAGAAGAACTTACCTGTGCAACACGGCCCATTGGCTGGTATCTCATTTGGACTGGACCCTCAGCCACTAGATCTACAATGTTAGCATGCCAGTGCAATGCCCACCTAGGCTACAGATCCCTAGCATGATAAGAGTGCACACCACAATGGCCCAGGGCCCAAATGAAGTCATATATTGGGCATGTGCAATGCTACAATGGAGAGGTCTCCTTGCCTGTTCATATCATATTCAAATAGTTCATAGATACACGTCCATCACTTAATGGCTCCATCATCAAGGCAATACTCTGCATGTGGGAGTGAACATAGGAAGCTGCCTTATACTGAGCCAGAGCAATGCTCATCTAACTCAGTATTGTCTACACTGGCTGGGATCAGCACTTCAGGCTTTCAGACAGCCTGGAGATGATGAGGATTGAACACGGGACCTTCTGCTTGCACAGCAGCCCCTAAGTTACTGCTTCCCCTCCGCCCCATTATAGGCCAAATGCCACATTTTTACATTGCTTCAGACTCAACGCTTTTCATTAGACTGGCATCACCCATTCAGCTGGAGAGTCAAACAAGAAGCAATCAAGCAACATGACTGCACATGTGAACCAGACCCCTTATGCTGAGATCCCTCAATGATGTACTGTGCCCCACACGGACCTCAAAAAGCCCCCATGCATCTTGGGTTTTCATCCATCTCTCTGAACTTGTCAATATGCCATCTCCAAAACTACTCTCCACAAACATTTGCAGTCACTTCCCTGTCCTCCATATACAAAATCACACCTTCAGGTGAATATGCACTGTGCACAGGGTCATAAATTCCATATAGAATTAGACAGTGACCATGAGCAAGCAATGAAAATCTATCCTTTTACCACTGACTGCAAGTACAAACTGGTGGCTAAAGTATTCACTAGAGCTGGAATAGGCATACTGGTAGCCATGGACTATATCTGGCTGACGAAGCAATTTTATCCGCTTCCCAGAGGCCCTATAAAATGTTATTTAATGTGTGGTATAAACATCATGCTCAGCTTCTCATAAGAAAACGTTTTCAAAAACTGTGAGAAATAAAAGGGATGTTCTGCACTTTAATGTTATAGCCATGTTTTGAGCATAATGTCCTAACTGATAAGGTACTTTCCCCATAGGAGCAGCTGTGATAGCCTGCTGCAGCAAAAACAACAGAGTCTTGTGGAACCTGTAAGATCAACAATAATTTAAAATAAATTTGTTGGTCTTTAAGGTGTCACAAGACTCTTGGTTGATAGGTACTTCCATAACTTATTATAAAGCCTCATGTAGAGAGCACAGTAACTCCAAATAATGCAGACACACAATCTAGAATCTGCAACTATTATCCAGAAACACATTTCATTGTCCCTACCCCAATTTCCATACCATTTTGGACTCGTCAAAATTTTACACACACTTATCACAGAGTTGTAGTGCACACAGAGAGCCTGCAACCACCCCCACCCCAGCTCACATAGCACACAAAGTCAGATCATCAATCCATCTAGCCTTGTTATGTCCCTTCAAGTCGATTACAACTTATGGCGACCCTATGAATCAATGGCACCTGCCCTCTCTTCCCAAGTTCCTTAAAGTGGAGCTGCCAGGAATTGAATCCAGTACCTTCCACATGCAAAGCACATGTTCTACCAGTGACCATATTTAAAAATAAGTAAGAGTATAAAGCTGTGTGTCAGGTGTGGCGAACCTTTGGCCCTCCACATTTTGCTGATCTATAGCTCCCATCATCCCTGCCCATTAGCTGTACTTGCTAGGGCTGATGGGAATTGTAGTTCAGCAACATCTGGAGGGCCAAAGGTTCCCCACATCTGCTATGTGTGGTCATGGAGAAACCATGTTTTGTGGTTTCTATTAAGTGAAGTGGGAAATGGTGTTTCTAAAATAAGGGCTGCCCAGCAACCTTGCCCCCTTCCTGCAGCTGAACTACAGCAAACATACAAACACTGTAATTAAGCCTGCAATAAATGACTATAATATACGCTCACACACACATATATATATGTACACAAATGCTCCCCGGCCACCAATACATTCATACAGATGGTTTTTCATTGTTGCCTTGTCCTTTTCCACTACGCTAAGGCATTGACTCTCCACACCTACCATGGTGGCCCCACAGCAGACTGCCTTATAAATGACGACATCAGTACACACAAGCCTTTCAACCTCTCCCCAAATATCATCTAACAAATGGGCATAGATCTCCCCTTTTCATTCTATGCAGCCTTTCCCGACTCAAGGAAACCACAGACCACTGGGTTTGCTTTTCATTATATAGATCCTCCAATAAGCTTATTTTATTCCTCCCCTAACATTACCCCACATGCTCAGCTTCTCAATCATCCACCTCACAGGAAGAAAAATCCCCCATCCCATATTTCGAGCTTTCCTCCAAAGCTTTTTTGTCTACTTTTCCCTTCTCAGCAGGCATGAATAATAAATAGACCCCTCCCAGAAAGAAAGGCCTGGAAGAGGCACAGCTTATAGCAACGAGTGGAACAGCAACCGTAACCATTCTAAGACCCAATACTTTACAATGCCCTCAACCAGGGAGGGAAGCACAAATAGGAGGAAGAGTCTGGGATCCACTAATCATCCTGCCAACAGAGAGAAAAGAGACCAACCTGTTACACACACATTTCAGTTGTCCATCAAATACAACATTGGGCAGTGGAAACCAGGGTTCAAAACAGCATCACAGTTATACGTCCCCCAGGGTGAACTTGATCTCAGTTTTCCCACTCTGCAAAATGGGGGCCGTTTGATTGGACTCACAGATCTATTGTGGGGATGAACAAAATTCAGGAAATGCTTTTTTAAGCAATGTATTCAACTAAAAGGAAAAGGAGAGAGTCTAAGAGGTCTTCTCTTCCATAACACACCACAATCAATGAGACTGGCCCAATTCCCAGAGCTAGGAGACCCCTCCTCTCAAAATCTAAGATTCTGCTCCCTTGAACCACAAACAGCTATAATAAAGATATAGCAAGAAGAATTCTGGCCCCTCCAGCACAATCCACATCCTCACCAGGCCACTAAAATTACATGTTTGGAAATTCTTCCAATAGAAATGATATTTTTTGGGGTTCCAGCAATGAGGACAAGGTTTTTTTGTTTTTTAGCAAGAGCAAAGCTCCAGATACAAAACAAACCCACCGACTGACAAATCGTGTACAACCGCAAGATCGGGGCCAACGAGGTGATGCGTGTGTTATCTTCTAAGCGCCCCCCCCACACACACACACAAACCAACCCCAGCTAGAGTATGGTGGGCGTTAGCCAGCCTTCTCCCCCCGGGATCGGGCTCTTCCAGGGTAAGGAACCAAATCATTGTGTGGAGGGAAAAGGAAGGAAAGAGTTGATCTCTTCCACACAGACGGCTGTAGCGATCTAAACATGATACATTCTCACACACATTACCTTACCTGTTCGCCTCGCCACCCCCCCCCCTTCCCGGCCTCGTTTCCTTCCTGTGACGGCCGTACACTTGCAACGAAGCCCGCTGCTTTCCCAATCCAGAGAGGAAAGCTAGGAACCTCCCTGAACCGTACGCTTAAAAAAAATCGGGAGGGGGGGCGACCAATTCAAGAACAGCAACCACAAAAGGGGGGGCAACAGATGGGGCGTCTGCTGCTGGCACAAAATCAGGCAGTCTCCCCGTCTAGCAAAGACCCAAGTGGAGGGAGGGGGGGAAATCCCACCCCCAACACAGAGAGCCAGTTTCCTTGCAAACCGCCACGACCTTCCTTGTTACATTAAAATGGTCCACCCGGTGCTGAGAATGGGATGGGTGGGCATGCACGGGGTAATGCCTCCCTTCCTCACCTACGCTCCCCGAGCCCCTCTGCAGTGCACGGATTCACCCTCTACCTGCTCCCGCTATTAGCTCCGCGCCTCTGCCTCCCTCTGCTCCGTCTCCAGCTGCTGCTCGGTGTCTGCTCCCGCCCCAGCCGGTCTGAGCCCTTTAAACATGGCCAGAACCATTGGAGGCATGGGGGGAGAAGCGAAGGGATTGGGGGATTAGAGAAAGCATCGCTTCCCCGCATCTTCCTTGCCAGGTCCCTGAAAGCTCTCTTCCCGGTTTTTTTCTATACGAGCCTCCTTCCCTCTTCTCATCTAAGGGCAGGAGAACCTCCTGTGTCCTCCGCGCCAAATAGTCGCCATGCACGCAAACCCCCGGCCCCTAAAATGGTACCGCCCGGGCACTCATTCATCCAGACCCTTGAGTAGGGGCCAGTTTGAGACTCGAGGTGTTTTGCAAACGGATCTCTCCCACATAGGCTGAGTGTAGGAGACAACCCGGCAGAAAGCTCAACACTCCCTGGCTAATCGTGCATGGAACACCCCCTTGCCCCAATACACACATACACACAACCAGCTCCCTCTCTCATTTGTTTTGCAGAAGGAGGCGCTCTTTTCCTTGCAAAGGATTATCTCACCCAGGAGTCAGGACCCCCTTGAGCCGAACCCTGAAAGCGATGCCAAGAATCACAGCGTGAGCATGCGAGAGTCTAATTTGCAAGCAAAAATATTACATGATAATAAATCCTCCACCTCTCACTACTAGAATCCCTGGGACTTCTCTCTCTCTCTCTCTCTCTCTCTCTCTCTGTGTGTTCTTTTTTTGGGGGGGGGGTTCTGAAAAGACAGGAGGAGAGATGGAAGCTAATATCCCCGAACCTCGTGAAAAGAAGCGGAAATGTGCTGTGTGAGGGGGATATTATACATTCCCAATTACACCCCTTATAACCCAATGCTGTCTTTTCCGGCCCTGGACAGCGTCGCTGTGCGTAAAGAGCCCCCTAGCGGAGAAACCAGACGAAGGAAAGCGGGGGTGGAGACACTAGTTGCACGCCTGGAATCAGTTTGCCCCCGCGACGCACCTAAGAAGAGCCCCCCCCCATCTTCTCGCCATCAGATCCCTCTCCCAAGCTCCCCGTGCCCTTGCCCCGCTACAGATCCCAGCTATTTTCCACCCTCCCCCTTGTTTAGGCTGCCGCCGCCGCCGCTGTACCAGCCAGGGCACGTTGTCATGGAAACGGGAGCCAGGAGATGAGAGATGATGGACGCCCCATGGGTGGCGGGAGGATGATGGAGAGCACTGGGCGGTGAGGGATGGGTCAAAGAGGGAGAGGGGAGATAGGGACGTGGGGGGAGCTGAGCCCACTGTGGTCTGGTGGGTTGGACATGGAAGGGGGGGAGGATGGAAGCACAGGATACATGCCCATTTGGCACACACACTCACTCACTCTATCAAACTAAATCCCAGGGTCTGTCCGGTCTTGTACCCCCGTCTCCCGGGTTCTTTCGCCAGGCAGCCATTCCCTCCGGTTGAGTCATAAACCGCGGGCCTGGCGGGAGGGGGCTGTGTTAGTGTCCCGGCTCACAAGAAAAAGGGGAGGGCTCGTCCCGACCCGTCCCGTCCCGTCCCGTGCCATCCCATCCCGGGCTGGGATCCAAGAGAAAGGGGGCGGTCGGGTGGCCTGCCTGCCTGCTGCTGCCTGGCACCGCGAACGCCCAGAAACCACTGAAATTCAACACGCCCCGAGGCCTCTGATGGGAACCAGATGCCGCCGCCGTTGCAGCTACTGAGCCTGGCAAGGGCCACGTCCACGTGGGCTGGGTGTGCAAGGAAGGCGGCGGGGCAAACAAGGGGTTGTGGGTGCACTGGAACTACGTGGAGGTCGCCAGGCAAGCACCAGAAGCAAGTATAGTTGGAGTTAACGTGAGTTGGTGCCGGTGACCCGATCAGAGAAGGGAAGACCGGCATGGCCGGGTGGGTGCATAGCAGGATTCCAGATGTCAGTGAAGGATCCAGACTTAATTCGAGCCAAGGGCGAGCTAGATCCTGTTTTCAATTAGGGGAGGGAGGGAGCTCAGCCTAAAAGACATAAGGATCATTTAATGGGACAGTGCCACTGAACATATTCAGAGAGCATTTCCCCGCCCCTTTTTATGGTTGATAGTGACCGCCCAAGCACGCAGGCCTGGGGCAGCAGAAATTTTAGATATTGGCCCCTCAGGGTAGGGGGAAGGGAGTAAATACAGCAGCATAGTGGCAAATTCAGAAATGCAGGGTCCCTTAATTATTGTCACATCCACACAAACACACTTTTTTTTGCTGCTGGGTTGAGAATGGGGTCCTTGTTCTCCCACAACAGCAGAGGTCCCAAGTAGCCAGTAATCATGAAAGCGGATAGTGTTCGCTACTGAAAAGAGTCTTCTCGGTGGCTGACTCACCTTCTTTCACTCTGGCTCCAATCAGCAGGACAGGGCAAGGAAGCATGTTAGAAGGCTTTTCTCAGTGGCCAGCACACTCCCCCTTTGTGCTGATTGGCTCATTTGATGGTGGAGACATAGGGACCTTGCTCCCAAAAATCTAAGACCCCCCCCCAAGACTCCCAATGGCTATACCTCTGAGTAAGTAAGTGTGTGTGTATGTATGTATAAATCAACCCTACATTTAAGTTTAGATCAAGCAAAAGAATAAAGAAAAATCAGAAGGAACCCTAAACAACTGGAGAAAAGGGATGCCTATATGACAAAATTATTAGGGTTCAAAAAAGTGTGGGTATAGAAAACAAATCCTCAGGGCATTTATGGAAATTAGCACATAATGACAGAGTAGTCATTTCCCCCCCCCCCGTACAACTAGAATGAATAAATTGACCTAAATAAAAGTCTTGGTGGTTTTTTGTTTTAGTTTTTTTTTGCTAAAAGTGTTATTCTCAATATACCACAAAAATGGGAACCAACTCTCTAAATAGTGGTTTGATCTAGGGTTGTTTGTTATGTTTCTGGGCTGGGAAGCAATTTTGTCTAAGATCAAAAGGTCCCAAATCAATCCAAACCAACTCTGAATAGATTAGCAGCCTTTCCCAACCAGTGTGCCTCCAGATGTTGTTGGACCACAACTCCCATCAGCCTCAGCCAGCATTGTCAATGGTCAGGAAGGTGGGAGTTGTGGTCCAACAACATCTGGAGGCACACTGGTTGGGAAAGGCTGGATTAAGGTCTCTTATTTTTCTATTGTCCTGCCACCAGCTGGAATTTCACTGCATTTAATAGACAAGACAGAAGCTCCTTTCTCAACGGCCTAACACTCCCTGGGATGGTGAACCTGAATCTTGAGACTTCAGGTGGACTCAAGTTGATGGAATGCTCCTCTATACAGAGGGTTCTAGCCTAGGCTTCCCTCCTCTAAAGTGAAAGGTGTTGTTTTTTTAATATACAGGGATGATGATGACTAGGAGCATTAAGTCATGTGAGCTCCTAACTGCAGTATGAAGTGGTATAGCCCTGTGCCAGGTTTGCCTCCTCAGTGAGAACTAGCACCTAGAGCACAGATGGGGAGCACAGATGGGGAGCACAGATGGGGAGCACAGATGGGAAGCCCATGCCCCATCAGATGCTACTGGGATCCCCACATCCCATCAACCTGTACTAGCATGGCCAATGGTCAGGTTTGATAAGGGCTGTAGTCCAACAATATATGGAGGACCACAGGTTTCCAATCAAGAAAGAGAGATTGTTCTTTTTTTTAATTAGCACCAGGTATCATTATTTGTTGTAGGCTTCCAACCAATTCCTTATTTCAAGAAACAGTTACTAAAACGTTAACACAAAATAAGGAACCATTCCTTGAAATAAGTCCCAGGTAGTCAGGGCAATTTGTTCCCTCAGAACTTGCTCCTATAGCTTCATTTTTTTTTAATTGTGAGAATCCCAAAGATTATATGTTAATGAGATCACACCTTTAAAGTACCTGGCCCACCATTATACAGATACCTCAGATAGAGTGAGACAGAAATGGGGAACCTGTGGCACTCCAGGCAGATGTTGTTGGGACTCCAACTCCCATAATTCCTGACCATTGGCTATGCTGGCTGCAGCTGATGGGAGGTGGAGTCCAACATCATCTGGAAGACTGCAGATTGCGCAGTCCAGGAGTGAGATCTCTAGTTGCTGCTTAATAACTGGAGCTTAGAGAAAATGGTGAGCCTGAATCTACTGCAACAAGGCTAACCACTTTCAGAGGGGTAGCTCTGTTAAAACATTGCAACAAATGCAGCAAAGAGTCTTGCGGCTTGTTAAGGATTAAGATTTATTGCAGTGAAAGCTTTTGTGGATTAGTAAAAAATGTAAATGTACTGCTTTCAAGTCAATTCCAATTTATGGCAACCCTATGAATAGGGTTTTCATGAGGCTGAGAGGCAGTGATTGGCCCAAGGTCACCCAATTAGCTTCATGACTATGCAGGGATTCAAACCCTGGTCTCCCAGGTCGTAGTCCAACACCTTAACCACTACACCACACTGGCTCTCTTTTGTGCATTAGAGTCCACGTCATAAAAAGCATAAACTGCATGTGTAGACACAGAACACACAGATGTAGAGGGACAAAATGTAAACAGTGGAAAGACCACAAAGTGCGAGAGGCAGATTCTGTGATATTTCTCTTTATTTGCTTATTGTCCATTTTCTGACATAGTTCTTCTCTGGTCATCTTGTAATTGTTTTGCATTATCTCTTCCAACTAATTTCCAAAATAATTCACCCCCCAGCACCTACTCTTGACCCCCAATTGGAAGGGTGGATAAATCCAAAACAGAGACCAGTGAAATGTCAGGACTTGGAAGTCACGTTTTTTCTTCATCCATCCCACACTCCCAATGTTATATTAATCTCATAAGAAGACCTCAGGTGCCTGGAAACCCCAGCCAATTCAGTAAATGGTGCGTCCCCTTTAAGGGTGCAATCCTATGCATCCTTTCTTGTTAGTACAGGGAAAGGGAACCTGTGGCCCTTGTTGGACCAACTCTCATCAGCCCCAGCCAGCATGACCCATGATCAGGAATGATGGGAACTATAAGTCAGCAAATTTGGAGGGCAACCAGTTCCCCATCACTTTGCTGATAGGTCCCACTGCACTGAATACAGTGGTAATTGCTTCTCATGAGTGAACACGCATTGGATTATGCTGTAAGGCTATAGTCCTATGCACATGTTCTTAAGCACATTGAACGGAGTGGGACTTTCTTGGAAGGAAACATGCTTAGGACTTTTTCAACTGTGGACATTTAAATCTACTGAGGCGTCCAAATAGTCTTACAGCATAGTCTTAAGATGAGTTGCCTCCATTTTAATATGAGTGTATACAGGTATTAGAACATAGTGCAAAGGTGAGATGCATTTTACACAGCAGTAAACACACACACACACACACACACAGGAGGGTCAGGTTTTGTATTTGCTGGTAGAAAATATGGATGCAACAATGTCTAAAGGAAACAATGTCTAAAGTGTGTATTTGCACACAATATGTGAGTTGTTAAGCATGCTTAGCCTGCACATCTGCATGCAAAACCACCTAAGATAAAGTCCAAAACCCAGCTGGGAGTAAATGTACAACCTCCAGGAAAGAGAGAGCAAAAGAGACATTTCTAAAATTGCCTCAAATTTGGAGATTCCTCAAAACTTTGTGGGTGTGCTTTTGAAAGTTTTAAAGTAAAAGGTGCATATTCATGTAGGGGAACCTCCTGACACTGTATGTGACAGCGACACACTCTTAGTAAATAGCACAAATGCCTTACTAAAGAGGGGCCCATTTTCCTCCTATATATAAAAGGCTTTCATATGGGGTCAACAAGGACTTCAATGTGATTACAGCACCACCTGGTGCCCATGCGGGAAAGTGTTCCTGCGGGAACAGAGACCCGTCGCAGCACATTGTCTCTTGAGGCCCAGGTGGCCTCGGTGGCACGGAATGCTTTTTACCATCTTCGATTGGTAGCCCAGCTACGTCCCTATCTGGACAGTGACGACCTCGCCTCAGTTGTTCATGCTCTGGTAACTTCTAGATTGGACTACTGCAATGCGCTCTACGTTGGGCTGCCCTTGAAGACTGTTCGGAAACTACAGCTAGTCCAGAATGCAGCGGCCAGATTGCTGACGCGGACCAGAAGGTCCGCTCATATAACACCTGTTCTGGCCCGTCTGCACTGGCTTCCTATTTGTTTCCGGGCTAGATTCAAAGTGCTGGTTTTGACCTATAAAGCCCTACACGGCATGGGACCGCAATACCTGGTGGAACGCCTCTCCCAATATGAACCTACCCGTACACTGCGCTCAACATCTAAGGCCCTCCTCCGAGTGCCATCCCATCGAGAAGCTCGGAGGGTGGTGACTAGAACTAGGGCCTTTTCAGTGGTGGCCCCCGAACTGTGGAATAGTTTCCTTGATGAGGTGCGCCTGGCGCTGACGCTACTATCTTTTCGGCGCCAGGTGAAAACCTTTTTATACTCCCAGGCATTTTAAAGTGTATTTTAACAGTATTTCACTATTATCTTGTATTTTGGACGTTGTTTGGTTCTTTTATTGTTTGTTTGTTTTTGGTTCTTGATTTATTGTATTTATTGTACTTATACACTGTGCTTGTTTTATCTTTTACGTACACTGCCCAGAGAGCCTTCGGGCTTAGGGCGGTATATAAATTAAATTAAATAAATAAATAAATAAAATTCCAAGAATTCAACATTCTTTCCTCTCAGCATCCTTCTGTTCCATCTGTAGGGAAGGCAATAGCATCTGACTAAGCATCTAAGCCAGTGCCAGAGACCCTTCTGCCTACTTCACCTTTCTGTGACATTCCGGCAGCTCAGCCAAACAACGTGAAGAGGATTCATAATTACTACCAACTACGCCCTCAGTGCATTACAGATATAAATAACCTATTTTGGAATTTCTCATTCTCAGGAAGCAACGTGGCAATCACGAAAAGTGAGGTAACACACTAATGGCGATTCTTCAGCCTCGGTGGTGACTGTTAAGACTGCAGGTCAAAAATGAAACAAAAAGAATGAGGGAAGATAGCCATACATAGTCAAGGTGCATATTCGCCATCATCTCAGAATTACTAATCATATAATAATCCCATCATAATTAAATTGGATGGGTCGCATCCAACACTGTTCTTCCATTTATGGAAGGCAAATTGCTTCAGTGAAGACTACCATGCAAACTTCCCCTTTCTCCTGCATTTCCAGGCCCTCCTGACCACTTCCCAAACAGTTCCAAAAGGTCCCCCAAACCTCTAGAGGAGATTTGGGAGGGGTCTCAGAGAACTGCAGAGGGAAGGGGAGGGGGGAAATCAGCAAAAAAATCCTTCCATCCACAGAAGCCTCTTCCATGAGTTAAGGGACACAACTGGGTACAATCCTATAATTATTATGTAGCATAAGCCCTGAGACACTAGGGTTCAACTCCAATGCCAGCCAGACTCAGTGGGTGTGCCTGGGCAAGCACAGTGCTTCAGAGACAACTTTAGGGTGCAGTTCTAAGAACATTTACTTGGGAGTCAGGCCCACTAAACTCAGAAGGGCTTTCTCCCAGTGAAACAAGTATAGAATTGTTCTGCACACCTATAAAATGAGGGGGGAAAGTGACTTGGGAAGATGTTACCTGTGTTGGGGCTATCACACCTGCATCATTACATTTTGTTTTATAAAGGAAAGTTTGTGTTGCTTTCCCTCAAAGCACCCTGGAATTGTAGTTATGCAAGAGTTCTGAAGAATACCCCATCCTTTAAAAAAATTATTACAGAACAGCATTACAGAAATTCAGTTCTCAGGTTTCACTTTATGTGTGACTTTTAAAAGTGGTTTTATAGAGCTAGCTAGCTGCCTTGGATTGTTTTTTAGTCAAAACGTGGGTTCTAAGTGAAGCAAGCAAGTAGATGATCCTTTGTGGCTTTACCACAGTTTGAATACATAACACAGATACACTTTTAGTCAGGCTCAAAAAACAGCACATGCTTGGTTGCCTGTGGTGAACAAGAGTTGTTTGCAGGTAACCACAGATGGACATTTTTATGAATTAGAAAGGAGTTGGTTCTACTCTTTCCTTTCAAGCTAACGTGTCAGAAAGAACTCACTCCTACAGGCAGGGGTGGGCTAGTAACTTTTGTTGACTTACTTTGCATGGTTGTCCTCTGTGAAGGGGAAGACTCGTCAGAGAAAATGAGAAATTGGTAGATCAAATTTGCAATAAATCCCAGAATGCACTTAAGCCTCTTGGTCTTAGCAATGTATAGCTTATTAAGCAATTTGTCACATTTTGAAGTGAACTGTAACATAATGCTTAATTTCTTACATGGAGAGGAAATCCAGCTTCTTTCAAATCCAGCTACAAGGAGCAAGTCGTGGTTCCTTAGTGATGAAGGACTCTCTGAACATGCTCATAAAAATATCAGGGTACTAGGACAGGAACCTGTGGCATTTCAGATGTTGCTGGACTCCAACAGCCATTAGCCCCAGGCAGCATGCCCAATAGTCACAGTTTATAGGAGGTATATCAACTTATCTTTACCATGGGATATCAAGCAGCTATAAATAATATACGCCAACGCATGAAAGATATTGACCACCAGCAACATTTGGTATTAATCAGAAACCAAAGACATAACCCCACATTTTTCACCCCAATGCCATATTTACTAAACCTAGAAATCCCAAAATACCGTAAAGCTTTTTCCCAGATCAGATTGGATATCTTACCGTCGGCTGTTTTGGAGGGCAGGTTCACTAAAATTCCATACAAAAATCGAGTATGTCCTTGTGGGGAAGATGTACCTGAAAATAACACACATGTACTTTTCTATTGCCCCTTTTATAATGCATTAAGACATCAATTGATTATCCCCCTTCTGGCCACTTTACAACATAAATCTGAATGCTTTTGGTTGCAACATCTTCTTGATGATACATCGCCCATTATAACAATCCAGGTTGCAAAATATAGTGTTGCTGTTCAAAAACTCAGATCCAATATTTTAAAAAGCTCTCCTAATTGAATATATTACCCAATAGGATGAATAATATTATGAAATATAATCTATTTTTATATTGTTTTAACTGACTTCTATTTTAAAAATTTTAGTTTATTGATTTTATTAGAATTGTCATCAATGTATAATTGCTGTGTTTAAATTTTCTAATGTATTTTACTGACCATGTGGTTGAATAAACTGTCATTCATTCATATAGGAGGTATAGTGTCCAGCAACAACTGGAGGGCCACAGGTGCCCTAGCCCTGTGTTAAAACCAACACTAAGCCCAGAGCCTGAAAGCAGATTCCAGTGCTAAACTTTGGCTCCAAATAAATTTCAATTCAGCAGATTGAGATTTGGAGGAAGAGGTTTGGCAGCCCTTGGCCCCAAGTGGTAACAATATGACAATTCAGGTTTGGGTGAGGCAGTTTATTTCACCAAAGGTTGATACAGTTAGGGATGAGATGCAGCTACAGAGGTCGGAGGACTGGAGTAGGGTAAAGAAGAGATGCTGCAGGAGGTTCAGGAAGGCAGCATGTAGCCACGTGTGACATAGACAGAGCATCACTAGTTCCAGCAGTTGCTCAGCGGATCTGTGGGGAAGGAGAAGAGGGTGAGGGTTATTCCTGCCCCGGGCTGCAGTAATTCTCTTAGGAAGCACTGTTCATCCCACGTGAAGTGGAGCAGCGCTCTCTGTAACTCAACAAGGTCTTCATTTGGTTCAACCCAGTGGTAACTGTTTGTACTTAGGGTGACTACAGAACGACAGTGCCCGGTTCATTTATCAAAGAATAATGCAGATGACCTTACGGACCACAGTAATAAACACAGGAAAGGAAATTTAATGATGCAAAGGACAAGGCCGTGGGCTTGTGGCTTAAGAACCATAACTTTTTCAAGCTGTTGGGAAAGCAACATAACGGGTAACATACAAGTTATCAATTGGATGAAGGTACAAAAAGAAAAGGTTTAATTCTAAGATTATTTAATGCAAATAACTTGGGGGGCATGGATGAAAGTTACACAGCGCTGATCAGCTCCCCATCTCCTTTGGATACATGTACTGTATACTCATGGTCTTTATCATCCGTTATTGATGTTAACTTAGGACTATCTTTACTATGTTCTCTTTTAAATGGGGTGATCAAACCTGATTTAGCCATGCTAAACAACTGCAGGATAGGGGCCATCAAGACTTCAGAATGAAGGTATGAGGAATTCCGATGGAGTTGGCCAAGCTACATATTACATGCATTACCATTTTTTACAAACAAACAAACAAACCAAAAAGTGGCCTGCTCTTACATGATGCCCCATCCAGACTGCCTAAAACATCTGTACCCATCTAGCCTCAGTATCAGGTGCTCTTAGGCCATTCACTGGGCTCCAGGTAGCTGTCCCCAGCGTATGTCACTTGGCCCTGAAACTTCTTCCCACCATAGTTCCCCTTGCCCATTTTTCAGGAGGAGGCACAAGAACTGCTTTGAAGGGTCCCAGCCATAGATTTTACAATTCTGTTTCCTGCATCAGCCAGCCAGATGCCTCTTGAAGCTGGGAAGAGGGGCACAAAGGTCATCCTGTTTGTCTCCAGCATCTATTACTTAGAGCAGCCTTTCCCAACCAGTGTGCCTCCAGATGTTGTTGGACCACAATTCCCATCTTTCCTGACCATTGGCAATGCTGGCTGAGGCTGATGGGAGTTGTGGTCCAACAACATCTGGAGGCACACTGGTTGGGAAAGGCTGACTTAGAGGTACTGTGAACTCTCTATTTAGCTTAGAGGCCAGTTCCTTCTCCCATCTCCACTCTGCCACTACAGTCTGTGGAGTGGATCCTATGCTGCACAACAAGGAGCAGGACCTTCACTGTTATTGCTCCAAGGTTGTGGAATGACTTTCCTAATGAGCCTCCCCCCCTCTCTCAGTAATGTTCTGGAGACTCTGTTAAACCCACCAGTCCTGAAAGCATTTTGGCTGCAGAGGTTTTGTTCAGCTGTGAAGTGTTGGTTTTTGTTTAAATTGGGCAGCTTATTGTGTTTTAATCATTTTAGTAATTGTTGTAAACTTCAAGCATTGGAGAAGCAGGATACAAAATATTTTAAACAGAAATGCTGTTGAATTGCTATCCCAAGGTTTTTGTTTCCTTTCCTTCCTGGGTGTGGCAGCAATGGTATTTGCAGGATGGCATACTAACATTCCACTAGATTTGAGATTTGGTTTATGTAGTACATCCCACAATGGCTTTGCATGCAACACTAAACCATGTAGATGAGCCTGAATGAACCTAAACAAAGCACCGGCTCATGTACTTCCCCCTCCTCCTTCTGCACAGCCAAGGAGGAGGACTCTTGACAGGGTTAGTTAACTTTTAAGGAGCCCTATCTTAGTGATATGTTTAAACAAGGGATCCAGGTTTAAAACAAGCTCTGGCTGCTTTGATAAGCCACTTTGTAACCCATGGTTTGAAGCTGCCTCATTATTAAACTAACCTGAGTTTGTTTGGTCACATCCACACCATACATTTAAGGGATCTGGCTTCCGCCAAAGAATCCTGCGAACTGTAAGAATTGTTAAGGGGGCTGGGAGGGGTAAACTACAGTCCCTAGGATTCTTTGGTGGAAGCCAAGTGCTTTAAGTGTGCTTTAATTGTATGGTATGGATATGACCTTAAAACAGGTTCCATGGTTTGAATGCACCCCTAAATCAGGATACCTTAACAGTGAAAATAAACGGTGCCAAAGTCTTTCTCCTAGCCACGTGGGTGAAGGAGAGGGAAGGGGGAAGATGTACAAGTCTGATGTTTTGCTCAGATTTATTCAGGCTTGTCCATATGGTTTAGTGTTGTGTGCAAATCAGGCAAATCTCTTATGCTGCAACTTTTTTCTTAGAGACAGGAGTGCCTACTTTAAAAAATAGGAAAAAAGGAGAGCTGCTCTTTTACTTGACTAAGGGCTCTTTCCTGAACGGCAGTAATCCAATTTTTATGCAAAAGGCTGCTGCATTAATTAGGTTTAAGTTTTATCAATTAAAAAAATGAAACTTTCTGCCAGAAATATATCATACTATTAGGCTTTAGTGTTCTTGCATGTTTATTCTTCATAGTTTAAAATGGATACAATCCACAAGGAAGTTCTCATTTGAAAGTCCCATTTGAAAGTGCTTTTGGGCTGCTAGCATCCATTTCAACGGGGCTTGGACAGAAGAATTTCCCAGTGGCTTGAGAGCAGAGACGGGGAAACTGTGGCTCTCCAGATGTCGTTGAACTCCAACTTGCATCAGATGATGCGAGGTGGAGTACAACAACATCTGGAGGGCCATAAGGCTCCCCATCCCTGCTTTATAGGGCATTGTTATGGCTTTTACCTTCAACAACAAATCCATTCATTCACCGCCCAAGATATTGTATAGATATCCAATTGCTTCTCCTCCCATTTAATGAATAAATACAGCTACAGAGAGCAGGCTATTAGAAGCTACTAGCACCACTGGCCAGAGACCAAACCTCTCATATTCAATGACCATGTATTTTGGACTACCAGGTGGAGTGGATGAAACTGGAGATGGAAAGTACCATCGGGAATTTATTGGCAAGAGAGTTCCAGTAGCAGGCAACTGGTGTTGTGTTAGATGGACTACTAAAGGGTTGTGGTGGTGAAGGAAATAGGTTATGAGTGGGAACACTCCAGATTCAAAACTCACTTCAGCCATATGCAGGGGATTAGGCAAGACACTCCCTCTCCGCTTCAGTGACCCATCAGTAATACAGGGATACTGATACTAACCTACCTTAGAGGGCTGTTGCAAGGATTACAAGGCAACATATGCAAATTGTCTTGAGCACTCAGAAAAAGGCAAAAACAAACAGTAATATATTCACATTGGTCTAAATTAGGAGGGCAAGGCGTTTTACTTTCCCAGTGTTTTAGACATACCTCTCCACCACTGAAGTTCCCCTACTTCAGAGCTCCTAATTCTCACTGGACGCCTTCCCCCAGCCCTACCAGCTCCTTCCATTCCGTACCGTATACTTGTCCCATTTCTTCTCTGGGTCGTAGGGCTCCCACCGGCTCGCAGGGAAAATGTGCTTGTTCTTCTCATACCAGCTGCGAAGCACAACCTTGCCAGCATGGGACTGGGGATAGTGGACAAGAGAGGAGTCAGGGGACTGGCCGGGAAAATCACTTCCCAACAAGCTCAGAATGGGGATGGGTGTAGGAAATCTGACTCTGTTGACAAGGATTGTTTGGAAAAGGAGGGGAAATGTTCAATGAAGACAGAGGGGAGGAACTTGCTTTGCATGGTTGGTGGGAATAGACTCTTTACATCAGCCTTCCCCAACCAAGTGCTCTCCAGATGCTATTGGACCACAACTCCTGTCAGCCCCAACCAGCCCGGCCAGCGGTCAGGGATGATGGGAACTGGAGTCCAGCAACATCTGGAGGGCTAGGGAAGGGGGCTTTGCATTGTCTCTTGCCAGGGTGATGGATGGCACACTGCTGTTGACTATGCAGCAGACTGGGGACGGACAACAGTGCTGCTCTTACACTGGATGGAGGCTTCCCCCAGTAAGTAGACCTGTAAAGCCCAAGGACTTAGCAAGGCTGGGTTAGATTCCCCCCTCCTCCTCACCTCATCTTTTTCCACCGTTGCGTCACTCAGAAGCCGAACATCATCATGTACATCAAAATTGAAGAGCGGCCCTGGATTGGGGAGGACACCAGGTGAAATAAAAAAGGCTCACACTGGTGCATATTGCTCCTACCCCACAGCCTGAACCCCTCTCGTCAACCTCACCCAGTGCTTCATGCCCCACAGGAAAACCTAGATCCACTTTTCAGCCTCTCCCTCTCTACTACTCACACCTACAATTGCGACCTTATCACAGGGCATGGAGTCCCTGCAAATCGTCTGTCCCTTCCATGCTTATACCCCTTTTATCTCTTCTCTCACCCCAAGTGCCCCTTTCTCTGCCAACATGCCAACTGCAGCCCATTCTGTCTCTATCCGCCACCATGTCCTTCCCACAGGAACTAGAAGAGAATGCCGGTCACTCTCCTGTGGTCGGCTCAGAGGAGAGGAAGGCAAAGGCTGGCAGTGAAGGGAGGACAGAGCAGAACTCACCGCTTTTCCCACGGGCCTTGGTGACAATGAAGTCATAGAAGCTGTGATGCTAGACGGGAAGACGACATGGGTTTAGGAAGAAACGTCTCTAAAAATATTCCCCCGCCCACACAGAGGAACCCTGCCAATGGAGTCACTGTTATTTGGAGCAGATGGGAATTGCCCCCACCAACGTAGAAATGAGGGCAGCATTCTCCCTCCTCAAAGGAAGTGATAATGGATTTGTTTCAATGCTTGAAGAGGAATGGGGTGCCACCCCACCCTTGCAGACCTACAACTATCCTACTTCTTTTCAGGGGGACTTAATCGAGTCTGGCCTGACCATCCCACTTCACACGCTGATTTGGTCAGAGGAAGATTCCATAAGACTGCTGAGGGGGGTGAAAACTGGAGGGCTCATAAATACCTGCTTCTTGACATGGGAGGTGGGTTTTCCGAAAAGCAAGAACTGGCAGTTGCTAGGACAGGCACAAAGTCCCTGTGCACAGCCAGTTGAGTGTTTTCTCCTCGTTTTGGTTCAAACTTCTCTTGGGGATGGGAGGCGGCCAGGGAGGTGGGGGAGGTCCAGCTTCACACACCCCTCTAATACTCTAGAGAGACTAGGCAAGTAGATTCAGTGCTTCCAGCTTTTAGACCACTAGGGCACAGATGTGAAGTGTGCCTAATTTCATATTCAGTTTTACTACGCAAGTCACTTCGAGGCACTTAAGTGCAAAAATGCAGCTAATATAATAAAGAAATAAATAATATAGATGCTGCCCCTCCGTATACAGAGGGACCAGGGTAAATAGAGGAACACTGAGAGGCAGTGCAGGGTATGTTGGGCCAGGGTCATTGGCTCACATGTGGGATGATCAGATCCTCCTTAATGTACATAAGTTGCTCCACACCAGCTGACCTGCAAGGGGAGAGGGAACAGACATATTCAGAGACTGAACCCAACACCTTGTGCTCTCCCTCCGGGAAGCCTCATACCCCAACACCCAGAAACCACTGCCAAAATGTGATTCAGAACTGTGTTCACTTCTCCTGCGGTCTGCTTACTATTACAACTTCTATACGTTGGCTGCGTTACAAATTCTGTGTTGCTGGTTATTGCTGTGACTTTACATATAAAGTAATCCTTCTCATTTTACAGTTGAGGCTATGAGGCAGAGAGAGCGCAACTTTGCACAACTCCAGGACTTGAACTCAGATTTACCTGGCCAACTCCAATACTCACTACTAGAGCACAATGATTTGATCTCTAAAATCCGCTCTCTTATGCTGTGGTCGACATAGCCCTATCATTACCAATTAATTAATTAATTAAATTTCTATCCTGCCTTTCCTCCAGAAGGAGCCCAGGGTAGCAGTCATACTATGAATCTCATGCCTACCACCCTGTGCGAGCAAACCCAACTCTGCCAAATTCTTTACCGGAGTTCACTGAAGTCCTTACGCAAGATCTCCAGGGCCTTTTGTAGGAACTGCTGTATTGTGTTGCCCTTCTTCATCTGCACTGCGGGGAAATAAGAGTGTCAGTCTGGAACAGACCTCTCTCACTTACATGCCCTAACCCAAAAATATAGCCTACAGAATCCTCAAAGATTGCATATGCATGTATGTATGCCAGGTGTGGAGGTCGATTTATTATTTACATCCCACCTTTCCTTCAAGGAGCTCAAGCCAGCACATGTGGTGAGTACATATACTCACAACAGCCCTATGAAGTAGGTTAGGTTGAGAGAGTGACTGGCCCAAGGCCATCCAGTGAGCTGTATGACCGAGTGGGGATTTGAACCTGGAACATCAGAGTCCTATACTGAGGCTCTATATACTACCCCAGGCTGACAAACCTCTCTTATGCCCACTCATTCTCTCTCTCTCTCTGTGTGTGTGTGTGCATATGTATACATATTTGAATGAGAGAGGGTCATTTTGCATATAGGATTAATGGCTTCAGTCTTTAATTGGTAGATTAGAAAATTAAGGTGTGGATTATTTGGTGCAAGTAGTTTTTAATTCCTGGAGATGAGAGTTAGTAAGTAGCCGTAAGACACTGTAAGTAGCCGTACATTGTGGGTCAGTGTGCCAAATGGAAAAACCATCTGGGTTCCTAACATCCCACACACTAAGACTGCCAGTGTTTCCCAACCTCTTTTTATTTTTTTGTTGCTGGACTACAACTCCCATCAGCCCCAACTAGCATGGCCAATGGTCAGGAATTATGGGAACTGTAGTCCAGCAACAACAACAAAAAAAAGGTTGGGAAACACTGCGTGTAATCCAATAGACACTAACCTGGGAGTAAGCCCTATTGAACCCAATGGAGCTTACTTCTGAGAAGACATGTAATCAGTTGCAGGATAAGCTACCGGCTCCTTTTCAAAAGCTAAGAACTGAGCCTGATTTGGCAGGGAGCAAAGCTCACCTTGACAGTTCGGCGGTGCCCAGAGCCATCCCAGTAGCTGAAGGTGATTTCAATTTCTTCACCTGGCCAGAGATTGGAAGAGGAGAGGGGGAAAGTACATAGGCGTTAGAAGAAGGGCAGAGTCAAAGCCTCTTTAATTAGAACCATTATGAAAAACTCCAGCATCTTCCTGGAAGCTACACCCTCCCCCCCCCCAAATGCATGCCAGAGTCCAACAACCAATGAGCAGAGCCAGCCCAGGAGCATCACATTCCGTCACTCACTCTTGATCTTCTCCTGTTTGGCCTCCCATTCCTGGCGAAGTTCTTCTCGCAGGCGGTTTTCTTCCTCCTGGGAGATGAAGAGCCATTAATGTAATCCCTAAGTGGGGAAACCTGTGGCCCTCCAGATGCCATTAGACTCCAACTCCCATCAGCCCCCAGCCAGCATGGCCACTGGGTCAGGGATGATAGCAGCTGTAGTCCAGCAGCATCTGGAAGAGCCACAAGTTCTCTGCTCCTGCCTTAGTGCAAAAAAAGAACAATCCAAAGGGGGAGGGGAGGGATCAATGTGCTTCGGAAGATGTACTTGGGAAGGGGCGTTGGGGCATCACAGAGGGCAGGTAAGTACCATACCTCACGGTCACGGTCAGGCAGGAAGCTGGTGTCCACATCTGGGTTCTTTCCCAGCTTCTTCTTCTTCTTGGAGGGCAGTTCTGAGGGAGGGGTACATATAGGCATGAGGGAGGAGCTGCCCTCGAAATTCCAACTGCTTGAACTTGAGAGCCCCCCTTCCTCCTTTGCTTCACTCCCATCACCGCTATTCCAGGCCTACCCTGGGCTTTGCTCTCCTTCAGCAATCAGCCAGCCTCCCAGTCCTCACCTTCCTGCTCCAACTCTGCCTCTTCCTCTTCTTCCTCAGCGCCGCCATCGTCTTCCTCCTCCTCCTCTTCCTCCTCCTCCTCCTCCTCCAGAGTGAAGGACAAGCTCGAGATCTTGCGCTTCTGCTCTTGTTTGCGCTCCCGCTCCCGCATGCGCTCCAGCTTCCTGCGAGGGACAAGCCAGTGTCAGCTTCATAGGACACCACCCCCACCCGCACCCCCTCGTGGGGTGGGGGAAAAGATGCCTGAGGAAGGTAGAGGTCTGAAAAGCGGAAAGAGAACTGAAGAGGAAAGGAGAGAAGTGTGGATGCTAGAATACTCTCAGATCAGCCATATTTCTCAAAGTAGGAGGATCTGCAGGAAGGGACCTTAGAATCACAAAGATGCAACTCGCTGGGGCGGGGAGCAAATAATAATTCCGTATTTATTTATTTATTACCATTTATATTCTGCCTTTCTTTCTTCATGGGACTCAAGGCAGCTTTCACAGGGGTCCCAGTCAGTCTCCCATCCAGGCACTGACCAGACCCAGCCCTGCTTTGCTTCCAGCAAGGTGGCTGCATCATATGCCCTCAGCCTATGCCAGGGCTCAACAATGTTCAAAGTGCTTCCCAAGCATTATTGCAGTAATCTTCACAACAGTCTTGGGCCAGTACTATGCTGTCCGTACTGCAGATGGGGTGTGGAGGCCGAGAGAAAATACTGGCTTGGTCAAGGCCACCTTATGAGTTGGTGGACGATATATATAAAAAATAAGAACAGCCCTGCTGAATCAGACCAAGCGTCCACCTAACCGAGCATCCTTGTTTCCAACTGCAGCCAGCAGCTGCCTTTGGAAAGCTTACAAGAAGGGCATGAAGGCAATAGCCTCTCTTGGTTTGTTCTCAGTCTCTGGTATTCAGAAGTATAATGCTCCTGAACAGGGAGGCTCCATTTGGCTAGTTGACAGACTAATTAAGATAACAGGTCTAACTATTTTTTAAATCCACGTAGACTAGCTCAATTCATTTAGTGAATTCCATAAGTTACTTATGCAATGCACGAAGACACACTTCCTTTTGCATGTCCTGAACCTGCTGCAAATCAGTTTCACTGAATGACTGTGTGCCCTAGTGTCATGAGGCTTAAACCTGCTCTCTACTCACAGCCTACATCTGGACAGCCATCTATCAGGGATGCTATTTGACTAGCCCTTGCAGCTGTAAGATCCTTAACCATTACAGTACTCCAGCTCTCAAACACCACCCTATAACATAGAAAAAAAGTTCAGCAAGGGGAGAAAATATGCCAGTTCCGGCCTACTCAGTGCGCCCATAACTCACAACTGAAGCTCTTTGGACTGCTCCTTCTTTGCCAGCTGCTTTTCCCGTTCCTTTACGAGTGCTTCTTGCTTGGCCTTCATATCGTTGAGGGTCACCAGGCCTATCAGAAGAACATGTGCTGGGAATCAGGCCTGCTATGGGATGATCACCCAGCATAGTGCCAGGAAGTAGCAGCTATGCATCCATCCAAGTTGAGGGATGAAGACTAGGACTCCTGGGTTCTGTTCCCCAGCATGAGGCTCTTTTGCCCACACTCACCAACAGTGCTGGATTTCAGCTCAGCTTCCACTGCATCATAATGGGCAGAGAATTTCTTGTCAATGTTTGATTTCATGATGTTCTCCTGCCATGGGATAGGGGAGATCAAGCTTGCTGCAAGAAGCTGGAGATCCTGACAATGTTCCCAATCCAATTTCCAACCCACCTTCTTAGAATAAATCTAGAGAGCTAAAACTATCCCAGAGGAGGAAGAGAGAATGGGGGACATTAACCCACGCGCTGTTGGGCAGAATGGGGGGGGGGAGTTTCTAGGAAAACCTCACATGCCCTCAGTGTTCTCATCTCATCCTCCCCTTGGTTTAAAATAAGCACTCACACTCAGTATTCCAACTATTTTAGATTTATAATACAATAACTTGTGTTAAAGACTTGAGGCAGATTATGTACATTTTCTAAAGACTTCAATTAAAAAAAAAAGAAAAAACCCTTTTCATGAAGGAAAAAGTGTGGTTGAGGATGGACAGGTCCTCAACAAGAATGCTTGGCTACTCAGGTGATGCTGCCAGGAGGAATTCAGCAACTGAGCATGAGGAATCAGATTCCACGAGAAAGGACTGACAGCCAATACGAGATACAGCTGATCAATACTGGAGAGAATACCTTCAAGCATTACCTTGGCAATCCAATAGCAGATTATTAATCTAGGACATCTACACCATCCTTCCCCAATCTGATGCCCTCCAGATGTTGTTGGACTTCAACTCCCATCAACCCCAACCAGCATGGCCAATGGTCAAGAGAGATGGAAGCTGAAACATCCCAAGAGCATCAGGCTGGGAGAAAGCTGATCTAAACGACTGGAAGATGTAAGCCGCCCAAGTACCAAGTAGGAGGATCTGCAATCTTGTTTGGAATGGATAAGTGCCCTGCAGAACCACAACAAGGCCCAAGACAAGAGCAGACAGAGACCATTTGAGACTTTCAAGCAACAACACACAGCCTTTTCATATACTAAGAAGGAATCCAGGGGAACAAGGAAGGTGAGCTAAAAGTGGTCAGAAGTAGAGCTATTGTTACCAAAACGTGTTGGCAAAGCTCTCAAGACTGAAATGTCACTATTATTGAAGGGCATAACTTGTTACAGAAATACAGGAAGAGGAAAAAAGACTATTAACTTGATGCATTGAAGAAGTAATAGAAGTTTGCCCAGGTCCAAGATGAACAGAATGGCAAAACCTGTGAATGTATCTAGGTGAAGACAGAAAAGGAGATAACATTGTGAACGTGTTCTTATAGACCAGCAAAATCAAGTTGGATGAGGAATTCTCTAAGAAAGAATTTGATTGTCCCTGACACTAAATATACGGTGTGGAATTTAAGGTCTACTGCTCTTAGGGAAACAACTTTCTGTTTAGTGTGTTTAGGATTACAGAATAAAACAGGGTTTCAATCCATACACCCAATGCATAACTTTAAATCCCCTAATACAGCAGAAAAGGCAGTTCGCTCTGCTCCCTCCCTGGTCCTGTCATCCCAGCTCAGGAATGGCACACTTGGGAATCCTGCTTGTCACAGCAGACAGAGAGGGGACGGATACCAGGATTGGAGTAGGCAGAACAAGCTGCAGCTATGTTATCTCCTTCTGCTTTGGGGGAGGATTTAAAGGGCACATGTCTGATGTTCAGGTAGCAAGGTGGCAAACCTACATTCAAGGTAATAAAAAGGGACTAACTCAGGGCTGGAAAATAATTCATGTTTTGAGCGACACTTCTGAGTATCTAGAATTTTTCTAAGTTTGCTGCAACTACCATATTTGTTGGAGACAGAACATATTGGCTATTCAAGAGATCTTATGTGCATTTGAGATTGTTTTTGTCTTTCAGAAGTTTATGGAACAGCCAGAAGCTTACCCCATTCAAATTTTAGTTCGCTCTCTCAGAGCAAAACTAATGGACAATGTGAAGGTGCAGGTGTCTCAGCTGATGTGTACATGCTAGATGTGATTATCCAAATAAAAGGAAACAGAAAGGATAGCAAAGTTTAGGTTTTAAAGGAGGCAGGGGGAGAAATAGACTTGAAAAAACTGAGACAGTAAGAAAAGTTTATTGGAAAGATATGTTAAGTGACAAAGAAGTTGGCGGTGATCAATTACTGATAGTAAGAGGAAAACTGCAAACCGTTACCATGAAGAAAAAGGATAATCAGAGAAGAGACATACAGCTACATAGGAATTTGCAGGAGGTGAGAAGGAAAATAAAATTATACAGAATACATCAAGCCAATACCAGAAGAATAAAAACCTCTGAGAGAAAATTGGTAATGGAGAGGTGGGGACCCTGTGACTCTCCAGATGTGGTTGGACTACTAAACCTATCACCCCTGACTATTGGCCATGCTGGCAGGAGCCAATGGGAGTTGGAGTCTAACAACGTTGGAGGGCTATGAAGGTCGCCATCCCTGTGGTAAAAGAACAAGCACCTAGGGAGGTTGTGCAATCTTCCTGGAGAGTTTTTCCAAAGAAAAACATTTAAGGTTGCTTAGGGCAGGGGCTAGACAAAGTGACTCATAGCACTCCTTCAATTTGTGATAGCAAAAGACAGAGACTTAACAAAAAGCATGCCAAGGGCCAACGGAAGTGAGGAGGAGGAATCACAAGGTAAGTGTTATCAGCTCCTATTGCCAAAAGATACATGTTGGTTTTAAAGTGTTTTTACCTATCATGCTTAGCTTAAACATGGTCTGGAAAGTTGTATTACTAGCATCCATAATCGCATTGCAATGTCAAATATTTACTAGAATGTCCATTTGATCACTTTGGCTTCCTATCCTGCACAACGAACATTATACATAGCAGAAAAATGGCTCAAATGCATTTTGGCATCACATGTGAAATGCACTGTAACTTGTAAGCATGCATAAACATAGTTTTAAAACAGTCTTCGATGGTGAAGAAAAGTATTTTGTATCTATTCTTTCAGACAACATGGCAGCAAAGAATAAAAAATCCTACCCCTGCCTTTTTACCCATTCATTGCATCCAAGAGTCACCCCCACTCCTCCTCTGAATGATTCTGGACCATACCCTCATAATAGTACCAGCCTCTCTCAACAACCAAATCCCCCACGTCTTCCCCCTTAAGAGTTTCTGAATCCCATCACCTCAGCAATTCGCTGCCTCATCTGTTCCATATGTTCACGCTGCCTCTCTCTCTTCTTCATCAGCTGGAGTGCCCGGCCAGCCTCACTGGCAGCTCCTTTGTATTGCGCCATTGCTGTAGATGGACCTGGGAGGCAACCCCCCCCCCACACACATTATTTATTATTATTAAATTTACATCCTGCTCTTTCCTCCAGAAAGGAGTCCAGGGTGGCAAACATATCAATATTAAAACAATCCAATTAAAAATTCTAAAAACAGTCTTCAAAACACAACCTTAAAAAAACAGTTTAACATTCTTAAACACAATCATCTACTCTCAAACTAATAATAATATATGAATGAAAGGAGAAGCAGCCTTATAACAAGTAACTGTTAGCCCACCTGGATCTGTACTATCTACTACTCAGGTCATGGGCTAGATTTCCCAGCCTTGCTATCCAGTTAACTAACGATGTTAGAGGTTGAGTGCGGGACCTTCTGCACACTAAGCATGTGTTCTACCACCAACCCACAGTTCTATCCTAAATAACACCCCCGCCAATACAACAAAGGTTGATCCCCAGAGAAGAAGATAAGGCTGAATGTAGAGGACAGAGGACCTCGGGGTGGGGATGGGAGTCCTGGATCTGCAGGAAAAACAGTGAAGCACAAAGGGAACCGCGTGTAAAGAAACTCTGGGGTCCTTGCCTAATCAAGAGGGGTGGGGGAATCTTCTTTCTCTCCAAATAGTCGGGAAATATTTTCTCCAGCAGTAGATCCCACCAGCAGCGTTAAATACGTCACTCATAAGCGACAAGACGCAACTAGCCTCCCTCTTCCTGTTTTCATCTACAGGCAAATACAAAGGAAAGAAGTGACTGAAACACAGCCGGATCTTCCGGTACAAAAATCAAGCTGTCATTGGCCATGGTCGCGGAGTGGCGTAGTTCTAGCCCTTGGCACCTCTATGGTGACAGTCCGGCTTTGCTCCGGAATGTCTTCCCGAGTGGAAAACCAGCCCAGTGGCGGGGACTGCGACGATGAGCCCGTGTATGTGACAAGTTTCTGCCTCCATGATTTGCGACGGTTCGGAACCGGTATCGCTTAAAGAGCTGCCACCCAGAGAAGGAAATAATGTCGTTTACTAACCCCTTTATTTCTCTGTGGGAGCCTCAGGCTCGTTATTATTTACTTTGTTTCCTGTTGCGCTTCAGTTTCTCGATTGCCGTTCAAAGAATCTCCACCTTGAGAAGACAAACGTGGTTGAACAGAGTCATACAGGTCGAGCCTGTACATATTTACTCAGAAGTAAGCCCCACTGATTAAATGGAACTTACTCCCAGGTAAGTCTGTATAAGATTGTAGCCTATATAGTTTTTTCCCCAATGGCGTCCCTTCCCCTTTTATATCTCTTTAGATTGTTAGCCTGCGGACCGGATTGTTGCCTTTTTAATACATAAAAAGTCTCGCTCGCTCTCCGCCCCACTAGGAGCTGCAGCTTATTGTAATGAGTAATGGCCATCTGAAGGGATGTAGCTCATTAAAAAGAGATGGAAAGCATAGCGAATTATGTCTAGGCCTAGGTATACGTTATGCTTGTCTTGTACTTGTTTTTTTTCATTACCTACCTTTTGCGTTGCCTCTGCGATGCAACATCTTCAAAATTGTGTGATAAGCAATAATTCAGTGTGTGCTGCGTTCCTACGAAGATGAAAACTTTCACTTGGTAGTAAATCATCCAACTTTCTCCCTCTGTCCTCCCCCCCCTCCAAGTTTATGTAGGCAGCTTGTGCTTTTTGGGGAGGAGGGAAGAGGACACGATGCTTTCAGCACGCTGCAACAATGGGTATTTGCAAATCCTGTGCCTTCGAAACTTTTATGGAGAAATTCAACAAGTAAAATCTTTTCCATAGTTGCATCTCCATTTCTTCAGTTTCTGCCTTTCTGGCTTTTAAAGACAACAGCCCTGGCAGAAAAGGGATGTGAACCCAGTGTGTGTGTGTGTAGGGGAATAACTTTAAATACATATATAAAAAATTAATAGAATGTCCGTTTCAAATCACTGTAACGAAAGTTAGACCTTCTGTTTTATTTAAATGTTTCAACTGCATTTACACAGGTAATTCCTCTGTATTTCTGCCATGTTTGCTTGCCCGGATGTGGAGAATTCTGTGAAGTTGAAATTGGAAGTGTGTGGATCTGTTTTTTAAAGATTCTTTTGATGCTGTTGTCATCTCAATCTCCTGCTAACTAGAAAATGGGCAGGGGAAAGGAAGGGACCATGAATGCCCTAAAGAAGTGATGGGCAATATACACAGCTACTCAGAAGTTTCTTTGAATTCAGTTAGACCTGCTCACAGGCAAGGATTGCAGCCATAGTCCCTAATACGCAATTTAAAAGTGAAATCAACCCGGAGGCTTCAATACAATTTATTATTTTTAGCTTCTTTGTGATTCTTTGGTTGGGTTATTATATTTTATTACCCATCCTTCACCCAAAGGTCCCAGGGCAGGTTACAACAGTCATTTGTTCAGTGTTCTAAAGCTCATTAGAACGTTTTCTAGTTTGAATCCACTTCTGTGTAGAATTTCCCACTATTATCAATAAAAAATTTCATCCTACTTGAGTTGGTTGTGCATTTCAACAGGAACTAACTCTAACTTCTTTGATATGTTCTTTCCACAATATCTATCCAAAATGTTTATCCTGTTTAAGTTATGCAAATAAACAAACATGAAAGTTCATTTGCCTATTTATTCTGTACCAAGGTGGCTAAATTAAAATGCATATACTGATACGATTATAAAATTGTCTAATCTTTTAAAGCCATCCAAGCTGGCAGCCATTGCTACCTCTTGTGGTAGTGAAGTCTGCAGCTTAACTGCGCTGTGTGAAGAAGCCCTTTCTTTTGTCTGTCCTGAATCTTCCACCATTCAGCTTCCTTGGGTGTCCATGAGTTTAGGGCTTTAAACACTAACGTGAGCACCTTGAACTGGGCCTGTAAATGAACTGGCAACCAATGCAGCTGTTTTAAAACAGGGGTTATATGAGTTCTAAAGGGAACCCCAGCCAGTAATCTGGCTGCTGCATTTTGGACCAGCTGAAGTTTCCGATTCGTCTTCAAGGACAGCCCCATGTAGAGTACATTGCAGTAATCCAGTCTGGAAGTTACCAGAACATGGAGCACTGTGGCCAAGTCTTCTCTGCCCAAGAGGCTAAAGCTGGCACACCAGTCAGAGCTGGAAAAAGGCACTCCTAGCCACTGAGGCCACCTGAACCTGCAGTGACAGTGTTGGATCAAAGAGTACCCTCAGACTGTGGACCTGCTCCTTCAGGAAAGAGCAAACCCATCCAGAACAGGCCATCTTCCCACCTGCTGGATGTGAGAACTCTGGCCACATAACACCTCTGTCTTTGCAGGATGCAGCCTCAATTTATTGGCCTACATCTTGTCCATCACTGCCTCCACGCACTGGTTCAACACCTCAACTGCCTCCCGATTCAGATGGAATAGAGGCAGAAGTGGGCGTCATCTGCATATTGATGGCACCTCACACCAAATCTGATGACAGCCCCCAGTGGCTTCATATGGATATTAAACAGCATGTGGGACAAGATGGACCCCAGCGGAACACCATAGGATAATTCCCATGGTGCTGAACCGTAGCCTCTCACAACTACTTTTTGGAAGCGGCTCTGGAGGTATGAGCGGAACCACTGAAGCGCAGTGCCTCCAATCCCCACCTCCCCAAGAACTTCCAGAAGGATACCATGGTCAACAGTATCAAAAGCCGCTGAGAGACCAAGGAGAACGAACAGGGTCACATTCCCCCATTTCTCTCCCGACAAATGTCATCAACCAGGGTGACCAAGGCAGTTTCATTGCAATGGCCAGGCCTGAAGCCAGACTGGACCAGATCTAAGTAATCTGTTTCCTCCAAGCATGCTTGAAGTTGGACTGCCACCACCTTTCTCAACCACCTTGCCCAAAAAGGGGGTATTTGCTACTGGGTGATAGTTGTTTAACACTTCTGGGTCCAGGGCAGTCTTCTTAAGGAGGGGATGTACCACCACCTCCTTCAAGGCAGATGGTACCTCCCCCTCCTTCAGCAAAGTATTAATCACTTTCTGGACCCACCCAGTCATTCCCCTATGGCTAGTTCTCAGCAGCCAGGATGGGCAAAAGTCAAGAGGGCAGGTGGCAAACAATTTCGGCTCCAAGAGGAAAGTGCCATAAACCAGCTGGCCAAAGGGCCTTGCCCCAAGGTAGATGGGAGATATATTAGGCCAAAGATCTACCTCCTAGATACAGCTTATAGGATAAGGGCAGCATTTTGCTAAATTCTGCAATTCTCTGCTTTAGCCCTTGGTGACACAAAGGAAGACTAGAAAATACATGAATAATCTGATCAACTCCCACAGCCAGTTTCCTAAATAGCAATCACTTTCCTTGTTTAACCCTTAAAATCTCTTTCCAAAATCATTGAAAAATTGAGCCTAATCAACAGGAAAAAGTAAATGATGTGAAAATCTACAACCAGAGTAAGCCATGTGAGTTAAAACAAAATTCAAGCTTTATGGTTCATGGGACCCTGGACTCTATCATAGAGGTATTCCTTTCCAAAGTTGTGGTACTTCTCCAACATTTTCATCACTCCATCTCTTTTTCAGATGATACTTTTTTGTCCAACTCCTGAGTTTGACAAGGTATTTTCTCTATAAACAGCACCACTCTGCTTTGGTCCAGGCATAAGTCCCTTTCCTCTCATTCCCATGGCAGCAGTACCAGATAAGAACCAGAGATAGACTAAGTGAATTTATTATCTTGAGACAACTGAGCAGCTGTGGGGTGGAGGGAAGTGACCCCTCATACCCCCTAGGGTTACAGACAGATTGTTAACCTTAAAGCCTGCTTCGGGCATAAAGGAAGCCCCTGACACAAAACCAGGCCCCAGGCCTCTGCACATGCCAGGGCCTAACCGTCCCCCATCCAAACCTCGTTAATTATCAGGAGTATCAACAAAAGTTTGACCTGCTTCATTAATAAGTTACAATAAGTTACAGCAGGTGGCAGCAAGTGGAAGGGGGACAGAACCACCACCCTGTCCCTATGTCCAGCACACGAGACACACACACACACACACACACACACAAATCTTCCCCCACTTTAGGCTAATGGAACTAAGAGGGAATTGAGGGGACAAAATAGACACAAGACAGACAGAAAGGCTTGTGGGAAACTGAAGTGGCAAGGTGGGGGTGGGAGGGCGTGGGACTGGCTAGGGGGCAACGTGTGGGAAGAGATGGTCTGGAGTGGCTCTTCATGCCCCACATCCTCCTAATGTAGTGGTAGGCATTCCAGCCTCTTCTCAGTATGCAGAAATGAAGATTTACACCATGATCAGGATGAACAAGGAAAGGAAGGAGGGCTGATTATAAGTGAGGGGGGGGCAAGGAGGAAGAAGGTCCGTCACAAGTGAAGCAGCAAGCCAATTCACTGGGAGCAGAAGTGGGATGAGAAAGGGGGAAATTGTGAGACACAGATGATAATAGGGGTGCTGATGGGGGAGAGAAAACGGCGAAGTCTGTCTAGTGTAAAACATGAGCAAAGTTTGAGATTAGCAGCAGGAAGAAAGGCCAAACAACATGCTCCCTACAACTGTATGCTTTTAAACCCTGGATGTCTGCTTTTTCTAAGGGAGAATTGGTTTGTGACAGGCCAAGTGGAAAAGTGACTAGTGTGCTTAATTCTGCTCGCTTTCAGATACATTGCTATCCCTACGAGCATGCAGTGGGCAGCAGCTGCAGCAGAAGAGTATGCCAAATCAGCCCAATCCAAAACTGCTTTTTCCTAGAGGGTGGCAGCTTTCAGGAGGTTAACTTCATGCAACTGCATACAGTACATAGCTTGACCCCAAGTCCCTGCAGGCACTGGAAGGAACTTAAGAGGTTGGTCCCCAAAGGATTTTGGTTACACCGACTTTGATCTAATCTCAAAATGGGGGAATCTGTTTCTTGTAGGCAAAAAGATCTGGGGGTGGTGCGAGGAGGAAAAATAAAGTGGCAATGTCTTTTATCCCTGTGGGTTAAGGGAACTGGTCTCAGTAGGAGAAGTGAGGCATGGCTGAATGAGGATTTGGAGGAAGAGCCAGTCTCAGGTCAGGTGCAGGGTAACGCCAGTCCCTACCCTAGTGGGAGTATGGTCCCTTGCATGGGGAAAACCCAGGGAGGGTGGGGATGGGGAGGGAAGAGAAGGAGAGAGGTCACTGCTCATCCTCGCCGAAGACATCATTCTGGCGCCGTTTCATGCTCTCAAAGTCAAAGGGAGCCCCAGCCATGCGCCGGTAGATGTCTTTGATGTCATCACATGTTGTCTCAAAATGGGTGGTGGCATCATATGAACGTGAGCAGAATACCTGCAGGAGGAAAAGGAGGCAAGAAAGACACAGATACATAAGATGAGCATGGAAGAGAGAGATGCTAGGATCCTCTCCAAAGCCAGCTATGGACCACATGAGAATGCTCTCCCTTTACCGAAACACTTTGGACTAGCAGATATATTGGGGAATCTCACCTGACTTTCCGTTCCATCATCAGTGGGTTCATATATGTCACTGATGGCCACAAACCTATAAAAAAAGAAATATGCGTAAGAAAGTTTGTCTTTCAGCCTAAGAGAGTTGAAAGAGATTTGAGGCAGGTTTCACTCCTCATAATACTGCTTTTGCCACTCTGTTGCTTCTAGTGAAACAGGTTTTGAGGGTTTCTGAAATAACAGAGAAACCTTCAAACTCGGTTTACTATAGGCAAAAATGTGTTCTGTATATATACCAGCAATGATCTGTTTCTGAAACGACTTTCAGCTCTGGAGATCTACCATCTATCTCTAGCTCCAAAGCTCCGGTTTCACAGCCTCATCTTCTTCCCACTCCAGAAGATTCAGCAGCCCGCCCCTGTAATTTATCTCAGCCTTTATCAAATACAATATAAACCCCTGTTTTAAAATCTCTCTGTAACCTTGCATCTCTCTATCCCCTGTATTTTACTTTATATTCTGATTCATTTTTCTTTGTTAAACTGTTTTCTTACTCTAGTCCGAGGCCTAGTTCTCACGGATGAATGGTAAACTTATGACTTGGAGTGGTTGACTGAACCGCTCCAGACTGCAAGTTGGGCTCACATGAGGAAAGTAATGTGTTAAGGGGTGACTAGGCTAGAATCTCTTTCCTGCCATAATCTTTTAAGATATGGAGCAACAGTCAATCATGTGAGAATTCACCTGCATTCTGAAGTGTTAGTCCAAATACAAGCTTGCCACATCTTTTTTCCTTAGGCTAGGCTTGCCTTCTTAATCCTATGTGGAAAATCTGCTAGAATGCTCATCTTTAACTGTCTTGAATGAAATGCAGCTGTGCCCAACTATTTGCCGGTATTTGTTTCATTGCATCCCTATTGCATGTGTTGTATGTGTCCATTCCCTATCCTTTTAGATTTTGAACTATAGTCAGGAAATTGTTTTAGGCAAACATCATCATCACCACCACCTGCCCTGGGACCTGCTGGTGAAGGGCAGAAGATAATAATGATCATCATAACCATAATCCAAGAGACTGGCTCTCTCCCTCTTGTGCTTTCCCCTGCCCTACTCACTTTTGGTCAATAGGTTCAAGCAGTTCGAGGGCTGGCTGCACCTCATTCTCAGGAGACTCCGTCTCCACAGTAGTGCTGGCAATTGCTATGTACTTGCCCTGGGCAGCCACGTTGTGGGCAGAGGAGATCAGGCAGACATAGATATCTGGGTGAGGAGGTGAAGGAACAGGTCAGAAGCCTTGAAGAAAACAGCCCAAACCAAGTAGCCACCACATCAAGCCAACACCAACCTATAACGGACATCAGAGGATGAGTGCATGTTTTGGATACTAAAGGGAAGGGTCGTAGCTCAGTAGCTGAAAAGTCTCCTGTCTGAAACCCTGGAGTTAGTGCTAGTCAGTGTAGCCCCTGGATGAAATCATTTGGCCCACCATGATGTTCACTTTGGCTATCCTAGTTCACAGAGTTGATGCAAGGTGTGGAATTGGAAAAGATGCAAGAATTCTAAGGCACTTGATACACTATGTACCAGAGACAGGGAGTCCATGGCCCTCTGTTCTTGGACTCCAACTTCCATCAACCCAGCACGGCCAATAGTCAGGGATGTTGGGAGTTATAGTCTAACAACAACTGGAGGGGTCACAGGTTCCCCATTGCTGCTGTATACCATACTGTGGAAGAAGCCCCTGAAACAGTAAATTCCTGCCCACCCACCCCCATTTCCCCAACTCAGTCCCATCTCCAGAGCCCCATATCCATCTGCACTCACCAGACTTGCGTCCCACTTGGTTTTGGGGGATGATGATTTGACAGGAGTTGGCATCATTGGTGCCACGGATAGGGTGGCTCAGAATACAGATGACACGCACAACCTTCCCTGCTGGGCGCACTCGATCTGGCACATAGCTGGGGTCGCAGATCAGTTGTTTGCAGCGTGCCACCTGGAGTCGGAGAGTAAACATTATCAGGAGGGTCACTGGGAGAGCCGGAGCCTTCCCTGGATATTACTCCATGCAGTTATAGGTTCAAACGACCCCAAGTTGGCAGAAAGATGGTATATAAATTCCAAGCAATAATGTAAACAGCAACAAAATGCTCTCCCTCCTCTAAATTAGGCTGCTGAATTGAAGAAATCTTGAGGGGAAGCCAGGAGTGGATTTTTGTATGAAAGGACTTCAAGCTCAGTTCTGATGCTGAAAACAAATTCCTGTGCATGTGGTCAGGGGTGTCTTGTTCTATACTTCTAAAACTATGCCCATCCCTCTAAGCCACTAGTTTGCACCTTTGGTTCTGGTTTGTGGACCTCTGGGGGTTCAAGGAAAAAACAGGAGTCTGAAGTTTTCCCATCTTTGCCCTTGCCCATGTCTCTTGACCTGGTTCAAGCTGGCAGGGTATGCCACAGAAGTGTCATGCAAAGCAAGCTTTTGCTGGGTTGCACCATCTCAGACTGCATTGGGAGGAATCTCATGATTGAATCTGCCCCCCATATTAAAAGCAACTAGCCAAAGATATGGCTAGACAAGGCAGAAGAAGGGATGATTCCCCATTCCAACTGCTGCCAATCCACATGGACTAGCAGAATTAGCACGAGGCAGGGAAAGAGTGGACTCTTTAGCAATAGCAATGGTATCCCAAGTCCTTGAATCAGGAAGTACCTCTTTAAAAGCCAGATACTCTGAAGAGCAGACTTCCCAGCACCATTGCTCCTAGGAGCAATTTCTGGACGTAACTTGAGACATCTCCTTCCCAGGCTCTTGGCCACATATGGGTGAAAATGACAGCTTTCCATTCTCACCTCGCCTTCCGATTTGACCCCAATGACCTTGCCGCCTTCCATGACAATCTCATCCACTGGCTTATTGAGCATGTAGGTGCCACCGTATATAGCGCTGAGCCTGAGGGGATGAGGAGGGTGGGTGGTGAAGGGCACTGACAAGACCACTCCCCCCCCATCCCAAACACACACTGCACAGTTCAGCAACAAGTGCAGAGCTATTTTGCCAAAACATGTAAGAATCCATTTCCCATTGTTTTCATCTTCCTTTAATCCAGCACAATAGTATCAGAAGTGCTTTCTTTCTGTGACTGCTATTAAATACAATTTCATTTCCTGAGAGTCTTTATACTTTTTTTTTTAAGTACTGCCCACTTCTTATGTTTGTAAAAGCATGCAGACAGGATCTACAAAAAAGTGACCAAGGAGTACAGCTTCTGTGCTCCTCATGTGTATTTGTTTCTCCTTTGAAGTAACATTCAGCTCCCCTTGTACAGAAAAATGGAAATGTCTCCATCACCCTCCATCACAGGCTCTCCTCTGTCCACTTCTGTTGCAAGCAACGATTAACAAAAATGAGAATTCCACAAAATTTCAGATATAGTGTTCAAAATAAAGCATATACATTTTTGAAGTTTGCATATAACTTATTTGAGCCGCTCATGTGTAAAGCTCAGAGCCTCAATATTTTGGAACAGAATTTAGGGGAGGCAGAAGGAATAGGTCAGCATGGATAACTAGCAGCCAGGCTCAATGTCATTTCTTTCTACTGGCCCCAGGATGAGGAGTGGATCAAAGGAAGGAGTTGCCCTACACCCTTGCTTCCCTAGGAGATGAAGTACCTGGCAAAACCCTGGGGTAGCTCACCCAGACCGTAAAGTGGGTAGAGATAGGGACTCTTCCCATAGCGGGCCAGGGATTCACTGTAGAGTTTGATGCGATTGATGGTTTCCAAACAGGGCTGATCCAAGTAACTGTGGAAAGAGAAAACAGCCTGCCTCAGCCCCACCCAGAGTGAACAGCAGATAGGGCAGACATGGCAATAGGGAATTTCCTAGGTGACACACTAGGGCTGTCTTGTTTGCCTGAGGGACCCAACAGTCGACTGCCTTAAAAAAAATAATCCTTAATTGTTTCATATGGGCTTTCCTTGGATTCTCTCCCCCTGCCCGAAAGCCCACCAGGCTAGTGTGAAAAGGATATCAGACTATCCACCGGGTCACTCTCAGTTGACCTATCCATCAGCAAGAGGCTGTTAAAAGAACCAAGGGACACAGCATGGTTGCATAATCAGAAATTAAGTGGCATGGAGAAAGCTGGGCTATATGTCAGAAGGACGGTTTAAGATCAGTCACTCACTCATCAGTGCGGTAAAGTGCCAGGGCATGACCTGTGAAGTCAATGACATCCTGGCCCAGGTCAAAACGTCGATAGACTTCTCGCATGGTGGTGTTGCGAGGATCCACCCCTTCCAATGTCTTCGGGTCATTGTCATCAAAGTTTGCCACGAACACCAGGAACTTACGGAAGCGCCGCTTCTCAAACATGCCCATGAGATCTGAAGGAGAAGGGAAGATGAGTTGGACTGGCAACAGCACTCTGCAGAGTCACACTGAGTTACCAGGGCCCTAGCTCAATGGCAGGGCACAAGTTGGGACCAAGTTCAATCCCTGGTATCCCCAGCTAAAAGGTTCTTGGGTAACAGTGCCAGCAACAGAGGACAAGCATACCATCTTCAAGGGAAGGAGGGAGAGAGAGGGAGCCCCTGTTCTCCTTCCAAGCTCAGAGAAAAGTGGTGTCTCTGGGTCTGGGAACATGTAAGGATTAGCATCAAGTCACTACCTGGACTGCAGGACTTGGCATGAATAAAATATGACAGAAATGTTTCTTTTTAGGCAGGCCACTGTATCCCAAGGACTCGTCTTGCAAACTGTGCATGGCAATAAATAATGTGGGTTAAATAATCAAAAGGCTTCTGTTAGCCCAAGCCCCCACCCACAGAGAAGGCTGCCCAGTACAAATCTGCCCAATTAGCTGCTCTGACTTTGCCTCCTTCCAATTGGCATCTTCTGGGAGTGGGAAGTTCTGCCATATCTCTACATCAGGTGTGATTTTGATCTGTCAGTCACTCCTGACATGGAGATGCAGTAGAATTACCTCTCCCTCAATGGAGGCATATCCATAGTAGTGAGTCATACAGACACACATGGCGTGGGCTCCTCCGAGGTCAGGCAGTTCTCTAAAAGTAAACTTTTTTCAGGTGTAAAGTTTGAAGTGTGCCTCCAGCTTTAATTCCGAAGGGGAAAAATATGTGGCTCAGGTATTAGGATGATCTTACAAATGTCATCATTATGGTTTTAATTGTTTTATAGCTATTTAAGACTGTATGTTTTGCTTGCTTTCCAAGGTTCCATTACTGGATTATAAAACAGGATATGAATTTGAAAATAAAAAATGCAGATAAGTATGGATACAAATATCCCAGAGTAGAATTTTGCATTCAGTGGGCTCACTTACTGGATGCTAGAGCCTCTGTCTCAGTTGACGGCACCTTGTAGATCTTTCCTGCCTTGTATACAAAGCTGCCCTCTACCACCTTGAAGTCTAGATAGCGTGTCACTTCTGTATACAGTAACATTTTCACCAGCTGGCCTATATGGGAGAAGAAAAACCTCATTTCAGCCCCTGGAGCCCTTCTACCTGCCACCGTAGGTAGGGAGTGCATTATATATGGATCCCAAGGTATGGTCTGAAGATGCATAAGATCCACTACCTTCCTGAAGCAAAAGAGGTCTGGGTCTCATCAGTGTTTGGATGGGTGACCTCTGGGAACCACATTCTTTGGTTCCATGATGCAAAAAGTCCAGAATATAAATGTAGTAAAATAAAATATACCCAGTACAAAAGTTCACAAGAAACGAGGAGGTGCGAGAAGGAGATGAAAAGCTAGGTGTGGCACCTACAGGTAGAGCTGTGGGATGCGAGAGACAGACTGCAGAAAACCATGTTTGGATACTTGTTCATCAGCACCCATCAATGATATGCAAAGTCCTGGACCACTCCAATGCATGAATGCATCTCATGATGCTATTATATGGGCCTGCTGTATGCCACTGCAGATTGTCCTACAGTAATTCTTCACTCATCTCACTCCTCTTTGAGTAAAACGTATCACATCTCTGGCAAACAGACCAAAACACTACAAGGAACTGAACTTACCATTGGCCATGAGGAATTTGGGGATAAGGTCAACATTCCAGTCCCGGCCACGGCCCATAGATTCAGGGGGACCATCAGCAATCTCAAAGCGCTTGTAGAGCTGGTGGTAGAGAAAATCAGACTGGGCATTTCAATTAGAATATACTTATGCTAATAGGTAACACAACGCATCAGTGAAACCCAAATATAGGAGAAGAAACTATCTCTGCTGTATCAGCCAGAGAAATGTTGCTACCTCTCCTAGGAGACTAAAAAAACCCACAGCCACTTCCTCTGATTGGTTCTCCCTGGCTATAGGCACAGAGCCCCAGAGCCCCAAACTCACTTTATTGTACGCATTGCTCCTACTTTCCAGGCACCCAAGTACAAGGATGCTACTATCTGCTAAACACTTATACAGTGCTTTGGCACCAGACTTGGGATGCTAATGTTAATTTCACCTTTCATGTGCTGTTGACAGACATACGGCCTGAAGGATTTTGTGAAATGTGAAAATTGCATAACTGAGTAACACTACTATTTATTATTTATATAGCACTTTTTCTGAGTTGTTCAAAGTGCTTCAAGTACATTATCTCAGTGACCCTTACAAGAACGTTAGAATTACACCCTTCCTGAAGATGGAGGACTGAAGCAAACAGAGAATGCCTTGGCAAAAGGGCTCTATTGAGTTTATGGCCAGGGAGAGATTGGAAATGGGAAATTTTCCAGCATGCATTCTTAGCCATACTACATTGCCTCTTAGATCTGTTCCAACACAGGCATAAACACACACCCAGTATCACTTGCCCCCTCACCTCTTCCAGGGGGGTAATTGATGAGCTCTCACCCCCATAGTATGGATTCCGGTCCATGTGCAAGACCTTCTTGCCATTCACAGACATGATGCCTGAAAGAATACATTCCTAGGACAGAAGGTGGACAGGGTTATGGATTCCCTACATGATTCAATTCAAAGTGTACCCCCACTGCATTGCTACTTTCACAGAAGGACTGGGGAACCTGTGGTCCTTCACATGTTATTGCATTCCAGTTCCCATCAGCCACAGCAGCATAGCCAATGGGCAGGGATCATGGGAATTGTTATTCCTGAGCATTCAAAGGGTCACGGGTGCCCCACCCACTTTACAGTATAGTCCTGGAGGTCCCAAATCAAACTCAATAGATTGATATTCAGTACACAGAACATTTCTGTGTGTAGGAAGGGGGAGGGGGAAGCTTGAAGTTATCTCCCCATGCCAACCCAGTGTGTGCTCCAAACCAGGAGACAGGGGTGCTCAGTTACAAAGTGGGGAGCTGGCACGGGAACAGAAACTGGTCTCAAGGCAGTCTGAGAAACCTTCTCCAGGGAGAATCAGCAATATATATATAGAGAGAGCATGCCTTGGGATTTCAGCTACAGACAGTTAAGGTGAAACTGACAAGCAGTTGCTATGGCTTGACACAGGGCCAAAACTAAGTTTTAAGGCTGTCTGTAAAATGCTCTTTTTGGTTTCACTTCAACAGCTTACAGCTATAGTAAAGACCCAAGGCAAAGTCTAAAGACTGGCTGCAATTAGGCAAGTGAATGCATGGATGGGAGAGGGAGAAAGAAGGAAGCTCACAAGGAGATATTTTACACTTTGAAATTAACAACCTTATGTTATCAGAGAGAGTGGTTGGTTCCCACACCACTCGGGTAACATCTGGATAACTAAAATCACATGTCAGTTCCACCAATTCCTTGGAGAAGTGCAGGCCAGATGCAAACTTCCTGTATAATCTCACACATGATTTCAGCCATCCAAAATTACTTCAGTTACCAGAGGATTCAGCCACAGGAGAGGGCAGTCATGCTGTTCCTGCAAAGCAGGGATGGGCAACCTTGAGTCTAATTTTATGCAGGTGGAAGGGGGGAGTAGAGACTGTAGAAAAGGGGGGACAAAATAGATAGAGCAATGGAAGAATGAAGAGAAAAACACCTTCTGCAAGCAAGCCAGCTCTCTTGTAAGAATAATAGGTTCCTTCCCAAGCAATTTGCTGGGAGATGAGGGAAAGAGAGAAAAGGGGGTGGCAGAAAGAGGGGCATTAGCCAGTGGAATGCAAGAACAGGTTTTATGTTTCAGCTCCATGCAAGTTCTCTAACCATCAGTCAAATCTGGCATAGGCATTCTTAGCTGGGTGCATGGGAATTGTCATTTGTTATTAGTGATGTCACACTGTGACATTCATGCAACTTCACACATGCTCCAAACCACAATCCTCACTAGCTGTAGAAAGAATTGCATTGCCTTGGAAGAATAAATTGCTGTTTTGAGTGCAGGGAAAACAGTGGGTGACCCCCAAAATAGAAATGTTTCCATTAATTAAGGTGTCTTGTGGACCAAGATCCAAATTAATATTAACTGCACATTGTGTTCTAAACTGGTTGTTTGAAAAAGCCCTGAGGGTACATCTATATTGCGCACTTGAAACTGGTTGAGTAGTTATTCCCTCCCCCTCAAGGAACTTCTACAAGCAGCGACCAGACAGTAACAAAGAATACTTATGTAAACACCTTCACTAAGTAATAGCTCCAAGGATTTTTTGGCAGAGCCCATGACAATTAAAATGCCATGGCTTCCCCCAAAATAAGTTTATATGAGTTTACTGTTAGTGCATTAGGAGTGGGAAAAAGAGAGGGCAGCCTGCTTGCCACAAGGGGATGAATGACTTCTCAAGTTATATCAGTTTGAATTCAACTAAGGACAAGCCTGTTATGGGGGATAAAGGTCAGGAGAACATATACTAGGTGGGACAGAGGATAATGTTTTTTCTCAACAGGTTCCTGCTCCACAACACAGAAATAAACTGGCTCCAGAGTGAAAGGTCAGAGCTCAGTGGAGGAGCACATGTTTTGCATACAAAAGATTCCCGGTCCAATCCCTGCCTGGCATCTCTAGTTAGAGCTAGGAAAGACTTCTCTGAAACCCTAGAGAGCACCTACCAGTCAGTGAGCAGACGTTGCTGAACTAGACCAATAATCATTCCAATGATATGATCTGGTATAAGGTGTTTTCTAGGATAAATCCCCTTTAGCCTCTACCAGACAGGGGTTCAGGCAGGAGATTGACAAGAAGCTGTGTATGTGTGCATGGAATGAGTCAGAAAGCACTGTTCCACCAAATTATAATGGGGGGGGGCACACAGCATGAACAGGACAGAGTAAATGGTGCTCTCCACTCTAGGGCCTGGAAATGTAAGAAAAAGAAGGGAATAGCTTGGAAAGATGCCAAACTGAAATCTGTATTCCTTCGACATTCCTAGAGAAGAGATAAGGTAGAAGGTAAGTTCTGCAAAACACAAGTAATCTGTAGAAAGTCATCCTACTTATACAAAAGAGGGGCTTCAAGCCACCAGTTGTGGTCAGAAAGAGGTGCCTACATTGGTTTCCAGAACAGGAAATCTCATGCTGCAGTACTGGGGGACAGTTAACTTTCCCCTGTCTGGTCATTCCCAGGGACACTGCGCAGAGAGAAAGTGATTTCATTTCAGGAGAAACACAAGTTAATTCCGTTCTGCCGAAGACTGGATGACCCAAAGCTGAGCTGATACAGAGAGAAGGCACAGGGGTGCCAAGGAGGCTTATAAGGGAAAGAAGAAGAAGAATCTTAACAGGGACTGCAAGATAGAAACAATATATGCTTCCTAGACTGCAAGGATTTGCATGGGGCAATGCAGTCTATGCTACCGTACTTCCTAAAAAAACCAGGAGAAGTGTTTCCATTAGCAGAGGACATTTTTATATACAGTTAAAATGTTTAGAGTGGGAAAAACTGCCAGGCGGCTGCACTGATTGGAGGATCCAGAGAATTGCATACAGAAGATGAAAGGTATACTGTTCAGTTTTGCAATAAGATAAATACACACCTTATCTGCAGTAGCTAGGAAGATACTCAGCACCTTGTGCTTAAGCCTCATCAACCTTGGATGCCAATGGAGTATGCTGTTCACACTGGGACTGCAGGATTTAGAAGTACTGTACAGTTAAATGGCTACATGAGGGGGGGGGGAGACTGAAATGCTGTTGAAGGGGGCACATACAGAGCATGGGAACTGCAGCAATGCCATTGCCCCTTCCTCCCTTTATTGAGATGTAAATAGGGCATGGTTGCTAACCGACCAGAAACACACAGACCTGGTCTTTAGCCAGGAGGAGAAGCTTTTCACCTCAAAGACATAAACAGGATCCCCTGCTTATAAAGCCACTATTAAAGACACAGCAACTGTAGGCGGTTGATGTGTTTGGTAACCCAAAGTTTGGCACCTGCAGTGATAACAGGCCGGGAAGGATGCATGCATCTGGTACCTATCATTTCCCACTTTCAGAAACGGCTGATGGCATCGCGTTGCATCAGAAGAGTTGCAATGGAGCAAAACGCACCACCCGTTAGGTTGCTGGGGTGCCCGAAGGACTGGGCGAAGCATGAAGGGAAGTAACACCTGCAGTTCAGGACGGAGGGGGACAGGTGCAAAACGGGGCCGGAGATGCTAGCGAAACAAGGAGATGGGTGAGCAGCAGCTGCAGAGACGTAAAACGCACAACAAGCACACGGGCATGTATATGGCGGTCGGCATTGAGCTTGACTGCTTTAGGAGCAGCATTACTGCAACCAGAAAAGCTTAGACGCGGTTGCGTTAGGAAAGGTGACGGGGAATTGTTCGTGAGGCGATGGAGACCCACCCGGACGTGACAGGGATGCTGCCGCAGATGGGCAGGGGTACAGGTGCCGGAGAGAGAGAATGGGATGCAGACCAGCAAGGCAACTGCTAGTAAGGGAGATCGGGGCGGAAAGGATTGCAAAGCAAAGCGGAAAAAGAGGACTCACGGTCAGGCCAGTGCCCAGCACGATCACGTCGTAGGCCTCGTCCATGGTGCCGGCTGCGGAGCCGCCTCCCCCCACCCGCCCGAAGCGGAACCAAGATGGAACCTCAGCACCAGCAGCCCAACCGGATCCCTCCGCCGGAATCTAGTCCCGGCACAGGGATTTCTCCGCCGGGGGAACCGCCCCTCCGAGATGGCCATCATCACCTTGCCTTCGCCAAAGACGCCATGTCGGGAAGGGGAAGAGAAAGAGATGGGGAGACCAGGGGAGGATGGTAGTTTTTCTCTTCCCAGTTTGTGCGTACGCGCCGGGAGAGAGAGAGAACACCAAAAAACAAGTTCCGGTTCTGCTTCTTCTGTTATAGGGAGGGCGGTGGTGGCGGTGAAGTTTGCAAATCCAGGGGCCACCCCCCCCATCAACATGGCAACCGTGATATCACCGTTGGATTCCTGTGGCCGTCTAAAAAAACCTGTATATTTGAGGGGAAGCGAAAAAGTACCCCTCACTGTCTTCCTCCTACCACTTGATTGTTAGTCAAAAGACTGAAAACTACTTTCTCCCCCTTTCCATAAAATAATCCCACCCTGTTCTAAAACGTTCGCAGATGAAGGGAATTCCTTCCAATATTATACTCTAGACGTGCAGATTCTTCCGCCAAGGTTTGCTTCGTTGAGGATTGCGGGCAGGATGTTCATTTCCATGCGTGTTACCCACTTAAGAGTTTGTGCTGTTATAACATATGTCAGTCATACACCCTAGGAAAGGGGAAGGTGTCATCTGTTTCCTGTCTGGGCCAGAGCTTTTGCTGGGCGCAGGGCACAGGTAAGGGCATCTATGCAAAACCTTTGGACAAAAGCATGCAGAAAAAAAATAAGTAACTGGGGGTGCCTACCCCTAAATCTGGTCTGGCCCAGGACAAATCATACACTCCAGGAAAGGGGAGGGCAGATTTTTGGGTGGGCACTCACTTATTTTTGATGTTTTTATGACATCATTTTACATTTATGAGCATTTCAGAAGCCTGATAATTTTGATTGAATAAATTTATTGTTCTTGACAGGGAGAGTACCCAGATCACAGCAATACAATATGGGGTACCCCAACATATATTTTGATGTTGAGAGACATGTTAACTTCCCTTTGGAGTTGCTGTAGCTGTGAACTTTTCTTCTTTTTTGGTGTTTTGAACTTTCATGCAAACAAGGAACTGGGAACTAGGAACCAACTTCAGCTTTGTCAGGGGAGGGGCATTGTACAACATATGTTAGTGGGGAAGGGTACAGAGTATATATTTTTTAAAAGGAGTAAGTCACAATGCCTTTTTAGTTTCCTCGCTCAAAGGCCCACCACCACCACCCATGAGAGATGCAATGAGGAATAACAATCTTGTTACTTTCCCTGGTACTGTTAACAAAGGAATTTGGGACGGAGTAGCAAGAATAATCTCACAATTATGTAGAAGTGAGGAAGGTGTCTTGGCTGTCATAATATTTTCTTCTGAATCAACACAAACAGAAAGGGACAAGAGCCCTATTGTTTGCATCACGTAATCTTCCTAGCAAAGTTCACCTTGAAAGGAAATAAGCATCCTAGGCCTCTGACAATAAAGGCTATTACAAGCTTGTTTAGAAGAATGACCCTTCCTTCTAGATCACTTGGTATTTAATGTATTGTGGAATCTTTCATTTGGAAAACAGCAAGTTACACAGGCCACTTACATACACAAAATATCCTTAGGTTTACAATAATATGTAAAACTCCATCCTTAAACCAATGATGGTGTAACTTGTAAAAATGATCTAGGTTTGCATTTTTTTAAAAAGTACACTCTGCTCTGTGTCTCATGAGGCGAGTACACTTCCTTCTATACTGGTACATAAGCTAGCCTTTCCCACCTCCTGTAAAAGCCCAGAATCATAGATAAAATGGTTCTATATATTCATTGAAATGGCTACTCTATGGACATCCTATGGGCATCAAAGCTTAGACGCACTAAGTTTATGCTAATTGCTCAATGATACACTTAATAGTACCTAGCTCTAACTGGGCTATTTTGAAACTAACACTCCATCATTGGAGTGCTTTGCTTTCAACATGTAAAAACTTTATTTGCATAACATAGCAATGGTGAAAATTACTATTATATTTTAAAGGACAACACTAATTCCTTTCAGTTTAGGTTCTCAAAAACCACAATCACTGAGGCAGACAGATAATGAATGGCCTATAGCATACAATTTGTTAGGAACTAAAATCAAGTACAGAAATTATTCTCAAGCTGATTGAACGTTCGGCATGTAGTCTAGAGTACTTGGTTACTATTGTGGGTTCAAGCCAGATGCCTACTTCAGTTAACACAATTTTAGAAATGTGGATCACCTCACTTTTTAAAGAAAGTCATCAACAACAATAGCTTGGCGAACTAAAGATTACTGAAATGTAGCCATACCAGCCCCACTGAACCATAGCAAAGCTATATACAAAAAGCAACACAAGTAGACAAAGCCAAGGCAATTGCAACCAAATCTAGAGAGAGAAATAGGATTTGTAGTTCAATAGTTCACTCTTGTGAACAGCAAGCTGAACCAGGATAGAAACTGCTTATTTCCAACCACATTTTAGTATGAGAATTAGAGAGAACGTATCAGAGAACAGCAGCACCAAGCTCCTTAGGAAGGCCCATAAGGGTAGAAAAATTGTGGAACTGGAGCTCACTCTTGTGTTTGTTTCCTTTTGTAGTATATCAGCGCTGGAGGTCACATTAAAAGACAAAGCAGACCTACCCAGTTGCCATTTCTTTGCCAGGGTAAAGCTAGTAGCAGCACCTGCTGGTGGTTAAAGAAATAGCATTAAAATGCTAGCCTGTCATTCTCTCGTTCTGAAGATCTAAAATATGATACAGTAGGGCCCTGCTTTTTGGAGGCCTGCTAATACGGCGGCTTTCAATTACGAGTAAAGCCCCACTCATACGGCGCTTGTTCCACTTTTACGGAGTTTTTCGGGTGTTGGGTGCCATTTTATTTTATTTATGGAGTTCCACATTTCGGCAGGTTTCGCTTTTCGGCAGGGGTCTGAAACGTAACCTGCCGTATGAGTGGGACCCTACTGTAATGTAAGATCAACACATTCTTACTGTGTATGTGTGCATATACATAAACAAACCTTAAAATGTACTGCCTTCAAGTCGATCCTGACTTATGGCGACCCTATGAATTGGGTTTTCATGGTAAGTGGTATCCAGAGGGGGTTTACCATTGTCTTCCTCTGAGAGGCAGTGACTGGCCCAAGGTCACCCAGTGAGCTTCATGGTTGTATGGGGATTCGAACCCTGGTCTCCCAGGTCCTAGTCCAACACCTTAACCACTATGCCACACTGGCTCTCTTAAACAAACTTTAAAGTACCCCCAAAATCACTATGCCAATGTTCTGACCCAATAATGTCACTCTACAACATTTTATCACTAGTACTTGCAATAAGACATTGGTTGCAGGGAAAGAGAGGAAGATTACACATTGAGTAGCAAGACCATCTCCAGTGATCCAACCCCCCAAAAAGCTGCTTCAGGTTCTCTTCTCTTGGACAGCTCCCAAGAGGGGCTACGGACAAACAACAGAATAGACTTCCTCTTTTATTCACATCATTCAAGTTAATTTAACGGTGAGGATTCACAGGAAGGAAGCCCCCACCCCAATCAAGAGCAGCATGGAGTTCCAAATACTGAGTCACTGTAAACAGTACTAATCACAGAAACCACATAAATAAATAAGGCTGGGGGGGGGGGGGAGAGACCATTTATAACACGGCTGCAAACAAGGATTGGGGAGGAGGCAAGATAAGGAGACTTCTAAATACAACAACCACCTTAGAGAATGTACATCCAAGGCAGGACTGCTTCTGTCCCACTGAAAAATGAAGGGGGATGGCAGTGTGTCCCTGAAGATGTGTCCTCAGCAAAAGTTGAACATGGACAGCCTTGACACTGCAACACACAGGATCTGCACTTCCATAAAACAGGACATCTACACCATCCTTCTTGTTTATAGCATGCCCCTGCAATGTTTCAGGCTGGGGAAGCTACAAAGGATCAAAGGAGAGAGAACAAGTGACCAGGGAATTTTAGCAGGAAAGCAACTATTGGGGAGAAGGAAGTAGAAGGGAGAGAAGTTAAAGGACTGGGACCAACAGGGTGTAATGCATTGTGCTGGTGTGGGTTGGGAAGGAAAAGTGATGACAGATGGAATGAACAGAACAAGCCCAGCACTGTCACAAGGATCCCAAGGCAGGGAGTACATGAACTGGCCCCTATTCTGTCTGGGGCACAGATATGGTAGGTCCCTTGGGGTCATCAAAACGGTCCATAGTCTTGAGACTCATAACCATGTGGAGGCCGTAGGTGAAAATGGCAACAAGCAGCAGGGAGGTCAGCAGCCCCATCCAGATCCCAGGAGAAAAGAAGCCGGCACAATCACTGGCATAGGAGAATCTTTCACCTGTCACATTGAAGCTCTGGATCTGAAATGAAAACAAAACTCAGTTCTGGTTCAGTTGTTATTTACAGAGGATTGGTGGGGGGAAGAAAACAGCCTCTTGGTTCAGATACCCAAGGCTGAGTCTGAGAAAGGAAATGATTGCCATTCAACCTTCCATTGATTGAGAAGCTTGTGAGCCTTGACCCAAGGTTGGGAGCACAAAAGAGGGCAATACTGAGAGAATGTGAATGCATCGTCTTCCTAAAGGGCCCGAACTTTCTCAACTGCTTTCCCGCCACTTTAGTAGACTTTACTCTCCCACTGAAACATACCTGAAAATTCGCAATCAGCACTTTCCACTGGCTGGCTGAATTGCTGCTAGGTACTAAGATGGCCCCAGAGGTCGGCTGACTGCTCACACGGGTACACCTGAAAGAATAATTGCTGGGTGCCATGACCTGGGTGGCATTGAAGACAGCAGGGGGGTTCCGAGGCCTGACCAACTCCATAGTGTGGAGGGTAAACCAGTACCGAGCAGAAACTGGGTAGAGGAAGTTTGACATGCGGAACCTGGGGAGAGAAGAGGGGTGCAAAGAAGGTAAAGAGCAACAGCTGGTAATATCACCTGCAGCAGATCTTTAAAATCCAGTTAGGTTCCCCATCACCTCACCCAAATCTCACAGGCCAGTATTTCTCAAAACTCAGCTGCAGAATCTCTTTGCAATGCCAGGACCCTGCTCCACAACAACAGATATATTATTCTCCCTGAAAAAAGTCACATCGACTTTTACTGGGGACTTATAAACCCTTCGTAAGGTTTTCACCAAACATTTCTGCTCTAGAAAGAGAAACAGATCCCGAATGACTAATTCACCTGGGGTTAGGGGGCCAAGATTGGGGGTCACATGAGGACTAATTTGGTGCATCTCCCTTTAAAATTTTTTAAAGGCATTGTTTAGCCCTCTAATCCAATACAAAAGGAAGTGGAAATAAAACCTTATGCAATGCCTTGCATTAAGTAGTTTGTGGTGTATACATTTGATTCTCAAGTTTAAAAAGTGTGAAATAGAATTCCAAACCCGCTGCCAACAGGGAGCCTACCTGGCTGTTTATCACCTCAGACCCAAAAAGGAGAGGCATAACTTGCTAAGATATTAATTACACTGTCCTAAAAATGGAATCTGAGGAGCTGCACCCGTTTGCACTTTCCAGAAACAACTGAAGTAGTTTTTGTTGTGACAAGCTTTCCCTGCTGGATGAATGGATCTCTGCCATGGGCATCTACTTTGCATTGTTTTTAAATCTATCTGCCATTTTCTGTGTTTTCAATTGTTTTTTAAAACTGTTCTATGGTACATCGCCTTGAGACAACTTGCAGAATAATGATGATGATGATGATAATACTTACCTGACTGTCAAGGAACTCCCACCTACATTTGCATACTTCAGTACCAACCTACGGTGTGGAGAAAAAACAAAGTTAGTGTTAAAAAGCACTGATGTAGGATGACTACATTCCCCTCCCATTCACCTTTTCTAAAGCCTTGCCTCAGCCCTTAACCAATTTTGTACAGGAGGGGAAGGGAGAGAGAGAGAGAATGAATTTTAAGCCAGGTTTCTCATTCATAAGACTGGAGAAAGTTTAGGCAGTGAAAAATGAAGGCATTCCTGGCTGTTCCCAGGAAGCCAGAGTCAATGCCATGCAGGACTCCTAATGGTTTGGAGACAGGGCTTCAATACCCCCTCCATCATGGATGGAGAAACAAAGTTGCACAAATAATAAAATACATGGAGCTTTGCATGGAAGCAGTTGGCTTTATTCAAGTCACAGTATGGCTGTTTGGCCCTCTGCAACACCCATGGTTGCCAACATCCATACCACACAAAAAACATGCTTTCCCCAGTGTCCTCTTCTCCATTTTTACCATTCATCTGATCTCATATGCCTTGCTCCCAACTCACTGAGAAGCATTAGCCTTCCACTGGGACTCTTCCACATCGACTGAGGCCTGACTTCCAAACGTGAGGTTGGTAAGGTCATGCCACGTGTCATTAAAAGCCACTGAGAAGTGGCTGGCCCAGAAGAGAATCTGCGGGATCCCATGTTTAGGGTAACGAAGTGGTGCAATCACAGTCTCCTTTTGGAGCAACTGCCGCCCCAGTCGCTCAGAAGCTATGTCAGACACATCTCGGATAACCTGGAGGGTGAAAAAAAGGGGGCGGAGGGGAGACAAATGGGATAGAGTGGCACTAGAAAGCTGCCATCTGATTCAAAATTAAGTGCCTTCCCCCCAAATGAGCCATCCTTTCCTCCCCCATCCTTGCTTAGATAAGCTCAGGTTGTCTTGCTTTGCTTTAAGAGCCATAGGTATCTGAAGTCATGGTGGTGGCCACATAGATCAGGGCCCACTCAGTAGTGGCACCCATTATCCAGAAAATTAAAACTTCAAAGGATGAGAGCCTAACCTTCACAAAAGCTGAATTGCAAATTTGGGCTAAGTAATGTACTAGCTTGAGTTATTGAAATGACTAATATACTTTAATATAATTTTAATAACACAACTGATCATAATTTAAAACAACCAAAATATACAATAAAAATGTAATCAACACAAACATGGCCACCTATATAATTCCATACAGAAGCCAGAGTATGTAAGAAGGTTGATATATAAGAAATTTGACAACCGGAAAGGCTCATATTACAAAGGATTTAAAACATCTGCTGACCAGTTCTAGAACAGACTAGTGGGACACATTTTTATATGTTATATTGTATAGGTTATATATACAATCAAGACCTAGTAATTGTTCATATTGTCCACTGCACAAGACCTGATAAAGCTCAAAACACGTTTGGCTGGCTTGACAGTGTGCACTGTTCTTTTGCAAAGTCCTAACAATAGAGCTCCCTTGTGAAGTTGGCATGTTCAGATACATAAGATAGTGAGAAATCGTGTTTGTTATGCAAGCTTTCCATCTCTGCATGTTTGTATTGATGACATTTTAATTATATATTTTGATTCTTTTAAATTATGTTCAATTGTGTTTTTTATTAAATAGATATTAAAATATATTAATCATTTCAATAACTCAAGCTTGTATATTACGTAGTCCAATTCTGTAATTCACCCATTATACAGATGCCTTGCCCAAGAGGCCAACCTACAATGCAGGCTTCCTTAGCAAACAATGCATCTTTTTGTTTAAAGATTGTTTAAAGATTTGGATAATCCTGTTGCTTTCGCAGCTAGGCTTAGAACTGTTTTAACATATTTTTTGTTTGTTGTTGTTATGTGCCTCCAAGTCGACTATGACTTATGGCGACCCTATGAACCAGTGACCTCCAAGAGCATCTGTCATGTTTATTGTTTATTGTATTTTAATCATTCTCAACCTTTTGCATCACAAAGCTGCTGGGGGTTGCTGTTTGGGAACTGAAAGGCAGGGCATAAATGGAACAAATAAAATTAATGAAATGACTGGACATTCCTAGGAATGGGGGGGGGGCACTCAGAGCAGGAATCCAACCAAAGTAGGATAGGAATCAAAAGGGCCACATACCCGTGAGGGCTGCAAAGCAGTCAGGATAGCTGTGTAGGGGATGTCTTCTGACTGAAGGGTGCTCAAAACCTGTCCCAGGATTTCATCTGTATGGAGAAAAGTTTTTTTTTAGAGATAGAGAAAGGAGAGACAGCAAAAGATATAGCCTCCCACCTATGACAGCACAAGCTCATGAATAAACTTCAGCCCCAACCACCACCCCTTGTATCTTCAGACTCCAGCCTCGTCTACAAATGCAAGACTCCCATCAAAGTTCCTGGCTTCCCCATAGGGTGCTGCCCCTTCTCAGAGAACAACAGGCACTTCACATGCATTAATTCACAGAGAAATATGCGGGTTGTAAAACTGCCAGGCAACAAGCACCTGTCCAGAGAGGGAAATACAAGGCCAACCTCAGAGTCGGTACTCCCTTCCAGGCATTCCAAGCCAGGGCCTCTCAACCCAAGCACAAATTCAGCCCCCCTTGCCCACCCTTAATGCTTTCAGTAGTGTTCCTCACTACTCACCATTGCTGGTTAAAACTTCCTTTGGGGCCATGAGACTAGAGCTGGAAGGGAGTGGGGGTGGGGAGAGAAAAATAACTAAGTTACTGTGTATCTTCCTTATATATGTCAATGCCTTCCAAACTGGACAGGAAGGTTTTGGTCATTGGTTCAAACGGCATTTCTGGCTATATTGCCTCTCATGGACAATTATCTGGGACAGAAGGAAGACTACACCCTTGGTAACCAAACATATATTTTAAGACTGCACACCAGCACTGAAGGATTGTTTGAAATGCCAGTGTAGCCTTGCTGGCCTGGTGCCCTCCAGATGTTTCAGACGACAATTCCCATCAGCCTCTATCATCATGGCCAACAATTAAGGGTGGCAGGAGTTGTAGTTCAAGAACTTCTGGAGGGCAACAGGTTGGCGAAGGCTGTGCTAGGGGAAGTGTAATATATGATTGGAACAGGGAGTTCTGAGGCAGAAGGGGAGGGTTGCATCCATATACCCTAGATGAGTCCGGGAAAGTACACATGCCAAGACCAGAGCTCGGAAAAGTTACTTTTTTTGAACTACAACTCCCATCAGCCCCAGCCAGCATGGCCACTGGATTGGGCTGATGGGAGTTGTAGTTCAAAAAAAGTAACTTTTCCAAGCTCTGGCCAAGACACACTTGCAGGATGGAAGAGGGGCTCTAGGTGCAGCAGGTTGAAGAGATTAAGTTCTTGCGATGCTGAACACAACATTAGGAAGCCTCAGACTTCAAATTCAGCAATAATGAGAGCTATAACCTTGCTTTTCCAAAATGAAAACAGGATAGTTTCTCAGGATGCTGAACTTAGTGCTCAGCAGCACACACTCTGCTTTGGAAGTCACCCAAGACCTATGGATTCACATATCCCTCTTTGCTTCCAGTGACACTGGGAGGGGGGGCACTAGGGTCCTTGGCAATATAAGAGAAGGTGCTGTAAGGCCGGTTACAAACCCAGTGGCATACGGCAGTCGTATCAACAGCAGGGCAGGTAGGCTGGCATTGAGCCGCAGCTCCTGCAGGGTGTTCTGATCCAAGTGAAGAGGCGATATGCCCAGCTTGGCCTTCAAAAAGGCAGGGACAGCACTGGCTGCAAACCAATCCACGGAGGGAAGCACCAAGGAGGATGGAGCTACACCAAGCGCATTCTGTTGAGAAGACCAGGAAAGAGTCAGAGCCATCCCCACAAGATTTCCTAAGACAAACAGCATGCCTTCACCAACCTGGTGCCCTCCAGATGATGTTGCACAACACCCATTATCCCTAACTACTGGCCAACTTGGCTGGAGCTGAAGGGAGTTGGGAGTCCGGGGCATCTGGAGGGCATCAAGGCTGAGGAAGGCTGTCATACAGCAAAGATACAGAGCCACCAGTGCTACTCCTTTTACCCCCATCATGGCCTGAACTTCTCCAGCCCCCAGCTGCTGATCTTTGTGTGGAATGCTTTCTGCAACTTCTCCCTACTACCCCCCGACCCGGTTTGCTAACGCCAGTGTCTCCTTCCAGGGCACACATTCCCCAATCTTCCATGTTCAAAGCTCATTCCAAGACGTGCACCTTTCTGACCAAACATGTCCTTGTTTGCATGATCTAGCGTGAAAATGTACCAAGCGTTGAACTAGGAGGTTGTGCTGGGAATGGTTACTGTCAATGCCCCTTGCAAAGGCATCTAAACTTCTGTGTAGGCACAAAGGCACACCAATGAACCACAGATTCCATAGATAGGCTGCGGCGAAGACAAAGAAATATGCTTGCATTGTATTAGAAAGCCTGTAGCCATTTCAAACCAAACATTTCCATTTTGCTTGATGAAAAAGGTTAGGGCTTTCCAGAATGTATTGCTTCTCCTTTGATCAAGCTAACTCTCCCTTGCAAGGATGCTTCCAAGTGGCTGCTTTCCCCAACTACAGCGGATTAAAAACAACAACATAAGAAAAGGAGGCAGGATGGCAAGGGAGAGACAAAAGTTCACAAAGGTAGTATGTATAGCCCAAGAACTTGACACTATCACTGCTAGCATTTCACCATGGGGGTGGTGGGGAAGGCTCCCACCGTGGCTTACAAATATCAGAAATAAGACAGTCCCTGCCCTCAGGCTTACCATTTAAAAGATGCAACCAAAAGGAAAAGGAATTTGCAACTCAAAAGGAAAGGGGATTGGCAGGGAGGAGGGGAAAAAAGCAAACTCAGGCACTAGTCCTTAGTCACAGAATTCTTGAAAGCGCCAGCTGGAAAGAATTCAAGGAGAGGAGGATCCAGAAACTGCTCTCTTGGCTTAGCCAATGGAGAGACCCTGCAGTCCCATCTCTCCCTCTACTATAACCTGATAGAATGGCTGCTGCCGCTGGAGGTGAATTATTAATGGACAGTATGACAATCCTCACAGTTACTAGCAAAAGAAAAAAAAGTCTCTAGGAAGGTGGAGCTTCCCTGTACAAAGGGTAGGAAGCTTCATGTGCAGGCTGTTTCACTGTTTCCAAGAACATCATTGCATGCGACAGTGAATCATTTCCATACAGAGAACTTCTCTTAAAAGCCATGAGGTTTTAGGTTATATGCAGTGCACTTTTGCAGTATTTTAATATCTTTCTCTGATGAACAATATTTAGCATCTTCAGGAGGATATTTTATGTTCTTTTTATGCTACAATTTCAAATTGTAGTTTCTTTTCCAAAATAATATAATTTGTTTGGCTTTCTTGCACTATCCAGCAAACCTTCTGACTGCTTAGAAACAAGTTAGGGTGGCATTATTTTTATAGAGTACAGAGGAGAGTTGAATGGTTCAGAGAGAAAACTATCTGTAGTAAGTGTGTACATAACCTTTACCAGACTTGCATCCGTTAGCATCTTCCTAATCTAGCTGATGTGGAAGGACCTCGCACATCACCCAGGATGTAAAATTTAGCTAGAGCTTGTTAACATTGCAGCTGGAATAAGATATAATCTAAATGTCATTCCACACTTTCGCCAAGAATCTCAGGGCAGTATGTAAGGTTCTTCCTTGGGCCAATACAATAGCTTGAGTTATTTTCCCCATGGAAGTGGAACTTGTAGCCCTCCAGATGTTATTGGACTACACCCTCCATCACCCCTGTCGATTGGCTATGCTGGCTGGGACTGATGGGAGCTAGAACCTAATAACATCTCGAGGACCACAAGTTCTCCTATCCCTGTTCTAATTAGCATTCCCAACAGAGGATCAAAATGCAGGAACAAGCCGTTCCAAGTTATACTGCAGGCCATGGAAAGAAGATGAATGGAAAAACACAGCTCTAGCTAGCTAGATCAGAATTTGAACTCGCAATTGTGTTTAAAGCTCCTCTTTTATATTTTCATTATTGACAAACTACTGGAATGCAGTGGCTCATCAAAAGCACTGTCATATACATAAAGGGGGTGGGGGAAGAGGAGAAGCCAGCAACTCACCCAACATAGAGTTCACCATTTCTCACTTACCTCCAGATTAGGGAAGGCGCTGTCTGGCTTGTTTCCAAACACCCCACCGTAGGATGTGAAATCCTCGACGCTGAGCTGGGAGAGAAGACTAATTTTTAAAAACTTTAAAAAGTACTATTTAAAATATATGTGATTTTGTATTGTGCTGTAAAAAACCTATTTCCATTTTTAAAATTCTTCCCATTCTGAATGTTTGCAAGCCATCTTGAATTCGATTTAGATACACAGAATAGATAAATGAAAAAATGGGTGACAGAAGCTATTAACAGCAAGCATCCTGCTAATCTCCAGATTAGAAGCCGAAGAATCCCCACAACCTCCATTGCTATTTTTTTAGATACACCCCCCCCCAACCAAGCCACAATTAGTCTCACTCATCAGAGGGACTAGCAAAGACAGCACCAGGGTGGGTGGTGATAAATGGAATGAGGAAGTGATAAACAGAGTCATGAGGCTCTCAGCTCACATGACCAGGGCAAAAAAACTTAAGAACATAAGAACATAAGAAGAGCCTGCTGGATCAGGCCAGTAGCCCATCTAGTCCAGCATCCTGTTCTCACAGTGACCTACCAGGTGCCTGGGGGAAGCCCGCAAGGAGGACCCGAGTGCAAGAACACTCTACCCTCCTGAGGCTTCCGGCAACTGGTTTTCAGAAGCATGCTGCCTCTGACTAGGGTGGCAGAGCACAGCCATCATGGCTAGTAGCCATTGATAGCCCTGTCCTCCATGAATTTGTCTAATCTTCTTTTAAAGCCATCCAAGCTGGTGGCCATTACTGCATCTTGTGGGAGCAAATTCCATAGTTTAACTATGCGCTGAGTAAAGAAGTACTTCCTTTTGTCTGTCCTGAATCTTCCAACATTCAGCTTCTTTGAATGTCCACGAGTTCTAGTATTATGAGAGAGGGAGAAGAACTTTTCTCTATCCACTTTCTCAATGCCATGCATAATTTTATACACTTCTATCATGTCTCCTCTGACCCGCCTTTTCTCTAAACTAAAAAGCCCCAAATGCTGCAACCTTTCCTCGTAAGGGAGTCGCTCCATCCCCTTGATCATTCTGGTTGCCCTCTTCTGAACCTTTTCCAACTCTATAATATCCTTTCTGAGATGAGGCGACCAGAACTGTACACTTCTTTTGCTTTACAGCCATGCATGTTCTGAAAAGACTGGAAGCTCCTTTTTCTGCAGAAGCCAAAAGGGATGGAAAACAACCCTTGGACAGGGAACCCAATTACGGTATTATGTCATCTAAAAGAAGGTAGTTTCCGGAAGATTATTCTACCCTATAAAACGAGGGTTGAAAAATGGGATTGAGGAGCCTGAACATATCCATCAGGACTAGATAAGTGGGAAAGAGGTGGCCTATGGGCATGCTCAGAATAAAAAATAATTAAGTTGTCCAATCAATAACTGTTAACGGCTCCCAACTGCAAAAGAGCTGAGGATGGAGAGGAGATTTAGAAGGAGATATGACAGCGGTCTTTAAAATCTGAAAGGTTACCACACAGAAGATGCAGCAGACTTGTTCCCTGGTGCTCAAGAGGACAGGACTAGAACCAACAGTAGGCAATTACAGGGAAGCAGGTTTTGTCTAAACATTAGGATAAACTTCCTGTTGGTAAAGTAATTTGACACTGAAAAGACTACCTTGGGAGGTGGCGGGCTCTCCTAACCTGGAGGTATTCAAGCAGAAGCTGGACAGCCATCTGCCAGGGATGTTGTAGTTGCGTCCCACACTGCAGATCCTACACTGAGCCGGGGGTTGGGCTAGATGACCTCAAAGGTATCTTCCAACTCTTTAATTCTACAAACTCTTCAATACCTTCACAAGACAACATTTCCCAGGATTCCTTAGGAAGCTCTTCACTAAAGATCTCCATTTGTAGTATACTTGTGCCCTCAACAAAGAGTTCTGCCAGGGACCAGGCAACAAGTACTCACTTTCTCCTGAAGGAAAAGCAGCACATTGTGAGGTCCACTGTCTAGTGCTGAATCCAGTAAAGCTGCAAGTTGAGTTTCTGTCACCACATGCCCTTCATGCGGTGCTGCCAAGGAGGACCATAAAGAGCTGTATTCACAGAAGGATGAGACAGAGAAAAAGAAACAGGTTCATAGGCAGAAGAGCTGCTGCAATTACCTAGAGTCTCTTTTCTTGCACAGATGCTTTCTCCCTACCCTTAGAAGAACGGACAGGAGTATATTTGTGTCTTACAGAGAGATTAAAAGGGCTTCTTTACAAAATGAAGGGCAGAAAGGCCCAATGAAGATTTGTGTTCAGTATATGGCCACCCATGAGGCCAACTTGAGAGTCCAGAGATTGTGCATGCAGACTGGATTCAAACTCCCCAACTCAACCATATTCTCATTGAAGAAATCACTCCTTAGCTTCTACAATTGTAAAACGAGAACAAACCAAATAATTATAAGGAAGAAGAATATAGTGCATTATTGGATCTCTTCTCCAAAGCCAGTATTTTGCTTCCATGAATTAGGGGACAAGACACTAATTCTCTTCATGTACACCCAAAACACATGTTGGTTACTGAACATTTCAAGGACACCAACACTTCTGCAAGGATACAAACCACTTTTTTGTCAGCTGACCATGCACTGTTCATCCCCATGCAGTATACTGGCTAAGGCAGCCTTCCCCAAACTAGTGCCCTCCAGATGCTTTGGACTATGTTCCCAGGAGCTGATGGGAGTTGTAGTCCAAAACATCTGGAAGGCACCTGGTTGGGGAAGGCAGGCATAAGGTCAATCCAAAGGAGAAAAATTTTAAGTGCCTATTACACCTCTGTCACAATATAGCACAGTATCTTCTCCCACTCCGGGAAAAAAGAAAAGTAAAAAGAGAAAGGAAAATATCCAAAACACAGGGTAACAGAAGGAGAAAATGGAGTCAAACAGGGAAACATTAAACCAACGTCATGTGGACACAAAAGAAAATAAATGTACCCCTTGGCACCAAGCAGGGATATACCAAAGCTGTAATCCTGTACCCACTGATCTGCAAGTAAACCCCACTGTACTCAATGGGTCTCACTTTTGAGAAGATAAGTATAGGACTGTGCTCTATATTACTACTTTGGAAAAGCACACACATCACCAATACCCTATCCATCAGTCAAAAAATGTCTCAACTCAGGTAGCCTTTCTGCCACCTTTGATGCAAGACATAATTTATGATTTACACTGTCCCCAAAGGTGAACTCCCACCACTGTACATTGCTCTTTCCTATCCCATCCATGTGTTTTTTGGCCTTTGAGAATTAAGGTACTGTATTTGTTTTAGAAGACCCACTTCTTTTATCGGATGTATATTATCCAGTTCCATTTTGGAACGGTAATAGGAACAATTCCTATAACTGTGTATTATATTGTTGTCATCCTCCAAGGACCTTAGGGTGAAGGTTGGGTAAGAAAGCTAATTAATAATGATGATGATGATGATATTAGTGATAATAGAGGTCTGGAATGCTAGACAAAGACCATCTGCTGCTGCTTCCTTAAATATGGATTTCTCAACTGCCCCATTTTAGGAAGCACTTATCACATTATGCTTTTTTTGGTAGGGGAGGGAAACAGCAGCAGTATGGTCCCTGTAACATGCTAAACATATATTTACAAATGTGTATATTGTATGGACATGGGTATTAGACTCTAGGATTGGCTGCATGTATCTACAACTGGCAACCACTTTTGTCACTATGGAATGTATGAAGCAGCCCTAAGACAGGCTGCTCTAGACAGCCAAAGAAAGTATTTTGGAACAAACTAGAAATGGCTCTTCCTTATTTAATCCATAAGAACACGCTTCCATAGTCATGGTAAAAGCAAAACCACTCCCCCCCCCGTTGCTCTTAACATGCCAGGAGCGCTACGTCCTGCCTCCCACCCCACGCTACCAATGTGCCTTTCTACTCCTACTCTCCATTACACGCCGCAGTACCCAGTGATCTATTGACCTTACTATATTACAAGGCTGGTCATGAGACAGCCACACCCTGTCGATCATAAGTGAGAAGCCCACCCGTTAACTACCCTCTTGGTGATCAGAACGGGGGAGCGTTTCACACATCATCCAGAAAAGTCACTGGCGACACACTAGCTATCGGATACACGCTGGCAAACAAAAATTTGCCACATTCACGGTTTGTTTTTAAGCATGCACTTTCAACGTCTAAAGCCGTGACGCGTGAATAAGGTGATCTGAATGACTAAAGAGCGTTGATTATCTGTATTACTCAATCTTGGGTCACTTCTGTAGCCCATATCCTAAGGATCTGTTCCGTATCAAGCCCCAGTAGGACAGCCCAGAGCCTCACGTACCTTTGGCTAGACCAAGCCAGCAAGGGCACCTGTCCTGTCTGCGCGAATACTAGCCCCAGGCCCAAGAGCAGAAAACCAGCCACCTCCTGTAACGCCATCTTCCCTTCCTGTTCCTTTCGCAATTCACCCTTCTCCTGCTTTCCCGGCCCGCCGCAGCCAATTGGAACACGAAGAGAAGGGCAGGTGCCCGCGGCCTGGAGAGGACAACCAATGAGGGCCCCAGGCAGCATCAACGAGAACCAATAAGAACCTTCCTTGTGTTGCCTCCGTCTTCCTCCCCTCCCATCGGAGATTCTACCCCAGTTCCGCAAAAGCCGCAGCACAATCCTATTGCATGTTTACTTGGAAAACTTACTGAGGTCAGCAGGGCTCGCTCCCCAAGTGAGAGCGCGTAGGATTTGCAGCCCAGCCCTGCATTCAGACTGGAGGCGCCACATGGTTTTGTAAATGTGGGAAGTCAGTGTCAATCACGTATCATGAGTTTTGCCCTTATCTGCAGGCGGAAAGGAGGGCGGAGAGAAGGCATGCGGCGTCTTCCATTCTAGTTTTCATTTTTGGGTAGTGAACGTGTCTTTGAGAATGTGCAGATTGCACTCACCGCGGAGGAATTACAATCTGCACAAGACAGGCGTGAGTTCACTAGTTAGCGCAAAACTCTGAAGACCTACGTTCAAATTCCTCACTAGCTCTCCCTCAGAGCCTAACCTACCTCAAAGGGTTGTTGCGAGGATGAAATGGGGGAGGAACACAATGTACATCATTTTAAGCTGCTTGGAAGAAAAAGAGGATATAAATAAATACTACATTCCTAACAAACTACTGTAATGTGCTCTACATGGGACTCCCATTGAGATTGGTTTTCTCTGCTTTGTAGCAGCACAATTTGGAAACAATACTAGCTTCTTACTACTTTTCTCAGCAGATAACAATTAATAGAACAGCTGCAGCACTGACTTTTCATAAACATTTCAGTGCCCTGCTATAATTTCTAGCATGTATCTCTTCTGAATAAAGCTTCTTAAAAGTGAAATTCACTGAACTCTCTACAATTTACACTTCCCCCCACCCAAAAAAATCTCCAAAATCAAAGAAACTCCATGGACATTGTTGGAACTTATTTCAAATGAACAGCTAACTCCAGGCAGATTAAACACTGATGATTGCTTAGCAAAGTTGTGTACCAATGATCACCAAAGATGACTCATCCCTCGACAAAGGGGATCTGAAAGAGGTTCTTGTACTAACCCCATAACAAGTGAGCCAGTAAATTCATCACAGTTCTTTTGAACAGTGCATCTATGTGCATAACTAGCCATAGGCATCAATTTCTTTATAACTATTTTAGGAAAGGGTTCCTATATCAAAAACTTGTAATGACATGCAGATATGAAAACTTATAATGAAATATGTGGCTCAGTATTTTTCCATAAACAGTTCCTGAAATACCTTAAATACAAGTGTTTATATCAGGGCTGAGGAAACCTGTGGTCTCCAGGTGTTGTTGAACTATGCCCACCCACCCCAGTGAGCATAGCCAGTGGTTAAGGATGACTGAGAGATGGGAGTCCAGCAACGTCTGGAGGGCCACCGGGTCCCCAGCCCTGGCTTATACAAGTCACCTGTCACCTCCCCACCAAACTCCTTTGATAGTTAAATGAACTCTTTTAGGTTAGCACCAGGGATGGTCAAGAATTTCAATCAGTTCATATTTCAGGCCAAATCTATCAAATTCACACTTTCTGAAACAAGACACAGCCGTCCTTTGAGATTCACACTTATTTAAATTTTGTGATGCTGTTTGCCGACCAATGATTACAAAATGCATATATTAGGGGAAAGTGTGTGCATAAATGAGTGAAAACATACACAAATTATTTTATCTTTTATTGTTATCTTTTAAGTTTTTTTATTCTCACTCCCTCATGTGTATGCACATATATGTATATATGTTTGTGTGTGTATGCATAATGCATTTTATGTATTTTAATTGTATTAAATGCATTTTAATTTACTATGTTTTAGTTTTTATTGTGTATTTTATTATATATGTGTGCAATTTTATTGTAGCCGCCCTGAGTGCCCTATTGTAGGGTAGAAGGGCAGGATAGAAATATCTTAAATAAATAAAATGCATATATGATGAGAAATGGCTTGCAAAAATACGTACATTTGTCAAAACTGCCCACAAAAATGTGTTTTATTAGGAGAAACTCGCACTAAAATGCAGCTAGACAATTTTCATGAGAATTTTTTTTAAAATCACAAATTGCTGCAGAAATGTGGAGAACTGAATTTAAGGTTGGAAAAATGAGAAACTGAGAGATCTGAAACTGACAGATCTTTGCATCACTAGTTAGCACTGAGTACACCTCTCTCCTTCATTGCATGTATTTCCCCAGCGAAACAATGCTGACCATAAGGCGGCAACATCCACCACTGAGAATTTTTACTCAAGTGTGGCTGGTTTAGACAATGGCTGTCAAACATCGCACAGAACTAGAACTTTTGCCTCTTCCTCACGTGGAAGGTTACATAGGATGGCAAAGCCGGAATGTTGGAGACTGACTGGGATCTCTGGAAACATTTGTGAGTCCTTCTCTAAGTAAGAGGAAGTTTCAGCAGAGACTCTATCAACAAGTTCCTGATTTTGCAATTAAAAAACCCACAAAGCCAAGCAATGTATTTTTTAAGAGCAGGGGTATGGAACAGGTGCCCGCTAAATATTGTTGGACTATAGCTCCATTTGTCTCTGACCGTTGGCCCTGCTGTCTGGGGCTGATGGGAGGTAAAGTCTAAGAACAGCTGGACAGCCACAAGCTCCCCTATCCCTGCCTTAGATGTGTAACCTGCCCCATTCCAAAGGAAAAACCAGAACTAAAATAAAACACAAACACATTACAATCAATTAAATTAAGCTATGACAGAGCCTAGCTGGCCCAAATAAAGAAAGAATTATAACATTTCTGAAATGTAATAAGCAAAGACGCAAACAGCTGAGCAGCTCTCTTGCACAGATCTTATTGAAATACATGGGATCTGCAAAAGAGCTGATAACTTTTAAAGGAAAAAAGATGTTCTTTTTGTGTAGCCTTGAGAAAGCACCTATGAGTTGATTGACACAGGCCCATCTTTATGGCTTGTCTGCAGTATCAAGTGGTGAACTTCATGTGTAATGTAATGTTTTATTTCTAGGCCGCCTTTCGGCCAAATAGGCCCCCAAGGCAGCTTACACACAAATAAAAATACGAAATACAAATAAAAACAATACAATTTACAAAAAAAAAATCAAACTAACAAAGTCCTAACATCTGTAAAAAAAAAACAGGAGCAGCAAACCAAAAGCATTCATCTTCCTGGTAAAGGGCAGTCCCCAGAAAAATGTCACTAAGAGCAGGGGTGGGGGGCAAGACAGGTGGAAAAGCTTGCCCCTTGATGGTCCCAGCACAGTGTCATCCCTGCAGCAGCACCTCTCAGCCTGCAGCTCCTCCTGATAAGGCCCAGGCAGAGGGGTGGGGCAAGGCAGGTGGAAAAGCTTGCCCCTTGATGGTCCCAGCACAGTCTCATCCCTGCAGCTATCACCTGAAGGAGCTATCACCGATCATACCTATAATATGTACATCATGGGCCAGTTCTACCTCCCATTCTGCAAGCCTAAGCAGCCACTTCACTTTGAATTCTATCAGGCCAGCTTTTCTGCTTGCATTAGGGCTCTGGGTAAGAATTGCTGCAGGTTCTTCAATTAGGCTCAACATATCTGAAAAGAGTGCCTCCTTCCCTACAGGCCCACGCAGGTGTTAAGGTTGGTCTCTTGGTAGTTCCACCATGCTCGGAAGTTTGGGGGATTCTTAAGAACTCACCTTGTTCTTCCAATTGTAAATTTTGTGTAACAATTTTTAAATATATACATAGTGTTGTAAGCCAGGAACCTTATGGTGAAGGACAACAACACTGTTGCTGAAGAAGAAGGGCCCAACCTGGCCTGTGTCATCACAGTCATCTTCTCTCACCCAACCCCCACAACAATCGTAAGTCAAGGCAACTTCAAAATTGATATTTTCTGTATGATGCTTGCTCACCAGAGAGAGAGAGAGAGGGAAAAAGGCAGATGAAGAGGGATGCCTTAACTACTTTTTAGCAAAGTCTCCTCCTCTGGGCAGCAGGGTGTGTGTGGGGGAGGGGGGGATGCTTTTTCCTGACACTGTAAACCACCCTTCCCCAACCCGGTGCCTTTCAAATGTTTTGGACTACAACTCCCATCAGCCACTGTGAACAGAGATGAGTTGCTAAGAAACAGAGGAGACATCCTTCTTTCATGTGTTTCTCTCTACACAGAGCCACAGCATGTGCAGAAAGCCATCCCCAACCTCATCCCCTGTACCCCAGAAATCAGCCCAGGCTGCAGCAGGGTTTGGGACAGTTTACTGGAAAAATGCAAAGTATAAAATCCACTGATTCTACCAAAAAAAAAAGCAGGGAACTCATAGAACCCATCACCAATCCTTCTAGCCCCCACTGAGCAAGGCAGGCTGGTGCTAAGAGGGATCATTGCAAGGAGGGGCAGAGCCTTCCTTACCCCCCCAACTCCTCCCCCTGCTCCTATACATCCATCACCCGCAGCTGCTAACTTGGGGCCCAAGCTCTTTCCTGCACCTCTTAGTTTCTGGCAACAGGAACCTCCACATTCCATAGCCTTTGTGTGTACCTCCTCTCCCCTTGGGAGTCAGGCACAATGACAGAGTATGAGGCACACTGATGCTATGTGAGGCTCTGCAAGGTATGTGGGGAGCCTTCATCCAACCCTCTACATGCAATACCAGTCCACTTGCGGCATGGCATGGGTGACAGGTGGCAAAGTGAGGAGGTCTCACTAAGGTTAGAGGTAGTCCATGCATCCTTCCCCATCATGCCCCACAAGGTCTGCACAATCCATGCTTTGGTGGGAGGGCCTCCAGTACTCATCCAAAGCCACATTGCTAGCCCTGCAGCTTGAAAGTCTGATGCAGTCTCTCAGCCTGGTCCTTCAGTGTCTGGATCTCCTCCTGAATGAAGTCAGTCAATACTTTACGCATCTCCACCTGCAAAGATAAGGAGTGGGGGTCAGCAAGGCCATGCAATGTACTCCAGCGCTCTGACTATGAGTGGATACAGTGTGAGTGTGGGGTGTGCACAGAGGGTGTGGGGTGCGCACAGAACCTGGGACTCCCAAGGACGTCCATTTCAAACAAATGAACAAACCTGGAGCCTATTTATCAGACCGTATCTCCCTGTATGAGCCTGCCCGGGCCCTGAGATCCTCAGGAGAGGCCCTTCTCTCAATACCCACATCTTCTCAAGTACGACTAGTGGGGACACGTGAGAGGGCCTTCTCGGTGGCTGCCCCTAGGCTTTGGAATTCCCTTCCTAGGGAGATAAGAATGACCCCCTCTTTGCAGTCCTTCCGACGACAAGCAAAGACCTTCCTATTCCAACAAGCCTTTGGAATTGAAGGCTAAGGATAAGGCGTGAAGGGTGCTGCACTGCTAATGTCTATTATATCATTTTTAAACTAGTCTGAACTCTTTTAGCTATATGTGTGTATGGTTTTAATATTGGAAATAGTTTAATCTTATTTTAATGTAGACTTTGTATGTTTTTAATTATATGTATTTTTTATCTGGAAGCCGCCAAGAGTTCCAGTTTTGGGAAAATGGTGGGGTATAAATAAAGATGATGATGATGATGATGATGATGATAATAATATCCTAAAACACAGTTTTAGATCTCAGATACACCTGACCCATAAATCATGACGTCTGCTGAGCCAATTTGCAAAAGCAATTAGGCGGATGAAGCTTGAGCCCACGTAGTCTCCCCAGTTCCCATCAATGCCAGACTCAACTCATACCTTCTACTCTTGAGAAATACCTTCAGGTTCTCTTAGCAGATAGTCATACTCTCATCAGGCCTGGCACCAGTGGGTAGCCATGTCAGGCACTGGCCAAGGGCTCCTGCCTCTGGAAGGGTGGAGCTCCCACTCTGCAATCCCCACCAGCATCGGGCTGTGACCAGACGGTGGCATGGATTGCAGAGCAGGAGCTCAGCGCTCTCAGCTGACATCACCTCCGTACGCATGTGCAGCTGGCAGGCACTTAAATGCACCCGGTTGCTTCACCCTTGCTGCCATCTTGGGTGATGGCAGGCATGCGCACTAACACGTGCACAGGCTAGCACCTGAGGGCCTGCAACAGGCTGGCACTGGCGCTGTCCCTCATCATCTTTCCCCCACCTAGGAAACAGGCTGTAGGCCTGCAATTTAGTTATAAAAAGGAATAGCCCCACATCTCAGAAAACTGGCCAGCTTAGGAAGCAGGGTGGGCACACAATCTTCACTCATAACTTATTATTACTGTTCTACTAGGACCCTACTCTATAGAATATGAAGCCTAAACATAAATCCAGCCCTGAACCCACTCCTGCAGTGTGTCAACATTTATAAATGTAGTAAATATTAATAAAATTGAAGTAGAAATCTTTCCCCGTCTGCATCTGTATTGGAATCGTGGGCTTGCAGCCTTGGGCTCCTTTGGGAGGAAGGCCAGGATATACATTTAATAATAATAATAGTTCCTTAATGGCAAGCCATGCTGTTTCTTCCCCCTCTGCACTCACCGCTGATTTGTTCTCTGCCCGCAGGCGCTCTAGCAAAGGACGGGCACTGAACGGATTCCCAATTAACACTGTGATCTTCTGTAACAAGAAGAAAAGAAAACATTGGGAAACTGGTGATAGGAGAAGTATCTTCACTTTCACAAGTCCTCCGCTAGCTTGCCGCTTAGAATCCCCTGCCACTTCCTTCAGCAATGCTAGTAGCTCCTCCTCCTCCTGCCCGTCTCAGACACTCACCTGTCCAACTCGGGGCACATAAGGAGGTGCATTGGGGAGTACATCATTCATTCCTAGGGTGATTGGGGAAAAACACACACACAAAACAATTCAATCAGTTTTGATCTCACCCCGTCCCTAAGTAATGATCTCAACAATGACAAAATGGGACAGGATTCCTGTGTATTTAATAGTTGTATAGAAGGGTTTCATTTTGGCAGGAGTTGAAAACAACAGCCTCCGATACTGAATTCATAGCATTCAGTGTGGATTATGTAAGAAGGTTACACATAACATGATTTCATGTTCAACCTGATTTTCTAAAAAGCTTCCAGATGCTCTCATTGATGTTCCCACACCTTCAGAAAAGGGTTTCCAGAGATTATTATCATCATCATCATCATATTTATTGCCTGCCCTTCAGCAGAAGGTCCCAGGGTGGGATACAGCAGTTTAAAATTCAATATTAAAAACAATTAAAACAAATTACTATCAAAGGAATAGGGTGGGTCCTAAAAATATACATCTCAGGTCTCAAAGGCTAGGATAAAAAGGTGCGTCTTGACAATTCACTGAAAACTGTATAGCAAAGGTGCCAGACCCACCTCTGTGGGGAGGGAACTCCACAATTTAGGGGCTGCCACAGAAAATGCCCTCTCCTGGGCTACCATCTCCCAAACTTCTGAGCATGGCAGAACTACCAAGAAGGCACTCTCTGCTGATCTGAGCACCCAAGAGGGTCTGTCTCTTTCATTCCAGTGCTGAGAAAGGAACATTAGCACTTATCATAAGCTCTCTTTTTACTTAATTGGACAGGGGTTACCAATGTGGCACTCTTGTGTAGCCTATATGAGTAGTTTGTGGTGTGCGTGTTGTGTGGCCCACAACAGTTTCTTCAGTTTGCAAGATGTGCCCACGAGCCCAAAAACCACTGGGGAGCCTTGCAATAGGTTGATGGCAATACTACCACCATCCTGAAGCAGGTAACTTGTAACCTCCTTCCCCACAATGACTAGCTAACATCAAGTTAAAGTAGTAAGAGAGAGGTGAGGAAATAGGCTTTAAAAAGAAAAAGCCAGAGCCTGAGAACATGGACCTGTGGTAGAGCCCTGCTCACTCAGCAGAGGCAGGTCAGAGAACTGCGAGAGGCTCCTCCCACAACAAAGAACAAGATTTATACACAGTCCTGCTTCTGGAAGCAGATGCACCCCTTGGTGCAGGAGGGCATCTCAAACTAGAGATTGTTCTGGTTTCTCGAAACCCGTTTCCACATCCTGCGTTTAAATATTCTCACTATATTATTTCTGAAATGTAAAATGTTGGTTTTGAAAGTCAGATGGACAGCCTGCTTGTGTCACATTCTGCCAGCCTTCCTTGCGCATACTTTGGGTGTTGGCTTTGCTTCCAAAAACACTGCACCTTTGGTGGGAAATCTGGCCCCTGCCAAAATCAATCTGTCTACACAGTTTTTAAAGAAACAGGAATGTCCTGTCCCATAATGAATCTGAGAGCCCTAACTCACATCTTCTACCTACACCATTGCTACCTGCCTAGTGTCAGACTTTGTCCCTCTCTTGATTCAGGTCTCACCTACATGCCAGAGTGGCAGTATAATGGGGTGCAGGCGGCATTCAGCCAGGAGACGCCCAATACCTGGAAGAGATAAGAGGAAGGGGAATTAAAGAGAATGAAATTGCCCCACAGTGCTCCTCTTCTCTCTTCCCAAAAAGGTACCTACCCCATTTGAAGCGCATGAACTCCTGGGTCATGTTCACTTTGCCTGAAAGGGGAAGATGGAGGACATTTAGGGAATAGTAGGTTAGCCTCTGAAGAGGACAATATCACTGCAGAATAGCTATGGCCACTGGAACTTATGAAGCACAGCCATACTTATCAGCCCCCAGCCCCCAAAATGCTCACAGAATCACTTCCAAGCATTGCTACCTACCTTCTGGAAATACATGAACCCAATCTCCATGGTTGAGCTTCTCAAGTATGTAGTCCATGCCTTTCTGATAGACTCCATCGCCTGTAGGAAAAACAAATGGGCTAATGCCTGTTCCATTTTGCATGGAGGGCAAACACCTTTCCCAAACCATATGTTCCGAAGCCCCGCTCAAATAGCCCTCTCACCCCTGCCTAGAGAAGAAGCCAGAAGCATTAAAAATCATTTTTGCCTATAAAAGAGACACTTATATAGCCCTTTTCATTTGCAAAGTGATTTGACCACCTCCATGGATCTTCGCAGCGTCCCTGTGGATAGGTCACTATTGTCCCCATTTACAGATGTTGGGTGGAAAAAGAGAGGCTGAGAGAAACAGAGACCTTGAATAACTTAACTACTTCTCTGGCCTTGATTTGGGCGCTGCTGTCTATGGCCCTGGCCTTGTCTGGACAACCACCTCATTTGTATCCCAGCCGCCTGTGTGTATCAAGCAAACCATCTGTTTACCACGGCAAACAGGAACACATCGCCCAAGGCTGAAGAAACGGGAATGCAGCTCCTTGGTGAAACAAATGTCCGCAGCTGTCGGGGTCCTGGGACAGCAAAGAAAGCATTAAGACCACATCACGACATCCTCGGCCAAGAGTTCATCTGGGCTCTCCAAAAACCTGAGGAGCCCACACAGAATACGATGGGCAGCCCTTACAGAGACCCAGGAACTTTTAAAAAGGAGCTAATTTCTTCCTCTCAGGGAAGAACTACCCTTTTCCATACCACTTACCAACGCATCTTCTGCAAGCTCCAGACATGCCGTAATTTCAGGATCCCTGGAAGAGACAAACTGCATTCATACAGGGACCAATCGAAACCAAATCTATCACTGCTGAAGCAGAAAAGTGCTACACACACAGAAGTCAGGCTTGGGGCTCACCTTTCCAGCCCTTAACAAAGTCAAGTTAACCCTCTTTGATGAAGCTTCTACGGGAGTGGGGGAAGCACCCGTTCTTCCCCTTTTAATTGGGCTCCAGAGCCTAAGAAGGCGATTGGCCCAGTCTTTCAGAAGGGAGACAAGAGCAATACCTTCCCTTCCTATCCACCAGGTGGCAGCACTTCCCTTCCAGTACCATACCCCACAGGTGTGGATCATCCATGCAGGACTGATGGTTGCAGACGGTGAGAAGGGGGGTGCCTTGCTGACGCTTCTCAATTAGCTCATATAGCACTTCTTCGTTATGGACATTCAGTTGGTTCATATACTCTGGAAAAAAGGGGGTTAATAGCAAAACGAGAGCTCAGTCAGCAGCAAGGGACAAGCAGCGTAGAGAAAAAGTGGAGGAGCTCCTATGCTCCAATTCAGACTGGCACAAGACCGATGGAATCAGGCTTCTTGGATCCCAGTGTTCCGTTGATCCATTAATCAGATGTATTATTTGTGGGTTTTTATTATTTTTTTAAATTAAACTTGGCAGTGGCATAGCGAATTTGAGCAAAGCATTTCCTATATAGGTCCACCTAGGAAGCTGCCTTGGTATTGGCTACACTGACTGGCAGCAGCTCTGCAGCCATTGAGAGTGGGTAGGGTGGGGGAGGTCTTTCCCAACCATACCTGGAAATGTCAGGGATTGAACCTGGAGCATTCTGCATATAACGCATGAACTCTCCCACTGAGCTACAGACATTATCTTGTTGTAACCCTTGAAACAGCCCTGTAAGGTAGGTCAATATTATTATGCATTGTTTTAAATTTTAAAATTGTGTTTTAAATTGTTTTTAAAATATGTGTTTTAAATTGTATATTTGTTTTAATGTTTTTGATTGCTGTAAACCGCCCAGCGCAGAGTGGTAAGCGGCGGTAACACAGCCGAAGCTCTGCTCACGGCCAGAATTCAACTCCAACGGAAAGAGGAAGTCGAATCTCCGGTAAAAGGGGTCGAGGTCCACTCAGTCTTCCATCCATCCATGGTCGGTAAAATGAGTACCCGGCATATGCTGGGGGATAAAGAAAGGCCAGGGAAGGAACTGGCAATCCCACCCCATATATACGGTCTGCCTAGTAAACATCGCAAGATGTCACCCTAAGAGTCGGAAACGACTGGCACTACAAGTGCGGGGACACCTTTACCTTTACCTTTAAACCGCCCAGAGAGCTTCGGCTATGGGGCAGTATACAAGTGCAATAAATAAATAAATAAATAAATAGTGAGTGGCTTTCCTAAAGCTACCTAGGTCTTGAGATGAACTACAGCAGTTCTTAGTGGCAGGGGCATGGAGGGGAAAACAGGGAAAAAATAAGAGGGCCTAGCTTTATTAGAGCCTGACTCCTAGATTTTGGTGGCCCTCAGCAAGACTCTTTAGTGGGCTATGAACCAATGGGGCACATTTACAGATCCCTCATGGGCCTAGCATTCACCTGCTCCTCCTATTCCAGGGATGGGGAAGCCAAGGTCCAGGGGCTGATTGCGGCCCTCCAGCTCTCTCTACCTGGCCCTGGAGGCTCTCCTCAGGGTACTCCCCCTCCCAGGCCACACCTCTCATTGGCCTCGCTCCTTGCCTTGAGTGCTTTTGCCTTGAACGGTGATAATGCCTCTGATTGCCTGGATGCAGAGAGGTGTATGTAGAAACCTCTGACTTTTGCATGGGTCAAATGTACCCCACTGTACAAAGGTTAAGAGCCATATCCTTCGCCCCACCCACTTTTGATTCTGGCCCTGCCCACCACTGGCATGCGGCCCCCAGAAGGCTGCCCATGAGGACAAAGTGGTCCTTGGGCTGAAACAGGTTTTTCCACACTGTCCTATTCCCCTCCATCACTAATCTAATTCTGATCCTAAGACATTGGTAAACTGAGAGATCTTTCTCGATTTCTCTGCCCAGCACCGGTGAGTCAGGAGAGGGCTCTTCACCTGTCCTCCTGAGCTCCAGGCACGGCACTCTTGCATTGTTCCAGCCTTCCAGGGAGCTTAAATGGTTATGTAGTCAGCTCAGGTTCATTCCCCCCTCCCCCTCCCCGAACCTCTGGGGCACTAGCATCTGTCTAAGCTGCGGCTGCAGCAGACAGGGTAAGGTTACAAGTACTCACTGGTCCAGAAGCAACTGTAGGTGCCCACCAACCCCATGACCAGCCGACTGGCCAAGCTCCAGGGCAGATGTGGGGCCCGAGGAAAGGGCCATTTAACCTCAAGGGGCATCTTCCCATCCCTGGCAATCCTCGAGGTAGGAGTGTCAGCCGCGCCTGACAAAGAGGAGACAGCAGAATGCTTTCCAACCTATTGCATTTCCTCTGACTCTTGACATGAAGGGCTCTCCTGTGCCAGACCACTCCCCTGCCAAGAAATCTCTGTTGCAACTTGCAGGTGGCACCACATCTTGCAGCCTCACCTCTGCCTGAGGGCTGCCACAACATTTAAAAAAAAAATTCTGCCAGGTATTGACAGTCACATACAGCATAAGGCTTGAACACACACACTTGGGTACCACACGCTTAAGGTACCAAGGGACACCATTCCTCTCAGTTTGGTTAAGCTAAACAACAGGATTAAGCAGAACTGTACAATGGAAAGACAGAGGTTGTAACAAGTGTGCAGAGCTTGGAAACGTTACCTTTTTTGAACTACAACTCCCATCAGCCCAATCCAGTGGCCATGCTGGCTGGGGCTGATGGGAGTTGTAGTTCAAAAAAAGTAACTTTTCCAAGTTCTGCAAGTTTGTAATCAAACACATTTTGGGGCAATTCTCTACCCAATGAAGAAACCACTGTTGTAATTCCACCCTCAGCAAAAACTATTATGAAGCGCTCCAGTTGCATTGATTTATCCCAGCTCCAGAAAAACTAGCTTGTGGGGAGTGAAAGGGTGCCATTAATTAGGAGAGTAGGGATTTTGCTAAATGCTTTAAATACAAATGGAATGGAAATGGACTGCCTTCAAGTCGATTCCAACTTATGGCGACCCTATGAATAGGGTTTTCATGGTAAGCGGTATTCAGAGGGGGTTTACCATTGCCATGAATAAAAGCCAGGAAAGGAAATAGATGTAATATTCTGGGAAATAGTGGGAAATATTTTGTGGGAATGCACACTACTTCTCAGAGTCATTCCACCCCTTCTTCTATAGTGGAGAGGGGAACCTTTTTTTACTCTGTGGGCCAGATCATTATCAGGATTGGCTTTGGGAGGCTGCCCACCTGTCAGCTGGCATCATGATGTCAGGAGATCTGGAACTTTGAAGTCCCAAAGATGGGCCTGCAAAGCACCTTGCAGGCAGCAAGGCACCCCCCACCCCCACATCAGAAAGCAGGCTTGGCTCTCCTGCCCACCAGCTGATAGCAAAGCTGAAGCCTGCTTTCTGATGGCTATAGGGCCTTGTCTTACTCCAAGAAGGGGATGTTATTTCCATTTAAAACAAAGTTTTTTTCCTTCGTTTTAACAGGAATTTCAATGGAAACTGCTTCTCCTTCCTGGAAAAAGAAGTACTCCCACCAACCATCAGCTGGTGAGCAGTCACCTTCCTCCAGGAAGGGCAGTTGAAACCCCTGCTAAAATGGAGGAGAAACATATTTGTTTTAGCAGGGGTTTCAGTGCAAACCCCTTCCTGATCAGGACTTCAGTTGTGATTTGTGCAGGGTTCAGCTGTGCAAGCAGCCAGTCCAATCCAATCCAGCCACATCTCCATCTGCCCCACACCTGATGTCACATATATCAGGTAGGCAGCATGTGAGCACAGTTTGGGAAAACAGCTGCACAGGCCAAATAAGGAGGGCTGGCTGGCCAAATTTGGCTTGCAGGCTGGAGGTTCCCCATCCCTGTTCTATAGACTGGTCCTCGGATTAAAGGGCCAATCTGAGAAACAAACCAGCACAAACCCAACAAGAAGCGACTTTCAAATGTTTTAGGTGGATCTTTATTGAATTTTGTGTTTGATTTTCATTTGTCATGTTTTATTTTGATGTAATGCTCTATTTGATATTTTAAGACAGGTTGGAAACTGCTTAAGAGATGTTGTTTTGTTGTTATGTGCCTCCAAGTCGACTACGACTTATGGCGACCCTATGTATCAGCGACCTCCAAGAGCATCTGTCATGAACCACCCTGTTCAGATCTTGGAAGTTCAGGTCTGTGGCTTCCTTTATGGAATCAATCCATCTCTTGTTTCACCTTCCTCTTTTTCTACTCCCTTCTGTTTTTCAAAGCATTATTATCTTTTCTAATGAATCATGTCTTCTCATGATGTGTCCAAAAGTATGATAACCTCAGTTTCATCATTTTAGCTTCTAGTGATAGTTCTGGTTTAATTTGTTCTAACACCCAATTATTTGTCTTTTTTGCAGTCCATGGTATCCGCAAAGCTCTTCTCCAACACCAGATTTCAAATGAGTTGAATAAGAGATGTTGTTTAGAAATGAAAAAAAATAGGTGGAATAAAAATGAAACAAATAAGTGGCAAATGCAGTCCTTCAATTTCAGCCTCTTCTTACATAATCTCAGCTCACCTCTCCCACCACAAGGAGACATCATTGCTTTAATCCCAGTTACCAACACATACAGCACTCAATATACCATCACAAATACTGGAACTAGGACGGGGTGATCAGACTTCTGCCCAGGCTACAGTGATCAATCAAAATGTTGACAATTGTTAAAATACTGATGAACTATGTAAGGTTTTCTTTTCCAAGCAGAGCAATTAAACATGTTTTCAAGATGGTACAAGGAAAGCTAGCTTATTCAGAAGCTTAATCAGAGCAACAGCCAAGAAGAGTGGCATCACTGCACCTTTCCATTGGCCCCATCCCTACCACAGGAAAGCACATCTGAAATACTCAGCACTGGATAAGCAGCAGTTGACAAATGGTCTGCATAGCAGAATTCGAGCAGAGACAATTTTTCTGAGCAGTGGATTTGGAATTTTAGCAGCAGTGCCCTTTACGGTCCACAATCTCCCCTGCAAACCAAACTGGGGGTTGGGAAGAGATCTGAGAACATGCCATGACCACAATACTTAGTTCCAGTACTGACAATCACATGCTCACAACTTCCCTTTTTCTGTAGTCCTGGTCCTCATGCCTCCTGCTGCCCTGTTTTACCAGTTTTATGATCAACCAAGCCCATGTTTCTAGGTCAACACACCTCCCTGTTCCTTAAAGGTATGCTGCTCTCCTAGAGCCCAGCACCTTCACACTCCTCCTAGTCTTATTTGGGAAGATCACCAGCAAAGCCTCCTGATGAAGCAAGAAAGACTCTTGCTGTACCCCACCAAAATGTGGGGATGAGCCACTGAACCGGGGGAGGAGGAATCTTCCTATATGCACATGCAGAAGTGTTTAAAAAAAGATCGGATCTCTCATTTGTAACTGGCAACCTACGCTCTATTTTCTCTACCAGCCTCTGCTTCCTTCCCTCTCTACAACCAAGGGCCCAAAAACACTGTATCCCCAGGCCCATTGCTCCCCCTTCGGGACTTTGCATTGCCAACGAAAGCATCACAACTCTGTGATCTCTCCCAATATGCCTCAAAGCTGCAATTTCCCTCTCTTCGAACCAGCCTCTACTGATTATTACTACCTCGTTTCTGGAAGGCCTCCTGTGTGTTGCAACAGTTGCCTCTCAGGAACTCAACAGGTGCAGCTTCCCCCATCTCTCTGCTGGAGGAAGTGGTACCCGTTGAGCTCCCGCCTGCTATGCACAGCAATCCTGCACTCACAAGAAAAAAATAAGGTGGCATCTCTGTCCACTACGCCTCCCCCAAATTGTTATACGCTCTCCTTATCAGACCCCTGTACTTTCGACCCGATTTCCCACGCCCTTGCGTCTTCTATTACATACCAATCACCTCTTTCTCCTCCTTTCTGCCTTCAAACTCTTGTTGCTATCAGCTCTACCCACGTAAAGAGATTTTTTTATAAAGAGATGTAATAAGAAACAAAACGAGAGAGCCGTAAAGCGTTCTCGGAGGATCACTTTTGTAAACTGTTGTAAAAGGCTTCTCAAGTGACGCACGCTTTCAGGCAAGCTCACAGAAATAGAAAATAGTATAGAGTGACACATAAACTAAGAATCCGGTAGAAATTGAAAGCGGCCATTGGACAACAATGTCGCTCTATCCCTTGGCACCTCTGTGGTGAAAATCCTAACCACTAAGCGTTGAATTTAGGGTAGAAAACCACAATTCAGTTTTAGTGAAAACAAGCACGAATAATTACTGCAATAGGATGCAACCCGAAGGGTTTTTTCCGCCCTTTTGTTGTTTATTGTAATTCCAGCATTTTGAATGCAAGGGGTATGTTAGAAAAAAGACATGCTATTGTCGTTAAATTAGGAACTTTCTGTAGAACAGAGCTTGTTGGATGCAGTTAAAAATATGTTGAATTTTGGCTGTCTTTCATATAAGCATGTTTATTCGTTATTTATGTGTTTGTATCAGCATGTATCAGATGTATAAGAAAGGGAGCAAACACAGTATGCCAAGTTAGTATAATATGCTTATGTTTGGCACTCTACAGTGCAATCCTAATCACGTCTACTCAAAGGGAATTGCTTTATAGGAACATAGAAAGCTGTCATATTGAGTCAAACTATCGGTCCTTGTAGCTCAGTACTGTATACTGTTGACTGACAGCAGCTCTCCAGAGTTTCAGGCAGAAGTCCTTCCTAGTCCTTTCTAGACCTACCTGGAGTACTACTAGATATTGAATCTGGGACCCATTCAAAGCAGATGCTCTATCCCTGACCTATGGTCCTTTGAAATGTATTGGATTCACTATTAAAGTCTCACTGTGTCAAACAGGGCTTATTCCCAGGAGCGTGAATAGGATTTTGACCTTAATTTATAATTAAATCTCACCCTGCCATGTGCAAATCTTTTTTCCATGAGAATATGTTGAAATTGATTGGCCTAACTAGTTGCAGTTTGTGAGTATCCCAAAGAAACCACTCGTAAAACAAAAATTGCCTCTCTTACTGGGTTATTTAAAAACAACAAGTAGTCAGCGTAAAACGTTTGGAAAGAAACCACATTTCCCAGCAGTCTCTTCAGCACTGACGTATGGCCAGTGGGGTTGGAAACCATTCCCAGTTGCTAGAGGCTCCTGGGTTATGACTGTGTGACCCGTTTCCATTTGCTAGTTCCCCCAAGTCGTAAACAGTATCTGGCCCTTGGGTCGCTCCTGGGATTAACATATCTTTGTGAAATCGTGGAGAATGGGTCGAATGCTATCCCTATCTTCAAAAAGGGCAAAAAGGGGGAACCTGGGAACTACAGACCAGTCAGCCTGACATTGATCCCTCAGAAAATTCTGGAGCAGATTTATAAAGCGGTCAATCTGTAAGCACCTTGAAAACAATGCAGTGATTACTAGAAGCCAACATGGATTTATCAAAAACAAAACCTGCCAGACTAATCTTATCTCATTTTTTGATCGGGTAACCTCCCTGGTAGACTGTGAGAAGGCTGTAGACATAATATATCTTGACTTCAGCAAGATACAGCAGGATTCAGCAATACATTCTCATTAGCAAGCTAGCTAAATATTAGCTGGATGGAACAACTATCAGATGGATCCACAGTTGGCTACAGAATTGTAAAAGAGTGCTTATCAATGGTTTCTTCTCAAACTGGGGGGAGGCACATCAGAGATGTATGGTAATTAGGACAATCACATCAAAACCTTTTCATCATCAAAATATTTTCAGGGCATATTTTCATACACATCAAAAACCAAACTGCAGTTGGTGAATTTATTGCACTTAGAATATTATTATTTTAACATCATCATCCTCAAATAGGAGATGCCAAGAACATAAGAAGAGCTTTTATTGCAGGGATGGAAAACCTGTGGCCCTTCAGATGTTGTTGAACTACAACTCCCGTCATCCCTGACCATTGGCCATGCTGGCTGTGGCTGATAGGAGTCAGAATCCAACAATATCTGGAGGACCACAGGCTACCTATTCTTCCTTTGCTGGATGAGACCAATGGTCCATGGGAATCTATCATTCTGTTTTGGATGGCCAGTTACATCCCTCAGGAAAGGTCATGAGCAGAGTGGGAAAGCAACCCTCCTTTTTTTTTCTGTGTCCCTCCCTATATATTACCTTTGAACATGCTGGTTATATTCGGCTGTCATACCTAAGAGTCTTTGCAAAGCAATCTATATAGCCTTTAAAAAATATTAAAATAAGAACTTATTTCTACTTAAAATGATTTTTTTAAACCAAAATTATTGCATCTTTTTTGCTTCTTTGTTTTTGGTCTTTTAGCAATTTGGCCAGCATTCTTACAAATTTCCCTGTAAAATCATGAGGTCTAGAGACAGACAGACAGACAGACAGACAGACAGATAGATAGATAGATAGATAGATAGATAGATAGATAGATAGATTTGTAAGTACCTGACTGCATAGGCTGCAGAGAAATTAATCAGAACTGTCATCATCTCTGCATGTGGCACAAGTATTTTTACACTTCTGTATAATTCCTATACTGTATAATTTCTACATTATATAGCACTAGCTGAAATAGTTATCCCCTTTTGTAGAGAATCCATGGAGAAAAATATCTGAAGATGATATGCAAAAGGAAAAATATATGTTGCAAGCAAATTAGTACTGATGTGTTAAAAATGACCAAGGACATTCCAAAATATTGTGATCCTCATTCGGATTCTTTCCCATAGTATCAGCTCAGCGATCACTCGTTATCCAAAGAAAACCTAGATTAGCAAATGCTCAGTTTTCTCATCACTTATATACTTCCCTTGTCAATTGTTGATAGAAGTGGCTTCCATACTTTGATTAAAGGAATTATTCTCAGTGCTGCAATAACTTCTACAGAAACCCTTCAGAACAATCTTGCAAGACAGTGCAGCTTGGTTCTTGAAAGAATTAAAAAGAGATTGGCCTCAGTTTCTTACATTAGTACAACTGCAGATGTGTGGAAGCATCAGGGGCAAAGTTACAGTATATGGGTGTCACATACCACTGGATCAATTCAGCTAACTTGACAAGAAAATTGCTGCCTTAAGTGTCCCAACACTTTCCTGGGCCATGTTTGTACCGCAAGCTTGCGTCTGTGCTGACTAAGATCTATACACAAAAATAACACACATGTCACAGATAACCAAAGCAATTTTGGGAAAACCTTTCAGCTGTTCTCAGGACCCAAAGCACAGCGGGAGGATAGCTTGCACCAGCAAGAGGGGGAGGATGCTGGGAAGCAAACAAATTCCCCAAACCTGTGTCAACGCGCATATTTATGAAGCCTTGTCAAGTGATACGGCTGATTCTTCCAGCATCTTCTACTTGCCACCCTAAGTAACTTGGCTTTCCTGTATACTTAGTTTTTCGCAGCGACTGCTGTTTCCAAAGCTCTGGCCACAAACCCTCCGTACAGACATCTTTTTCAAAGCACGGCAAGCAAATGCTGTGCTTTAAGGAACGTTTCTCAAGACAGCTTAGAAAATGCAGAGCTTGTGAATTATGCCCTTGGAAAGTCAATCTCCAAACCAACCTCAGTTTGGAATTCTGAGTGTGACTGTTTCTGCTGCATATATGACATGTGTGGCACAGTGAATCTCATAATGGCATGCCTTCAGCTTCTAAAATTTACCAGTCTGGACGTAGAGTTCCTAGGGGAGTGGCTGGAGGTGATATCTCCAATTGCTACAGCGCTTGATGGGCTTTAGGCAAATAAGACCATAGAGTCTTTCTATGGTGCTGTTCTGCCCATGGTGCTTGTGTTAAATTGCTAACTTGAGTCAGTATCTCCAAAATACACTTCTTGCCTGGCGGATGCACTGGAAGGGGAACTTTGAAAACAGTTTGGGCATATCTTGACTTTTGATGCAGCCGTGAGCAGTAAAAACACAAAGCCGCTAGTTGTTGCTTCTGTGTCACATTTCTTTAAGTTGCTGCAGATTCAGCTTTATTGCTTTATTGCTTTATTGCAAAACCTGCTTCGTTGTGACACCCTGTTGAAGTTCAACAATCAAGCAGTGGCATCAAAAACTGCTGCCAATTTTTATGGCTTTGATGATCAGGAGTTGACGGCTGCTGGGTATGAGTTAAGAAATATTGGGGTGTGGTTCCTGGACGATCCATTACATGAACAGAGACAACTGAAGAGATATCCAGCGGTTGCCAAGCTTTTTATCAAATTTAACACAACTCTGCCAAATTTTGCTCCTATAGAGAAACTATTCTGCAGTAATGGACAAATTTTGGGACCCAAAACAACCTCTCTTCAGGATGATGTATTTGAGATTATGATGGTGTTGCAGAAAAATCCCCAGTTTCTTGAATTATATGTCTCTAGAGCAGTGGTAGATAACATGGTGCCCTCCAGATGATGTTGGAATACAGCTCCCATCATCATCCCTGATCATTGGCTGTGCTGGCTGGGACTGATGGTTTCCAACAATGTCTGGGGTGCCACTATCTCCTCACCACTATAGCACTGTCTTTCCAAATGTTCTGCCTTGAGAAGAACCCTTTCCACATTGCTCCGTCCGCTGAGGAGCCCATGAACCTCAGTCACATGATTCTTACACATTACAGAGCATTTGGGGCATGTTCTAGGGCGCATATCCAGGGATGGTTCAAGAGGGTTTCCCCCCCTTCATTAAGCAGAGTAGGGCAACAGCATCCTCACACAAAATGTATGTGCACTCCAGAAACTCCTGCACTCTTGCTGAGTTTACCCCAGACAGCTGCCCAGTGTGCCTGTATGGTTGAGCCAGTCCTGTGTTCATGTTGGTCATACCTGTTGGCCTTCCTATACTTGTTTTTAAAATCTGTTGATTTGATCTGTATTTTTAAATAAATATTTTACATTATATTTTATGTAAACTGCTTAGAGATTTTTCTTTCTTTTTATTAATCAGTCTATAAATTTTGTTAAATAAAATAATTTGTTGCATTGTCATGAACAGTCAATGCATCCTAAAGCACACTCTATAGTCCCTTATGGCTGTAAATTTCAGGGGAAGATCAGGAGTGGAGAGCAAGTTGCCTTTCAGGGCACTTTGTTCACTGTTGCTGTTCTTCTCACCTCTGGTAAGTGTCTGAGATACTCAGAAACTTGAGAACTGCCACTCAAAAGCATGGCTTCTCAAATGCAGCTAAACCATGAGACTACCAGGGGCTTTAGATATGGTGACACCAAGTTTGCTCTATTGATATTTTGGCATATTACTGTGTTGTGGGGTCTCCTCTGTGGCTGCAACTGAGAAACACTGCTGTAGAGAACTGATGTAGCATCTTGGCTAAGAAGGTAAGATAGGAAGTCCCCCAGCTCAAATCTCACCTCAACCATGACCCAATTAGATTGCTTTAGGCAAGTTGTTCCTTTGGATGAGTGGTAGCTCAGTGGTAGAGCACCTGCTTTGCATGCAGAACATCCCATGTTCAATCCTTGGCATCTCCAATTAAGATAGGGTCTTCTTTTCCTATTTTCATTGTCTGACATGCTTATCAGCAATAAGGAGACAATAATGGTGGCCTACCTCACAGAAGTGTTAGGATTATTGACATAATATATATGAAGAGCTTTAAACATTTGGGTAAAGCGCTATATAAATGCTAAGTATTATTGTTGGGTATCTATATAATGTAACAGGCATGACATAAAAAACATCCACATTTTCATTGTTCTCTTTGTATTTATTTTTGTCAAAATGTATTTATAAAACATATTTCTTATTTAAATTGCACAAATGTAAGGAATCAAATATTGGGAATGTTTAATATTTGATTCACTTCAGTGAACCAGAGTTTGGAAAACCTGCAACAGCAAGGATTCCTGGGAAACAGCCTCTCTGTGACCCCTGAGAACATATCATGAAAGTCTGAGGGTATAGACTTCCTGTCTCCTATGGAAATTTGGGGAATGTTGCCCAGTAAGAATCAGGTGCTCCTTTCAAACAAAGAAATGGTTTTACATAAGGATTATGATAATCTTAACCTTTAGGAATCATCTGGAATCTACAGCAGGGAGATCACACCTATTATCTGGGAACTTATCAGGAAATGGGTTGGTTCACATCTTCCTGGTCACATTTACATTGGGGTCAGTTTAGTTAGAAAAAGGTATAAAACATGAGGGGTTGGGAGGGGTCAGCAGTTCCTCTTTCTGGAAGGCTCAACAACTGCTTTTCTTACCAACGCACCCTAGCATCTTTGGGAAAATTTCAGAGCTAAGGATTTGAGTGAGATCTTTCAAATCTAGTGTACACAAGGGCAGAGCTTTTGGCTCATTGGGCTAGATACGAAAGTCTCTCTTAGCCTAAGTCTTGCAGCATTTCTCCAGGAAAGGAATACGTAACTTCTGGGCCTTTCCTTTTTCTTTCTGTGTAGGTGAGCTTAATGTGAAAGTGTTCATAAGGCTAGTCTCTTTGCTTTAGTCTATCCAGTGTTGCTGAATGAATGAATAATCGTTAGAAAGCTGCTCATTAACAATAATTGTAAACTGCAATATTTTCCCTTGTTCCTTCTCTTAATAAAACCACTCTTTATTTTACTTTCTGTGTATGTGTCATTGGGTTAAGGGTAAAATTATACATGCTCTGGGGGTGACGTGCGGGTAACTCCAGCAAAAGATCCTGCTTCACTCTCATTAGAGGAACTTGCATTTCTAGTGAGCTATGCTCATGAGGAAGTTCAAGGTGCATTCGTAATAATATACAATAAAATCAAATTTAAAAACAGTGCTAGCAATAAAACTGACTATTAAAATTAATTATAACTGAACAAGCAACAGCTGGGATGACATTTTGAGAGGATGGCGTCATGCGGATACTGTACAAATCTTGCATGCACAAGTAGCACCGTGTCCACAATCAACTCATGTGGGAGTGCCCACAAGGCGCTTCTTCAAGTACACAGTGGCACATGCCACTTAGGCCTTGGGTAAAAGTAACAACTAGCAGACCTAGAATTTAATTGGAAACTATAAATGAAAACTATAATGGCTTTTTGCTTCTCTCACAATGCTGATAAGTCTGGACTGTTATTTCTCTATGTACAATGACTGGTAACGTACTTAAAATGATTTTACTTTCTTGGATGCTGTGCTTGATATTTAATTGGTTATTAGTGCTAGTGAAAACATATTGCATAGTGGAATACCGTAATATTGCCACATCAGTTTTAAGCCAGTTGCCCCACTTCCCTTTCACTAAATTAGATGACGCTGCAGTTGGATATCCTGTATTTACATCTTTGCTGGGTATCGTTACACTGACTGTATGTTGTAGTGATGACAGAACCAGGTGTGCCATTCAGTAAGCATTCTTTATTTATCTTGCATGTATTTGTGTGACTCCTCTTGGTACATTTTAGTATTTAGAGCTGTATCTTTTGTGAGCATGTGTTGAGTCATCCTGTTCAAACGTCTGTACATTTTTTAATTTCAGTGTGCCAGTGTATGAAGATGCATGCTTGATTTTCAGTCACTTGAAGCTTTTTAAATGCTGAGGCTGTCCTGGGGAACGATGAAACCTGCATGATTCCTGGAAGAAAGAAAAAGACGGGAGGAGGCAGGAGTAAAGTGAGTTGTCAGTATTGGAGCAATGATTGGACCCGTTTTACTGGCTTTTACTGATTGCAGCTCTGATGACAGCAGAAAGAGTGTCAGAATATGGGAATTTCTGTTTGACTTGCAAGCTGCTTGAAGCATAGTGCATGGGACAAGAAAGGCAAATCCAGCACCTTTCCAGACAAAACAACTAGATATTATTCAACTATACTCGTATTAGCTCCAGTTCAGCAGCAGAGTACAATATCCATTCTGTCCTGATGAACTGGAATTGGAGGTAGTCTTGTTGCAGAGATTCTTGCTTTTCCCCATTTTGTTAGTGCAGTGCTAAAGAGTGGAAGCATACAGGCTTCAAGTATTTTTTTTAAGTTTTATGAAATTTTTCAGATGTTACAACAACAGAATCACAACAACACAATACTGTCAAAGAAGAATGTTTGCAATGCCTCCTGAACATTCAGAACTTTGTATATATGAATGGCTGTGATGTTTCTGGCCTTCAGCAACAAACATCCCAACACAGTTGACAGTGAGAAGCAGGTGGACATCTGCTGCGAGTTAACATAAAACAGGGCCACATATTGTGAAAAGAATCTTTGCTCTCTTGATTTTTATTCAGGTTTAGACATGTGGTTAGTCTTTCTTTAAGCAATATTTCATACCTGGGCATACCAATGTTCCAGGAATGCTTATCTGGCAATTACCATGCAGGCAGCAACCAGCAAAAAGATTATCAAGTCCTTGTGGAGAAGATCACCTAGCTAATCTTGGAACAAGGACATCAGGGGTAATTTGGGATCACAGGGCAACTTAGTGTATAATTGCACTAATTTCCCCAAAGTCTTGAGACCAGAAGCATTGAAGGGTTCTACAACTTACTCCCCCATGTGCCTGTCTCTCTCCAGCGTTGTGGGCTTGCAGAGCTGTGTATCCTTCTCAGAGTCTGTGAAGAAATGGTTGGAAAACTAGCATGGATAAGAAATAACATAAGAAATGTCAGCTTCTGGTTTATCTATTTATTTTAAATTGCTTCCTTTGGTTAGGACAAAGGGCAGATCTAGGATAAGCAGAACCAATGCAGAACCAGGTAGGTTATGATGAGAGAAGCCTGTGGCAAATAATGGATTGGGGGGGAAGGTGGGTCTGACAGAATTTTGAGCTTATTTATCAGGCTTGCTTATCTGGTAGATCTTGGTTTTATGGTTGGGCCAATTAAATATTTGCTGGTTGACAACCCAATGCCCATGGTTTTTTTTTACTCCATGTGCTAGTTTCTCACCACCACCACTTTTTTTGACTAGCCCAGCCTCTGTACTTTAACAGCAGGCACAGCACACATAAATTAAGCTGGCAAAGCTTTTCCTAGCATCGAGAGAAGTGGTCAGAAAAACACTGTATGCTAAATTTCTGTGTGTCGGTTTGCTGCTAAAGGCACAGGTGGGAAGCCAATTGGTCCTTTTCAACATATGTAGAGCTGGTTAGTGCATTTGGCAGCCCCTGTCTGACCACCCATGGGAGCACCTGGGGCACCAGGAGGCTCATGGTCCAGGAAGAATCATGTGGAGGTACCAGTTGTGCACCTCCATGGGGTGGGTGTACGTACAACAACAACAACTTATGGAGGCATCAATTCATAGGGTCACACCAGGCCTGATACATGCCAGGATAAAGCATTTACCTTATTTCCACATAAAGCAAATCACATTTGAATGCATTTACTATTTGTATGGAATGTTAGCATGCTAGCCACACACCCCTTTGTCAGTCATTCACATGCAAAAGAAGCACATACATGGGCTGATACATGGGGAAAGTGCACTTAAGCATGATGGCATATATCTGGGACATTTATATGGATAAGCATTTTAGCCATGGCCCACATCTCATCTGATTTGGGCTATACAGCCAGCATTGGCACAAGGCATTTTGCTGCCTGAAACAAAGGACAAGAGGGCGCGCGCGCACACACACACACACACACACACACACACACACATTCGAGGCACAGAAGCCAACTGGACCAGCAGTTGTATCTTACTTCAACACTGGTGATGGGGTGCCATCCTCTACCACACTTTAGGACAGCAGGCTAGTTTAGGGAGCACAGGGCAGGTTGTGTAGCATGCGCCATTATGTTCTCCAACCCCTCACCATTGCTTCCTGTCCCCGCCCCCCAGCATCTGCTGCCTGAGGCAGTTGCCTCACTCTACCTAATGGGAGGGCCAGCCTTTCTTCCATAGGGTTCCCACCAGGTTCCAGCAGCTCCTTGCATTCCTGCCAGCATGTTTACTTGGGGAGAGGAATGTTACCCAATGTACAAACTGAGCTGAGATTTCTGATGAATTCCTCTGTGGAACTGCACTATCTTCGCAGATATTTTGCAATATATCAACGCGGCCTTTTCCCCACTTCCTCATCTTAGCTACAGTTTCCTGTGATGGGGGCAGGGGTTGTCTTGTGAGTGCTGGATGAGGGACAAAGAGAAGTGCTGTGGATGAAGCCAGCCTGCGTTGCTCATTTTATTTATTTATTTTAAAACTTATCTCCAGGAGTGTAGTCGTCCAGGGTCGCAGGGGGTTGTAGGCATTTCTTTTTTGGGAGCAGGCTCCCAGCCAGGTCCCTAAGTAGGAGCCAATCATCATGAAAGAGTGTGTTAGCCACTGAGAAGAGTCCTTGTCTTTTCATGCTGATTGGAGCCTATCAGAGTGAAAGGTGAGTCAGCCACTGAGAAGACTCTTCCCAGTAGCTAACTCACAGCCTCCCCTTTCATGCTGATTGGCCTCTAGGGAGGAAGGGAGATGAGGGAAAGTTGAAAGGGGGTGTGATGCGACTATAATGAAGGAAGCCTGCACTTCTGAATTTGCCACTACACTACTGGTTATATCCCGTTTTTTGGAGGAACCTCCTGAACAAAACGGCTTACAGTCTCCAATAAAAACGTCACTCCACCGACGATCTTATATAACCGACGATCATATATAACAGTACAACATACAACGCAATGAACAATAAACCCACGTAAGGCAGGTCCAGCGAACCGCGCAACTAAGACCCGCCCTTAAGAGCCAAAGTGAAACGCGCCAGAGGAGCGGGAGGGCCAGCTGCGTGGTTCCTCTTCCGCGGTGACCGCAGTGCTCTCTGCCAATGCTCACACCGGCACAACATTTACTTCACCCAAGAGGGCCTCACAACGGCGCCTCCGCGCTTGTCGGACCTTGATTACTAGCCCCGGGGGTGGGGGGAAGAGGCGCCTCCCTCAAGTGCTTGGGTTGGATTTGATTCTTCCTGCGCGTCCCGTCTGTCGGTAAGCGGCTGCTGCCGGGTGAAAAAGCAGCCTCAAGAAATGGACTTTGCCCTTTTCGGAGCATGATGAGACAAGACTACGGTATTACTAGGGACGGGGAGGGGGGCAACTGAAGAGCATATAAATGACAATCGCATTAAGGTGCAAGGAAGGAGCAGGCGGTCCCCCTGTGAACGTTCCTGATCCTGCTGCTGCTGGATGGAGCCCTAGTGGAGTCCCTCAGGATCGGGCACATGTTTTTCCTGGCAGGTCTTAGGGGGAAGCTTCCTGCTGCTTGGAAAAAAACACATTGCATGCAACTCGTAACCATGCTGGGAACTAAGAGCCATTTCCTAGTTAGGTGGATCAGAGTGTGTTTCACCGTACTCAACCGGACTGGCTTCTGAGTAACTTGACTGAGCAGAAAGATTATTTTATCAACAAATTTTGGTACCAACCTTATACAATCCATATACATCAGGAGTAGTGAACCTGTAGCCCTGCAGATGTTAGATTCCAACTCCCATCAGCCTCAGCAAACACAGGCAAAGGTCAGGGATGATGACAGTCCAACTACATCAGTACCACAAGTTCTCCACCCCTGCTATAAACAGCTGGGCAGTTCTAGCAGAGAAAAATAGTTTGGCATTCCTTTTTACTTTGTGCACAGTGGCTTCAACACCTGTTCTTTATTACTGTGAAGCGAAACTGGAGGGAAACAATTTTTTGTCAGTACTAATTCTGCCCGTCATTATTAGAAGCTAGGAATACCGGTGACAGTTTCTGTGTTTTATGCAATAATGGAATTCTGGTTCTGCAGCTGTATTTCAGTTTGGAGGCATTTACAACACAATGGCATGCATATCTTTTCAGAAGTAAGTCCCATCTGAAGGAAATCCCATCCCTCTGAACAGGGTCATGTGCATTCGGTGAAGGCTCTAGGTTTAGTCACTGTAGACATTATGGAAGGTGGAGTTAGTTGTGCAGTTGTTGTTTTGGGCAGCACCTGCACAACCAGTATGGTACTCCTGTGGTCAGACTAGGGCTGTGTACACACTCGTGTTTACTCTGCATCCAGTGTGCTCTCGCTGCTGGTTTGGGAAGCAGTGTACACATGACATTTGCAGCAATCCTGTATCTATGTTGTTTCTTATTAAATAATGTGTTTTGATGCATTTTTCTCCAAACCAGCTTTGATCCGAATTGAGAAAAAGAATGACCTAGCTGCATTTTAAGCCAGTTTTATGTACACAGCCTAAGACTGAGGAGACCCGGGTTCAAATCCTCACTCAGTCATGAAGCTCACTGGGTGGGCCTTAGGATACGCAGTCTCTCTCAGCCTGACCTATTTCATAGGGTTGTTGCAAGAATAAAAGGGATGAGGGGAAAACCATAGACTATACTGTACTGAGCTCCTTGGCTATAAATGTAGTAAATAATACAAATGTAAAGTAATGTTTCATTTGACCCTTAATGCAACTTGTAAAATGCTTTTGGTCTACTCTTGCAGCAATATGAATATTATTGATTTGCTTAACACTGGAGAATGAGCCATTTAAGTCGGAGCTTGACTGCTGAAAACAAAGATAAGAACCTAAGAAGCCAGTGTGGAGCCAATGTGGCATAGTGGCTAGAGTGCTGGACTAGGATCTGGGGGACAGGATTCAAATTCCTACTCAGTCATAGAGCTCACTGGGCAACCCTGGGCCAGTCACAGTCTCTCAGCCTAACTTACCTCATAGGGTTGTTTTCAGCAGTGTAGTGACAAATTCAGAAGTTCAGGGTCCCTTCCTCCTTTTTTGCTACTAGGTTGAGAATGAGATCCTTGTTAATGCCTTCTCCCACAACAACAGATGTCCCTAGGAGCCAATAAACATGAAAGGGGAGAGTGTTAGCTACTGAAAAGAGTCTTTTCGGTGGCTGACTCGCCTCCTTTCACTCCAATTGGCTCCATTCAGCAAGAAAGGGCAAGGAAGCATGTTAGAAGACTCTTCGCAGTGGCTAACACACTCTCCTTTCATGCTGATTGGTTCATAGGATGCTGGAAACATAGGGACCCTTCTGGGACCCTGCTCCCAAAAATGTAAGGGGTCCAAAAACCCCTGAGACCCTAGACAACTACACCACTGATTGTTTTGAGGACAAAATGTGGAGGGGAAGAACCATATACACCACTTTGAACTTACTGAAGAAAAGGTGGGATATAAATTTAACAATAAAGTAAATGAGAAGATTTATCTGTTTGTTAACATTATTTGTATGCAGTCTTTCATTTCAAAGAAATACCATTAGAACAGCCCTGTTAGATGAGGCCAAAGGCCCATTTAGTCCAGCATCCTGTTCTCAGAATGGCAACCAACTGCATCTGGGAAGCCCACAGACAGAACATGAGCACAATAGCCCTCTCTGTTCATGGACACCAGCAACCATTGGAAGCAGTACATAGGCATCATAACTAGCAGTAGCCATTGATCGCTTTATTCTTCATTAACTTGTCTAATTCTTATTAAAGCTGTCCAGCTTGATGGCCATTACTAAATTTTTGTGGTAGCAAATTCTATAGTTTAACTATGCACTGTGTGAAGAAGTACCTCCTATTGTCTGGCCTGAAACTTTCATCATTCATCCCCCTTCTAGATCTGTGCCTTCATCACTCAATGCTTCACCCAAGAGAAGACAGACAAAGTCAGCATCATAGACACTGTTGATGGTGGGAGGCATCAAGGCAATCCTTGGCAGGTGCTCTGGGTAATCTGAATGCTGAGTCACTGGATGCTTGCTGAGTCATACCCGCTTGGAAGCTATACCTTCTGACTTGGAAACACCACTCTCTGACTTCAGATGGACGTTTGCCAGAGATGAATGTAGTCTGTGTTTGCTCAGAGGCCCTCATCACATGTTCTAGAGCTGAGCTCCAAGAGGAAAACTGCCATTGATGCCGATAGCCTGACTCAAACTAAGCCCTGCGTAGGAGGACTCTGTTGGCATTAGGAGCATTAATTAATGTGCTGCCTGCCGCCGTCTTCTGCTGTTTAGTTTGTGCTGATCTTTATTTAGTAGCACCCGTCTCCATATTTAGCCCTAGTCCCTGAAGTCTCATGAATGGCCTCTGCTGCAAGTAGCCACCATCGCCACCTCCTCCTCCATTGTCCTTCTTTTCCATCTTCCTCTCATGTGTTTTTCTCTGTCTGTAGGAGGAACCAGACTAGATTCCTGAGGATGGAGCCCTCCTGCTTTTTGCCCCTGTTGCTGCTCTTGCTGTTGTGCCCAGCGGCAGCCCCCTTCCGGATCTGTGCCTTCAACACTCAGCGCTTTGCCCAAGGAAAGGCAGACAAAGTCAGAGTCATGGACACTCTTGTCAAGGTGCAGGATGTCAAGACAATCCTTGGCAGGCGTCCTGACTCTTCTGAACGCATGTAGCTTCTGCTGGTGGAATTCCTTCTCCAGATGGGGCTTGTTTTCTTAAGGGAACAACTTGTATAAACAAGCTCTGATGGGTCTGGAAGGAGTAGGTGGGACAGATTAGGAGAAGAAATTACCAAAGTTTGGAGCTCCGGGGGGAGGGCCATAGCCCAGTGGTAAGAGCACATGCTTTGCATGCAGAAGGTCCCAGCTTCATTGCCAGGTAGGGCTGGGAATGCCCTCTTCCTGAATCCCTGGACACTCACTGCCAGTCAGTATAGATAACACTGAACTCGATGGACCAGTGGTCTGATGCAGTATAAGGCAGCTTCCTATGTTTGTATACAGTGGGTTGTAATGAAGAGCGAAGGGATGTAGAACATATGCTTGCATGGAAAAGATCCCAGGTTCAGTCCTGGCATCTTCAGGTCAAGCTGGGAGGGACCCCTGCTAGAAACCTGGAGAGCCGCTGCCTGTCAGTGTAGACAATAATAGGCTTGATGGACCAAGGGTCTGCCTCAGTATAAAGTGTGTGCGTGCTTGTGTTTGAATACTTCTGCAATATTTTCCTAGGATCAGAGCTTTGTATATTCTGTAAAAAAAACTGGTGAAGAATTCAACATTAAGAGAACCTCTGTTTTTTATGAGATCAAGTTTCTAGTCCTTATGGGTGCAGTGGGCAACACCTGCTGAAATCTCAGGGACCAAGCAATGGGGCTTGTCTCTCCATGACTATCAGAAGCAAAACAAACTACATAAATTAAAAATTGATAAATGTGTATATAATTTATACAGGATGCAAGATTAGTGGGGGGGGTTTCATGGCAATCTAATTTAAATGGTCTCAGTACAGTTAAAAAAATAATAATGCCTCATCTAGAATAGTGAAGAACCTCAGGGCAGATCTGCATTGGCACCTCTTTAGACTATGAAGGCAAGGATGGTTCAATGCTTTGAATTCTCCTTCATGAATAATAATCTCTTTATATATGAAACTGGCATGTCACAGAGAAGGAGGCTTGGCTTAGTTCTCCTTGGCCTAGTTCTCAAGGAGATAATCAGTGTGTGTGTGGGCTGTACCTCTTCACATTGCAGGTGAAGGCTAACAAGATGGAATGCTCATTCATATAAACAATTCCCGTCACCCAGGAAAACTAGATGTCAGGGCAAGGGATTCTAGCCTGCCCTCCTTTCTGACATCTAGTTTTCTATGCTCAGGATTGGTTTCTTTTTCATGGAGGAGCGTTCAATCTGTACTGCCCAGGCACAGATTTACCACCTCCATTAGGACTAGCGAGTTGGAGTCCAAGAACGTTTGGAGGGCTACACATTCTTTACCCTCATATATCGACTAACGTGTCTCCCCTCCCATGTACTCCACAGATCCTGTCTCGTTGCGATATCTCTGTCCTACAAGAGGTGATGGATGCAAAAGGAAAAGCAATCCCTGCCTTGGTGGCTGCCTTGAATCAGTGAGTGTGAATAATGTGGGAGAAACACAATCAGAGGGACAGGAATACACAAGGGGATTGTGGAGCAAGGGACAACTGGGACTTTGGAAAGAGTATGGATTGGGAAAGAGAAATGAATAGGAGAGAAGTTGGACTGTTGCATGAGGGCAGCAGAGCTGGCCCAGATATCTTGGTGTCAGGTGGACAAATGCAAAAGAGCAACCCCTAAATGACATTGGGCACAATTCACCAGGACAGTTTTTTGCACGAGCCTCATTGGAATGACAGAGAGCTGGTGAGATTAGTAATACCATTTTTTTTAATGGGGCCTGCACAGGAGAATTTCTCGGTGTGCTGTGCTTTGTCTTATAGCAGGACTGTGTTGGGGTGGGGAGGAATGTTGTATGAGATGATGGAAATGGGTGGTGGTGGTCCTGACCCCCAGAATCAGGCAATGACCAGGACATGAGTCACAGGCTACAGTGTCAGCAGCTAAGAAACCAGACTTGGTTGCTGGCTCTGAACCTCATGCTGATAACCAGGGAACCACTGAACTTGAGACCAGCAGGCAGGAGCCCACTGAACCTGATGCCACAGCCACAGCACCCATAGAAGCATAGTCGGGACTCTAACAGGCACCTTCCTCTGGGCCCAAGGAACAGAGGGCTTCCCACAGTACATCAGCAGTCCAACAGAGCAAGGAATGCATCAGGCATGAAGTCATGGAACACAGGAGAGTAGCCACTTTCAGGCCAGAGAATTGGCTCTTTCAGAGACTCTCATTCTCCTAAAAGAGGGTGGAGTCTAGGAGAGGAGGACTGGAGGCAGAGGCTGAAAAGGGCTCAGTTCACTTTCAACCCTTGCTGGGGCAAGTTTTTCACTAGGATCTCTCTTTGGTGCTGCCTTGCTCCCTGGGTGCCTCTGTAGGACCAAAACAGGACATGGTGGGAACACCCATTAAATGTAGTTTGTGTAGAATGCAAAGTAAATGCCCCACCTTGTTCAATGGAGGGTAAGGCTATCAGTGGCTACTAGCCACAATGACTATGTTCTACTTCCATTCTTGGAGGCAGTATGCCTCTGAATAATGTCATGAACTGCTCCCAGTTCAGTCCCAGGACTCAATTCCCAAACCCAGTACAACTGATCCTGGCAAGGCACAAACCTGTGCCTCCCCTTACTAAGGCTGAGTAACCAACAACTACCCTGTAAGGTAGGTAGACTGCCACCACCCCTTAATCTGGTCACTCTGAGCCAAGGGGAAACCCAAAGTGCCAGAAATAGATCTGCTAAGGATTCCAACAGAGAAGAGCCAGACTACACTCCTTGTCTTGGAGCCTTAGGCAAAATATCCAAATAAAAGGTAGTCCGTGGTTAATTGGTCAAGGTACTGGATTCAGAGCCAAATCCCCTCCTGCAATGAACACACACTGGTAAATAAGAAGTAACATTATTAAATAAAATATAAGTGCACAATTGCAGCAGCAAAATGGTTCCTTAAAACCCACACCCCTGAGGGCTAGGTAAAATACAGAGAGTTACAGTCACAAACAAAACAACAAAACCATCTAGCCTAGTCTGTACTGACAAAGAGGTAAACAGCAAAATAGCTTCATGGTTCCTCATCTCCCCAGAGATGTATAGCCTGGATAGTGGAAGATGGAACCACAGGGAACAGCGGGGAACAAAGGAAAAGTTCTGAATCCTATTCTTATGGGGAAATGCCCAGCAACAGCTAGGAATTAATTAGCCAATCAGGGGGCTTTCTGATGATGAAACATTTCTGGAGTTTTCACGCCTAATGTCATGCACTCCACAACCTTCCCAGGCCTGTGGCCTTGAAGTACCAGTCTCCACTGATAAGCAGCCTAGTTAATTAGCTTCAGCTGTGAGAACTGCAGAGGCCCCATCTCAGACAAGATGTCTTCCCCCCAATTCTTTGCCTCAAAGCCATTTTATAAATCAGATGTTCTTGACAAATACCGGTTGTTGGGAATCACAAATGGGGAGAGAGCTGTTGTGCTCAAGCCCTGCTTTCAGGCTTCCCAGAAGCATCTAGCTGAGAACAGGATGCTGGACTAGATGGGCCTTTGGCCTGATCTAGCAAACTTCTTCTTATGTTCTTCCCTTCCAGCACCTCCTGGAGTTTCAGATACTGAGGTCCAAGGATTGATTGACACACACCTTAGGTGGGAGTAGAGAGGCAAGTGACACAGACTGGTGGTCCTCCATAGTAGCAAGTGCCCATATTGATGGAGAGCACTGGCTCTGGGAGCTTTATGGTTGGCAGCAGCACAGGATTGGTTCTCTGGTATCATCTGACCCCCCCTAAGACCAAGAGGATTCTGGGTTGTAGTGATGGTGCCCTGGCTTGAATTGCCTGACGAGCCTTCCTCTAACCAGTGACCCTGGTGGTGCGGAAAGCAGGAACCGAGTGCCTGACTTACAAAAGCCCTAGTTTGAGCCCCACAGTGCCTTAAAACAGGTGGGGAAACTGTGGTCCTCCAGATATTGCTGGACTCCAGCTTTCATCAGCCCCAGCCAGCATGGCCAAAGATCAAGGATGACAGTTGTAATTCAACAACAATTGGAGGCCACAGGTTTTCTGTTCCTGCCTTACAGGGAGATTTTTGATCCACTCCCTGGCTGGTAACTTATGATGGGAAATGACCTTTCTATATCCACATATACTTTGTTTTGCAAATCAAGTGTCCTTGAGCCCAAGTGAAATGTCTTTTCTCCTGTCAGGTATGATCGCTCTAGCCCCTATAGCTACCTCACCAGCCCTCTGCTGGGCCGGGGCAACTACCAAGAACGCTATGTATTCATATACAGGTGAGTGCCTTGACCTTGTCCTACTCTTATTAGTATGTGTAAAGCATTTCAATACATTATCTCAGATAGCCTTTATAATGCTGTAAGGTAGGCCGGCAATGTGAGATTGCGGGGGGCAGGGGGGCAGGGAGAGCTTGAAATAACAGAGGATTGGAGACTGGTAGCCTTGCTGCCATGAATTGTCAGCTTCCTACATAGCTGTCTAGAAGTCTTGCCTTGTTCTACTTTGACTTACCTTACCTTGCTTTGCTTTAACAGAACCTGGACTTTGCTCTATCTTGCCTTGCTTTTCTTGACTGCACTGCCTTGCTGAAACCTGGACTTTGCCTTGCTTTGCTGGACCTTGAACTCTTGCCTTGCTTCAGCCAGAACTGCTGTGTCCATCACTTGGAACAGAGCCAGGTTATCTGAGGGGATGCCTTTTCCCATATAGACCACCAAGGTCACTGTAGTCTGTGGATGTGACCATACCACAATGTACAAAGTTCCACTTGGTGGGGTGTGGGGTGAAGAAGGACCTTCTCTGTTGTGATGCCTGCCTTGTGGAATGCTCTCCCTGCTGAGATCAGGCAAGCACAAGCTTGGGAGGGGTTTGCCATCAACTGAAGACATACCTGTTCACCTAGGTTTTCCTTGACTCTTAATATCGTTAATACTGGCCACTGTGATGATTTTACTGATGATTATTTTTATTGGATATTTTATTGGTCTAGTTCACACATAACACTAAGCCAAACCATGGCTAAGCATGAAAACACAGTGAAGAGAATTGGACTAGGATCTGAGATTAGGGTTCAAATTCCCACTTGGCCACAAAGCTCACTGGGTGGCCTTGGGCCGGTCATAATCTAACATACCTCACAGGGTTGGTGTGAAGATAAAATGGGGAAGTGGAGAGCCATGTATGCCACCCTAGGCTCCTTGGAGGAAAGGTGGGATACAAATGTAATAATAATAAATACATGAATAAAAATGTTTTCTGGCATAGGCTAAGGGCCAAATTAAACATGATGTTCATACTAAAAATTTTAAGTGTGCATAAATGGGACATTTTTATTTTGAAGAAAAAGAAGTTGTGGGGCCCCAGTCCAGGGTGTGCTATTGAATTGGATCAGGAATCTGCATCAGTTTCCTGCCAAAAATCACCCCTCCTTCAGCTGCTGTTTGCCTCTGAAGGGGTTGTTTACTGCCAATAGCATCTTGGGGGGGCAGATAAAAGCTTGGGGATAATTTTGGTAAGAATTATTTGGTGGGAGGGGGAAGGAATGGGATCCAAGCCCCATGGCTGCTTTTTTTCCCTTCAAAATAAAAATCACCAATATAAGCATGCTTTTGAATAATATCAGGTGTACTATGGCCCTAAGCTTTGGACAAAAATGTCTACTGCATTCAGGCATGGTGAATTATCTGCACACTTTCTCTTTTAAGAACAGCCCAACCTTCAAACTCCCCTTCTGCTCTTTTAGTGAAAACCTGCTTCAGTGCTGTGTTTTCAGAGCCCTCCCGGGGAGATGTATGTAACTCTGTTGAATGCATCATCAACACGTATGTGAAGCCTGAAAGAGTAAACAAGGTTCAGCAGACAACACATAGTCTAATGACAGAACCCAGCAAAAATGAATTTATACATTTGATTTAAAAAGAAGAGATGTTTACAGACACGTGGAGATGTTCCCTTCCATTCTGGGAAACTGATAACAGCAATCAGGTCTTGCAGCAAATGGTTCTGATCAGAGCTTGGAAAAGTTACTTTTTAAAACTACAACTCCCATCAGCCCCAGCCAGCCATGCTGACTGGGGCTGATGGGAGTTGTAGTTCAAAAAAGTAACTTTTCCAAGCTCTGGTTCTGATGCATTAGCTCCCTTTTTGGAATCCCCACAGTCAGTTTCTCTTGCAGCAAATGTCCGCCCCCTTCTTTTATCCTTATCAGATAGACCAAAGACAACGAGAAAGCAATTACTAGGTTTTTGTCACTCACAGCTTATAAATGGTGCCACTGTCCACTTAAGCACAATCCAGCCTCACCCTGCCTCTTCCCTTGGACCTAGGTCAGAGAATCCCAGCTGCAAGCCTGTGTTAGGAGCCCTGCCAGGGGGTTGGATATCACCATTACGTTTACCATCCTCTGTGTGGAGCCTGAATTCCATCATCAAGGGTCAGCAGACAACCCAGTTATACTAAAGCAGCACCACTTCCTTGTTCTTTCTCACCCAGCACAGACTATTCCTCCCTTTCTTCTCTTTGTTGTTGTTATTATTACCATCATTGTCATTATCATTATTAGAATTAGAATTTTTTACCCGCCCTTCACCCAAAGGTCCCAGGACAGGTTACAACAATTTTAAACACAATTTTTAAACACTTGCGCCTAGATACGTTTTAATGCTGTTTCCCACAGCAATTCACATGACTCCACTGGAAGAGGGATATTTAAGATGTGCAAGCAATTTTGTGCTCATTTATGCTTGAGCACAATATTTGACTGATGTTTCAGAACAAAATGGGTTGTTCCACTCACACCTTAGCTATATATTATTAAATAAAAATTGACAGCGCACACATGTATTTATTTATAAAAATGTATAGAGTTATGTATAGCCTTACATAAAAGAGGGTAATGTACAACAAAATTTACAAAAAGCATAAAATATATAAAAACAAAACAATCATAAAAATTACTGGCTCATCTTAAAAGTTTAAACCACTGAATTGCCCTGTTGACATAATGTAAATAAAAATAAAATAAAGGGCATGGGGAGAGAGAGGAAACAAACAAAATAATAGCGCCAAACTAGATGAGGTTAAATGTGCTTTTGCATCTAACATGCAGATTTTTTAAAAATTCAAATGATGTTGGCTGGTGGAGGGACTGGTAATTAACGGGACTGGAGCAAACGTTGGGAGTAGATTAACCCTTTCTTCCCCTACTGTGGTCCTGAGGAAAATCCCACTGCTGAAGTTAGTATTTCCTTTGCAGGGAAATCCCACATTGGCCCTTGGTGCTATTTTTTCACCTCCTCCCTCAGGCCAGATCCTCCATTACTTACCTGTGTCCTTCCCTTCCCTTAGGAAAAAGAGGACTCGGCTGTTGGACTTCTACTCATATGAAGATAATAATCCAGATCGACCAGATGTCTTTGCTCGTGAGCCCTTCATTGTCCGCTTTAGCGTGCCAATCAAAAGTGAGAGCCCTGGGCATCTGTGGGGGAGGAGAGCCTGGGGAACCTCAGGCCTAGGTGGCTGAATGTGACCTTCCAGGCTTTTCTATCTGGCCCTCAGAACTCTACCCAGGCCACACCCCTCAGCACTCCTGGTTCATACCCTCCTTGAGTGTTCTTACCTGGCTGGAATGTGTCCTTGAACTCTGATAATGCCTTTTGCTGGTCTGGATGAAGAATAGAGAGAGGTCTGTGAGTAGGTGTAGAAACTAGCCTACTGCACAAAGGTGAAGGTTACATTCAATGCTCTGTCCACTTTTGCCTCTGGCCCTGCCCACAGAAGCCCCTCGGGTTACCTAGAAGCTGAAAAGGTTTCCCTACTCTTGTTCTACACACTCTCAGGTTGCCTTTCCTTCCATCTCCATGTTACCACAAATTGCCCTGCTGATGGCCTGGGTCCTATGTAACTGCATTTTCTAAGGTAACCCAAGAGAACATCTTTTGACAATAGCATCAAGGCCCAGTTCAGACATAAAAGAAAACCATGGTTTTTCTTAATGTGAATAAACTGCAGAGGGCCTTGGGCTCACATGGTCCCCACTTTCGTCTCCTCCTTTTTTGCAGGAAGCAAAAGCATCTACTTCTGCTTTTAAACAAACCATAGTTCCTGTGATGTATGAATTCAGGGAAATGTGGTATGTTCAAACTGTGTTTTAGTGAGAACAAGCCAGGTTCAAGCTGTGGTTTCAGATCTTGGCTTGTTCTCAAACCATACAGGTTATGTTGAGTTTGGATTCCAAGTTCTCTGGATTCTTCTGTACCTTATCATTATCATTTTCTCTATTTCTGCTCCCTCAAGAGCTCCCAGAGCTGGTGTTGATCCCACAGCACACAATGCCTTCAAAGGCAGAAGCTGAAATTGATGCCCTCTATGATGTTTTCCTGAATGTGCAGGCACGCTGGGGCACTGAGGTAAGGGGTGAGAAGCTGCAAATTAAGAAAATGGTAGGGGGTTGCATATTGGAGTGCATCTACATAGGCAATTATTTGCTGCTTCACTTCTTGAACCACTGCTGAACAGATCCCAGCCATTGCAATACTTGCCGTCTTGTTTACTGGTGGTAGATTCGGTGATATCATAACAACGATTCGCTGGGATGCTTCAGATATGGGGTGTGGTGGGGCATGAGGGAAACTATGAGCAGAGCACACAATGTATAGGCCCTCACCCAGAATCTAGTATTTGTGCTGTGAAATGTTCCAAGGCATTCAACAAGACTGGCCACTTTGTCTTTCTTTTGCCCCATTCCTTTTGACCTGCTGTTCTTCTTTCACTAGTTGTGGCCAGCAAGACTGCAGCTTTGCTCCTCAGTAGGTAAAGGAGGAAGGTAGGTAGGTGGGAGGCTCAGAGTAGGTATAGATTGAGCGTTGAGGTCACTGTCATCTTGCTCAATGCCCTGGAGCATTTAAGAGCTAGCATAATGTAGTGGCACGGACAGAGCTGGGTGATGGGACACATGTTGTTGAACTCCAGTATCCATTAGCCCAAGCTAGCATGGCCACAGGGGGTTAGGACCATAAGGTTTCCCATCCCTGGCTAAGAGATTGCACTCTGAATCAGAAGTTCTTATTATATAACATACCTAACTTGTTCATCTTTGTACCATGCCTAGCTTAAGGTACTTTAGAAATACTACATTATTTTTATTTGATTGATTGGGTCTAAATATTTCTATCCCACCTTTTCTCCCCCAAGAACTTTCAACAGGAAATAATTTAAAACAATATTAATTTTAAACAATACAAATTACAGCACACACATATCGGAGCAGACTGGTATTCAGTGCTAGTCCTATTCAGAATATACCCATTGAAGTTAACAGACATGAGTAACTTAGGTTTGTTAATTTCAATGGGTCTACTCTGAGTAGGATTTAGTTGAATACAACCCAATAACTCCTTTATCAGCAGCAATCTGTAACCACCAAAAGACTTCCAAAAAAAATTCTCACCAAATAGGTGGCCAGTTGGACTTCCGTGACAAGGTATTAAACAACAAGGCCACAACCAAAAACACAGTTTCTCATTTCTGCAAGGTGAGCCCCTTGCTGGTGGGAAGATACAAAGTAAGATCTCTGCTATTTATTTATTTATTACATTTATATCCCACCCTTCCTGCCAGAAGGAACCCAGGGCGGCAAACAAAAACACTGAAAGCACTTTAAAACATATTACAAACAAAAGACTAAAACATCTTAAAAAATATATTAAAACACAACAACTTAAAAACATCTGTTGATTCAAGTACATGGAAAGGCACATTTAGGAGAAGACTGGCCGTTAGGTAACCAGGTCCTAGGCTGTTAAGGGTTTTGAAGGTAAGAACCAGGGTTTTGAATTGGAATCAACAAGTAGATAACCAGTGAAAATGGAACAGTGCCAGAGTTATATGCCTTGATCAGCCAGCCCCATTTAGTATTTTGCCAGTAACATTACCCACACCCCCAGTTCAATTAAAGTTTGTGGGCAGCTCCAAGTCAGCACCACATAAAGCACAGCAGCCCACAACATCTGGAGATGACTAAAGCATGAATGCTTGTGTTCAGATCTTAATAATTATAATGATGGGTAGTTCCCAGTTAAAATCTCACCTGTGCAGCAAGCTCACTAACAATTCAACAAACTCATCTCTCGCCCTCAGCTACTTCATCTGCAAAATGGTGTGATAACATTGACCTATATGGCAGGGTTCTTGTCAGGTTACAAGATAATACATGTGAGGTGCTTTGACTATTTAAAAAGCATCTTATAAATAATAGTAGGATTAGTAAAAATAATTGAAAACGGGTGGGGAACCTGCAGCCCACAATCTAATTCCATGTGGGTGGATATGGGGAAAAATGGGGGATGTCATGCTTGCTGGAAGTGGGGCAAGAGTAACTCCTGATTGGGTTCTTTTCTTTGTGTTTCTGAAGGAAGATAGAGTTAGGGTCCTCCAGGTGGCTAGGCTTGCCTACCTTTACCTGTGCTGTTCTCTGACTAACTATGTAAACTGATATGCTCAGGGAAGCTTATCTGCTCCTCCTCCTTCCTCCCTCTCTTCTCTTCTTCGACTGTCCGAGAGAGAGGATACATCTTTGTCTCTGCTCTCTTCATCCTGAGCCATGGGGACAACTCCCAAACCCGGGCGTTGCACCTCCAATTTAGTTAGTTAGAACAAGGTATGCCTTTCCTATCTATTATGTATTTCTATATATAAAGTAGCTTTTCTTATTTTACTAAGTTTTAAGTCTCCGTGATCCTAATGCAGGGTAAAAGCCTGCCACTTAGGTAAACGCACACACTGGCACACACACATCTCAGACCGTTGACGATCTCTGCTCATTTATACAAATTTACATAACAATGCTCACTTTTGGCTTTTGCCTCTGCCCACTGCCAGCATGTGGCCCCTGACATATTACCCCGAGGGAATGTGGCCCTCAGCCTCAACATAAAAAATGTTCCTCACCCGTAATTTAAAAGCATATGCAACATCTTTAGTTGTGAACCTGGCAACTTTTTATGCAGCTGACATCACTTTTCTATACCCTGTGCTGTAACCCACTAATCCTGTTACTTACTTAAACAATCAAGGAGACCTCTTTTTTCTTTCTTCCTTAACCCAGGACATGATATTCTTGGGTGATTTCAATGCCGACTGTGGCTACGTGGCAAAGAAACGCTGGGGACAAATCCGCCTGCGCCAGGAGCCTGACTTTCATTGGCTCATTGGGGACAAAGTGGATACCACCGTTCGAGAGAACAGCCGCTGTGCCTATGACAGGTGGGATCCTGGAACCAGGCTTACGGTCAGCTGACAAGCTGCATGATCCACTCTGCTTTAACCCTTGTCTTACTCTCCCTCACTCTAACAGGATCGTGGTGCATGGTGAACGCTGCCTGGCTGCTGTGGTGCCTGGATCAGCTCAGCCTTTCAACTTCCCCAAGGAATTTGGGCTCTCGGAGGCAGAGGTATTAGGGAGTTCCTGTTGGAATGGGGAAATTGCTTTACGATATGTGCATAATATCTTTACTTTCACAAAAGCCTACAAATATTGTTTATATATACACGTACACATTGCTTTTGTTTATAAAATAAACTCAAAGGGGCTTACCAAAAAAGTTCATAAAATATAAAAACAGTCCAAATTACTAAAACCAATTTCATACATTTAAAACCAAGAGCAGAACAATCCATTTTAGCATAAAAACCAGGGAGCCAGAACTTCTACCCACACTTAAAAGCATGACAAAATAAAGAAGATCTTAATAGCTCATCTGAAGCATTAATATGAGAGGAGTCACCTGCACTTCTCTAGAAGTTTTTGGTGTGGCAATAGAAAAGGCCCTGTCTTGCTGTGCCCAACCAATTATGCTTCTGAAAGTGATGGGAAGCATAGCAGGGTTTCCAGTGTTGAATGAATGCAGTCGGTGAACATGATTGCATGAGAGAAAGTAGTCCTTCAAGTATCCTGACCTTTACTAAGCTTTGTAGATAAGAGCTAGCATTTTGAATTATGCTGGACATGAACTGGAAGTCAACAAAGTTTTACTATCAAAGATTTGGTAGATCAGTTTGGCATAGAAAAAAAGAGGTGCCGCGTGGCTGAAACCAGGATCCTTATGGATCAGTCACTCTTTCAAGCTGGTTTACCAAAGTCACGGCCCAGAATCTCCTGGTGCTGGGAATCAGATGATCCAGGAGAACCAATCCCTTGCCACTGCCTGTTGCAAAAACTTTAAGATATGCTGTTCTCCCTCAGGCAACTTAATGGTTAGAGGTGTTACCAGGCTGATGCTTCCTGTGCTGCCTCTCCAGCTCTGGAGGCTGCTTGATGAATGCTTTGAGATCTGTAAAGTAATAATTAAAGTAAAGATTCTGTGCCAAGGGGACCTATATTGTGAGCCAAGAAGCAAATAATTATGCGACCTGTTCACATTATGCAAATTAAGCACTTTTTGGTCATTTCCTGTAGTCTGCATTAATTCAGCAATTTTGATTATTTTGCCTAATTTATTCTGCTTCAGATAGTCGTGAAAAGGGTGCCTCCAGCCTATGGTGGTCCCCACATGTGATTGCTGCTACTGGCTTTGCAGTGTTGTCTTGGAGAAGTGCCTCCAAAGAAAAGGGAGCTGTCTTGCAGTAAAGCAGGACTGGAGAGCCTGTGGCCCTCCAGATGTTGTTGGACTCCAGCTCCCTGCATGGCCAATAGTCAGGGATGATCAGTTATAGTCCAACAACTTCCAGAGCAGGGGTAGGGAACCTCAGGCCCAGGGGCCAAATGCAACCCTTCAAGTCTTTCTGTCTGGCCCTTGGGACTCTCCCCATGCCACACCCCTTTGCTCCAGGGCACGTCCCTCAGCAGCCCTGCTTAGCGCTCTCCTTGAGTGTCATTTGCCTGGCTGGGATGTGTCCTTGAAATTTCATTTCATTTCATTTTATTAAATTTATTAACCGCCCATAGCCGAAGCTCCCTCACAACAATCAGCATAAAATACAATGAAACACATATTTAAAACAGTTTTTTTAAAAGCTTAAAATTTAAATTTAAAACAAACATTTTTACACATACTAAAATGCCTGGGAAAAGAGGAAAGTTTTAACCTGGCGCCGAAAAGATAGTAATGTCGGCGCCAGGCGTACCTCTTCAGGTATCTGTCAATACCTCCTACTGGCCTGGATGGAGGATAGAGAGGTGTGTGAAAAGAGGGTAAGTAGCTCCCATTTATTCCATTATTTAATTGAAGTAAAACAGCTCAGAGCAATAAGTAATAAGGGCAGCCCAAGGTCACCCTGAGCTAGGAGCCAAATCCTGAAAGAACCTATATCTTAGGAGACAGATCCTAGGAGAAGGAAGCCTATAGAAAGCTAGTTTTCAACACCACCCTAGCAGGAAAGCTTCAGGGGACACTGTAAACAAGGCTAAATTCCAGTCGGAGAGAAGGGGGAAAAGGAAACTCCACCAATACATACAGGGAGAGAGTCAGCTCAGTCCTTGCTAAAAGGGGCAGCTTTAGCCTTCCTGAAACACAACCACAAGCTCTGTTTCCCTAGGTTAAAGAAAGGTCAGGCTGTTCTAGGTGGGAAAACAACAAACACAAAAGACTTGCCTGGAAGTTGCAGCCCCTTGCTGAGATTAAAAGCAGCCAAAAGCTTAAACAGCCCCGCCCCTCGCTCAGGAAGGAAGACTGCCTTCCTGCCTTCAAAGGAAGGAAGCCTGAGAGAATACTAAAGAGTTAAGCCCCAGCTGATAGTTGAGCCATCAGCCTCAAGTAACACATCATTGGCTGGCAGCAGTAGCTGGGAGGAACCAGCCACACATATAAAGTCAGAGCACCCTAGCAAGGGAGCCTGCTCCACGAGCTAGAGGGAGCCCCAGCTGACAAAGCGTCAAGGTGAGTTAAGGCGAGTTAAGCAGCAGAGTGAGTTCGGCAGCAGGGCGAGGAGGCCAGGGCCCCCCACTGTGCCCGTCTGTTCCCTGACCTCAACTAAACCGCAGTCTCCAACCCATTGACGTAATAAACCTTAAACAAAACTATGCAGGTAAGAAGCCAGCAGGGGTGTGGGGGCTTTCCAGTGTTTTGCACCGCCTGCAGCATGTACGACTATCTGCCTGTTGGACAGAAGTCGTGGGTGTGCTCTCGGTGCAATGAGCTCCTGGCTCTCCGGGAACGACTTCATTTCCTTGAGGCCAAGGTGGCTGACCTGGAAAAGCTGAGAGAGGCAGAGAGGTGTGTGGAGGAGGCCTTCAGGGACGTTATAGCTGTGTCCCACTCCAACGATGATAGCTCTCCTGCTATCATGGAGAACGATGGTCTCGGGGAAGGAGAGCATCCAGCTGAGGAAGAGGGAAACGATCCCTTAGAAGGGACCCATTCCTTGGGGGATGAGCAGCTATCCTCTCGTGCCAAGGATATATCTCCAGGGGGTGGAGGGATCCTTGTAGTGGGTGATTCGATCATTAGGAACATAGACAGTGGGGTGTGTGATGGGCGTGTAGACCGCAAGGTGTTTTGCCTGCCTGGTGCAAAGGTTGTGGGTATCGCCCGTCGTTTAGATAGTTTGGTAGACAGTGCTGGGGAGGAGTCAGTGGTCGTGGTGCACGTTGGCACCAGTGACATGGGGAAATGCAGCCGTGAGGTCCTGGAAGCAAAATTTAGGTTGCTAGGTAGGATGCTGAAAGCCAGGACCTCCAAGGTGGCTTTCTCTGAAATGCTACCGGTTCCACGTGCAGGACTAGCCAGACAGGCCCAGCTTTGCAGTCTCAATGCGTGGATGAGACGATGGTGTCGGGTGGAAGGGTTTGGATTTGTTAGGCACTGGGGAACATTTTGGGACAAGCCGGGCCTGTACAAAAGGGACGGGCTCCGCTTGAACCAGAATGGAACCAGACTGCTGGCGCTTAACATTAAAAAGGTAGCAGAGCAGCTTTTAAACTGACTGAGGGGGGAAACCTGACAGGAGCTGAGGAAGGTCCGGTTCGGAATAAACCTCCCCCCTGGGATAAAAACCAAAGAAATGATGAAATTTTAAAAGGGGTAGGCCTAGAAGTAGGCATTGTGAGAGCAGGGGCACAGGATATAAATTCAGAAGAGCAAAATTACCACAGGCCAAACCACAAGTGCCAAAGACACTTGAAGAGAGACACTGCTTACAAGTGCCTGTACACTAATGCTAGGAGCCTCCGAACCAAGATGGGAGAACTGGAGTGCTTGGTCTTAGAGGAGAGCATTGATATAGTGAGCATAACGGAGACCTGGTGGAATGGAGAAAACCAGTGGGATATGGTTATCCCTGGATATAAACTATATTGGAAGGACAGGGAAGGACGTATTGGTGGCGAAGTCGCTCTATACGTGAAAGAAGGCATTGAATCCAGCAAGCTCGAAACCCCAAAAGAGGTGGACTCCTCCACAGAATCGTTGTGGGTGGTGATACCATGCCCCAGGAGGGACTTAATACTGGGAACGATCTATCGTCCCCCTGATCAAAATGCTCAGGGAGACCTTGAGATGAGATATGAAATTGAGGAAGCATCCAAACTAGGAAATGTGGTAGTAATGGGTGACTTCAACTACCCGGACATAGACTGGCCGCATATGTGTTCCAGTCATGACAAAGAAGCAAAGTTTCTAGATATTCTAAATGACTATTCCCTAGACCAGTTGGTCATGGAACCGACCAGAGGGACGACAACCCTGGACTTAATCCTCAGTGGGGACCGGGACCGGGTGTGAGATGTAAGTGTTGTTGAACCGATTGGGAGCAGTGACCACAGTGCTATTAAATTAAACATATGTGTAAATGGCCAATTGCCAAGAAAATCCAACACGGTCACATTTGACTTCAAAAGAGGAAACTTCACAAAAATGAGGGCATTGGTAAAAAGAAAGCTGAAAAACAAAGTCCAGAGGGCCACATCACTCGAAAATGCTTGGAAGTTGTTTAAAAACACTATATTAGAAGCTCAACTGGAGTGCATACCGCAGATCAGAAAAGGTACCGCCAGGGCCAAGAAGGTGCCAGCATGGTTAACGAGCAAAGTCAAGGAAGCTCTTAGAGGCAAAAAGTCTTCCTTCAGAAAATGGAAGTCTTGTCCGAATGAAGAAAATAAAAAAGAACACAAACTCTGGCAAAAGAAATGCAAGAAGACAATAAGGGATGCTAAAAAAGAATTTGAGGAGCACATTGCTAAGAACATAAAAACCAACAACAAAAAATTCTATAAATACATTCAAAGCAGGAGACCATCTAGGGAGGCGATTGGACCCTTGGATGATAAGGGAGTCAAAGGTGTACTAAAGAACGATAAGGAGATTGCAGACAAGCTAAATGAATTCTTTGCATCTGTCTTCACAGTGGAAGATATAGGGCAGATCCCTGAACCTGAACTAACATTTGCAGGAAGGGATTCTGAGGAACTGAGACAAATAGTGGTAACGAGAGAGGAAGTTCTAGGCTTAATGGACAATATAAAAACTGACAAATCACCGGGCCTGGATGGCATCCACCCAAGAGTTCTCAAAGAACTCAAAGGTGAAATTGCTGATCTGCTAACTAAAATATGTAACTTGTCCCTCGGGTCCTTCTCCGTGCCTGAGGACTGGAAAGTGGCAAATGTAACGCCAATCTTCAAAAAGGGATCCAGAGGGGATCCCGGAAATTACAGGCCAGTTAGCTTAACTTCTGTCCCTGGAAAACTGGTAGAAAGTATTATTAAAGCTAGATTAACTAAGCACATAGAAGAACAAGCCTTGCTGAGGCAGAGCCAGCATGGCTTCTGCAAGGGAAAGTCCTGTCTCAGTAACCTATTAGAATTCTTTGAGAGTGTCAACAAGCATATAGATAGAGGTGATCCAGTGGACATAGTGTATTTAGACTTTCAAAAAGCGTTTGACAAGGTACCTCACCAAAGACTTCTGAGGAAGCTTAGCGGTCATGGAATAAGAGGAGAGGTCCTCTTGTGGATAAGGAATTGGTTAAGAAGCAGAAAGCAGAGAGTAGGAATCAACGGACAGTTCTCCCAATGGAGGGCTGTAGAAAGTGGAGTCCGTCAAGGATCGGTATTGGGACCTGTACTTTTCAACTTGTTCATTAATGACCTAGAATTAGGAGTGAGCAGTGAAGTGGCCAAGTTTGCTGACGACACTAAATTGTTCAGGGTTGTTAAAACAAAAAGGGATTGCGAAGAGCTCCAAAAAGACCTCTCCAAACTGAGTGAATGGGCGGAAAAATGGCAAATGCAATTCAATATAAACAAGTGTAAAATTATGCATATTAGAGCAAAAAATCTTAATTTCACATATACGCTCATGGGGTCTGAACTGGCGGTGACCGACCAGTAGAAAGACCTCGGGGTTGTAGTGGACAGCACGAAGAAAATGTCGACCCAGTGTGCGGCAGCTGTGAAAAAGGCAAATTCCATGCTAGCAGTAATTAGGAAAGGTATTGAAAATAAAACAGCCGATATCATAATGCCGTTGTATAAATTTATGGTGCGGCCGCATTTGGAATACTGTGTACAGTTCTGGTCGCCTCATCTCAAAAAGGATATTCTAGAGTTGGAAAAGGTTCAGAAGAGGGCAACCAGAATGATCAAGGGGATGGAGCGACTCCCTTACGAGGAAAGGTTGCAGCATTTGGGGCTTTTTAGTTTAGAGAAAAGGCGGGTCAGAGGAGACATGATAGAAGTGTATAAAATTATGCATGGCATTGAGAAAGTGGATAGAGAAAAGTTCTTCTCCCTCTCTCAATACTAGAACTCGTGGACATTCAAAGAAGCTGAATGTTGGAAGATTCAGGACAGACAAAAGGAAGTACTTCTTTACTCAGTGCATAGTTAAACTATGGAATTTGCTCCCACAAGATGCAGTAATGGCCACCAGCTTGGATGGCTTTAAAAGAAGATTAGACAAGTTCATGGAGGACAGGGCTATCAATGGCTACTAGCCGTGATGGCTGTGCTGTGCCACCCTAGTCAGAGGCAGCATGCTTCTGAAAACCAGTTGCCGGAAGCCTCAGGAGGGGAGAGTGTTCTTGCACTCGGGTCCTGCTTGCGGGCTTCCCCCAGGCACCTGGTTGGCTACTGTGAGAACAGGATGCTGGACTAGATGGGCCACTGGCCTGATCCAGCAGGCTCTTCTTATGTTCTTATGTGTGTGTGTGTGTGGGGGGGGTAGAAATTAGCCTACTGTACAAAGATAAAAATTGCATTAATTGCTCCTCCCACTTTTGCTTCTGGCCCCGCCTACCCCTGGATTTCCCCCAAAGGGAATATGACCTTAAGGCTGAAAAACATTCCTCACCTCTGATCTAGAGGGTTACAGGCCTCCCCATTCCTGCACTAAAGCACTGGAATCTGCTATGGGGAGGCACCCTCTTTCTTGTTTTCTTGTATTCTGAATAGAGAATAGACCCCAGACCATCTTTTTCCCAAATCTTCATTCTCTCTTTCTCTCTTCCAGGCTTTAGAGGTCAGTGACCATTATCCTGTAGAGGTGGAACTGAACATTGGCCATTGGAGGTGCCAGCCAGCCAGTCCAGCTGGCCTTGTGTTGCTGGCCATAGCCATGCTGTCTGGCTCAGGCTATGGCATCTGAAGATGCTCTGATCCTGGAATCCAAATGTTGGTGGCTGTCCTGATCCTACAGCATCAGAAGTGTAGAACTGTTGAGAGGATACATTTTTTCGACATGAGAGAGGGTGGTTGGCCTATGGCTACCTATGGAGAGAGCTTTGAAATAGGGTTTCACAATTCACACTTGGCTAGCCAATGAACTATATCTTCCTGTTGCCGCTGCAGTCCAACACAAGGAATAACTTCACAGATTCCAGACACTGAATGAAACAATATATTAATGCAGTTGGAGTGCCCCCTGCAGCTGGGGTGACTGTGGGTCTTTCCCCACAACCTGGACCACTCATTATGGGAAGATGAATTTGGATCCTTGTCATGGCATGAATGTTCAGACATCCTAATTTTGTTGCAGAGTTGTTTTAATATTTATTATTATTATTAACATAAAAACAAATATACAAATTTAAAAACACATATTTATATCCCACCTTTCCCCCAAGGAGCTCAAGGTGATGTACAGTCATAGTTCTCCCCCTCCTGATTTTATTCTCACAACAATCCTGCAAGGTAGGTTAGGCTAAGAGACAGTGACTGGCCCAAGGTCACCCAGTGAGCTTCATGGCTGAGCAGGGATTTGAATCCTGGTCTCCCAGGTCCCAGTTGGACACTCTTTAACCATTACACCAACCTGACTGGGACTGTACTGACTGTTCTGAATATGTAGAATGTCTCAAACTAGATACCCAACCTAAAAAAAAGTGTTCCAATACAGTAGGGCCCCATGCATATGGCAAGTTAGGTTCCTGACCCCTGCCAGAAAGTGAAAACCGCTGAAAAGCGGATCAGCTATAGTGCGGGGGGTCTGGAACCTAACCTGCTGATTGCACCAGAGGAGGAGAAGATCAGATCTTCTCCTCCTGTGATCAGCTGAAGTGGGGGAGTCTGATGCCCCAAGGAGATCAGCTGTAGCACGCTACAACTGATCTTCCCCTCCTCCGGCGCGATCAGCTGGAGAGTGGGGAGCTCCAGTCCCCCCTCCAGCTGATCACCCTGCTGGCGCCGTATTAACGGAATGCCAAAAAGTGGGGTGCCGAAAAGCGGGGCCCTACTGTATATAAAAATACACAAAAATTCACTACCTTCCTAATCCTCCCACTGCTGAAGTGCTCTTTAGGAAGAACTATTTATAACCTAGACCTACCTCTCTATAGTTTTAAAACCATCGCCTCTTGTATCTTTTCCCTTCCTCAAGGGATAGGGTGACTTATCAACGTGTTAGTGTACTCACAGATCATGCTCTTCCCTCCCCTTTTTAACAACCCCCCCCCCATGATCCTATGTATAATTCTTCCTGAAGACTAGAGCAGTCTGGTTCAAAGAGGAAATGGTAAAGGACATAAAAAACAGGAACTGTATTCTGAGAACGGGAAGTGGCATTGAAACGTCTTGTCTTTCTTGGCTCAGGGAACATTCTCCTAGAAAACAATATGGTCAAGCTGTGTGTGTGTGTATTTGAGAGAGAGGGAGAGCAGTGTGTGTGCATGATTTCATCCTCTTATGCTAAAAGGATCAGTGAATGCCTGTTTTCTCCAGTACAAAGAGCTGCACAGTAACATGGAAAGCTGCCATTGGTCCATCTAGCTCAGTACTGTCTATACTGATTGGCAGTGGCTCTCCAGGGTTTGAGGTGGGAAGTCTCTCCCAGGCCTGCCTTGAGATGTTGGGGATTGAACCTGGAACCCTTTGCATGCAAAATTTGCCCTCTACCACTGAGCCACAATGTCCTTCCCCAATACCAATAGCCGACCGCTTTCTGAGAAGTATAAGGGACAGCTTTGAAGTTGCAAGATCAAACGCACAATTTAAAAGGTAATGCAATAAATCAGTACAGGTGCTATGGAACTTTTATGTTTTGCTTTTCCGCTGAGATTCAGTTCTTTAGCTAGGAAAAGTTGTATAAAGAGGGATAATTATGCATATTAGAATTCTCAAATTGTGTTTTTGGAACTCTAAACTCAGTGATTAATAAAAAGCAAGTGTCATTTGTGGAATTCTTGGTTTCCTCCTAACTATAAAAAGCTTAGGGTATCATTTTGCCAGAGTTAAGAACTTTTAGAGATCATTGGTTTAAATAGGGAATATATTCCAGGGGGATCGCCACTTAGTCTGTTGCAGCGAAAATAACGAAGAGACTTGTGGCACCTCAACACCTTTTATTACAGCAAAAGCTTTCATGAAATGTAATCCTTGGTTGTCAGGTATGCACATGAGTGTAAAGGAAAACAAATGTAAAGGTTGGAGTTAAATAGCAATGGAACACAATTGTATTACAATTTAATTGGAGCTCAAATGTATGCAAAATGGGGAACAATTAATCCATGCTAAAATCATGCAGTTCTGTTTCAATGATTCCCGGCAAGCTTCCTGGTTTATAACGAAGAGCACAGGACTATCTGCAAAACATCAGTGTGCTCTCTCCCATTCACTGTCGCTCCTCTTATTTGTGGTTTATCTCTTATTGCCATGGCTAACTATTCCTTAAAAAACTGGTTGCAGTTCCTGAATTTAACAATGCCATCAACATATCACCCTTCTCACCATCTATCAGATCCACACATTCTGAAACAATGTGAGACCCAAAACATAGCCATCCTTTGAAATTTGCCCTTTTCTGAATTTTGTAATGCAGTTCTACAACCAATGTTTACAAAAACGCATATATTAGGGGAAAGTGTGCATAAAATAGAGTGAAAATAACATAAGAAAATGCATTAAATGATGAGAAATTGATTGCAAAAATGTGTATATTAGTCAAAACTACAAAAATGTGTTTTATTAGGAGACATTTGCACTAAATGCTGGAGGATTTTCATGAGGCTATTGTAAAAATAAAAACCAAGAGAATGAGAACATTATGTCCTCCCTGCCCACGTCTTAACTTGCAGCAGCCCAGTCAGGGTGGTGATGCTCAATATCCTGCTTAACTCAGCTATGGAGGGACCCACCCAGCAACAAACTCGCCACGACTTGCATTGCTTTGATCACCCACTCTTCGCCCACTGCAAGATCCTTTCTTGCTGTGATATCTCTGCCATCCAAGAGGTGCACAACTCTGAAGGTTCAGCTATGCAGATGTTGCTCCGGGCCGTGAATAGGTAGGCACTGACTAACAGATGGCGTTGTTCACACTCACAGTCTACACAGGCGGCAGAGTGAGGTGGAATAATCTGAACAGTACCTCTTGAGGCTGTAGGGGGTGAGGCGATCTCATTTTTGAATGCCACCCTATTAGCACACCAAAGAATAGGCTGAGCTAGAATCTTTATCCCTGATAGGCTAGTGCTTTGGCTTTTTTTATTCAGAGTTGTTTTTTTAGCAAAGTTCCCCCCACTGCAGTCAGAAGTAGTACAGTCCATTCTTCCTTCAGAGGATCCTAGATCACCTCATTCTTTACATATATAGTCCAGCCTATTTCATTTGTATGTCTCGTATTTTCCATATATTCTAAGCACCCAGATGGCTATCATTTTTCCTGGGGGGCATTCCCTGTTCTGAAAGGAGTGGGTATTATACAACCACAAGAGTGGCTGTATGTCCCGTCCAGAGCCGAAAGAATGAGGCTGGAGTGTGTGTGCAAGTAAATCTCGTTTTATTAGAGTAATGGATACATCAAAGGCATTGCGCTTCACAGGAAACCCTATGCTAACTCACTAGAGTCCCTAACTATACTCTAGACATGCTCTGCAGCGTATGAAGGAAGTTGACTCAACGACCCCCCACTGGGAGCGGCAGGCTTATATAGGAAATGTTTTCGAACGTAATCTCTGGCTCCTTCGTAATCCCTGATTTGCCCTGTCCGTTTCTCACGGCGACGGGAACCAGGAGACAGGGGACGCGCATCCAACGGCTCATCTGAAGACACCTGCTCCTGAGCAACGGGCTCGAGGTCAGGGGGCAGTGCCACACTGGAATCCTCCTGGGAACTGCTTGGTAAAGGAGGAGCTGGCACTGACTCTGAAGCTTCCCCCCACAAGTCCTCTGCATCAACTGGGGGCGGTGCGCTCGGCTCCTCGGAAAGGGCGTTACTCGTGGGAACTGGCTGGAGAGCAGGCTGCCCCCCTCCCGCACGATCCTGCTCAGACACAACAATCCCCAACTCTGCTTCTTCTGGCCGCGGAGGTGCCTGAAACTCATGCCTCCCCCCTTCCTGTCCCTTCTGAGTTGGCTGCAGCGCAACATCATCCCCCCCTCCATGCTTTAACCCTTCCCACCCCTGAGGTCTAGGTTTCTCTGGATAAGCCTCATGAAATTCTCTCACCAAAGTCAGAGTGTGCACATTCTCCTCTGTTTCCCAGGAACGTTCAGTTGGATCGTACCCCTTCCAATGAATCAGGTACTGAAGACGCCCTCGGCGTTGTCGCGAGTCCAAAATCTGTTCTACTTCGTATTCCTCCTCCCCCTCCACCAACAACGGCGGTGCGGGGTCCACTCGCGGACGGTGAGGGTCGGGGGCAGCGTCCTTGGTCAACAATACCCTGTGGAAGACTGGGTGCATCTTGAAGGTGGGCGGCAATTTTAGTCTGTAAGTCACAGGGTTAATCTGAGCCTCCACCTCAAAGGGCCCTACACGCCGATCCTGCAGTTTATGACACCGGCCAGGCATAGCTAGGAAACGTGTAGAGATCCAGACCTGGTCTCCCACTCGTATGAGGTCCCCCTCTCTCTGATGCTGGTCAGCTGCATGTTTGTAATCCACTTTGGCCTGTTCTAGTTGCTCTTGGAGTAGCTGTTGCATAGAGTGAAGTTCCTGCAAGTAATCCTCAGCGGCTGGGACTGAGAGACTGTCTTTTGGGGCAGGGAAGGCTCGGAGGTGGTAGCCAAAATAGGCAAAGAAAGGAGTCTGTTGCATGTGCGAATGCACAGCATTATTATAGGCAAATTCTGCTAAATGCAGGTAGGACATCCAGTTGTCCTGCTGATACCCCACAAAACAACGTAAATATTGTTGCAACACTGCGTTGACCCTCTCGGACTGCCCATCCGTTTGGGGATGATGGGCAGACGACAGTCTCAGCTCATTTTGCAGCAACTTCCACAATGCTTGCCAAAAACGTGAGGTAAATTGTGTGCCCCGATCGGAAACCAGGCTGTCTGGCAGACCGTGCAGCCGATACACATTTTGCACATACAACTTGACAGTGTCTTGAGCGCTTGGGAGCCCTGCGCACGGAATGAAGTGAGCCATTTTCGAGAAGGCATCAACGACCACCAAAACTGTGGTTTTCCCCTGCGAAGGTGGAAGGTCTGTTATAAAATCCATAGTAATCATTCGCCAAGGTCCTCCTGGAGTAGGAAGGGGTTCCAGTAGCCCTGGTGGCTTCCCAGTGGCATGTTTAGCCCTCATGCTAGTGGGGCAAGAGCGAACGTAATGCTCTATGTCCTTCTTCACCTTGGGCCACCAGAACTCCCGAGTGACAGCTTGAATGGTCTTAAAAACCCCAAAGTGGCCTGCCATGGAGGTGTCATGGCACTGACGTAGTACCCTCACTCGCAGTTCTCATAAACAGCTTCCTGATGGTGCAGTATGCCATCCTTCCATATAAGGTCCTTCTGTTCTGCCTGGGGTGACGCGCCCTCTTCGACCCGCTGCTCCTGCACGAAAGGGTCCGGTTGTTGCGCTTCACGCACTTCAGCTTCCCAAGAATCTTGGCAGGCCCCTACTACTCCCTGCTCGGGAGGGATTATGTACTGTAATGGTTGGGGTGGGATCCCTCAGAAATTCTGGCTTCCTTGAGAGGGCATCAGCCCGCTTATTCTGTGCTTGGGAGATATAATGAATTTTGAAATGGAACCGTGCGAAGAACTGAGCCCAGCGCACTTGCCTCTGATTGAGTTTACGGGCGGTATGAAGACTCTCTAGATTACGATGGTTTCATGCTGCGCCCCTTCCAGATGGTGTCTCCAGGCTTCAAAGGCATCTCTAATGGCTAATAGCTCCTTTTCCCACACAGTGTAGTTTTGTTCAGAGTCGGTTAACTTTCTGGAAAAGTAGGCACAAGGCATCAGTTCTCCCCCTTTCTGGGCTGGTTGCAAAAGAACCCCTCCGATCGCGACATCCGAAGCATCCGTCTCTACCACAAAAGGGAGCGCCGGGTCGGCATGCTGTAGTATGGGTTCGGTAGCAAACCTTCGCTTCAGGCTCTTGAAAGCCTCTTGTGCAGCTTCTGTCCATTGAAAAGGTCCTGAGCCCTTCAGGCAATCTGTGAGCGGTGCGGTCTGATGGGAGTAGTTGGCTATGAAACGATGGTAGTAATTCGCAAAGCCCAAGAAGCGTTGCAAATCCTTCTTGGTCTTGGGGGGTTGCCACGTGAGTACACAACGAACTTTTTCTGGGTCCATTTCTACTCCTGCTGGAGAGATCCGATACCCCAGAAAGTCCAACGTGGTTAGGTCAAACCCACACTTTTCCAGCTTCGCGTAAAGACGGTGTTCCCGTAACTTCTGCAGCACTGCACGCACATGCGAGTCGTGTTCCTCAGGAGTATTCGAATAAATCAGGATATCATTCAAATACGCTATCATAAAGCGGTCCACAAAGTCCCGAAAGATGTCATTCATAAAATTTTGGAAGACTCCAGGTGCTCCCGACAACCCGTATGGCATCACCAAATACTCAAACTGACTGTAACGGGTCTTAAACGCAATCTTCCATTCATGACCTGCCTTAATCCTCACCAAGTTGTAAGCTCCTCTCAAGTCCAGTTTCGTGAAAATTCTGGCGGAACGCAACCTCTCCAACATTTCCCTAATGAACGGCAGCGGGTAACTATTGGGAATAGTGAGCTGGTTTAGGGCTCGATAATCATTACAGGGATGGAGCTCCCCTCCCTTTTTCTTCACAAACAGCAGGGGTGCACCAGCTGGGGACTGTGAAGGGCGAATGAAGCCTTTCTTCAAATTGGCGTCCAGAAACTCCCTTAACGCTGCCAACTCTGGTTCAGATAGAGAGTAGATCCGCCCGGTGGGGATGCGTGCCCCAGGCACCAAATCAATGGCACAATCATAGGGCAGGTGAGGAGGGAGTTGCTCCGCTTCCTTTTTATCGAAGACGTCCCGAAAACTCCCATACTTGGTGGGCAAAGTTATCTTCCTTGGGGGAGACGCCCCTGCCAACACCTGTGGCTCCTCTTCAGGATGTTGATGGCAGTACTTGGAGGTAAAAACCACCACAGCTTCATCCCAAAAGATTGTGGGGTTGTGCCTAACCAGCCAAGGCATACCCAACACCACCGGGAAACGTGGCAAGGATGCCACATAGAACGACAGGTCTTCCCGATGCCCAGGGACCTTCACTTCCACGGACTCAGTCACCAGAGTCACCCCCCCAGACTTCAGAGGCCGGCCATCTATAGTTTCCACTGCCAACGGCTGACTCAGTTCTCTTGTGGGAATAGCGTGGTGTAGCGCCAACTCTTGGTCTATGAAATAAGAGGATGCTCCGCTGTCGATCATAGCCTTGGCTGAGAAGCTCTCGCCTGAGGATAGGGTGATGCGAATGGGCAACAGAAGGGCCCCTTGGGAGGGAAGGGGTCGTAACGGAGGCTCAGTGTCTATAGCACCCCCCAACTCTCTAGCCTCTACGAGAGCTGGGATGTGAAGTTTTCCGGCGGCTGGGAACTTCTGGTTTTGGCTGCACAATTTCTGGCAAGGTGTCCAGACTTTCCGCAATAGAGACACAGTCCTTCCCTCCAGCGTCTTTCCCTCTCCTCCTCTGTCAATCGTGGTCTAGCCCCCCCAATCTGCATGGGCTCCTCTCCCGAGACAGTAGGGATGCCAAGATTGGGCACGGGGCGTGCACGGGGCAGCGGAGCAGCAACCTGACTCCGTGAAGGCTCCATTCTTCGCTCCAACTTTCTTCCTTCTAAGCGGCTGTCTATCTGCAAACTCAGTTGAATCAAACCCCTCAGTGAGTCGGGGTGTGTGGAGCGCGCCAGTTCATCCAACACTTCTGGACTCAGTCCATTTCTGTAGAAGTACATCAAGGCTGGGTCATTGTACTCCGTCTCCTGAGACAAAACACGAAAAGCATTCGTGTATTGCCCTACAGACCCCCTTCCCTGTCTCAGGGTCTCTAACTGGCGGACAACCGTCTCCTTCCTCTGGGGGTCTCAGAACATGTCCCCCATCGCATTCTTGAAGGCGTCAAACTGGCGCAATATCTGGTCATTGCGAATCAAATACGGGGTGGCCCATTTTGCCGCTTCCCCTTCCAATAAACTGATGATGAACGCCACCTTCGCATCATCAGTTGGGAACTCAGCTCTGCGCACTTGAATGTATAACTCACATTGGGCTAGAAATGTGGCAAACTGTTCACTCTGGCCCCCGTATCACACGGGGAGCCCCACTGGAGACTTCACAGGGGCTACCGCCCCGGGAGGCGCAACCTGGACTTGGGCGACCAAGGCATGGAGATTCTGGTTATCCACTTGCAAGGCTTGCGTTGCGGCTCTGAGGTTTTGGTTCTCGGCTTGTAGGGCTTGCGTAGTCACTCGGAGGTTCTGGATCTCGGCATACAAAGCTTCCATGGTGATAGGTACTCCCCCTCTTGCTTCGTTCTGGTCCATGTCATCCGCCATGGGAACAGGTTCGAGTAGGGATGGTGGTTGAGTCAATCTGTCCCATCCAGAGCCGAAAGAATGAGGCTGGAGTGTGTGTGCAAGTAAATCTCGTTTTAGTAGAGTAATGGATACATCAAAGGCATTGCGCTTCATAGGAAACCCTACGCTAACTCACTAGAGTCCCTAACTATACTCTAGACATGCTCTGCAGCGTGTGAAGGAAGTTGACTCAATGACCCCCCACTGGGAGTGGCAGGCTTATATAGGAAATGTTTTCGAACGTAATCTCTGACTCCTTCGTAATTCCTGTCTTTGCCCTGACCGTTTCTCGCGGCGTCGGGAACGAGGAGACAGAGGGCGCGCATCCAACAGCTCATCTGAAGACACCTGCTCCCAAGCAATGAGGTCAGGGGGCGGTGCCACACTGGAATCCTCCTGGGAACTGCTTGGTAAAGGAGGAGCTGGCACTGACTCTGAAGCTTCCCCCCACAAGTCCTCTGCATCAACTGGGGGCGGTGCGCTCGGCTCCTCGGAAAGGGCGTTACTCGTGGGAACTGGCTGGAGAGCAGGCTGCCCCCCTCCCGCACGATCCTGCTCAGACACAACAATCCCCAACTCTGCTTCTTCTGGCTGCAGAGGTGCCTGAAACTCATGCCTCCCCCCTTCCTGTCCCTTCTGAGTTGGCTGCAGCGCAACACTGTATATTATAGCCAGCATAGATTTTTCACATTCTGCAATGTTAAATTGAAAATACCTCCCCATGCCATTCTGCTGTTTCCCATAAGCTCATTTCAAAACAAAACCTTACAAAACCTATACAGTAGGGCCCCACTCATATGGCAGGTTAGGTTCCAGACCCCCACCAAAAAGCAAAAACCGCCGAAAAGCAGATCAGCTGTAGAGCGGGGGTCTGGAACCTAACCTGCTGACCGCACCAGAGGAGAAGATCAGATCTTCCCCTCCTCAGGCGTGATCAGCTCGAGCGGGAGTCTGATTGTGCCAAAAGAGGAGATCAGCTGTAGCACGCTACAGCTGATCTTCCCCTCCTCCGGCGCAATCAGCTGGAGTGCGGGGAGCTCCAGCCCCCCTCCAGCTGATCGCCCTGCTGGCGCCGTATTAGCGGAACGCCAAAAAGCAGGGTGCCAAAAGTGGGACCCTACTGTAGTCCTGAATTCAGAAACGCCTGCTTAACAACCCTCTCAATTTTCATGGCGATACACAAAACAGTCAGAGAAAACAGAGAGTTCAAAGTCTAAAAAGAGAGAAAAAAAACCCAGAGCCCTTTTGGATTTTTTTCTGTCAGAGTTATAATCTGTTGAAATTCATTAAAAATCAGCCATGTTCACAGAGTACCTGTAATCCTATTACTGACCTTGCCCCATACTCTGACCTTCATCTTCTGCAGTTTAAAAGTTAATTAAAAATCAGCCAGGCATTTTTTTTAATTTAAGAAATTTAGCATTGGAGTCAATCATAAGCTCGAGCATTCTCAGTAAGAACCAACTGTCAGTGTTCTAAAAGCCAGACTCACAGCAGCTTGGCTTGGCTAATTAGGGGGCCACACCCACACCAGACTTTGATTTCACTTGAGACAGTCATGGCTTCCCCCAAAGAATCCTGGGAAGGGTAGTTTGTGAAAGGTGCTGAGAGGAGACTCCTATTCCACTGACAGAGCTCCAATGGCCCGACTGGTTTAACAGTCAGCCACTGTGATTGAAGGTCTGTGAGGGGAGCAGGGCATCTCCTAGCAATTCTCAGACCCTTCACTAACTACACTTCCCAGGATTCTTTGAGAGAAGCCATGACTGTCCAAAGTGAAGGCCTGGTGTGGATGTGGTCAGGGATAGCTTTGGCTTAAATTTGGGTGGGAGGCTACACGTGCCTGTTGTAAAATAAAAAGGTGGGGGAAGCGCTGAAAAGCAATGTTACTGTTCATAATGTTTTCCTTTAAGAAATGAAAGGGGCTTCCCCTACCCAGTGCTTACCGAGTATTGGACTACGACCTGGGAGATCAGGGTTTGAATCCCCACACAGCCATGAAGCTCCCTGGGTGACCTTGGGCCAGTCACTGCCTCTCAGCCTCAGAGGAAGGCAATGGTAAAACCACCTCTGAATACCGTTTACCATGAAAACCCTATTCATAGGGTCAATGTAAGTCGGGATCGACTTGAAGGCAGTCCATTTCCATTTTCAAATATGATTGCACAGAAATAAATCCCATTGAACTCAAAAAGTATGCAAATAATCAAACTCACCCTCCCTTCTCCCTCTTGCCCCCTCCCTCCCTCTTCCTTTGCGCCTCCATCCTCCCCATGGTAAATTTGACCTATCTCAAGCATGATTGCACGGGAGTAAATACCATTGAACTCTGTAAGCATGCAAATGATCAAACCTGCCCTACCACCCCGCTCCTCCTACCCCATAGTCAGTTTTACCTATTCTAACCATGATTGCATGAGTAAATCCCATTGAACTCAATAAGCATGCAAATGATCAGACCTGCCTTTCCCCTCCTTCCCCTCCCCTCCCCTCTCCCTTCCTCCTCCCGTCCCCTCTTCCTTCTTCTTCCTCCCCTGCCCACTCCAGCCCTCCCTCCCCCCTGCCCGGTCAGTTTTACCTATCCTAAGCATGCTTGCACATGAGTAAATCTCACTGAACTCAATAAACATGTAAATGATCAAACATAAGAACATAAGAAGAGCCTGCTGGATCAGGCCAGTGGCCCATCTAGTCCAGCATCCTGTTCTCACAGTGGCTGACCAGGTGCCTGTGGGAAGCCCGCAAGCAGGACCTGAGTGCAAGAACCCTCCTGAGGCTCCCAGCAACTGGTTTTCAGAAGCATACTGCCTCTGACTAGGGTGGCAGAGCACAGCCATCATGGCTAGTAGCCATTGATAGCCCTGTCCTCCATGAATTTGTCTAATCTTCTTTTAAAGCCATCCAAGCCGGTGGCCATTATTGCGTCTTGTGGGAGCAAATTCCATAGTTTAACTATGCACTGAGTAAAGAAGTACTTCCTTTTGTCTGTCCTGATCTTCCAAACCTGTCCTTCTCCTCCCTGCCCCCTCCTGTGTGCTCCCATCCCCCACCTCCCCTCTGCCCTTTCTTCCCTCCCCCCTCCCCATCCCTTGTGGTCAGTTTCAGCTATATTAAGCATGATTGCAGGGGAGTAAATCCCATTGAACTCAATAACCATGCAAATGATCCATTTATTTTCAACAAACCCATTTCTTACCTCCCGGATTAAAAAGCAAATAAATTCACTAATGGGGGGGGGGACTTGCGGTTTAAGAACATACCTATAGCCCACAGATATTTCTATCAAACTTTAAAAAGCAGGGGAATTGGGCAGCTATAGTGAATACACCAGGGGAGCAGGGGACCTGAACTCCTCTCTGAGATATTGTACTGCCCTACAAAGTTGTCAAAATGCAAACACAATTTGGGTTGGCCTTTCACAGTCCAATCCACTTGCTGTGTAGCTTGGAAGAATTTGGTAACATGTGCCTCTGAGCATATGGTGAGTGGTGGACACACCAGCCATCTCCAAAGATGGAGAATTATATTTTCGTATGTTTGTTGGTGTTCTTACTTCGCTCCTTTCCTGTGTTAACTGTTTTCTACAGAGAATCTAATGCAGAATTTTTTATTTCCCTCATTATTCATCCTAGAAATCTGTGTCAAATTTATTTTTATTAATTTCAAAGCCTTTTTATTGGTCAGTGTCATATGATGGTGAAGACAGCCTTTTGTTTCAAATTGGAGGTTATGTTCTATTTCTATTTTGGGTGCATTGACAGTTGAATCTGAAACTGCAGTTTGATGTAAAATCAGGCAGATTACAATTTGTTGCTACTTCAGCCATCACTCTAGCTGTTGGAAAAAAGAAGACGCATGTTTTCAGCCTGCTATGTTTAAACCACTTCATTTAAGGCAGTGTGGGCACAGTCAATTAAAAACATAGATTACACCTAGAATTTTGCTAGAATATATTTCACCTCCCACTGTTTTATCTTGTGCAAACTGAGATACTCCTGGTGTCCACTAGAGACTATTCTGCAGAATAGTCAGTGCCATTATTCAACAATTATTTTTGGAGTGTTTTTAGTGTAAATTTTGCAAAGTGTTGCTGTACTTCACATATTCAGAGAAATGGAAACACTGACTGAGAGGTAGTGACTGGCCCAAGGTCACCCAGTGAGCTTCAAGGCATGTGGGGATTGGACCCTGGTCTCCCAAGTCGTAGCCGTGCCATTGGGATCTCTTCTCAAGCAGCTGATAGTTTGAACGTGATGTGAAGAGACCTGGGTAATCTACACCATCTCATTTCTGCAGGCCCTAGGAATCAGCAATCCCTATCCTGTGGAGGTGAATCCTGGGCTTGTTCCTAAGGCCCAGCGGGAGTGCTAAGTCTAAGACTTCCTGCAGGCCTATCTAGGTGTGCTGTGAGATTCACCACTGATGTTGAGAGCTGTAAATATCCCACATGGGTTGGTAATATGAGGCACAACATTCAGTTTTCTGAAAATCTCAGGGTTTTGAAAAGCATCTTTAAAGTTATGTAACCAGTACATCCTTTAATTTATTCCAGACATTTGACTTTACTTTTTCTGCAAAAATGGCACTCAAGCACTGCAGCTGTTGCCTCAAGCGGTCGGGGCTTCAAGGCCTTACACAGCTCCTTGCTTTTCACAAAGGTTCACAGGTAGGTAAACATAAAGGTAGCTCTGGAGTTCAGAGTGTGAAGTGATGGCATTTCCCAACTGTAATATATGATCTCATGTAGTTCTGGTGTGGGGAACCTTTGACCCTCCAGCTGTTTCTGAACTGCAACTCCTACTAGCCACAGAATGATGGGCGCTGTAGTTCAGCAGCACCTAGAGGGCCAAAGACTCCCCCCCCCTGGCATTTTGTTTTAGTTTAACCATCACTTCCAGGACATCCAACTGGGATCACTCTTGCTCTGAAACAGTCGGATTAAGCTAGAGGTTCTCAAACTGTGGTCTGTGAGCTTTATTCGGGTGGTCCCACAGCATGTCTACCTTAAATATACATTTTGATTTTGAACTGTATTTTATTGCTTTTTATTTCTTATACTGTATTTTATTTGTACTACAATCTGAATTCCTTAAAATTCAAATGTAATGGAATTCAAATTGTAATACTATAAAATATAAAAGGAATAAAAATACAATTAAAAGTCATACAGCACCTAAGAGTACATTACAATTTCCACAACAGGCAGAAAAATCATAAGTGGTCTGCCAAGACCCTCAGCAATTATCAAATGGTCAGTGGGGAAAAAAAGCTTGGGAACTCCTGGATTAAGCAATTCTATGCATTTCTCTACAATTATGCCTTTTTGCCAGCTGGGAACCTATATCTACATAAAGGCTGCTAGGTCTCCCATGTAGGCAGTGAGTAGACCTGCTTCGCTTCAGCCAATTATCATATATCTTGACTGTGCCCTGGGAGTCAATTTTATTTTTGCTTATGCTTGTTTCTTCTCCCCATAAATTTAAAGTGCTTATTTTGGACTTAACAGTTACACCCTACTGTTCATATTCTATGTGAAAACAAACATATTTTGCATTCAAGTGTCATCACTTTGGCCAGTCTGGACTAATTACTATTACCAATCTTCTCTGAAGTACAGGGCAATCTTGTTTCTGATTATTTTGCCCTGGAAGTCTTTGTGAGGTTTTTTAGTCCCTTCCTTAGGATTGCTTGTGGCAGACTAGTCTAAGGGATTCACTGGTGAGAGAATTGTCTTGCAACACTGACAAAGGATTACCAATTATCTCAAATTTACAAGCATCTTCACCCCAAAGGGTGAACATCTTTTCAAAGTTATATGAATCCTACAGTAACATCAACATTTAACACAGCAGCTAGATAGAAATTTTTATTCTCATCAATTTTCCTTCAAGAAAAGAACTGAGTGGAGCAGCCTACATTGCACTCATGCGGTATGCAACGCACGCCACTTGTCTAGAGGGCCCCTGTTGGGGATGTATTTAACTCCACAGCCATCAGGGATAAGGCGTTTCTCAGCCACCATTTCCTCAAACTCATCAGCGTTGAATTTGGTGAAGCCCCATTTCTTGGAAATATGGATCTAGGAGAGAGAGCGGGAGAGATCAGAAGTTTCCCCCGGAATTCCCAATGTGCCAAGTGTTCTTAAAAAAATGGATACATGTATCCACAATGCTCTGTTATGCATCTACTATTGCGTACAGGCATATACCGCTTTAACGTTCGCAATGGGACCGGAGAGTATACTTTAAGCGAAAATAAACGTTAAGCGAAGCAATTGTCTTCACTTGTACTGCACGCAATCATCACTAGATGGCAGCGGCGTCATGCCAATAAAGTGTACGTTATTGCGAAGAGCGTGAACGTTAAGCGGGGTATGGGGACGTATGGAGCATGTACGTTATAGCGAGGCGACGTTAAGTGAAGCGACGTTAAGCGGGGTATGCCTGTATTAGCTTGTCTTCAATGAGGTGAGAAGCAATGCCATTGGTTAATTGCCTGTCCTTCCCCACCAATCTACAGCAAGTCACTGTAGACAAGAGAGTCACACAACAAAATACATCCTGGGCAGAATGTTATGACAGCAGCAAAATAAACTTATGCTCTCACTAGTTATACTGTGAGATTTAACCCTTATTATGTGCCCTATCTTTAGCAGTGGGGTACCTGTATATGGCCACATTGACAATACCAACTTCCTCCACCAACACCATACATTACCTTCTGGCGCCCAGGGAACTTGAACTTGGCCCTGCGCAATGCTTCAACGACATGTTCCTTGTTCTGCACCTTGGTGCGGATGGACATGATGACCTGACCAATATGCACACGGGCCACAGTGCCTTGAGGCTTACCAAAGGCTCCACGCATTCCAGTCTGAAGCCTAATGAAAACCAAAAAATGTTTAAGATCTTAATGTGTGATCTACAAGGACTACCATGTTGCCACACCCATCACCACTCAAGCCCTCTTGGCACAATGTCTGAACATGCAAGCCAAGGGCTCCAGTCAAGTATCACAGGTGCTATGGATATAGACATATGCACCTCACCAGGACTTAAAAGTGTTCCCAAGGTCCCTTAAGGTGCTCTGTACAAGGAACAGAGCACGTACACAACCAAGGGAGTTGCTGTGCGCAGTCAGTGCACACCAGCCCCTGACAGCAGCAGGGACTGGTCGGCTTAATTGACTGCGTGGTCATTCATATACCGCTCCCACAATCTTAACATCAGAGCTGGGGCTCTAACTCATTCCTTACCTATCAGCTCCAGCACATGACAACATCTTGTTGATGCGAATGACATGGAAGGGGTGCAGGCGCACACGGATGTGAAACCCATCCTTGCCACAGCTCTTCACCATGTACTTGTTGGCACAGATACGAGCAGCCTCTAGAGCTGTGGAGAGATGAACAGGGTGAATGGGGAAGACCACACAAGCACAGCAACAAGAAGAATGGGCTGCATGATCTGTTGGTGCTCTGTACCTTCTGATGACAACTGCTCGTATTCATCTGACACCATGTGCCCACAGAGTGGGAACTCATCGACCTTGGCCTTCTTCCTGCCCAGATCAAAGATTCTGATCTTGGGGTCTGAAGAATAAAAATAAATTTTATCAGCCACTGTTACATGAGGATACAGGGAAGTTAACTAAAGCTGGGTTCTCCAGCACTCCCGAACAAGTGTAAGGAAGCTACTGATCAAATTGGGTGCAATCAATCAGACAATCCTACCTCAGATTTAAATCTTAAGCTGCTTTCTGGAAGTGCACAATTCAATTTAACAATTCATCTTACACAAAAAGATAATTTGTGTCAACATCTTACTTACCAGGAACACCCCTACAGAAGCGGGACTTGGGGTAAGGCTTATTCTTGCAGTATCGATAGCTAGAGGAAAACAGAAAAGGTGGTCAGAGGCATTAAAAAAGAATTACAGCCAAAACAGATAAATGTATTAAACCAGGGATAAGGAACATGTAGCCCTCCAGATGTTGTTGGACTCCAACTCCCATCATCCCTTATCACTGGCTGGACTTAGAGTCCAGCAATATCTGGAGGGTCACAAGTTCCCTATCCCAATTTCAAAAGATTTAATTCTTTATCTCTTGTCTGGCTAGAAATGTATGGTTTAGAGAGCCACCCATGAATATAGGTTTATAAACATCTCCTGGCTAGCTAGATTGTTGCCTCTAGGGAACACCATCCCTTGTACTCCAAACAGTGTTTAACTGTCAGTAAAGAAGAGTGATTGAGGAGTTTAAAAACTGGTCCAAGATGCAGTCCCTGATACCAGCCTTTTGGGGTATAGCAGAGGAAGGATGAAGAGCTCTGATCCTCTTTAAGCAACCCACACTGCATGTCTATGCTGGACAAATGTAAGGGGTAAAACCCTTCATCCCTCTGTTGCTAACATGCTCACTTGCAGCACTTAATTTCTTGTTGCCTATGGTTACCAAGCAAGTACTTAAATAGAAGATTGTTTCAAATAATGAATGTATGGCTGTGGTAGTGGAGAGACATGGAAACAGAACTGACCGCCCTCACAGCCTTGCTCTTGATTTATTGGATTTGTTCATACAATGCACTTTTTAAAAAAGGCATTGCTTAATACATACACTGAAGCAATCCCCTTCCTCCAAACGGCTCTGAGCCGGTAGCTCTCCAGATGTTGTTGGGATTCCCAACTTCCATCAGACCGAGCCACCATGACCAGTGGTCAGGGGTGATGGCACTGTATTCCATCAACATCTGAATGGCCACAGGTTCCCCACCACTGTATTAAGTGGTATGGTAAAATATTCTACCTGTGGTCTAAGAAACTCTGACCATTATGTTACAAGCAAACATAAGGTCCAAGGGCTAGATAAGGTTGGTAAAATCTTCAATATGGTTCAAACTGACTGCTATAAGGAAATGACAAAATTGAATTAACACATCAGTCAATATCCTAGAACATAGAATACAAAATGCATATCCATCTTCAAGGCCACTGAAGAAGACGTTCTGTCGAAACGCGTTTGGCTACAATATACATTTTGAATTTATTGGGTATTGAGACTCGTTTATTGGCCACTGATTATCAGTTACTTTTCATGTTCAGATTGGTTTTGTTTTGATTATCTCATTCTTTATCAAGTATGAACACTGAGTTGCTCACTAAAATTCTTTTCTGGCCATCTTTGTATTATTACGTGAGAACTCCTATAAGCATTTTATATTGTCTGTTTTTATATACATATTAAAAACATTTTTTGACATTATTTTATAAAACATTGTATTTTATATCTGTACCTTAACTCCTTTTTTGGAGCACTGTGTTTATGTTAAGGTAGATTTTAACTCTACAGTTTTCTCTAAGAAACTCTGATCATTATGTTATAGGCAAACATAAGGTCCAAGGGCTAGATCGCTTAATGTGGCTTGTACCATCTCTACACAACTTATTCTGTACCAGGAAGTGGATGCCTATCCTACAACAAATAATTGGCTCAACACTAGCTGCTACCATTAGTACTGTTGGTACAGTTAAGCTCACTCTTTTTGTGAGCTTTGATTCTTGTTTCGATAGTTGAATTTTAGAGCTTCTGTGGTCCTCTAACACAGCAGTAATATGTTATATACATAATATCTTCTCTAACTTGCTAGTATTGAATTAGAATGCACACGCAGGGGGTGGAGAGAAAAAGGAGATAATGAAAAGGGCTTAGAACCAGTAGCATTTGCTGGTTAAGAGATCTGGGTTTCTAGGAATGAGCTCTAGGGACAAGTATTTCTCCCTTCCCTTACCAGTTTCTGTGTGAAGATGTTGGCCTATATATATAACAAGGAACCCTGACTTAATATATGCCAGAATCTGCATGCTGAAGGTGGCATGTCACAGAAGGAAGGGAAAGACAAAAAGGGGGTTGCTCAGTCCCAATGCTAGTACCTGGCTTCATAAATCAATTTAGTTCTAAGGTTTTTATGTTAAACTTTTTTGGGGGGCGGCGAAGACTGATAGCCACCCCATGAAAACTATTTTGCTGATAAGAACAATTATGAATTGTAACATGGGTGTATCGAACCAATATTTCAGTTCCAACAAGCGCCAACCAGGTGCTGTTGGAAACATATACACATGTCGGTTACAGGCCCCAACAGAGGTACCCTGCTTCTAAACGCGGACGCCACAATTTTACTTGCACTGGGTATTATCTATCGATAGACTCATCTTCCATGATCACGATTCCCGAAAAACTAGCCCCAAGAAGCTCCCTTTACATCAGCCCACGCGTCCCAGTCTGGCAGGAGCGCCTCACTCTCCCCAACCTTCCCCCACCCCCAATATGCAAGCAGCCACGCTGCCTTCGCCCGACCCTTTTTTCGTTCTCTGGGCAGAGCGAACGGTTAACTCACCAACGCGCGGGTCGGCGGCCCATGGCTAAAGGTCTGAAAAGAAGAGACAGAAAGTTAGTCACCGACCGCAACAGAAAAAAATGGGATCAAGTTTAGGGCCTATTTCTCCTCTATAGGCCAGAGACACACATCGACCATTTCACTCGCACACTCACCTCACTGAGCGGAAAGAGAGTGAAGACGCGCCTGCGCGCACCTTATCTATGTTGCCACTCTAGGACGGCAGAAACTATAGATGTTGGGCCTTGCGCGAAGGGGCTAGTTTAAGCTGAGTGTAGAGGAAGGCTAGAGTGACACATTAGCTTCCGGGTAGATTTAGGAATGTCCATGTTACAGCGTTAGAATGGAACGAACCATTAGGAGCTTCTGCCTTCTGTGGAGGAGGTATTTAGCTCATTGACTTTCATATGGTCGCTCTCCTCTCAACCCAAATTGTCATAATTTTATTAACATGTTCTTTAAAGATGACAATGAGGACATTGAACTTGTCAAGGATTATCAATACCTTGAGACAGTCATTAACCAAAATGGAGACAACAGTCAAGAAATTAGAAGGCAGCTAGGGTTGGGGAGGACAGCTACGAGAAACTAGAAAAGGTACTCAAATGCAAAGAACATTCATTCAGACCGTGGTATTCCTGATCTCTATGTAGGGATGTAAAAGTTGGACAGTGAAAAAAATGGATAAGAGAAAAATCAACTCATTTGAAATGTGGTGTTGGAGGGCAGCTTTGCGCATACCATGGACTGCGAAAAAGACAGATAATTAGGTGTCAGAACAAATTAAAGCAACTGTCACTAGAAGCTAAAATGATGAAACTGAGGTTATTCTACTTTGGACACATCATGAGAAGACATGATCCACTAGAAAAGACAATAATGCTGGGGAAAACAGAAGGGAGTAGAAAAAGAGGAAGACCAAACAAGAGATGGATTGATTCCATAAAGGAAGCCAACAGACCTAAACTTACAAGATCTGAACAAGGTGGTTCATGACAGATGCTCTTGGAGGTCACTGATTCATAGGGTCGCCATAAGTCGAAATCGACTTGAAGGCACATAACAAACTTGCTACTCTTATTAAGAACGCATTACAATTATCGTTGAATTCAATTGAAATCATAAGCAAATAAAAATAATATTAAGAAGACCAAAAACCCTGTTAGGTAATAGTAGCATCTATTACGGCTCTGATTCTCTTATGCATTACGATCTACTGAATGAGCTAATAAAATGGCCGCAGCGACTTATGGTCGCTGAGTAAGAAGCAGCACCGGTGCGCGTGCTTCGAATTCCGTCTCTGGGTAGAAGAAATGTCCATTGTGACATAACTCGGATCTCAGAATCATTCCACCCCCATTTCAAAGATGGAGGAAAAAGATTGAAGCAACTTTAATGCGCATGCACTTCTTTCAATCTCTCGCGGGATTTGATTACAAGTCTCGCGGAATCTAGATAGGATTTCTTTAATTCCACTTCCAGAGCCACCCTTAGTAGATTCAAGGATGGCAGCTCCGGTGGTTTTGAACACCAGCAGGCAACTGTGGAGGCCGACCTTCTTGGCACCTCGTTCGGTAAGAGAATGATTAACTGCGGTTGTGATATTGGCCGTGTGGGAGGTGAAGGGAAACCGGTGCTACATTGCTTTGCTCCCTCGGGTGGGGGGGTAAACCGTTGTGGTGTGTCTGATTGGTAAGAAAACAAATGATAGGTGGGAGAAAAAGAGAACGGTGCTTTCGTATTGGCTCGGCGTCTTGGCGGGGGCGTTTTTGGAAAGGCTCTTTAATGGGCCGTCACTTCCCTGAAGGGTGGGAGTAGTTGTGTTACAGATCGTTTTGATTGGACGCTAGATTAAGGGGCTGGTTTAAGAAGGGCTGAAGGTGGGCGGTGTATTCTCATAGCCATTTGGCACTACAGTTATCCTTTGAGTTCTTCTTTCGCCTTGCAATAGTCACCTGACCCAATGAAATTAAGCAGGCGAACGTTGTCTTGCTACTTTATTTTTCTCTGTGCCAGCTTTCCCCAATCTGGTGTTCTCTTGATGGTTTGGATAACAACTCCTATTAGCCCCAGTCAGCGTGGTCAGTGGGTGGGGATTATGAGAGCCGTAGTCCAAAGCAGCTGGAGTGCACCAGGCTAGGGAAGGCTGCTGTGTGCTACTAAAAGCACTGAAGAATGGCTAGTGGAACAAGAAAAGGATAGCCCTGTTTGGCACATACTAGTTAATTTTTTACCATCATAATAATTAGTCTGGAGTAGCTGCCATCTATTGCTTTCATACTTGCTTATCTAATTGCCATGGCATGGAACAGAGGGATGGAGATCCATCCTTCTGCTATCAGTTGACCACTCTGATGATTGTGTGCTTACAAAATGTGAAGTGTCCATGTAAATGAAGTGTGGAGTTCTATGCTGTGTGCTTGTGGCCACCCTTTGTGGGGTTTATATACCGATGGAGGTGTGCTGTGATTGGGTGCTGACATACACAATGTCCTATTCTTTGTCATGATGGGGTGGTTGTTGATATGAGGGTGCTAGTTTTAATCCCCTTTCCCGGTTCCCTGAAGTCAAGAGGAGGGAAAATTTTGGTCCCAAGTCTGGGGCTGATGTAAAGTTGTGCTATAAATGTGGATGTAGCTGTAGACTGGAGGAGTATAGGATACACTGTAAATATGTTCCTCCCCTGTGCTGGCCAGGCCCTGCCTACAAATCAGCCCTTTTTCAGCTGTTCTACTGACATAATCTTTGTTAGCAGAATAGCTCTCCTGGTGTGTTTTTTATGAAACTCGTATGTATCTGGCATTCTGGCAATGTAGTGGAACTTCTGCAGATTCTTACTGCCCCTCCACCAGTTGATCTTAAGTCCAGGATGCACCCTTAAGTGTGATGAATGCTATTCTATGATTCTTTGTTTAATTAGATATTTGAACAAAGCTTGTAACTGTTGAGGTGCACTCTGGGTTTCCTAAAACAAAACATGAAGAACTATTTGATAGACATTTACATTTGCATAGCATTATTTATTGTTCAAAAGGTTTTGAATTTCATTCAAAACACTGAATTAGCTTCCTATTTAAAATAATGGAAAATGGAAATGGACTGCCTTCAAGTCGATTCTGACTTATGGTGACCCTATGATTAGGGTTTTCATGGTAAGTGGTATTCAGAGGGGGTTTACCATTGCCTCCCTCTGAGGCTAAGAGTTAGTGACTGGCCCAAGATCACCCAGTGAGCTTCATGGCTGTGTGGGGATTCGAACCCTGGTCTCCCAGGTCATAGTCCAACACCTTAACCACTACACCACACTGGCTCTCTTTAAAATAATAATCATTAAATCATAGGATCGTAGAGTTGGAAGGGGTCTATTAGGCCATCGAGTCCAACCCCCTTCTCAATGCAGGAATCCAAATTAAAGCATACCCAAGAGATGGCTGTCCAGCTGCCTCTTCAAGCCTCCAATGTATAATATAATAATAATAATATAAGTATAATAATTATAATTTGCACACGTTTAGCACAGTTCAACCAAACGAATGCTTTAAATCAGGGATGGGAAACCTTTTTCAGCCCAAGGGCCAGATTCCCTCATGGGTAGCCTTCTGGGGGGCCACATGCCAAAGGAGCAGGGGCTGAGCAAAAGTGAGCAGAGCAATGGACGTGGTTCTTACCTTTTTGTACAGTTGGCTGTGTTTTAGCCACCCACGTGCACAGATACTTCTCCATCCTTCATCCAAACAGGCATTATCACAGGTCAAGAGCACATTCCAGCCAGACGAAAGCACTCAGGGAGGGATGGAGCGGAGCTGGTAAAGGGTGTGACTTGGAAAGAGTCCCAAGAGTTGGACAGAGAGGCCCAGGTGGCCACATTCCACCCTCGGGCCTCACATTCCCAGCCCCTACTTTAAATACTTGACTGATATTTGATAGACCAATACTGTACTTTTTTGACAGGTCAAATGTCCGTCTCTAACTTCTAGCAGAGGGAAAACGCAAAGTCTCATTCAAACCTAGAATTTCCTTGGAGTCAAGCAGGATGCCTGTGGTCTGTTTAGTTTAGGTCTCATTCTCATAGTGTAAGAATCAATTATTTTTGGATCCCCAAAATCTCTTTGCAGAGCCTATCCTGTTTTTATCTCTTCCTCATAGGTGCAGGTTCTAACAGATGACAGTCGCAGGAACATGGCCTCGGTTTGTATAGCTTCTGCTGCCTTTCATCCCAGAGTGATGCTCTGGGAGGCACTCATGTTCTCTTGTATATTATTTCCCCACCCCACCCCACGTGCAGTTCATTAACTGCTGTCAGTGGACAGACTGGGGATGTAAATCTCATGCCACATAGTTCCCTAAACCAGGTGTGGGAAATATTTGCCCTTCCATATGTTGCTGAACTACAGCTCCTATCAGCCCAGCAAGCATGATCCAGTGGTCAAGGTTGACGGGAGTTGTAGTTCAGCAGCATATAGAGGGCCAAAGGTTCCCCACACCTGCCATAAATAGTATGGTTTTCCTGATGTTGAATGTGAACCTGTTCTGTCTTCTCTTTGCTGATCACGCACCCGAGTAGTTGGGATGAAATCTAGTAGACAAAATTTTAAAACAAAATGTTGCAATCTAAGACTGTTTTTCTTCATTGAGGAACAAGGTTGCTATGGCAGAGGCCATTTTAACAATCTCACTCATGTCTTTTCTCTGTCAAATTTTAATTATAATTTTGACCTATCTACCTGTGCATGGAAATTATGAGGAATAAAAAAAATCAATTGTGAATTTTCAGAGGGCACTACAGTACCTTTTGGGCCCCTGGAAGTCCTCCCCAGAGCTCTTTGGGTTTGCACTGTACACAATGCACTCTGGCTGATCTTGATGAAGCTTGGAATTACGATTTTTGTTTTAAACTGGAAGTGGGAAGCCCCAGGAATCTTGGTTATTCTAGCATGCAGGAAGCCAATCCCTATAATTTACAGTCCGACAATGGCCTGCTATGAGGACATGAGAGACTGTAAAGCACCTTGTTGATGAAAAGACTAGATAAATAGTCCTGGTGTCCTTTTGTTTAAGACTGCATTTTTGTTATGCTGCTGCTTGTGAAACTCGTGTTGTCTTTTTCTTTCCCTTGTCCCTGATATCTGTTCTGACGCATCGCCTAAAGCAACAGACTATTGTAAGTAGTTTTCCTTCTCTCTCGGTGTTAAAATTGGAGTTATAACCAATGAGTAACTATTCCAGGTATCAAGTACTCAACAGGCTGCAAAAGTCCCATGCTGGATGGTAATTGGCAAAGGATGGTTGCTAAGACTGATACTACTAAGCAAGAATATATGGACCACTGGTCCTGAGTAGTTCTTTGGCCTCCTCTGATGTCCCCCAAATTGGAGAGAATGAGCTTAAATATTTCTTCAGTTTGGTTTCAGAAATCTTCTGTATTGATAAGGTAGGGTTGGGAATACTGGTGACTGCATTTATTTACCACTGAAAACCAGAGGTCATGGTGGCTAAAAAGCAAAAGCAAGCTAATGGAGGATAACTTGACCATCATAAGTGGTGTTTGAATGTGGTGTAGCAAGCTAAAAGGATGATGGGTGGAATGTAGTAGTTCAGTGACAAAGCACACACTTTACATGTAGACGGCCCAGGCTTGATCCCTGGCATCTCCAGGTAGGGCTGGGAAAATATCCTGTATGAAACTGTGGAGAGCTGCTGCCAGTCTGTGTAGACAATACTGGCCAAATGGACCAGGGGTCTGACTCAGCATTAAGGCACCTTCCAGGTTGGATTTGTAGGTTCTGTTCTTGACTTGGTGAGAATGGGGTGGTCTACTGGTTAGAGCAGAGCAGCTGATGCTACTTGGCTGGGATCTAGGACTCTTGGGGGTTTATTTAAGGTATATAAATGCCTTAAATAAATTAATGAAATTTGGAGACATGGTAGCTCCTATAGAGCAGATCAACCCTGCCAAATTTCAGGTGGGTAGCTCTGGATTTTGTGCTAACCACCTATAAAGTTTGCTTTCTCCAAAAAATATTTTAAAAACATAGAATTTAGACTGTTTTTAAGCTGCTCTGAGGAGCTCTGGGGATCTTCAGTAGCTTGTGAGGGGTTCCTTAAAGGGAAGATCATTAATGGTGAACATGCTTATTTGCCTGACACCACCAGTTTTTCCATGCACTGTGTAGCCATAGGGAAGTGCTGGGCCTGTTCTAGAATGTTCCCCTAATTAGCATGGCTAACAGTGAGGCCCAGTAGACCTGACCAAGCAATCTATGTGAACTGCATGGGAGGCCTAGAACATGCCCCAGAACCCTCTGCAATATGGAGAGGGTGGCATTTCATGGCAGACTCTTAGGGGATCCACTGCATACAAGTCAATCTGGGCAGAGTTCCTTGGAGGCTTGTCTGAAAGGCACTAGCCTAGACGATCATGGCAGGGATGTGTGGTGAACTCTTGGGAAGGAGTGTGGCTTAGCTGAGAGGCGTATGAATAGCTGGATTTTGTTCTCACCTGCCTGCATTCACATCTCTTTCTCTGTAGCCTCCACCAGCCAAATATGGAGGACGCCATACCGTGACAATGATCCCTGGAGATGGGATTGGGCCAGAGCTTATGCTACATGTCAAGGAACTTTTCAGGTACAAATTTCCCTCTACCTTTTCCTCCCCCTTTCCAGAACTGTGCATGGAACCCAGAAAGCCACCCTCTGAGCACCCCTCTGTACAACTGTGCCAACAGGCCCCTTTCCCCTCCCAAAGCCACAGCTGGAATTTGCCACAACTGCCCTCAGCCTTCTCTTCTCTTTGCTCCAGGCATGCCTGTGTGCCCGTGGACTTTGAGGAAGTCCTGGTGAGCTCTGAGGCATCTGAAGAGGACATGAAGAATGCTCTCATGGCCATCCGGCGCAACCGTGTGGCCCTCAAAGGTAAAAGTGATCCTGTTCTCTTTTCACAGCATGTATAGTAGTGCGAACGGGGTGGATCATCTGCTAAAGGGAAATGGAAAGGATGGGAATGCCCATGTCCTCTGTATCATTTGCTAATTGCAGGGGGCAGCTGGAAAGGGCTGTTATGCTGATTTTTTTCTTTGTCCACATTTGTCCCTAACCCATCAGGAAGAAGGGCAAGGGTGGTTAGTACAGCTACGATTATTGGACTGCCCCATCTCGACATTTCATGTTTGCCAGTGCCAGGGAATGGGTCCCTTTATTAACCGGTTCTCTTTTCCTTGCTTTATAGGAAACATTGAGACAAACCATAACCTGCCGCCTTCCCACAAATCCAGGAACAACATACTTCGGTGAGTTGAGAGAGAGGCCTAGTTCAGTTGCCAGACAAAGCCTGGAGTTGGGAGTGTGGGTTAAACCAGGCCTACACTGTTTGTGGCCCTCGCAACACAGCCCATCAGCCATAAATGGTGGTGGAGCAGTAGCTCAATTAACAGTCTCTCTCTCTCTCTCGGCTGCCTGGGACCCACAGGTAACAATGCATGACTGTTAGGGTGTACTTGACTTAGTGGGTCACACGTTGTGCAGACTGAGGTAAAGCTCAAGTGTGAATGGTGGGCTGGAACTGAGGGGTAGGGTCACAACCTGGTTACTGTAGGCTGTTTTCCTCCTCGTGTACTTTTGTCTCTCTTAAGGCCAGGTACCTGATGCTATCTGTTCTTCTCTCCCCACTTCCTTGATTTGTGGATTTGCAGGATTGTGGACAATGCTGTCCTTTGTACTGCATCATCTGTTCTTACCAGCATCCTGGTCTGCCAACAGGTGACAGGCCAACATAGTGACTCTTGCAGTGGTAACAGCACAACTGCAGTTTAGTTGCTGTGCAAGTCACATGTTGGATGTTGTGTGAACTGTAAAGTGGGCCTTTCTAGGAGGCACCCTAGGGAGGATTCTAATGCTCTCTCTGGCTTCTTAAAGTTTCTAGTACTGTACATGTAGTGATGCAGTACGTGGTACCTTAAGGACCTCTGCATGCTTTTATTTTTTTAAAGGCAGAGTAATACTTGAGAGTGTGGGCTATATTTGATGAGGTCTCTGGAGCCAGACTGGGGCTGGACTGCCTCCACAGTTTGGTTGATACACCAGGACCTTAAACAGCTCTTTACCTGTCTTTGCCAGATGCTGTTCCTGGTCTCTGTCTACAGCTAACAATTTCCATACATTTCCCACTCAAGCCTTTGCTTTTTAAATTTTTTTATAAATCTAGATTCTTTAAAACAAACAAACCCCACTAGATCTTGGACATGAAATAAAGTAGGTAAATCAAGCAAATATATACCAGCGTCTTAATTTGTGTATTGCTTACCATGTCACCATAAGGAGATAACATCACTATAGTGTGCACTGCAATATATATATGCATGTATGCAACTCCACCCTCTGTGCCTTAGTGTGGTTTTGCTTCTAGTCTGTTGAGTTGGGGGGGCAGACATTGACAAAGCACTGGGGAGGGAGGCAGGAGCATGCGTACTGGCTGGGCCTGAGCCTGTGTCACAGCCAGGCTCAGCAGCCCAACTCCAATCCAGGCGTGACACAGAATCCTGCTTACCGTGACATGGGTTGGTCACCCATAGCATTTGAGATTTATCTCTATTAGCGGCATGATGTTCTTTTAAAGTCAATTGGCAACACTGGGGAGAAGGTGGGTTGGGAGAGCAGGGATGATTGCTTTCTGAAGTGACTTGGGAACAGAGTCTGTGCTGTGTGACCTTGGCCTTTCTTTTTCTGCCTCCACAGCACGAGTCTGGATCTCTTTGCTAACCTCATCCATTGCAAGAGTCTTCCAGGAGTTGCAACCAGGCACCATGATGTTGACATCCTCATCGTCCGGGAGAACACGGAGGGGGAATACAGCAGCCTGGAGCATGAGGTGCTAATAAGCAGCGGCAACCACTTTTGCCCTTGTTATTTCTCCCCAGTATCTCTCCTCTGCATATTGGCCTCAACCCCATTTACACGAGGGCAATGCTGTTTCCCATCTGGGTGGGCTTTTGGGATTTGCAAGTACCTTCTATGGCACACCTGCTCTCTGCTTGTGGGATATTATGATTGAGTAATGAGAGGTCAGGATGGGTGGATGGTCTTGCTGTACAGCAAGGTGTTGAACTAAATGGCCTTTTAGTGAGGTGTCAAAGTAAGATTTTATTATAGTGGTCGACAGCTGGCAGTCCTGGGGTTCAGTCTGGCTCTTGGCATATCTTTCAATTTCAAGGAGCCTCCCAGTTATTGCCTACCTTCAAGAGATTTCTCCGAAACAAGAGACTGGCAAATGGCTCTTTAACCCCTTCCTCCTCACCGGAACCAAGCACAGAGTCTTTGGCAGAGTTGTCCCCTGAAAGATGCACCTTTAATTTTCATTTTGGTGCAAGAACTAAAGTGTGTCAAGGCATGGGTGGGGAACCTGTACTCCCCCCCCCCCCACACACAAATATATTGTTGGACTACAACTCTCATCATCCCTGACCATTGGCCCAAGCTGGTTGGGGCTGATAGGGGTTGTAGTCCAACATCTGGAAGGCTACAGTTTCTCCACCCCAGGTGTAAGGGAATGGCTCTGCAAAACCGTTTGTTTTTTGTGCATGCTGGCTCTGTGTGTGTGAGAGAGCCATTTGCTTTGTCTCATATGGGTGTGATACAAGCAGGCAGAGCCTGTTCCTCTTACTCAGTTAAATTACATGGGCCCCATTTAAAAATAGTTTCTGACCAGTGTTCTATGATATATCAGAGGGGAAAACCACAAGTAGAAAGTTGGGTTCCTAAAAAGGGAATCCCTCCAAGCTGGGGATTGCAGTGCCCTTTCCCATGAGGCACCATTTCACTCCCGGCTCCCATGTTCTCCTTGTCACTGGGGTGGAGGTAGAACCCAGGGATGTTGATGATGCCCACTCCCCCAACAGAGTGTCTCTGGTGTAGTAGAGAGCCTGAAGATCATCACAAAGGCTAAGTCGCTGCGCATTGCCGAATATGCCTTCAAGTTGGCAGAAGAAGCTGGCCGCAAGAAGGTGACAGCCGTCCACAAGGCCAACATCATGTAGGTCGGGGAGATGTGGGGCTGTGTTGTGTGTGTGGCAAGGGGAGTGTGAGTACTATGGCTCTGTGGTGGCAAGTGTGCCACAACCTGTGCCCAGTAGGAGATGTACTGCTCATGCTCACCACTGTGCCTTGGGGCTTTATTCCTAGGGTGGCTATCAAGTCAGGGAGCAGGCAGCAGTGCTGGCTTACCTCTGGTCAGTGCCAGAGACCTTTCTGCTCCTGTCCAAGAGTATCACACACTCTTGCTGCCTCTACCGCTTGTGATGCCTTTGCTGCAGATCTGGCTGATGTGTCCCGTTTTCCTCCCATGTAGGAAGCTGGGTGATGGTCTCTTCCTACAGTGCTGCAAAGAGGTGGCAGCTGGCTACCCCAACATATCCTTCGATAGCATGATCGTTGACAACACCACCATGCAGGTACTCTGATGTTGGTCTGGTTTCATGTCCAAGTGCAGTTCCAGATGCAGGACTTCTGAGACTCCTGTGCAAATAATTCAAAGCTTAATGTTCTTAATTCCTTTTGGCAGTGCTGCGCAGCGCTCTCTGAAGTCCCACTCTGAAGGGGACTTAAATTTCCTCATTACAGTAATTTTTCCCAAAGCCACACTGCCACCTGCCACCCAGTGTTTTGTGCCCACAAGCATCACTTTGGTTTTTTAAAGAATACCTACAATGGTAAGGATTAGAAATTTTCAAGTTTATTATGATCAAAGCAATGGTTGTAAAGAAATCATTCCTCAGGTTTTGCTTTGGATGGAAAAACAAAATTGTCTTAAGAATTTGTATAATAATGTAACCTCCTGATTTTTAAATTTTATTCAGAGAAATTGTTTACATCAGGAGTGCCTTTATGCATCCTTTTAGGTAGACCTGTAACCACGTGCCCATTCTGTCGTGACTGGGGTGGGTGGGGATGTGGTGGTGGAAAATTGTGACTAACACCTTTCCACTCGCTGCTTTCTCCAATTTCCTAGCTGGTGTCCCGTCCACAGCAGTTCGATGTCATGGTTATGCCTAACCTCTATGGCAACATTGTCAACAATGTCTGTGCTGGATTGGTTGGGGGCCCGGGCCTGGTGCCAGGTGCTAATTATGGGCGTGACTACGCTGTTTTTGAAACGGTGAGGCATATAAGACATTTGAGTTTATTTGAGAGGGTGGTGGAAGTCAGAGTTTGGTAAAATGGGGGTTGTGATGAGGTAGCATTGGAAACAAGAATGCATACCTACTGGTTGAACTGTCCTGTTTTTCCTTCTTCTTATGACCTGGTGCAGATATAACATTTGGGGTCTTCTTCATTGTCTTCAAGACAGCTGTGGGGAACCATTGGCCCTCCAGATGTTGCTGAACTACAACTCCATCCCTGGCCATTGGCCATGCTGGCTGGGTTCCTTACAGCTGCTTTAAAGAGATTGTGAACAGGTCACAAGGCCACATACTCCCACCCTGGACCAGGTTTTTCTCACCTGTCTTAACTGTGTCCGAGTGCTACATTGGCACCAAAATTGAGCATAGTTATGGCTTAACCAAGATTTGATACCAATGGTATGTGTTAGAGAGGTTTTGAAACTCACGATTTTCCAATATCCTTCTGTGTTGTGTGCAGTCGCAGAAGGCCATAGGGAGCAGGCTGCTTATGCCACTTGCTGCCTCCATGCGAGGAGCTGCTGCTGGTTGGTTATACGGCACAATTGTCATATAGGACTGCCTTTTTACTAGTGCTATATAGATGCCCCAAGGAACTTGGAAATGCCATGGGGATGAGAGAGGCTTGACAACGGAGGGCAAGATTACATAAAATAGGGATAGCAGTGTAAAAATGCAGGTGCCCAGAACAGGCTGTCGTAACTTGACATTTCAGCAATTGAACACGTTGGAATTTGGTTTGTCCTCTCATGGATGTGGCCGATTGGATGTGGGACCTGGCTGCCGCCTCTTCATCCCTCTAATCGGCACCAGCAGCTGCTCAACTGAGTGAGGAAAGATTCTCAAGTTGGCCACTATGACTTCCAGCTGGGCCTGAGTCCCAGCATCTCTCCATTAAAGAAACTGAGAGAGCTGGAAGAGACCAGAATACACCAACAAAAAAACAGCCATTTGGGTCTCCACCTCTCCCTTCTTCTAAGTTGGCCCGTTTTCATTTGGGAAAACCTCTTGCTCCTCTTGTCATATAGTCCACCCTTTTCATGTCTCACCTTTCTGTCTTCTTCTCCTCTTTCCAGGCCACGCGTAATACTGGCAAGAGTATTGCTGGCAAGAACATTGCCAACCCCACAGCCATGCTGCTTGCCAGCTGCATGATGCTGGACCACCTCAAGTATGTGTTCAAGCCTCCCTTCCTACCCCAGCAGCCGCTGCCTAATACAGCTCTCAAACTATGAGAGCTAATGTGGTATAGTGGGTGAGACTAGGGGACCTGGGTACAAATCTTTGCTTGGTCACTTATTGGGAGACACTAGGTGGAAGGATGGTGACTGGCCCAATGCACTTCACAGGGTTGTTCTGAGGATAAAATGTGGGAGCCACACATGCTGCTCTGAGCATCTTGGAGAAAGTGTAGGCCAAAAATGGAATGTTTGCCCCAGTGGTAGCCTCTGCCACTGTAATGGGTGTGTGTGTGAGAGAAAAGAGACTGGATTTGTGCTGCTGTTCCTCACCCCTTGGATCTATCATTCATTACAGACTGCACAGCTATGCATCTGTTATCCGCAAAGCAGTCCTGGCCTCCATGGATCAAGCAGAAGTGAGTAGCTCTCCTCCTCCTGCTGGGCCTATGGCAAATCAAGAAATTGGGGAATACATGGGTGCTCAGCTGTGGTCAGTGGGTGTCTTCCTTAGGTCTTTGCAGAGGTCTTAAAATCCATCACCAAATATCTCAAATTGATTTCTTGTTCTGGAAAGATGCAAGCTTTAATGATTCCTAAAGCAACAATGATCAATGCAACCATTGGCAACAAACTACTAAAAAGTCTCTCTGAATTCACCTAAGACAAAACAAAGATGACTGAGCAGGTACTGGTCCACATGCTCTGCTGATGGATGAGAGTACATGCCTATTCATCTATAAGGTAACTAAGGGACTTGTAGAGAACTGAATAATGAATTGGCTTCTGCCTCTGTCAGTTGGTATGGAGGGGTATAATGTAGTTAATGGTATTGTTCTGAGGGAGTTGGGCCGAGTCATCAGTCTCTTCAGTTGGTCAAGAGCCACAAGTATTGGAGAGTATGCAGTCGTATATATGTGGTATGGGTGTATGTATGTACTACTTGTAGGCTTTCCACAGGCATCTGGTTGGCCACTGAGAGGATGCTGGACTAGATGGGTCATTGGCCTATTCCAGCAGGGCTCCTCTTATGTGAAGCAGCAGCTTAGGCTTTACTCAGCAACTGACTGTCCTTGCACTTTGGGTAGATAGCCCCATCCATGCTACAAACTTATGTTGGTTTTCTAGTTTTTTCTTTTGTGGATTTTATGAGAATTTTTAACTTGGTGAGATCTTTAGCAAACCCACTCCTTTGGGAACTGTAGTTCTGTGTTTCCCTAGAACAAGGGAATGACTATAGTGCAGATACACCAATTGTACTAGTGGGTCACAACAATATCTGCAAATACATGGTAAAAAATTGAGAATTGGGTACCTTTGGACTAATGGTAGATCCTGGCTCCTAAAAAGAAAGACTGCTATTCAGCTAAACTGAAGCCTGTGGATGGGTAATTGTCAGTGAGGGTGGCTTAGAATAGCCTGGTTTTTTTTTTCCCCCAGACCCACACACCAGATATTGGGGGCCAGGGTACAACCTCAGCAGCTGTTCAGTCCATCCTGAAACAGATCAGAAATGCTAACCCGAACCTGGCACAGGTAAGCTGGACAGGAAGGTAACAGTTTGCAGCCCTCAGAAGGGGGTTGGAGGGTTGCAGCAGCAGCAGACAAGGGAGAAGGGATTGGATGCAAGACGGAAGGCGGCAGGGGTATGATGGTGGCAGCAGAATTTAGGATTTAGTTCTGCCTCCTGTCCCCAGCTGTGTGAACAGGAAGGGAGGTTCTCACAGTCCTGCAACTGGAGCTAAGACCAGTTTGAAATTTCTTGTCCTGCCTTAGCGTCTTCCCTTCTGAAATGGGATTTTTAAAGCAATATTAGACAGAATGAGACATAATTCTGAGTAGCTTTTGCTAAAGACCATGCAATTGTTTTACCTTTCTTTTTTTTAGTAAGCAACATCCTGAAGCCCAGCTGCAACTGAAACAACCCCCCCGTCTCTATAAAAGAGGCCAGAGCAACTCTGTTGTCTGTGACTGGAACAGACTCTCCCATTCTAAACTATCCAAGCACAAACTCCCGTCTTCTGTACATAGTAAGAGGACAATTCATTCTCACCTCCTTAAAGGAAATAAATGGAAATGTGAATTCTTATTGTGTGTCTCCCTCTCTCTCTCTTTTAGGGTGACTGGTAAAAATGTGGGTAAATAGATTAGTGGTTTAGTAAGAAGAGTGGGTGAAGCAGAGGTTTGGGACTAGGACGCCTGATTTTCAACTTAGGGAAGGAATCCTAGTGACTTATATGAAAGGCACTTATATGAAAGGCACCTAAGGACTGGATAAGACAGCAGCCAAATGCAAGGGCCACAACTACCTAGTTTGCGAAGGGGCTGGCTGCTTCTAGTACCACAACCAACCACTGCAAATGAGATTCCAAGGTTGTGTCAATTTCTCCCTTTTTTTTAATAAGGTACTTCTCAAAAGACACTGATTTTTCTGCAGCTACAGCTATAGTCTTTTGTCCAATAAACGACAGAAAGGCACACTTAAATATTCAATAGATTTTGTGAATGTCTGTCAATGAGACTGGTGCTGCAGTTTTTTGAACAAAGAAAACCTTTGCCATTTTTTTTCTCAGAAAAGCTGAATTCTGCAACCTGCAGAATTTGTGCTTCTGCTAGCAGTGAGGAGCATCAAAAAGCTCCAGGGCACTAAAGCAATGCTTACAGACTTCAAAGCATTACCCATATATATAGGCTTCATGCGCACTCGTTGAGAAAGGGAGATTTACTGAAAGCAGTCTGCTACAGGTACATGTTTTGGCTCATCCAGGTCCTGCTGGGCCGTCTAAATGCAGCTGCATTTGGAATACTGTGTACAGTTCTGGTTGCCTCCCCTCAAAAAGATATTGTAGAGTTGGAAAAGGTTCAGAGAAGGGCAACCAGAATGATCCAGGGGATGGAGCGACTTTTCCATGAAGAAAGCATTTCTTTGCAGCGTATAATGCGTACAAGTACTTTGCTCCCATAGGAGGCAGTGATGTCAGCCAACTTAGATGGCTTTACAAGAGGCTTAGACAAATTCATGGAGGATAAGGCCACCAATGGTTACTAATCATGAAGGCTATGCTCTACCTCCAAGGTCAGAAGTGGTACGCTTCTGAATACCAGTTGCTGGAAACAGCAGGAGAGGCATGCTCTTTTGTTCAGGTCCCACTTGTGAGCATCCCATGGCCATCTGTTTGGCCACTATGAGAACAGAATGGTGGCCTAGATGAGCTATTAGCCTGATCCAGCAGGCTCGTCTTGTGTTCTTAGATGTGTCTCGGAATATGAATGACAGGAGTGGGGAACTTCAAACTCACGGGCTAAATGCAGCCTGCCAAGCATCTCTATCTGGTCCTCAGGACTTTCCACAGGCCGTGTCTCTTTCCAAGTGGTTCCTTTTGCCCTAGGTTGCATTGTATACCAGCTCTGCTCCATGCCCTCCTGGAGTGCTTTTGCTTGGCTGGAAGGTGTCCCTGAGATGTAATAGAGCCTCTTGTGTGCCTGGATGTAGAGAGATGTGTATGTAGAAACCATTGCTTTTTACACAGGTGGAATGTACCCTACGGTATACAAGGAAACATCTGTAGCTATGTCCACTCTTGCCTTTGACTACATTCGCCACTGCCATCCTGGCCCCTGGACAGTTATCCATGAGGCAGTGTGGCTCTTGGGCTGAGAAAGGGTCCCCACCATTGCTGTATGGGGACATTTATTCCTGTTTATATAGCAGGACCTTTGTTTTTGCTTTTAAATGAGAGGCTGATAATTTTCAAGCAGTTGCATTCAGACATTTCATTGTACTTCTGTGGCATTGCGAAATTTACACAGCCCTGGTCTTAATCCATGGCACTGCACTGGCAAGAGAGCGACTTCATAAGAAGTATAAGCACTTCCTACCTCAGAGGGAGAGTATGAAATTCCTAACCTTTCCCTTTGCAGGAAGTAAGAACCTGATCCTGGAGAGGTTCTCCTCTACTGCCATTTCCTAAACCCCACTTTGCCCTTAGAAAGCAGTAGGAGGCAGAGGCTATTGCAAACGTTTTAATGAAAAGTCTTGAATTCAATGCCTGTAACAGCATGGGAGGGAGGGGTCAACTCACCCACACATCCAAACACACTCCCCCACATGGGCCACACCCCAAGCAAGGGCATGATTTTTCTAAAAGAAATTGCAGTGCAAGGAAACAACATTGTCTCACTCTCTCTTATGCCAAGCTCTCTGGCACCACAACTTTGGTTTAAATACACTCCTCTTGGATAGCACTGCAGCTAGATTTCTCCCGTACCCAAGAGGCTCTCCCCCACCTCTCCACTACTATAGTGAGAGATGCAAGAGCCAACCACAACTGATTTCTAGTGCCATATCCCTGGGATAGGCACAAGGACCTAGGACTTTGGGTTTAAGCCTGGCTTCATGCACCTTTTGCTCTCTTCTGTGTCTTTTTTTTTTTTTTGCTCTGGTTGATGGTTACTCTTTTTCTAAGATCAAAGTATTGGGGGGGAAATGCTACAGAAGCACTCGCTCTGTTCAATCCTTCATCACAAACCGTAGATAAGCTCCTTCCTAAAGGCACAAAGTAGCTTGAACTGAGCCAAGCATTTTGGAGCAGCTCTCCTCTCTGCTCTAAAAATAAAATAAAAACTGATCACAGGTAGCAAAAGCATCAAGAAACTTAAGTGGAGGAGAGGGAAGGGGGGCTTTAGTAGCAGCTCGAGAGATGGCAACATTTCCAGCTACATCCAAACATTCACCAGGGAGAAAAAGATGGTGGGTAATCACACATGTACACACACACTCACTTTCTGACCTAGCTTTTTTTCCAGGTACAGCAGGAGTTGAAATGCGGTATGCAAATACTTAGAACGTGAGGATTAATGGGATTGCCAGCCATCTCAAAAACAGGGGCAAAGACCGGAGTGATAAAGGAAACTGAGGCAAAATAGGACTAAAAGGAAATCAGAAATGGGAACAAGAGACTTTACACCATATAATACATTCCTGCTATTGAAAATGTCTGTTATAGACTATCCCTTCACAACGATGAGGGCTAGAAACTTGTTCAGTTTTTTTTTTTAAGTTTGAGATTCCTAGAATATCAAATTATGAGTAACTACTTGCAACTCAGCCCCTTGCTAAAGTAAAACATGCATGTTAAGGACTGTGGCATAATCTATGGTCTATGCATCCAGACAGCAGGGAACAGGATTCACAACACGCTCCTGGGGTGGCGGAGGAGCACCAATGTATCAGGGCCTGCTTATTTAACTATTAACCACAATTCTGCAGAATACTGCCAGCAAATGTCTGCTAGTTACAGATACGTCAGGTGCTGATTGGCAGCTGGGAAAAGGATCTCCTCCCTCTCCGCTTGGCTACCTATACATTTCCCCTGCTTTCTCCATCGGCTACCGTCTCTTGTCCCCTCCAAATAGCGCCAGGACCTGTAATACCTGTGCCATCTCCAGCAAGACAGTATACTCGCACAAAGAGCTGTCATTTCCAGCGTTCTTGTTTGAACATTCAAGCACATCTTCCTAATCACCATCCACACTTTACTCACAGATTTAGCCTGTCCCATACTCGCACATCCACATGCTGGGAGCTTCACATACACTCTTTTGCCCACTAAGGTTAGGAACAGCAGGAATCCTTTTCCTTCTGCCTCAAGGGGTGGGGGGACCTGCAAGGAATCCCATGGCTAATTTAAAAAATCACACAGCGTCGGTCAAGGGTACATGGGAAAGATGGCCACTGGCAACTCCAAAAAGGTGAACTCTAGGAAAAGAGTTAGTGAGGGATCATAGGAATCCTCTGGCTGTGCTTCAGAAACAGCCAGAAGGTGATACCTGGGGCTTGGGGTTCTAGTTCAGCATTACAACCCCCATCTCCCCAATGTAATCAGCCAGAGAGAACAGCCTCTTGCCTCCAATCCTGGAATGCCCTCCGCTAATGGGGAGGAACCAGCACGAGACAAAGCCTTCCCCACCCCAGTGACGGAACCAGCCTCTTGCTGGGGAATCTGTGGGGGCAAGAAGTCCCCTTGCTTCAGCAGCTGGTCTGTCTGGCCTTAGGAGTTCAGCCACGGGTGCTCCAGGCACTGGGCGGCTGTGGCACGGTCTTCTGGGATGTATTCCATCATGGGCAAGAGGAAGTCTGTGAACTGGGTTGCTTGCTCAAGGGGCCACTCGTATTTTTCCACCAGGACCTCATACAGGCCCCAATGCTTCAGGTTCTTAATGTGGCGCAGCTCCCCTGGGGAAGAAAAAGGAAACAAAAGAGAAGGTTGAAGAGGCCCTGTCTAGGGCTGTGGGTACTTTGCAATGAAAAAAACCAAAAATAAGATTCTGCCTGCAACCTATATAAATTCAGCAAATGTGCATGACATCTCTTATTTTGCAAGCTTTATTCTGGTTTTTGTTAGGAAAAAGGTTACACAGGGCCCCCAAACCCCACCCTTTGAGAACCGGGCATTATATTCAGGAGCCACTTTTTGTTCTTATGTGCCTCCAAGTCGACTGTGACTTATGGCGACCCTATGAATCAGCGACCTCCAAGAGCATCTGTCATGAACCACCCGGTTCAGATCTTGTAAGTTCAGGTCTGTGGCTTCCTTTATGGAATCAATCCATCTCTTGTTTGGCCTTCCTCTTTTTCTACTGTTTTTCCCAGCATTATTATCTTTTCTAACGAATCAGGTCTTCTCATGATGTGTCCAAGTATGATAACCTCAGTTTCATCATGTTAGCTTCTAGTGATAGTTCTGGTTTAATTTGTTCTGACACCCAATTATTTGTCTTTTTCGCAGTTCACGGTATCCACAAAACTCTCCTCCAACACCACATTTCAAATGAGTTGATTTTTCTCTAATTATCCGCTTTCTTCACTGTCCAACTTTCACATCCATACCTAGAGATCAGGAATACCATGGTCTGAATGATCCTGGCTTTGGTGTTCAGTAATTTTTGCATTTGAGGATCTTTTCTAGTTCTCTCACAGCTGCCCTCCCCAGTCCTAGCCGTTTTCTGATTTCTTGACTATTGTCTCCATTTTGGTTAATGACTGTGCCGAGGTATTGATAATCCTTATTGTAAAGTTACATAAATCTTCTGTTGTCATTACTTTAGTCTTTTTGACGTTCAGCTGTAGTCCTGCTTTTGTGCTTTCCTCTTTCACTTTCATCAGGATTCTAAATATGATACCCAATACTGTATTTGTGTTGCTTCTATGTTCCTGAGATGACAGCATGGAGCCCCATTCCAGGCCAGCCTCTAGTTCAAAAGTTAGACATACTAGATGGTAAACATTCCCTACCATACCAAAAGTTCAGAACACACAAGCATTTGCCCTGAAAGGAGATGCAATGTGGCATGTGACAATCATACACCAAATCTCTTCTTGCATGAGCCCCATGCAGTCTCACCCAAAACCTGGGTTTGCTGGCCAGAATCTCAGCTGGCCAAGCAGCTTCATTCCTCTAGTGTTCACCACCACACAGTTCCTTCCCTTTCTTGTTAATTTCTCTTACATGCACAGTTCCTCAGTTTTCACGGCCCTCACAGACAGGCTTTGACCATGATACATACACATGCGTTGGGGGAGCATCTCCTCTAAACTACACAGAAATGCTGCACTCCCTTTCTTACCTCTCCGGTTGAAGTACTCGCGGGAATAGCGCCCTGAAAGAGCAAAGTGCGGAGGGATATCACCTAGTAACTCAACAATATGGGCAATATGATCTGAAAGAGGGAAAAGAGAAAATATGAGGGCCACAGGGCTTACTATGGAAAGAGTCTTCCTTGAGCAGCAGAGCCATGGCCCTGTGCTTCATGGCTCAGTGGCAGAGCATCTGCTTTGCATGCAAAAGGGCCCAGGTTTAATCCCCGGCATCTTCAGGTAGGGATTAGAGAGAATCGTGTCTGAAATCTGGGACAGCTGCTGCCAGTCAGTGTAGACCAGCCTTTCCCAACCAGTGTGCCTCCAGATGTTGTTGAACCACAACTCCCATCTTCCCTGACCATTGGCAATGCTGGCTGAGGCTGATGGGAGTTGTGGTCCAACAACATCTGGAGGCACCCTGGTTGGGAAAGGCTGGTGTAGACAATACTGAATTAGATGGACCAATGGTCCGATTTGATACAGTACAAGGCAGCCTCCTATGTTCCTAAACTTAGCATGTCTCAGCTACTGTGCCTCACTGCCATCATTTAATTTCACAGGCAGGTTTGCAGGGATGTTGCAGAAAATGCCCAGCAGCTCCAGTTTCCTACAGTAGGTCCCTGTCTGTCCACTCATTGCACCCCTCCAGTGTTCCAGTATGCCCTTTGTGAAAGTGTCACATCACCAATGTCCCCAGATTAAAAAAAAAAAAAAATCAAGCCCAGCTAGCTAGCCAGGCCTCATACACACCACCATCTGGCTCAACCAGCTAGAGTTCTATACCTTCATCCCTGGTATAGTCCTCGCCTGAGTGCGGTTCAAAGAGGTAATCACCAGTAGCCAGCTCAAACGCCTGTCAAAGAAAGAAGAGAGAATAATTGTAAGCAGGCCTACATTCCCTCAAGCGGATAATCACATCTACAGAGTTAAGAGATCTCTCCTCTTCTCCATGGCCCATCGTAATTTTTCAGATCAGCTAAATGTAAGGACCCCCTCTAGGATGCACACCTTAACATGGTGAGGGGGTTTGAGTGTGTTGAAGAAGCTGAGAGCAATGCCGTCAGGAGTCTAGTCCAAGAGGTTAAACTCCTAGCAGGGGCACCCAAGGCGAAATGGTCAAAGCTGAGACACCAGACTAAGATGCATCCAGACTCAGAGGAAAGCAATGGTACACCACTTCTGAGTACCTTTTACCATGAAAACCCTATGAAAAGAGTATCCAAAATGCAACACGCCATAGTGCTGGAAGATGAGACCCCCAGGTCAGAAGGCACTCAGTGAGCTACTGGGGAAGAACAATGGATAAGTACGAGTAGTGCTGTGACTAATGACGCAGCTGGGTCAAAGCAGAAAGGAAGCCCAGAGGCTGATGCGCACAGATGCGAGAGGAGAGTCTGGAGTTATTTAATGTACACAATAGGAACATGGAATGTGAGAAGCATGAACCAGAGAAAGTTAGAAATTGTCAAGAAAGAAATAGAATGTATCAATATTACAATACTTGGCGCGAGTGAATTAAAATATCAGGCAACTACAAAGTATTTTTTGCAGGAAATGAGAAATTAAGACATGGAATTGCTCTAATAGTGTCGTATCCAGGTTGGGACTCAAAGCGGGGGGGCAAGGCCTAAACCATCTGGCTGAATATCTCTTACCACGAAAACCCTGTGAACAGAGTATCCAAAATGCAATACGAGATAGTGCTGGAAGATGAGACCCCCAGGTCAGAAGGCACTCACCGAGCTACTGGGGAAGAATAAAGGTCAAGTACGAGTAGCGCTGTGACTAATGACGCAGCTGGGTCAAAGCCGAAAGGAAGCCCAGAGGCTGATGCACACAGATTCCAAAGCAGAGTCCGGAGTTGTACGACGCACACAATAGGAACATGGAATGTGAGAAGCATGAACCGGGGAAAGTTAGATATTGTCAAGCAAGAAATGGAACGCATCAACATTACAATACTTGGTGTGAGCAAACTAAAATGGATGGGAATGGGACATTTCCAATCAGGCAACTACAAAATATTTTATGCAGGAAATGAGAAATTAAGAAGAAATGGGGTTGCTTTAATAGTGAGAAGTGATGTAGCAAGAGCAATTAGGAGCTACAATGCAAGGTCTGAGTGAGTGATATCAATGAGATTAAATGGGAAACCTATCAACATAACCATCATCCAAGTTTATGCTCCGACAGCAAACGCAGAAGAAGAGGAATTGGAGAGATTTTATGCAGAAGTACAGGAAGAAATTGATCACACACCAAAACAAGATGTGCTGATAATCATGGGGGACTGGAATGCAAAAGTAGGGAACAGAGAAGAATTAGGAATTGTGGGGAAATGGGGCTTAGGAGACAGAAACAAAGCAGGAGAAAGATTTATTGAATTCTGTGAAGCCAATAATTTGTTTCTTGCGAACACATTTTTTGAGCAACAGAAAAGACGACTGTACACGTGGACATCACCATATGGTCAATATAGGAATCAAATTGATTACATAATTGGTAGCGGAAGATGGAGAAGTTCCATACTTTCTGCAAAAACAAGACCAGGAGCAGACTGCGGTACAGATCATGAACTGGTCGTATCAAAAATCAGAGTAAAGCTAAAGAAGAACAACAAAGCAATCATAATGCCAAAATACAATTTAAATAATATCCCAGAAGCATATAAAGATCAAATAAGAAACAGGTTTGAGGCCTTAAATTTAGTTGACAGAGAACCAGAAGAACTATGGAATGAAGTCAGAGATTTTATCAGGGAAGAATGCAAAAAAACAATACCTCTAGCTAAAAAGAGAGAAAGACCCCAATGGATGACTGAAGAAACTCTTCAAATGGTTAAAGAGAGAAGGAAAGCAAAAGCGAAAGGAGATAGTTTGTTGGTTGCCCTATCAGCCAGCTCTCAGGCCTCCGGAAGCTGCTGCATGATCGGTGCATAATAAGATCTCCCTCATTCACGATTTAATTGTGGATGAGGCAGCCGATCTGGCATGTATAACCGAGACCTGGGTGAGTGAGCAGGGAGGAGTCAGTCTCTCCCAGCTATGTCCACCCGGGTACCTGGTCCAGCATCAGGGTAGACCTGAGGGTCGGGGAGGGGGGGGGTTGCTGTGGTCTATAGGAGCTCCATCTTCCTCTGCAGGCACCCTGTCCATGTGGCTACTGGTCTGGAGTGTTTGCACCTTATGTTGGGTCAGCAGGACAGACTGGGGATTCTGTTGGTGTACCATCCACCCCGCTGCCCCCAACAGACTCCCTAGCTGAGCTGATGGAGGTGGTCTCGGGTGTACTGTTGAGATCCCCCAGACTGTTGGTTCTGGGGGATGTCAACATCCATGCCGAGGCCACCTTATCCCGGGCGGCTCAGGATTTCATGGTCTCCTTGACAACCATGGGACTGTCCCAATATGCCATTGGCCCAACACATACTCTAGATTTGGTTTTTGCATCTGGACATGGAGTTGGTGATCTGAACGTGGGGGGCCTTACATCAGTCCCTCTGTCATGGACAGATCACTGCTTGCTGAAGTTTAGACTTACAGCCGCTTTTCCCCTCTGCAAGGGTGGGGGACCTATTAAGTTGGTCCGCCCCCAGAGACTAATGGATCCGGATGGTTTCCAAAGGGCTCTGGGGAGTTTTCTGGCTGATAGGGCTGGTGCTCCTGTCGAAACCCTGGTTGAACTGTGGAATACAGAAATGACCCGGGCGGTTGACATGATTGCTCCTGAGCGCCCTCTCCTGTGTAGAGCTCGTATGGCTCCATGGTATACCCCAGAGCTGAGAGCGATGAAACAATATAGGAGACGGCTTGAGTGCAGATGGAGGCGAACTCCTAGTGGATGCAATTATACACTGGTAAGTGCCTATGGTAAGCTGTATTTAGGGGCAGCAAGGGCAGCAAAAAAACAATCGCTCTGAAAGTAACTGATTACTTTACTTTTCCTCCAAAGTAATCACTACAATTACATTTCAGTTACTTAAAAAAAAGCCTACAAGGTGCTAGCCTTGGCTGCTGCCTAAAACAACATTAAAAATAAACAAACACATACAGAGTTAATATACAGAGGTAGTAGAGGCAGTAGTGAGACCACTCCTGAAGAGGCCCTCCCTGGACCCAGAAAATCGTAATAACTATAGGCGGGTAACAAATGTTCCATTCCTGGGCAAGGTCCTTTGTCAGGAGAGAGACAGGGGGAGTGTAACTCTGCTGATTCTCCTTGGTCTCTCAGCGGCTTTCAATACCATCGACTATGGTATCCTTCTGAGAAGACGGGCTGAGTTGGGAGTGGGAGGTACTGCATTGCGGTGGTTCCACTCCTACTTGGCAGGTCGCCTCCAGAAGGTGGTGCTTGGGGAACATTACTCGGCACCCTGGACTCTCCAGTATGGGGTTCCGCAGGGGTCAGTTCTGTCCCCCATGCTGTTCAACATCTACATGAAACCATTGGGTGTGGTCATCCAGAGCTTTGGAGTGCGTTGCCATCAGTATGCTGATGACACGCAGCTCTATTTCTCCTTTTCATCTTCTTCAGGTGAGGCTGTCAATATGCTGAACTGGTGCCTGGCTGCAACAATGGACTGGATGAGGGCTAATAAACTGAGGCTCAATCCAGACAAGACTGAGATGCTGCTAGTGGGTGGTTCTTCTGACTGGATGGTGGATGTCCAACCTGTTCTGGATGGGGTTGCACTCCCCCTGAAGGAGCAGGTTCGTAGCTTGGGGGTTCTCCTAGAACCATCTCTGTCACTTGAGGCTCAGGTAGCCTCGGTGGCACGGAGTGCCTTCTACCAACTTCGGTTGGTGGCCCAACTACATCCCTATCTGGACAGGGATAACCTGGCTTCAGTTGTCCATGCTCTGGTAACCTCCAAATTAGATTACTGCAATGCACTCTACATGGGGCTGCCTTTGAAGACGGTTTGGAAACTGCAGCTTGTGCAAAATGCAGCGGCCAGATTGGTAACAGGGACCAGACGGTCCGAACATATAAAACCGATTCTGGCCCACTTGCATTGGCTGCCTGTATGTTTCTGAGCTTGATTCAAGGTGCTGGTTTTGACCTATAAAGCCTTACATGGCTTGGGACCACAATACCTGATGGAACGCCTCTCCCGATACAAACCCACCCGTACACTACGTTCAACATCAAAGGCCCTCCTCTGGGTGCCTACTCCAAGGGAAGCTCGGAGGATGGCAACAAGGGAGAGGGCCTTCTCAGTGGTGGCCCCCAAATTATGGAATGATCTCTCTGGCGCCAACACTGTTATCTTTTTGGCGCCAGGTCAAGACTTTCCTCTTCTCCCAGGCATTTTAGCATGTGTTTTAAATTGTTTTTATATTGTTTTAAATTTTAAAATTGTGTTTTAAATTGTTTTTAAAATATGTGCTTTAAATTGTATATTCGTTTTAATGTTTTTGATTGCTGTAAACCGCCAAGAGAGCTTCGGCTATGGGGCAGTATACAAGTGCAATAAATAAATAAATAAATAGAAACACAGTCAGAACCCTAAATGCAACAATACAGCGACTAGTACGTAGGGACAAAGAGAACTATTACAATAGTTACTGTATAGAAATAGAAGAGGACAACAAAAAGGGTAGAACAAGAGCCCTGTTCCAAAAGATTAGAGAAATGAAAGGGAAATTTAAACCAAGAGTAGGGATCAACAGGGGAACACACTGAATGACCGAGATGAAATAAAAGGAAGATGGAAGCAATACACTGAAGAACTCTATAAAAGAGATGACAGGATGACAGATTCATTCACGGAGGAACCATATGATGAAGAACCAGAAATTTTAGAATGCGAGGTGAAAGCTGCTCTTAAAATTCTTGGAAGAAACAAATCACCAGGAATAGATGGCAAATAGAGTTGCTACAAGGTACTGAGACTGAATCAGTCCAAATTTTGACTAAAATCCGTGGCACAGAGTGGTAAGCGGTGGTAACGCAGCAGAAGCTCTGCTCACGGCCGGAGTTCGATTCCAACGGAAGGAGGAAGTCGAATCTCCGGTAAAAGGGGTCGAGGTCCACTCAGCCTTCCATCCATCCATGGTCGGTAAAATGAGTACCCGGCATATGCTGGGGGGTAAAGAAAGGTCGGGGAAGGAACTGGCAATCCTACCCCATATATACGGTCTGCCTAGTAAACGTCGCAAGACGTCACCCTAAGAGTCGGAAACGACTCGCACTATAAGTGCAGGGACACCTTTACCTTTAAACAATGGCCCACAGACTGGAAGTGTTCCATATACATCCCAATTCCAAAGAAAGGGGATCCCAGGGAATGCAGTAATTATGGAACTATTGCCTTAATATCCCATGCAAGTAAAGTAATGCTCAAGATTCTATAACAAAGGCTCTTGCCACATATGGAGCGAGAAATGCCAGACGTCCAAGGTGGATTTAGAAAGGGAAGAGGCACCAGAGATCATATTGCAAACATACGTTGGATAATGGAACGGAGCAAGGAATTTCAGAAGAAGATCACCCTGGGCTTTATAGATTACAGCAAAGCCTGTGTAGATCATGGAGATCATGCTTTAAAAGAAATGGGGGTGCCACAGCATCTGATTGTCCTGATGCGCAACCTATACTCTGCACAAGAGGCTACTGTAAGGACAGAATATGGAGAAACCGATTGGTTCCCCATCGGAAAGGGTGTGAGACAGGGGTGTATTTTATCACCCTATTTATTTAATCTATACGCAGAACATATCATACGGAAAGCAGGATTGGACCTAGAAGAAGGAGGTATGAAAACTGGAGGGAGAAATATCAATAATTTAAGATATGCAGACGATACCATACTACTAGCAGAAACCAGTAATGATTTCAAATGAATGTTGATGCAAGTTAAAGAGGAAAGCACAAAAGCAGGACTGCAGCTGAACGTCAAAAAGACTAAAGTCATGACAACAGAAGATTTATGCAACTTTACAGTTGACAATGAGAGCACATTGAACTTGTCATATCAATACCTCAGCACAGTCATTAACCAAAATGGAGACAATAGTCTGATCGAAAGGAATTAAATGAAGATGGAAGCAATACACTGAAGAATTATATAAAATAGATGCAAGGATGACAGATTTATTCATGGAGGAACCGTATGATGAAGAACCAGAAATTTTAGAATGTGAGGTGAAAGCTGCTCTTAAAATACTTGGAAGAAACAAATTACCAGGAATAGATGCCATACCAATTGAGTTGCTACAAGTTACTGACAAAAAAAAATTGTCAACAAATATGGAAAAGAAAACAATGGCCCACAGTCTGGAAGCGTTCCATATACATCCCAATTCCAAAGAAAGGGGATTCTAGGGAATGCAATAATTACTGAACTATTGCCTTAATATCCCATGCAAGTAAAGTAACACTCAAGATTCTACAACAAAGGCTCTTGCCACATATGGAGTGAGAAATGCCAGATGTCCAAGCTGGATTTAGAAAGGGAACAGGCACCAGAGATCATATTGCAAACATACACTGGATAATGGAACAGACTACGAAATTTCAGAAGAAAATCACCCTGTGTTTTATAGATTACAGCAAAGCCTTTGATTGTGTACATCACGAAAAACTATGGAATGCTTTAAAAGAAATGGGAGTGCCACAGCATCAACAAGAGGCTACTGTAAGGACAGAATATGGAGAAACCGACTGGCTCTCCATCAGAAAGGGTGTTAGACAGAGATGTATTTTATCACCCTATTTGTTTAATCTATATGCAGAACGTATCATACGGAAAATGGGATTGGATCAAGATTAAGGACGTGCAGAAATTGGAGGGAGAAATATCAATAATTTAAGATATGCAGACGATACCATATTACTAGCAGAAACCAGTAATGATCTGAAATGAATGCTGATAAAAGTTAAAGAGGCACAAAAGCAGAACTACAGCTGAATGTCAAGAAGACTAAAGTAATGACAACATCATTACTTTGAAGTAATGATAACTTCAAAGTTGATAATGAGGACATTGAACTTGTCAAGGATAATCAATACCTTGAGGCAGTCACTAACCAAAATGGAGACAATAGTCAAGAAATCAGAAGAAGGCTAGTACTGGGGAGGGCAGCTATGAGGAAACTAGAAAAGATCCTCAAATGCAAAGATGTATCATTGAACACCAAAGTCAGGATCATTCAGACCTTGGTATTCCCGATCTCTATTCATGGATGTGAAAGTTGGACAGTGAAAAAAGCAGGTAAGAGAAAAATAAACTCATTTGAAATGTGGTGTTGGAGGAGAGCTTTGCAGATACCATGGACTGCGAAAAAGACAAATAATTGGGTGTTAGAACATATTAAACCAGAACCATCACTAGAAGCTAAAATGATGAAACTGAGGTTATCGTACTTTGGACACATCATGAGAAGACCTGATTCACTAGAAAAGACAATAATGCTGGGAAAAACAGAAGGGAGTAGAAAAAGAGGAAGACCAAACAAGAGATGGATTGATTTCACAAATGAAGCAACAGACCTGAACTTAGAAGATCTGAGCAGGATGGTTTACAACAGGTGCTTCTGGAGGTCACTGATTCATAGGCTCGCTGTAAGTTGTAACTGACTTGAAGGTACATAACACACAAATGTCAGGACCGAAGCCCATAGCAGTTCTGCATGCCAGTGGCAACCTGTGGCCAAAGGTGAGAACTACGAGGAAGCCAGTGAGGCCAGCAAGAAACCCTAAGCAATAGGCCAGAAGGGCTCATGTGGTATTGCGGGACCTTTTGGGCAAACTTACTCACTGGTCTAAGAAGCAAAGGGAATCTGCTGTTCACTCGCTCACTTGTTCACTCACTCATTCACGGAAACAAACCACAAAAACTTGGTAGGAGCTGTGACTGACATCTGAATATTTGTTCCATCATGCATCAAAATCAAATAGCAAGAACATTTAGACAGCCATTCTCAGAGCATAAGGATCTTGCTGGCATGTTCTCTGGGCCAGTTTGTATGTCACACAGCAATCGTATAGAGCCTGCTTCATCAGCTGTTATTGCTTGCTCAAATTAAGATGTTGGTGTGAAGAAGTTGTGGAGAAAAATACCACACGACCAGCTCAAACCTTTTTTTTCCAGACAGTAGTACCAGCCTTAGAGAAAACTGCACTGTAAGCAATTCCACAGGAATGACTTAACTGCACCATGAAAACATTGCAGGGAGCCATTTTAAAGAAGTCTCAGCATGGAAGATCTGTGAGGCAGGTCTGAAGGCTTTCTTGGGTGAAAGCAATTGTTGGGAACCTCTGGCCTAATCAGGCCCAGCAGGGATCCTACTTTTGCCCATGAAAACCTTTTCTCCAAGCCCCGCCCCCAATGTCATATATGGTATCAGGTTTGGGGCAGGTAGATACAGCTGCAAAGGAGCCACTGAGAGCCTTAAAGTGCACTCCTGGTTGCTCCTTGGCAAGTGGGGCTTGTATTCACCACCTTTTCAGATTTCATACCAATACAAGTGCCAGTGGGACTGGTTTCACTCTGGTGCTCGCAATCAGAGCTCCAGAGTGGAGGTGATCCCTGCTGAAAGCAGGGCTTACAGCTACCATCGATCCTTTGCTCACAGAGTTTGATGTCAAAAGAAGCATGAAGGGCAAAGAAAGCTTTGAAGGGTGTGGGGGTTTAGTACCAGTATGAAGTAGCACCAGTACCAGTACTAATAACAAAGGTCTTGTACTTAGAATTTTAAATGTGTGGCTATTACAGTATGAAGGAAGGATATTTAATTCATTAACCGCCTAGCATTTAGCTCATTCTTGCATATAGCCACACCAGCAGAGTCTTTCAAACTGCAAAGGAAGTGTCAGGTAACTAACAATTTAACAAGCAGCAGCCACCATGCTGTCAGAAGGTACAGCCAGCTTTTGTATTCTCTTTAAAATCACAAAACATTGTTTTTGCAGTGAGCTGGGTAGGGAGGGCAAGGGCTCATACCTGCTGTGCTGAGTCTTGAGAGAGGCCAGGAAAACAGCAAGGCCACCTAAGTCTCAGCATGAGGTCAGCACGATCCCTTTCCTCCAGGAATCTTCCTTACCTCATGCTGACTTCAGAAAGCCTCGTCGTAGTGAGACACCATGCTGCTTTTCAGCAAAAGGGCACGAGAAGAGCCCTGCTGGATCAGACCAAAGGCCCATCGCTTCCTGCATCCTGTCTCCCAAAATAGAGGCCTCTGAGAAGATCTTCCACAAGCAGGATATGAATGCAGCAGCCCTCTTCTGCTGCAGCTCCCCAGCAACGGGCATTCAGTTGAGGTGGGCTGCCTCTGAACCTGGAGGTTCCATAGAGCCATTATGACATGTAGCCAAGTGTCTTTGGCATATGGTCAGTAAGACCCCTCACCTTTCTCCAGGGTTTTGGAGAATGAAAGTAAGACTTAAAGAATATGGTTACCAATGGCGAGATGGTGACTACATTTGTGGACATGTTTCGAGTTAAAAACCTGAAGTCATGGAATTAAAAACCACCACCACCACCAGAATTTAGCACATAAAGCATTTTGAGGTTCCAAGGGATTCACCAGGAATTCATACCATGCATGCTGTGCTCCAGATATCAGCCGGAGTGCTGTACGTGGCACCAATTAGGACCTCCAGTGCCCGGTACTGGCGAGTCTGAATGTCCTCTGTAAAATGTTTGTGCTGAGGAAATGAAGAGCATGATGATAATCCCTGCATGCATGGATGGACATGCACACTCATGCACACACACCCCCCACACTCATCATAATACAATTCCCTCAAATAGCCAGGCTGTAGGCCAACCCAAATGCCTCTCTCCCACCATGTGGCAGTTGCCTCAGCCAAAACTTGTGTGCACTGCCCACCAAAGCAGAGCTCTACCTATCCCCCATTCATCTTCCAAAAGGAAAATCACCTCACCCTGCTCCACTGCTGATAGGATATGGGTCTTACTAAATCCCATGTAATTCTTATTCCTTGGCAGCGTCCCCCGAGACACCAGTCAACGTACTTGCTACAAAATGCGTGTGTGTGTGTAGTCCACAGTTAAATTTTTTAAGAACCTTCAGAACTGGGCATATTGAAAATTATAAACGCATTCATGTGTCTGCCCCAATTACTTACCACCCAGCAGGCATTTCCCAGATCTGCTATCTTCACTCTGATCTTGTCTGCATTTTGAGGTTCCAAGGGGTTCACTAGGAATTCAGAGGTACCAAAAGCTGCCAAGACAGTTCAGGGTGGAGAACAGGGTGAAACACAAACAAAACAAAAAGCCATTGGGTGAAAGGTCCATCCACTCACCTCTTGTCACTCATTAAACTGAAAAGGCTACGAGTAGTACAGGTGTTGTTTGCGAGGCAATTTGTTGTCTGGTGGAAAACCCAAATGGTGCCTTTGTCCTCCCAACACCTACTAAAAATATTATAATAAATTAAATAGCTGACCATTTGCTGCAATTATATAAGCCTTTTTTATTTTTGTGTTTAAAATGGCTGCCAAGAAAGGAAAGAACAGCAGTCTGATAGAAAGGGTGGAGACAATGTATTTTGGGGGTGTCTTGTGAGGTAGAGAGAACCACGGAGGGGGTTCTGTGGACACCATGGAGTTGGGAAATGGCCACAACTGAGAGCCAGTGTGGTGCAGAGGTTAAGAGTGCTGGGTTAAAGCTGAGAACACCTAGGTTCATATCCTCACTTGCGTGATAAGGCCACAAAGGAAGAGTACAGGCAGGTAGCATAGAATCGCAGGGATTAGTGTCAGGAAGGCTAAAGCTGAGAATGAGCTGAGGTTAGTGAGGGATGCTAAAAGCAACAAAAAAGCTTTCTTCAGATACGTCCATAGTAAAAGACAGAGAAAGAAATGGTGGCACAGCTACTCAGTGAGGATGGCAAAATGATAACAGATGAGAAAGAAAAGGCAGAAGTGCTCAATTCCAACTTTGGCTCAGTCTTCTCCCAAAAGCAGGTCTATGACCCTCCTGGCAAACATGAAGTACAAGTTGAAGGGGCAGTACTGCAGCTTGAGAATGATAAACAAATGGTCAAGGAATACCTAATTACTTGAACTGCATTCTAGAGTAATGAAGGAACTGACTGAAGAACTCTCAGAACCACGGTCTATTATCTTTACGAAATCATGGAAAATGGGTGACATGCCAGATGACTGGAGGAGGGCTAATGTCTTTATCTGCAAAAAGGAGGAGCCTGGGAACTACAGACCAGTCAGTCTGACATCAATCTTGGGAAAATTCTGGAGCAGATTATAAAGCAGTCAATCTGTAAGCACCTTGAAAACAATGCAGTGATTACTAGAAATCAAGAACAAATCCTGCCAGAATAATCATCTCATTTTCTACCTCCCTTGCAGACTGTGGGAATATTGTGGACATAATGTATCTTGACTTCAGCAAAGCTTTTGACAAAGTGCCCCATGACATTCTGATTAGCAAGCTAGCTAAATGTGGGCTGGATGGAACAACTATCAGCTGGATCCACAGTTGGCAACAGAATCGTACTCAAGGAGTGCTTAACAATGTTTCCTTCTCAAACTGGGGGGGGGGAATAAGCGGGGTACCATAGGGCTTGTTCCCAGGCCCAGTGCTCTTTAACATTTGTATTAATGACTTGGATGAGGAGGTGCAGGAAATGCTTATCAAATTTGCAGATGACATTAAATTGGGAGGGATACCTAATACCCCGGAAGACAGAAAGAAAATTCAAAGTCATCTTGATAGGTTGGAGCATTGGGCTGAAATCAACAGAATGAAATTTAAAAGGGATAAAGTTCTGTTGTTGTTATGTGCCTTCAAGTTGATTATGACTTATGGTGACCCTATGAATCAGTGACCTCCAAGAGCATCTGTCATGAACCACCCTGTTCAGATCTTGTAAGTCCAGGTCTGTGGCTTCCTTTATGGAATCAATCCATCTCTTGTTTGGCCTTCCTCTTTTTCTACTCCCTTCTGTTTTTCCCAGCAATATTGTCTTTTCTAGTGAATCAGGTCTTCTCATTATGTGTCCAAAGTATAATAACCTCAGTTTCATCTGATAAAGTTCTACACCTAGGAAAAATAAACCAAATGCATAGGGGGATAATTGGCTCAGCAATACTGCCACACTCTTTGCATCAGATATGGCTGATTTTCCAGTCACTTCCAAAGTCAGAATGACCTTGCCTATGAGGAAGGACAGCAGTACCCCGTTTGATGCGAAACACATTCTCTTTGGAAGGCATGTGATTTTTACTCTTCAAACCTTTTGAGTTGTAGGAATAAACTATGACTCCAGCTTTAATTAAGGATAATGGTTTGCCTTTGCTATCACAACTTTAGGAAACTCTGACCAAGGGAAGAGATGCTGTATAAAAGATGGTTCACCAGCTTTTGGGCCTACATGCCTCCCCCTCGGTCACTTTGCCCTGTGAGATCATGAGGCTGAAGACAGATACTCACTGCTGGGGGAAAGAAGGCCTCCACGCTCCCGCTGGTTAGAGACACCTGACATGGCTGAGCCAGAGAAGAGGGACCCTGAGAAGCCTGAGGTTGCTGAGTCAGGGCTGAAATGGCGGCTGGCAGTGCCTGGTGGAGAGTGCCCATTGCAGCTGTCGTAAGCGTTGTGCGTGTAGAAACCAGAAGACGATGTCAGACTCTGGGGGCTGCAGGCTAGAGACCCCCCTGAGGGCTCTGCCCCTGCAACCGAGGAGACCAAGATGGGGGCTCCGCCAAGCAGGTCTGCAGAAAAGGAAAAGAGAGGGTCATGGTTTCCCAAAATTGTAAAAAGATGTGATGCAAACAGCTTTGACTCAGAAGGAACAGAGCTGCCGTTGTGCATGCCTGGGGGAAGAGGCAGGCATGAAAAGACACAAAAGAGAGAAGAGGCAAGAGGTACCTACATCCGATTCAAAGAGTTACGATTTAAAATATTCAAAAATTAAACCTATTTATTGCGGATAAGTGGGCCCCTGCAACAAAATGTTGCAGCGTAAAGTGCTTCTGTTCACTGTTTGTTTGTTTGTTTGTTTATTACATTTATATACCGCCCCATAGCCAAAGCTCTCTGGGCAGTTTACAACAATTAAAAACATTAAAAACAAATATCCAAATTTTAAAACACAAAAAACAATTTAAAAACACAAGTTAAAACAATTTAAAAACATATGTTATGTTTATATGTTTATGAGATTATTTGACTGTAACATGGCCAAAAATAACAGTGAAATCTGTTGGATACTAACTTACATTAAAGTAGGTAAAAAGATTGACCACACATACTCTAAAGACTGATGGCAGTTTACAAAAAAAAGTAAATATTTTGCCTCTGTTTTTCTGCTTCCTGCTCCCCCTACGTCATGTGCCATTCTTGTGCTTAGAGCATATTGAAGTTAGGGATCGGTGAACATTTTGCTGTTCCAGCCACTCCACTCCATTACCCCTCCCCATTCCAACACTCGGTCAGCATTCTGTGTCCACTAAACATGCTCAGTCTTCACTGGCCTGTTTTGGGATTTTTTCCTGATTTTGGATTGGGGGGGGCATGCTACATTTTGGTCCAATCTATTACATTAAAATCTTGGAATTCTAAATGGATTTTTTCAGGCAGCTCTCTCTGATTATGGTAATATTAAAAAAATAGGCAGTGTGAACCAGGAAATCACCTATCCAGAAAATGAGATGGTTCTCTCTGTACCCTTTTTTCACTGTGTCACCCTCTTCCCATTCCAGTCACTCCATTCCATTCCCCCTCCCACCAGATTGTCAGTTTTTTCCCCTCTCAGTCAGTCAACATTCCTGCCACTGAGGCCTTCTGGGGCTGTTTTGGGGCTTTCCCTCTGCACCCTAAGGTTTTCTTCTCCCTAAATCGTTTTTGGACACATGTAAACCTTGGGGCTACCTCACATCTATTGATACCTCCCCTCTTGTGTGTGGATAGTGCCATTTTGGCCATATCTCCAGGAGTATGGGAAGACTTGAACTGGAAATAGAGGGAACGATATCCAATTAACAACAGAGAGCTTCGCCTATGGGGCAGTACACAAATGCAATAAATAAATAAATATCCACAAAACATACACATCTCTGTTATCAAAGAGAATGTTAGGTTAGAACCTTTCTACGTGTAATTTTCCTATACAGATATTTTTTTTTATGGTATAAAGAAACATTCACTCATGAAAGCCTTCACCCGCAGACTGAAGTGGTATTGCCTAGACACAGGTTAACCCCCTGAGAACAAGGCTTATGTAATTACATAAAAATGCACACATATTTCAAAACTAGTCACAATTTTCTTGCCAGTGTGAATAATTCACTTTAACAATTCACTTTGCATTTTGAAAACACAACAAAAGATCTGTGACTATTTAAAACCTGATGTGGCCATGGCTACAAATTGTACACACTGGCAAGGAAATTGTGATCTGTTTTCAAACTGCACTATATATAGTAATAAGATTTTTGGATGTTTCATGAATGCTGTTCATATGTCAATAATTATAAGTAGATTTTTCTACCTTAACCCACTGAGTAAGGTTTTCTAGAACCTTGGTTACTTTGTCTTACTCCCAATAAAAAATATTTTGTGGTACTAAACAGTGTGTGCACAGAGACAAGCATGCAGAACCAACACAGGTCCCATCTGCATTATATATTTAGAGCAGTATCGTACCACTTTAAACAGTCACGGCTTCCTCCAAAGAATCCTAGAAACTGTAGTTTGTTAAGGGTGCAGAGAGTTATTAGGAGACCCCTACTATTCCCCCTCCAGAGTGACAATTCCCAGAGTGGTTTAACAATCAATCCCCCTTCCCAGGGAACTCTCGGAAGTGTAGTAGGCTGGATAATTACCCTTATAGGGTTGTTGCATATGACAAGTGATCAAGAGAGGTAAAAACGGAAGTCAAACTTCCAACAGGCAATGGCTGCTTTTGCATGTCACGGCAAAACAATAAACCACAGCTTACTGTGCATGAGCTGATTCAGCCTACTTTGCTTCTGCTTGCTAGCACTGGAGAGAAACAAACCATGAACCCTGGCTTAGCATTACATCCAAACCTGGGATTGTATTGTGGTTTGTTTCAATCCAATCAATCCACAATGATAAACCAATCTGTTCTTGGCTTATCAATAATGGTTTGGAGTGGAAACAAACCAAGATCCTTGGTTCAGATGGAACTCAAAGCCAGGGACCTCACTTTCCTCCATGTACTAGCTGGGAGGAGCAAAACAGCCCAGATAAGTGCCTTGACAGTAAAACATTAACTATAGTTTATTGTGACATGCAAACTGGATCAATGAAAATGCCGGTGACAAACAATGTAAATGCAAACATACAAGAGTAGAGAAGGAGTGAAGACACACAAGTTTAAATCTTTAAGCTGTGCAAAAGGGTGTGAGAGGAAGTATGCAAACAGAAGGCACTGGAGATGTTCAAGTGAGTCTGTCAAGCCTCCAGGCTTGACTTACACAAGAGAACTGGCTACGCACAACAACAGCTTGCACCGAACTCCGAACCTCACCTGGGGCCAGTGTGGACTCACTGGCATCACCGGCTCCTGTGGCTGCCAGTTCCTCTAGCTGCTGAAGGTCCTGAAGCCGTTCTGCCAGGAGCTGGCTCTGCCGTTTCTGCTTTCTCTTCAGTTTTTTCCGCTTGTTCTTTGAAAGCTTCCCATTCTGGAAGATCAGATGGTCCCATGTCACAGGCCTGCTACTCAGAATTCCAAGGCTGCATGGGAAAGGTGGTATGTGTTTTGGGGCAGCCAGGGGTGGAAGGGAGAGGCATACAATGGAGCCACATGCCAGCCTGTGATGTCTGGGGCCGAGAAGGGGAGAATTGGAAGAGCAAACCAAGGGAAACATCTGGGAACAAATGGAAGTGTCAGTGGGCAGTGCCAGTGCCCAAAGCAGCAGGGTGTAATTTCACACCAAAACACACAATGTGCAAGAGAGTAGCTGTGTGCAAACAAATTGGGAGGGGGAGAGGTGCAACAAATGTATGTAGCACAAAAGGCACTGCAAGTATGTAAAAGGCACAGGGAAATGTATAAACAGGACAAGTGTTATGTGTGCAAGAGCAGGTAAGGAAATGGCTGGAAACTAATACCTAGTGCTCAGTGGGGTGTCTGGGCTGTCCACTTCAGATTGCAAGGTGGGTTCCCACAACTGAAATGTTTCTCCAAACAAAACAAAACAACACAACAGAATACTAGCATGTCACATAGAAAACTAGCATGTCAAGGAAGAAGGCTAGGTCAGGCTCCTATCCCATATAGAAAATGATACATTTTCTATATGTAGGTATTTATTTATGGAGGTATATTTTAATTAGTTGAGCACCCACTGCAATCTGAAGTGTACAACCCAGAGACCTCACTGAGCACTAGACCGAAGTTGCAAATATCCTGCGGGGAAGCAGGGACCTGTGTAAGGTTGCAGTCAAAATGGAGGATCAGAGTGAGAAAGGCATGAGGCATGCAAGAATTCGGTCTATAAAACAAGCTGGGCCCAAAGCCAGACCAAATGCAGGACAGCGGTCACTCAGGCTGATAATATATTTAGGGGTACCAGGAAAACAATGTGCAATTAAAATACTGAGCCCCATCATTCTTTGTGATCCTAGAAAGGATGGGGGGGCACACTGCATAGAACTGCTGGTTAAGGTTACAAAACAGGTGTGGCTAACTGCAGGCTGCAAACAGCCCAACAAAAGGTTTTGGGTGGCCTGCAGGGACCCCCAACAATTCTGTGGTGATGATGATGGTGATGATCTAAGTGCCCTTGGGAAATTTTCACCGTTTTTTAAAAAAAGTCCCAAATTGATTATTTGATGTTGCTGCTTTTAGGCGCTCCACTGACAGTACTATTCATTAACAACCTGTTCTCTTCACTCCTATTTGCTGTTGGTTGCATTGTTGCTTCCACTGTGATGTCTTATCAGCCAATGATTGATTTCTCAAAGTGGGAGAAACAATGCAGCCAGCAGTGAACAGAAATCAAGTGAATAGAAACAACAGGAATGAACAGAAGTAATGAACGCAGCATCACCCATTGATTGCAAATGAAATTGTATATGGAAAAAAAGAGGGGCTTTGAAGGAATAATGAGGACAAATAATCAGTTAAAAATTAATTAAAAGAAAGTACAAATAGAAGACATTTCAAGAAATTAAGGAATGGACTTGGGATGGAAGTAATAATAATTTAATTATTTAAAAATAAATAAAACAAATAGAACTTGGGATGGAAAGAAAAAGGTATTAATTTTCTACTATGGCCATGCCCACTGTACCATGCAGCCCTCCTGAGGCCTCCAAGACTACTCATGAGGCAATGTGGCCTTGGCCCAAAAAAGGTTAGCCACCTGGCAGTTAAATGCCTTGGGTCAAGCCTGGCTGGACTAAAGCAGAAACAGCAAATAAATGACATACAGAAAGAAGGGTCTGCTTGGTAGCGGAAGCACAAACTCTTCGAGGACATACCAAAGGCATGAAGAGAGTGCAACTGGGAATGAGAAAACAAATAAACCGTAATGGTTGTGCGAGGAGGTACTATCTTGCACTTCTGCAAACAAAAAGGGATACCCGTGTGCGTGCAGGGCGATGTGTGTGTGTGTATGCACCCAGGTATTTTTAAGGTGGAAAAGCAGAGCAAGCAGACAAGTGTGAAAAAACAACAAAGAAAAGCTGTGGTATGAGCATATGAAGCATGATCCTTTCACTTTCCAGCAAAGCTGAGCAACAATCAATGCACTATCCAATGCAAGACAGCAGCAGGGGCAACGACGGGACATCAGCAGCAAGATCTTAAGGGAAGATTTCTATGCCATGTTTATCTACATGCAAACCCATAAACCTGTATTCTTTCACCTTTATAGGTGTATGTGGAAGCCATGTTACAAAATATAGGCTTCATAGTAAATGAGATATTGGCCCATGTGTACAGATTACAGGAAGGAACAGGCTCAAAGACACAAAACTCCATCATGTGAACCAAATCTCCATCCTGCAGCAGCTTTAGGCTGCAATCCTATACACATTTACCTGGGAGTAAGTCTCACTGAATCCAATGGAACCTACTTCTGAGTAGACATGTATTGGATTGCAGCCTTAGTGTCTCACAAGGAAGCAGGTGAGCAAGTTGGTTGCACTTCCTCTTGCCCTGCTTCTGGTGCAATGTTCAAAAAGGAACTTGTTTGCTTGGTTTTTCTAAGAGAATAGCATGACTAGCTACATTTTTGGCATGGATGAAAGGCACAAGATTTTGTGTAGGGGTTTTGTGTGTTTTTTGGTCTAAGGCAGCCTTTCCCAACTAGTGGGCCACCAGATGTTGTTGGACCACAATTCCCATCTTTCCTGACCATTGGCAATGCTGGCTGAGGCTGATGGAAGTTCAACACCAACAACACCTGGTGGCCCACTAGTTGGGAAAGGCTGGTCTAAGGAGTGTAAGACCCATAGGCAAGGCATCTTCAGAGGGCCCCTTAACCTGTAAGAAAAGGGGCCTGCAAATTAAGAATTATCACACTGCCTCTGACCTTCATGGGTGCTCCATGCGGTGAGAATGGCAGCATTGTTAGGACAATGAACCCTTTGTTGGACTTAGGGTACTGGCAAAAGCCCAGCATTACCACCATCTGCACCCAGCCATGTGCTAGTTATATCAGAAGTGTGGTAAGACTATTAGCCCGGTTTCAAATAGGCTACTCACAATTCAGCATTCCTCCAGTTTCTTTGGCTAACCAAGTAGAAATCAGGCCTGTCCCTTGCCTAATCACTTTTTTTATGTGCCGGGTGGACTGGAAAAACAGAAAAGGGCAGCAGAATATATAGCAGGATGGGGAACCAGCTGCCCTCCAACTACTGCTGGATTCCAACTCCCATCATGTCTGACCACTGACCATACTGTCTGGGGCTGATGCGAGTTGGAACTAACAACATCTGGAGGGCCACAGGTTCCCCATCCCTGCTATATAGGAAAGGTCTGCTTTCCAGGGTCTCTGGCAGGAAGTTCTTCTGTCTTGAAATACCTTAAAGGGGGATTGTACCCGAAACCTAATAAATGCAAAGCATGTGCTGTACAACTGATCTATGGCCCCTCCTGGTACACAGAGGTATCAGTTTGACATATGGCAAAACATATGTTCTGTCTGCACTGGGCTGTACCACTTTTGAAAATGCGTGTACTGTATTCATATAAAAAATCCTAATAAACTGTATTGCAGGGGAGGGTGAACTCACAGAGGGCAAGTTCAGGATTAATCTGCATGCCCATCCCTACCTTATTTTGGTATGTTATGTTTCACACAAGTACTTCTGTCCTTCCTCAAGTGATACAACTTGAACCACGTGGGCACCATGGTTGGAATGTTGGAAACTGCCTTATAGCAGGTCAGACTATTGGTCCATCTAGCCCAGGATCAGCTCCTCTGATTAGCAGTGGCTCTCCAGGGCCCTGGCAGAGGAGGGGCTTTCCCATAATCTGCAAACTGTTCCTTTTAATGGGAAATGCCAGGGACTGAACCTTGGACCTTCTGCATACAAAGCACGTGCTGTTCTACTGAGCTGTGTTCAGCTAAGGCAACCCTATTTTAAAACTATAATTAAATACACCCGGCAGCTGAGATCTATGCAAATTTGCTTTCCCTGCTTAGCATACCAAGCACAGAATTCTTGGTTTATAGTTTACATTTGGGTGTGGGTGGGTGAGTGCAGAAATCTACATACCCTAAACACTGATGAGGAAGGTAACGGAGCTTGGGTGGGGGCAGTAAAAAAAAAATAATCTCAGGATTATGCTTGGAAAGAAGAGACCTGAACAGAACAATATTTGATAGACCTATTGGTGGCTAGACCCTTCACTATTATTATTACATGAGCACTTTTAGTCAATTAGTTATTTTTAATATATATGCTTTTAGAATTGTAAGTTGCTTTGAGACATCTTTGTAGTAAGTGACAAATAAAATAAAATAGTAATAGAAATATCAATACACATTAGCTAAAGTTGCAATCTTCATGCTCAGAGACAATAACTTTTGATAACCATACGCTTGGGAATCAAGCCTTGTTATGAACCTTCCTGAAGCACCCACTGACTGCCATTATTATGGAGAATGAAGAATGATGGACTGTCAAGCTCACTCCAGCACTGCAACCCTCTTCTTCCCACCTGCTCCAAAAGACAAGGCCAGAGGTGAAGTAACCAGAGGTGGCTGTCTTGGGAAATGGAGTTTGGGTGCTGTTAAGGTCAGAGGCATGGGAGACAAACAGTTCTGTTCCATGGGGCAGAATCAACCAGCAAACTGTTCTGCACAAGCCGCCTCACTGGCATGAACGGGGGGGGGGGGGGGGAGTGGGTAGCGAAGTACACTCGCTAATGTGCCGTTAATGTGAGAAGGAGAACTTTTTCCAGTTGAGGCCATCCTGGAGTTGCCCTGGGCTACGTGGATGAGCTATGCTTTGCATGCAAAAGGCCACAGGTTCAATCTCTGGTTATCTCCAGCTAAACAGGTCAGGTAGCAGGTGATGGGAAAGACTGCTGCCTATAACCCCAGAGAGCTGCTACAAATCTGAAGAAACAAGACTGGACAAGATGAACAAGTAGGCAGATGTAGTACAAGCTTCCAATGTTCCCCCTCCCCTTTCATATGCACCCAGGATTACCTTACCTAGAGTCCAACAAAGCCAAGTCACTAAAACCTGGCCTGAGAATAGCACAAATAAGGCTGTGATGCTCTGTTGGTTTTTGTATCCAAAAATAACTGGAAAGATCTTTTGCCCTTGAGAAAAATTGGCCATGGTTGGTTCCATAAACCTGGACTGCTGGGGAATACAGATGTGACCACGCTGAGATTTTTGTAAAACCAGGGGAGTGACCCACCCATCTACACAAGGCCATAAGCAATTCTAAACTTCGTTTTTTCCACCACCCTTGGAGTAGCGGTGCCAAGAAGGGACTTACCAGGCTCTCCTGGGGTGCTGAGCTGACTGAGGGAAGAGGTGCACAGATGGAGTGAGGAGAGAAAAAGAGGGAGAAAAAGAGACAGGAATGATTCCCAGAATCAAACAGCCAGAAAATCTAAGGCACACAAAGATCAATCAGTAATGCTACGAAGATACATAAGGGAGAGGATCTGGGAGGCAGCCAAGATCCCTAGCACAGGTGGATTAACATTTTAGGCAGGGCTGCCATTCCATGGCTTGAGGAGTGACATCATGATTCTTGCTCACTGTCTCTGTCCCATCTTTTTAAAAAATTTGCTACCCTAACAGATAGACACACACACACACAAATTATCCCAGAGTTCTGCCACTATGGCTATGCTTAGCACAGTCCTGAATAGGTAGTTTCCACTTCTGGTGATCCTTAACACAGTTTGAACCTTATCAAATAAATATTGCAGAATTTCTGGGTTGCAGACTTCCACCAGGCTACAGTTCCTACATACATGTTCCTTCATTACAGTTCTCCACTCCTAGGGCTTGTGCGTTTGCTACAATTCAAGATCCTAAGGATCTTAGCTCTCATTTACAAATACATTGTGTTTCCAGCTCTTGTGGCTTCAAAAATACATTTGAAAGCATGTGACAAATGCCTGGTGAAATCTCAGAATAGGGCTGATTTCTAGTGATTGAAGGAACAGTGGTTCATGGCACTTGCCCAGTGCCTCATATTTCCCAAGGGCTAACTAAAGGAGAATGACTGACAGAAAACAAGAGATGGAAATCTGCTTCATCTGAGTATGCAAGGTATAGAGGGGTCCATTTTCTTGATGCAGGCATTGAGACACCTCAGTGAAGAATTCCAATGTTTAGCACAGAGCATGCACAGCCCAGGCCACGCTTGGAACCCTCCCTCTCCTTCAAGTCTTTCAGTTCTTATACTGTCTCCTAAACATACACATTGCATCATCTTCATTCCCTTCCTTATAATTCTCTCCATCTCCTTCCCATCTCACCTCTTTTCAGACATCTGTCACTCACATCCACCCTTTGCCACAGAGATAGAAGAGATTATAGAAGGGGAATCTGTGGCCCTCCAGATGCCGTTTAGACTATAAATCCCATCATCCTTGCTGGTTGGATGGGAGTTGGAGTCCAACAACAGCTGGAGGATCACAGGTCCTCAATCTCTGGACTAGAGCAACACACAGCCATGAACGTCTGATGGCAAGAAGTAAGGAGAATGGGGAGAGCTACTATAAATTATATGTACATGTGTGTGTGTGTGTTTATATATGCATACACATATTAATATATCTGAGAGAACTATTTTCCTTCCTTTCTTAATTTTGGTGCCTTCTGCCATGCTTAAGGCAGCCTCTCACTATATCAAGTGCAGGAAACCTTTAGCCTTCCAGATGTTGTTGAACTACAACCCCCATCAGCCCCAGCAAGCATGGCCAAGGATGATGGGAGCTGTAATTCAGCAACATCTGGAAGGTCAGAGGTTCCCCATACTTGTACCATATGTCAAGCCACTTCCTGCAACATATTTTAGGGTGCAGTCTGGGGATCAGCAACTGTGATTCCCGAGGCCAAATCCGACTCCATGAAATGTACCAGCTGGGCCCTCCAGTTGCCAAGTCAGACGGAAGATGCGTGGGTGGAGTGATAGCAATGGGACTTTCTGACAATTCAGTTGCAGGAAGAGAATGTGGGTTGTATTCATCTAAGTATATTCAGAATAGATCCACTGAAATTAATGGACCTAAGTTAGTCATGTTTATTATTTTCAATAGGTCTACTCTGAGTAGGGCTAACATTGGATACAACCTTGTGTGTATGTCTGCAATCTCCTTTTATAGTAAAAATAATTGCCAGCCAGGAGTCCAGCCTTTCATAAACCACTCTATTATCAGTTTTCCTACACTTACCACCAGTTGGCTCTCCTCTATCTCACTCCACAATTCAGCCAAACCTTTTTTCCCGTTTTATGCTTTGTCAAGGATTTGCTGGACACTTTGAATTCTTCAATAGCACTGTATGTGTGCTATCAGACCTTCTCCCCCTTGCCCCCTTTGATTCTGTTAAGTAATCTTCACCCATAAACTCAGGAACTATTGCACTGTTATTTTTTAAATCAATCAGATGGAGATGCTTGCTTGGTTTCTTGCTAGTCTCCGACTTCTCCACTTATCAACTCCTGTCTTGCCTGTCTAAGGCAGACAGAGAGAATGGAGCCAATGATTATCCTCTTCTTTATAAAGAAGAGGTGCCTATATGAAGATAAGGAATACAGGTAGCATGTGATTATTTACCTGCAGAGCCAGAAGGGGGAGGCCCCCCAGCTTGTTGCCAGATCGTGGCCTCAGCTGCCAGACGCCGCACATAACCTTCATCTACACAAAGCAGGATGTTCTCTGGCTTTATATCCGTGTGGATTATTTTGCACTTAGTGTGGAGGTAGTCGAGGCCCTGCAATACCTGGGAAGGGAGATGCATTTTCAAATGCAGAATTCCGGGGTTTCTGTGTACAGAGGTTGTGGTATCAGGAATTATGGAGCTTGAACTAGAAATCTCACAGCCTGGGACTTTGTTAGCCACAGTAGAACCTTGCTATAATGTGGCTTGCTGAACCGCAGATTCAGATATACTACACAGGTATGACAATGTCCCATGAGTAAAATGCTATTTACAGAACGTGGCTTTCGTTATAACACAGAAGCCCTATAACGTGGGCACTTTGTCCCCCAACCCACACATTACAGCGAGGTTCTACTGTACAATGGAGTGTGAGTGTGTACTCAAGCCACAGAATCCTCTTTGAGAGGAGATGGAAACAGGTGCATGCAACATCAGCCTCTTCGACTAGCAGGCCGTACAAAGTCTCTGGAAAGGCCAACCTGTTATAAATACCAGGAAGCTGCTCTCATGCACCAATTAACATTGCAGTAGCCAGTGCAGTATAAAGACTGAGCCCCCGGTTGAATCTTGTCTCAATGAGTGACCTTAAGGCAAACCACTCTTTTAGCTTCTACCCATCCTCTGCCATGCAAGGATAATAATCCTGACTGTTGTAACAAAATCATGTGTGAAGCTCAAACTTACCAGACTATATGAAGTTCAAACTTCAATCGACAGACTTCAGGGGACCCACCTCTGAAAGGGCTAGATTTGGGAATGGTTGGCCTAGGTCCCAATCTATGCCCAATAGGTAGTCTCCTGTTCTGCTCCATTCACCTGAATCCCTTTCTCCCTCTCCCCAACTGCATGTCCCCTTGTGCTTTTTCAAAACATTTTTCCTACCCCAGAAGACAAAGAAGAGTGTGGAAAGCCACTGCATTTCCATTGTAACGGTAGGTGCTCCCTCTGTCACAGTCTCCGATACAGAGCCTCCCTTATTCAGAGCAGACTTAAGAGCTGCACCATTTCAGAGTACAGGTGAGGCAGTGGTTTGAATGCTTCCTTGCCATGAAACAACTCCCTGCATGTGAAAATGTAGTGTGTCAGGGTGAATTCTAGTCTAGCCTTCACCCTGATGTCCTAGCTTTCCATATGCAGAGATCGGGGTTCTTTCTCCTTTCATGGGAAGCAATGCAACATGCAACTTCCCCCTAGTGGTCTGAAATGATACAATCTAGAAACGATTTAATCATGTTTTTATTTCCCCCCAACCCATTTGCATTCCAGCACAAATCATAGAGCTCCCTGGGTGTAACTTGGTCCACCTCCCAGTTATTTTGAGGATAATACAATAAAAGGATATATTGTAACCTAAATTTGAGCTGCCTAAATAAAGAATGGTAGGAATGATTCTGATGGTAGAAAGCAGACCACTACCCCTGAATTTACATTGAAATCTACTTTTACCTGCCGTAGGATGCTCTTGACACAGGGTATAGGAAGCCCTTGATAGTTGGATTTGATGATCCATTTCAATAGCTGGTGCCCTAAAACCTCAAGGACCATGCAGACATCTGGGCAGGGGCCAAGTCAAGGAGACACAGTAAACTAGAACAAATTTTCTAGGTGTGAGCAATGTATCAGAACACTATTCCCAGGTGTGAGCAATGTACCAGAACTCCTTTTCTTCAGATTATTAATGTTTTGAGGGTTTTCAATCTTAAAATCAGATATTGGGGGAAGCGGAGAGAGAGAACAAAAGGTGCCAGTGTTCAGCAGGGGGAAGAATGCTCGAATACAGATTCCTAGAGACACTTGGCTATTGACAACTGGCCGTTATGTGAAAAACAAGCATCTCCACACAACCATAAAACTGGGATTCCTTTTTAAAGCATCCCATGTAAAAGATGGGGCAGGGGTAACCGATTTGTAGTGAACTATTGTCTGTTCGCTGCTTTTTTGGTGTGTTTATTAAATATGATAGATGTGTACACCAGGAATAGCCAGTGTGTACCCTTCAGATGATGTGAACTAAAACTCCCATCATCCTTGACAACTGGCCATGTTGACTGGGGCTGACAGGAGTTGTAGCCCAAGACATCTGGAAGGCTCTACACTGGCTACCCCTGATGTACACTAATAACAGGGAAGGAGAAGCATGCAGTTAGAATGCAGAAACAGGGCTATTTATTAAATGACAGGGAACTGTAGAGGACAGGTAGCCTTGTTACCGTTTTATCAGGTCCCCACCCTTACACCATTTATTTTTTCAGAGGCTTCATGAAAACTCCTGCTAGAATGGAAAAGCAAAGAACACAGCCACCATTAAAAAAAAGTTCTGAAAATTCTGTGTCTCTGTATGCTGAAGAATGTTCTGGCCATAACCAGATGTGTTACAGCTGCTAGTCAACAGATGCCTCTGACATTGCACAGCCACAGTAATCACAACATTCCATATACCCATCATGGATGTGCTAATTTTTCCAGCAAAAATGTACTGCAGTTTATAACCGGCCAAAGTACTATTCCTCCTCACAGGGGCATGAGCTGGAGGGAAATTCTCTGTAGCCTAGCAATAGCTGTGTCTCTATTCAACAATAAAATAATGTGAAACAGGCTGCAACCATTTATGCACATCCTCGTAGGCCTGATCCAGACAGAAAATTCATCGCTTGCTCAAATTGTCTCTGGACTGTATCACTTCAGATAGTAGGAGGTAGGCTCCAGGACTCCAGCAAAGAAAAAATATCCTGTACATACTGAACCACAAGTTGGCAAAAAGAGTTGACCTTCTAAATGTGCTCACTTTTTATGTGCGTGGAGAAGTTGGGGCTGTTCTTTGTTTTGTTTGGAAAACATTCCATCTTGCAATCTCCTACATGTGGTCTAAAAAGTAGTAGGACAGTTTTCTTTAGGCCAGGCCTTTCATCCAAATCAAATACTTTTTGAAACCACATGTTTGGAACTCAAGAGTGGTTCCCAACATAATCTGAATGGGAGCAGTCATTATTTTCTGGGTCTGCCTGTGGAAGGATACGGACACCATTGATCCCTGAGATCTTGAAGTCATCAATCAATTGGACAATGTTCTCACGCTTAGGGTCACTCGGATCGGAGTCCCGCACCTGGAGGGTGAAAAAGAAGACTATCAGGTAAAAGGGGGGAAATTAAGAACCAACTATAGAAGCCAAAACTGGGCTAAAACTGCTCACCTCTCCAGGTGCTAACTAGCATATTTGTGTGGGATGGGGGAAGAAGCAAGGATTACTTGAAAACTTCTTGAAATGTCAGAACAGCAAGCACAGACTCTGTGGTTCTACACAGCAACTGCTCTAGGGTTGTTGGGAGTTGGCCCTCTCATAGTCATACACTTTTCATACTACTTCGAGGCAGCCTTTGCCTACCTGGTGCCCTCCAGATGTTTTGGATTAAAATACCTATAAGCCCCAGACAGCATGACTGTGCTGGCTGGGACTGATGGGAGTTGTGGTCCAAAGCATCTGGAGAGCATCCGATTAGCAAAGATTACTCTAAGGGATCTCTAGAGAAGAAACTGTGTGACAGCAAAAGGTGGTATCTAGATGGCAACCACATTCAAAGGAAATTGATCAAGGAGTGTGGGTAGGGGAAAGCAGAGACTGGAAGTGTTTCACCTATTCAATTAATCATCTGACCCCAGGCTCTCCAAGGTTTAGGCCCAGAAAAACAGTGTTCAATACCAAGGCTGAACTTGGGAGCACATGAAATAATAAACAGTGCCTTTGAGATATGATTCTTTCCCAACAGCACACAGCCATGCAATGGTAGTTTATGGGTCAGGGCACCCAAGGAATGGAGTTTCCAGATATGCCTAAATCCCATTACCTCCCTCCCCTTTTTAAATTAAGGACTTCCACCATTTTTCAAGAGGAGAGCAGTGCCTCCAGAATTGGGGAAGTGGATGGGACAAGGCGGAAAACTCACACATTTCAGCAGCTTTATCTCATCCACGGCTGTCTCTGTATAGTGCACAGCGCTCTTCACCACCTTGAGAGCCACAAAACGCTTCCGTCTTGGGGGCGTAGAGAGAAAGGGGGGACTGGTTAGTCTTAACTCCCCCTTCCCACTTTGTTTTAAAATTTACATTCCACTTTATAGTCCCAACAGCAGCCTCGAGATTTCTCACAATAAAGCAAATTAATAAGACGTCGTAGTGAATTTTAAAAAGCATTAAGCAAGCTAATAAAAGCAAAATGGGAATACTTAATAATTTACACAGTAAAAATCAGCACTCTCCTCTGAGTATCATGCCCACCCCCTCCTTGGCCACATGCACCCAGAGAACCCTCAGATGCTCATGGGTCTGCCAGAGATCTAAGAACACAGATTAGGCATCCTTTTGCACCCAGCTTTCCTTTTGTGCTTACAATCAGCAGGCTGGTTAGAAAGGCTGGATTTTCCCCCAACCTTTGCATCTTACTGATGTTAGCTATTCTGGAGTATCTAATTACAGGTAGAAGCCTACAATCCTGTGAATACGCTCTGGATTCTTGTTCCCAATCTTATCTGTCCTTGTGCTAAGGACCTATTGTAGACTGGGTAAAAAGAAGAAAGAGAGTATCCACAAAGATGTCCCTTTATCTAATTACTTCTATCTACTTAGTTTATTAAATGTTTCACTAGGCTTGTAAGATGACTCCCAATTGTATGCTAGTAAGCTGTACTGTATTTGATGTGAATTTTGTATATACTCTTTTGAGATTTATTTATTTATTGTTGGCTTGGTATATTGTTTTGGTATTTTGAATTGTGTTTGACATTTTTTGCTCATATTTTTTTAGATTCCTTTGTAAGTTGCTTTGAGTTTCATTCTGAGGAAAAAAAGCAACCAATAAATATTATTAAAATTGCACATAATGTGTAGCTTCAAAGGGTCTTTTGTGCCAACGAATAACTGCAAAGGAAAAAAAAATCAAAACAAGCTTCTAGTCCTCAGAGCAGCAGAAAAGTCATGAAATATAAGCCCTCAGCACATTCTTCTCCTCCCTCCTGCTCCATATTCCTATCTATATGATATAAAAAACAGTACCCATGCACTTCTGCTTTCTTTTCTCCTTCTACATACACTCCAATGTATGCTCCATAATCTAATCAGTCTGAACATATTACTTTATTTTTCAGAGAAGTGAGGGACATTGTACTAGTCCTCACTCTTTAGTAGAGGACAGAAATGGAGTCTGTCTCCTGCCTCCCAGTCGCCCAATACTCACTGAATGTCCCAACAAAGCCAGACAGTAGAAAAGTGCCCCCAGCCGAGTTTCCGCACCACATGGTAGCGCCCATTGAACAGGTCCCCAATCTTTACTGGGTAATACCCACCTAGCGAGGAGACAAGAGGAAGCTAGTTAATTATACCAGTCGCCAGAGGCATGCCAACACCCCCAGAATTGCCTCACTAGTTGAGACGACAGTCTTATTTCCAGTCTTTTCTGCCCTTGTGCTAAGGACCTAGGACTGGGCAAAATGCACACAACGTGCAGCTTCAAAGGGGATTTTGTGCCAACTAAGAACCACAATGACCAAAACCCAAACAACAACAAAAACAGCATTTGGAGGACTACAAATTCTATCAGCCGCAGCCAACATGCCAGAGGTCAGGGATTATGGGAGTTGTAATTCAAACAACATCCGCAATGTTGCAGGTTTTCCACTCATGATCTAGTACTGTATGCAGGCAACTTCTAAAGTTATTAGTACAGTTTTGTTGTTATTCTTTAGGAACATAAGAGTGCACCCTGTTAGATCTGACCTAGGGCCTATTTAGGTTGTCCTCCTCTGTTTTCTGCTCTCAGCATCTGGTACCCAAAATAATGCTGCCTATGACTATTTAACCCCCCCCTCACAATCCTGGATGGAGAGGCCGTCCCAGCCCCAGCTTGGGAGAAGAATAGCACATCCCACTCCCCACATTGCCCAAATACCTCGGCAATAATCTCGGGGGTCCTCTTGTTCCTCATCATCAGATCCCAACAACCCTCCTCCAATCACAGCAGGGAGAGGCAGGGGAGGTATTGGAGGGGTGCATAGAGCATCTTCTGAACAGGATGGACTCAGTGGCCTGGAAGGGGGGGTTGTGGGCGGGAGGAGAGAGAGATTGAAAGAAACTTGTCAAAAGCCACCATGAGTATCTCCAACTCCTAGCATTGTTATTCAGGCCTATCTCATTTTTATTCTATGTCTCTAGTTGGGAGCAGCAGCTTACACAGACATCTTTTGCCTATTTCCGACATAGGAAGAACCACACGGGTATTGTCACCCTGACAGAAGCTAAATTTAATCAACTGTAACTTTATTTGTTCACACTTAATCCTCTTATCTCCCTCTCTGTCAAAATTTAAATGGTAACCACCTCAGGGTAGGGATCTATATTTTAGGCTTACATTACTTTGTAAAATACCATGTACATCAATGACACTAAAAATTAAATAAAAATACCATCTTCTTTTGACAATATTTTGTACTTACCTACTGCCTTCTTGTCCCTCTTGCGTTGTTTCCCCCATCTCCAAAGATAACGGACAAGCATAAACTGGAATTAGCTGGCAGAAAGGGTCTAAGTCCCCCTATCAACTGCTGTTGATCTTCCAGCTCTTGTCTGAGGAAGGTGTGTATTGGAGGGGGGAGGGAGAGAATCTGCTCTGTTCCTGATATTTTCCCCAGGGAAAAGATATTCCTCAGAGGAAAAGTGCCCAGATCTGGGCAGGGGCTGCTGATTCTAGCGCAAATGCCAGGCTGGCCTTGGGATGGTGGCGGAAGACTCTGCCTAAGCAGAACATGCTGGTGGCTGGGCACCTTATCTGTCCCACATGCTCCCCTCATTAGTAAAAGAGGAATTAATACTTTGTGAGCTCAGAACCCTCCTCCCTGTCAGAGCCCAAATGTGCACAGAGACAAGAGGCCAACGGGGGTTTAAAAATAGCCCAACAGCCCCTAGCAGCAGCTGCAGCCCGGGATGGGAATGGCATCTGGGGGTGGGATGGGACCAGCAGGGGAAGGCAACCAGCCCTACACGGTTTGGGCCTAGCTCACAATGAGGTGATAGACCTATGTCCAGACCATACTGCTGCAGGCATGGCCTTGCATGACTGGATGCTCTTCCATACAAAAAAAATTAAAATCCCTGTCAGCTGTCAGGGAGAAGAGTTTTAGCACAGCTTTACTGTAATGTGCTAGTTTCCTATGGCAGGAGGATTTTTCTTTTTGGTATGGAGTAACATTCAGTTGTATAAGCCCCTACCTGCAATTTAAAAGTGGTACAGCCCAGAATCAGGTTTATCACCTCAGTGTGAGCTAGACCTTAGTTCGGCATCTTCCCCCAGAGAACCAAACAGCCTAAAGATTTTTTTTCTTCCTAGGATCTGGGTGAGATTCACAGCTAATCGGTCTCAATTGCCACCATAGATCACTCTGAAAAAGATATATCTGGCAAGTAACCTATGCTACCATTTCCATCACCCTCAGATGGGGCTTTATCCTCATGCCTGTAAAAAGGCCTCTCGGCACCAGCACTGTTACTTTATCACCCACACTTTCCTCAGGCACCTAATTAAGGGATTCTCTCCTTGACAAAGGGACACAGTAAACTCAATTTTGCACACAGCCAGTTTCATAAATTTGATTTTGGCTTTGGCTTCTATCCCATACACAAGACCAAACTACCCGTGGTGATCTGCATCGTAAGGCTAAGTGGTAAAGAGAAACTACCCCAAAATCATCATACCCAAACCATGCAGATTTCTTAGGTAAAAACCCACCTCCCTCTCGCTTATTTAAAATACGCTTTTCTCCTTAAGTAGGCAGGGGACCTACTCATATCTGTTTTGATTCCCCTAGATAAGGCCCAAGGTTGATTTGAGCCACAGCTGACTAGGGCTTTCTGCATCAGCTCAGATTAGCTAATGACCACTGCAGCAACAGTAGGAATCACCTCATCTTAGGGCAGCCTTCTCCAACCCAGTGCCCTCCAGATGTTCTTTAGACTACAACTCCCATCAGCCCCAGCTAGTAAGGCTAGTGGTCAGGGATGATAGAAGTTGTAATCCATCAAAATATGGAAGGCACCAGGTTGGGGAAACCTGTCTTAGGGGGCTTCTAGCTTGGTTTACTTGTCTGAGTCATCTGGATCTCCTAGCCTGTCACAGCCACCCTGGTTCAAGAGGCATCCAATCCATGTTCATGAGCTAAGGCCCCCTAAAAGCCTTACATATGTATTGTGGCATAGATGTTTGCAGGCCGTAGCTTATTTGTACAGCATTAGCAATGTCACACTGCTTTTCAACATAAGTAACAACAACAAAAGTTCCCTACTCCCAAAAGTTCACAATAAAAATGTTGATGAGAGGAGGAGAAGCAAGAGGAAAATGGCCCAAGGCAACCAAACACAGCTGCTCCTCTGTAGGCTTTGTTGCAGCTGGGGAGGAAAGACTGATGTGCTAAGCCTTCAACATCAGATACCTGAATCACCTTATCTACCAATTTTTCTGGCTGCCTCATGCATCAGTGAAGCAACTACAAAAGCTTCTGCTGCAATCAATGTGTTTATCATCATATCTCTTTTCTTGCAACACAAATGGACATATCCATAACCATCGTATGGCCTTCTCAGTACCCAACTACTTGTGGCTGAACTGACTCCACTGAATTAGGTTTCAGACGTTATGTGGTGACTGTGTTATATCTGTGATGGCCATTCACACATGCAAGTTATGTTGTCTTCCAGCAACTAACAGGCATTGAAAATAAGCCACTCTCCTGGAATTCGCAGTACTCCAAACACTAAAGGTTGCTTTGCACGTGCACACGGCATTAGATTTCCTAAGGCTTGAAGACTGGCAGCTGAGCACATTAACCAACTCCACTGAAAAGTAGTACACTTCAGACACTAGGACATGATACCTGTGATGGCCCATCCACACACTCTGATGGATCAATGAACATCCAGATGGAAGCCACAACCAGCCCTGCACACACCCCATGCGTTTCTTCTGCACTTGTCCTGTAAACCACCCCACTCAACATTTCCCCCCCAACCATGCTGGCTTCCTTCAACTAGGGTTAATGCACCCAGAGCTACGCTTTACAGAGAAAGGAACAATCATTTGCATTCATACACACCCCCCGACGGGGCAGGACTATTCCAATCACTATTTTCCCGCCAAGGTAGGCAAGATGCCGCATGAAACGATCGCCGGGACGACCGCCTCCCCCATTTTGCCCCGCACTCACCCCGTGGGAGTCTCGCTCTCTGCATGTGGAGGGGGCGGTGCCTTCTCTTTCTTATGCTTCTTCTTTTTACTCCGGCCGTTCCCTGGGCCTGCAGCGAGATGGAAGGGGGGGGGAAGGAGAAGAATTCATGCACGGTCAAATGGGGTGGGGGGAAATGGGACTTTTCCTGCAAAAGTTTCCTAGGCAAGCTTGGAAATGGCAACAGAATACCTCGTCCAAGAGACAACCCCCCTACCATCATCTCCTTCTCCTCTGCACCTGCTGCAGCCCCCTCTTTCCCTTCCAATACAACCCTTTCTCCAGCCCCAAAATTCTCCGCACCTTCCTTTACATGCACCCCATATACTAAGGGCAGCCGCACCCCCTTACTTTTCTTGCTGCTCATGGCCCCCCCAGCCGCTTTAAGCTCCATACAACCTCAGAAATGCCCCCCTTGCGCCTGCGTAGCCCTGCCCCTTCTCAACCGCAGTAGCTGTTTCTGCTCCACCACGTGAGGCTGAAAGGGAGGAGACTGGACATCCTCTCACGGCCTTCCCCCACCCTACCGCTTTGCTCTCTGATGCGGGGCGGTGACGGCCGGCGGGAGAGAAGACAGAAAAAGACGAAACAAGACAGATTATTCTTTTCAAGTACAAACATTTAATTCATGTAAAGCATTTTACTATATATATTTAATGTTTCACATAGAACACTTTTTATGTACATGGGCAAATTGCTTCAGTCTTTATAATTAACCACCACCCTGCAAGGTGGGCCTCTATATAAATGAAATGTTCTCTCAAAGCATCCCAAAACTGCAATACAATGTACATTTACTGGAGAGTAATTCCTCCTTGAACACAGTATGGAATAATAACTATAATGATGATGATGATGTTACACAGCGGTAGAACACATGATTTGCATGCGGAAGGTCTCACTTTCAATATCTGGCGTCTGCTGGTAGAACTGGGAATGTCCCCCATTTAAAACTCTGGAGAGTGGGAGCCAGTAATAGAGTATGCTGAGCTAGATGTGCCAATAATCTGGCTTGGAGGAAGGCCGCTTCTTATGCTCCATTTTTATAGTGTTCAAGGTAATACATGTGAAGTCCTAAGAATCACCCTATAAGGTAGGTCAGTATTATTATCCTCCATGTTGCACCTGTGAAGGAAGGTTGAGGGACAGAGGCTTGCCTTGCCTAAATGAGCTACAGAGACACAAGATTTGAACCAGGGATTTCCTGATTCAGGCTGCAATCCAAATCCCATTTACCTGGGAGTAAGCCCCATGTTCAGTTTAAGACATGGTTAGGATTGCACTGTTCTTTTTCTTGGTCACTACACCCACTCCCTAAATGCACTTAAGGTCATTCTACAAGAGGTGGATGAATTCAGGCCCCCCACCTTGAAGCATAATTGCTCTATCCTTTGATCTTCATTTCATAGTGTATTCAGTCCTCTAATGTAACCTCTTTGCACTTCTTAAGGATGCTGTCCCATTTTGATAATTTCCCTGTAGATATAATTCTCTCTGTACTGGAAAGACTGTGTGTTGCCACATGTACATGAAGCGGCTGTTTCATTCTTTGAGGAAGCTCTGAAACTGGGACTCTGTTGATATATTTGCAATAAAAAGGTCAATGCTGACTGAACATATCAAGACAGCAGCGGTTGAAAGTACACTGCTACTTCACTGGCAAAATATTTCCAGCTCAGAATAATTTTTAATATTAATATGTAAAAGCTGAGGCTTACCTCTTAAGGTGAAGTATAGAAAAAAGATAATGAAGAAATACTATTACATCACACTGGTGTGTGTGGGTGTTAAACTTTTAGCTCTTCTTTTGACCCATGTTGGGCCTTCAGGGCAACTTATAAACAAATAACCATTAACATAGTTAGCAACAAGTTACAAGAAGTAGTTTAACCACATAGACCACACAACTTATAATTTCTAAGCCATTACAACAGAGCAGAAACCAGATTTACAAAACTAAAGCAACAACAGAGTGATGTGCCCTCCCATGCTGTAGAATGCAGCAATCAGAGGACCAGGCATAAAACACGACCTGCTTGAGGAGAGCTGCCTCTGGTTTCCAACCTACAGCCAAAGTGCGGAAAAGTGGTATCCATTAACAGGACTTGCAAATGGCTATTTTGGGGAGGTTAAGACACACTGGCCTGACCACAAAGAAAAAAAAGAGAAAAATAAGCTGCTGACCAGGAGTAAGCCTAAAACTGCCCTTTAAATTTAGCTCCTAGTTGAGGGGTTGCAAACCAAAGAAATGGTGTCAGTATCTCACATGTTCACAGCTCTCACCTCAACTGTACCCAATTGCCCCCATGCCAAAGTTAAGATGTTAAAAAAGGCTTCTGTTGTCTAAGGATTCTTTCAAGAATAAATTCAGCAGGGGCAGGGGCAGGAGATGGGACCTGTGGGTGCCAGGGAAGGGCCTAGTACCACGGATGTGCAGCCCTCAGACACCTCTTTTGCCCAGAGAAACCAGAGCCACAACTTGCTTGAGGTGCCCTACAGGAAGAAGATTTTGCTTTTAAAAAACAAAACAAACAGCAGCAGCTAAAGTCTAGATCTCACTGAGATAGTAAGCCTGTATTGCAGGTTCAGGGCTCACTGCTTCTCCATACAATTTTTTAAAAATCCTACATGTAGAAAACTCAAATGTCAGGGAGAAGGCTAGACTAGAACCCTTCCTTTCCAATTTGCCAGTTTTCTATTTGGATGGATTTCTGTCTTATTTTTAGTCACGCAAGCACCGGATCTGTCTGCAGTCTCTGAAGTAGTACATCCTACATACAGGCTTACCACCTCAATTGGGAGCTCATTAGCCCTAGCTCTATCTGTTGAGAATCAAATATTCTGGAACCTCACTAGGCAGAATCCCAGGCAAGACAGAACTGCTAAAACTGTCCCTGAAGAAAACATGATACAAACTAGGCTCCTAAATCCTACCCAGTACGAATCCCCCTTCTTCTACAACCATCCCAAGAAACTGTGGTCCCTAGCACCAGTCCTGCTTTGGTGGAGACTGATCAGCTAAAGGAAATATGGACAATTGCTTTAGAGTGCACGAGTCAAAGGACAGTGACCTTTGGGGCTCCAGATGTTGCTGAACTACGGACAGCTCCTATCATCCCCAAACACTGGCCATGCTGGCTGGGGCTGATGGGAACTGGGTAGAGGATCACAGATTCCCCATTCCTGGTGTAAGTGGTAACCTTCCCCTGTAGGGGTGGTGAACGTTTTTCTGCCTTGGGGGGGGGTATGTACCAGTGGTGGGCATGCCCAGAGACAAAACTGGGCAGAGCTAAAGGCAAATGTGGATGGAAGCATGGATACGATTCTTACCTTTGTACAGTAGGCTACATATCAGTCATGCAGAAGTTAGGAGAGTTTTTACATGCACGCACACACACACACACACACACACCATCCTCCATCTAGGCAAGCATCACTGTTCATGAACACATTCCCACCACGAAAAAGCACTTGAGGAGGGTACAGAGCAAAGCTGGTGACGGTGTGTCCCAGGAGTCCTGAAAGCTGAAGAGAGAACTCTCGAGGTTCCCCACCCCTGCTAGGATTACAGGGTTTCTACCAAGAGGGTTTCAGGTTCTCCATCTCTGCACCGGAAACCATCACAGATCCTAATAGAGACAGATAGGATGAAGCCTTTAACACTGGGCCAAATCCATTCCTGCCAGGCACCTACACCAAGGGGATTTTGTTCATTAAAAATGATCCACTTGGATTAGGACCAAAAAGTCCATGCTTAAACTTAACCCATTTCTTTTGGTTATTTATCTAGCCCTATACAGTATTTTGGAGCAGGTTTAACAACAACATTTCTGCTATTTACATTATCCATCCTCCCAAGCATTAGAGATGGGGAAAACTGAACTTCATTAATATGCCAAGGCTGCACAGGGGTTCATGACAGAAGCAGGATCTGAATCCAGATTTTGCCCAGTTTCAGTTCTATACAGTAACTGAAATTCTGCCTCAAGTTTCTGTACAAAAATGCAAATTCTGTGCAAAGAAAAAGTGAATTCTGGAGCCGCTGTATTATTTAAGGAAGAGTGTATGCTATACTTCATTTCATTTCATTATCGGGGGTCAGTTGTGGCCCTCCAGGACTCTCTTATCTGGTCCTAAGGGCTTGTCCAAGGCCACACCCCTCACCAACCCAGCTCTGCATCCTTCTCAAGTGCTTCTGCCTGGCTGGAATATGTCCTTGAACTTTGAAAATGTCTCTTGCCTGCCTGGATGGAGAGATGGTATGTGGGTGTAGAAACTGCTGACTTGTGTGGCTGGAATGCAGCCTACTGTAAAAAGGTGAGAGTCACATAGAATCATAGAATAGAATCATAGAATCATAGAGTTGGAAGGGGCCTTGTAGGCCATCGAGTCCAACCCCCTGCTCACAGCAGGAAATCCACAGCTAGAGCATCTCCCGCAGATAGCTGTCCAGCCTCTGCTTGAAGACATCCAGCGAAGGGGATCCCACCACCTCCCTAGGCAGTCGGTTCCATTGCCGAACTGCCCTTACTGTCAAGAAGTTCCTTCTAATGTCCAATCTGAATCTACGCTCCTGCAACTTAAAACCATTAGACCTAGTCCTACCCTCTGGGGCAGCAGAGAACAAATCTGTACCCTCCTCTATGTGACAGCCCTTCAGGTACTTAAAGAGTGCAATCATGTCACCCCTCAGCCTTCTCTTCACCAGACTGAACATGCCAAGTTTCTTCAACCTTTCCTCATAAGACTTGTTCTCCATACCGGCTATCATCCTCGTCGCCCTCTTCTGAACCCGCTCTAACTTGTCTATATCTTTCTTAAAATGAGGCGCCCAGAACTGAACGCAGTATTCCAGATGAGGCCTGACTAATGCAGAATATAGTGGGACTATTACTTCCCTCGACCTGGAAACTATAGCTCTGTTTATGCAGCCCAAAACCGTGTTTGCCTTTTTTGCCGCAGCATCACACTGCTGGGTCATGTTCAACTTGCGATCCACTACAATTCCAAGGTCCTTCTCACACGCACTACTGCTAAGCCGGGTATTTCCCATCCTGTACCCGTGCATTTTGTTTTTGTGGCCTAAATGCAGAATCCTGCATTTGTCTTTATTGAATGTCATTTTATTAATTTCAGCCCAATTTTCTAGTCTATCCAGGTCCCTTTGGATTTTATTCCTGTCTTCCATTGTGTTAGCTATCCCTCCCAGTTTCGTATCATCCGCAAACTTCATAAGGATTCCCTCCACCCCATCATCTAAGTCATTGATAAAAATGTTGAAGAGTATCGGCCCCAGGACAGAACCCTGTGGCACTCCACTCGAAACCTCCTTCCAGTCCGAAGCAGAGCCACCGACGACCACTCTTTGAGTACGGTTTTCCAACCAGTTGTGAATCCACCTGACAGTATTTCCATCTAGTCCGCATTTGACCAGTTTGCTAATCAAAAGGTCGTGGGGGACTTTGTCAAACGCTTTGCTGAAATCTAGATAGATGACATCTACAGCATTTCTACCATCTACTAAGCTAGTGACCCGATCAAAAATAGAGATGAGATTAGTTTGACAGGATTTTTTCTTGACAAACCCATGCTGGCTCCTACTAATCACAGCATTGTCATCTAGATAGTTGCCAATGGACTCTTTTATTATCTGTTCTAATATCTTTCCCGATACTGAAGTCAGACTGACCGGCCTGTAATTCCCCGGATCTTCTTTTTTACCCTTTTTAAAGAGCGGGACGACGTTTGCCCGTCTCCAATCCTCCGGCACCTCTGCCGTTCTCCAGGATTTCTCAAAGATGATGGCAAGAGGTTCCGAGAGTACATCAGCAAGTTCCTTCAATACTCTGGGATGCAGTTCATCAGGCCCTGGAGATTTGAACTCATTTAGGTTAACTAGGTATTTCCTGACTATCTTCTTATCAATCTTGAACTGCAATCCTGACCCCTTACTGAGATTGCTACCGATGCAAGGTTGCACACTGTTCCCTTTTTGGGAGAAAACGGAGGCAAAATAGGCGTTGAGCAGTTCTGCCTTTTCCTTGTTATCTGTCAACATTTTGCCATCCTCATTGAGCAGCAGTCCCACCGTTGGGCCCCTGTCCTTGCCTCATTGTTTACGTACATTGAGTCATCTTTAGAAATACCAAAAGATTGGGGACTGGCCACAATTGTCCCTATCTATAAAAAAGGCCCCTCTAATGACCCGATCAATTATAGGCCGATCAGCTTAATAAACATAATTAGCAAATTATATGCAGCCCATCTACATATAAAACTAGCTGATTGGATCGACCAGAATGATATAATAGCAATCGAACAAGCAGGCTTCCGCCCAAAAAGATCAATTTTTGATCATATATTAGTACTTCATCACCTAATCGATAAATATGCGGGCAGGAAAGGAGGGACCTTTTACACGGCCTTCATAGATTTAAAATCTGCATTCGACTCAATATCTCGCCCCCGTCTCTGGTTGAAACTAAATTATCTTGGTATGGATAGATGTCTTATAGCCTTAATTCAAGGTCTTTATAATAATACCTCATTGCAAATAAGATGTAGTACTAAAGGCCACCTATCTAATCCTGTCCCAACTTCAAGAGGAGTCAAACAAGGCTGTGTACTAGCTCCTGTACTATTCAATATTTACATTAATGACATAGTACACAATTTAACATCAGTCTCTGCTCATCCACCTATTTTGGCTAAGAAACCGAGAAACATCCTACTATATGCGGACGACGTAGCCTTGCTCTCAAGAACCCAAATTGATCTGAAATGCCTCTTAGCCAAACTAGCAACTTTTTGTTCCACGGAATTATTGACAATAAACTATCAGAAAACTAAAATAATAGCTTTTACCCGTAAAAAAACTATTCATTATTGGCAGATCCATGGACATAAAATTGAACAAGTCAATTCTTTAAAATATCTGGGCTATGTATTCCAAGCTACAGGTAGCCATCAGATGCATAATAAACTTACGACTTCTAATGCATGGAGAACGATGAAAGCACTATTGATGTTCTATTACTCTAAAGGAGGACAAGCTTTCCTCCCAGCTATTAAAATTTTCAATGCCAAAATACTATCACAGCTGACTTTTGGCTCCCAAGTTAATAAGAACCTGAAATTCAGTGAGTTTGAAGCAATTCAAACCATTTTTTTAAGATCCATCATGGCAATTCCTACATGTGTTCCCAATAATATCCTCAGACTGGAAGCTGGAGTCCAATCAGTAGAAACTAAGATATGGTTATTAAGGATTAATATTTGGTTAAAACTTACTTTTAACCCCATTGGTCTTGCCCCTGATATCTTAAATGACAACTTTCAATCTGCTTGGGCGGGACTAGTGACAGATAAACTTTCAAAGATAGGCCTCTCCTCCCAACTTATTTCTCTTATTGGACCTGAAGCAGCTTTTGTCAACATACGACAGCGTCTGAAAGACATAGACTACCAACAACAGTTACTGTTAATCAAAAAACAAAGACATAATTCTAAATTCTTTACTCCGATGCCATACTTACTGAATTTAGAAATCCCCAAATATCGTAAAGCTTTCTCTCAGATCCGAATGGACGTCTTACCTTCAGCTGTTATGGAAGGCAGATTATCCAAAATACCGTACAAAGATCGTGTGTGTCTCTGTGGGGAAGATGCAGTTGAGAACAACACACGTGTACTGCCCTCTTTATAAGACCTTAAGGCAACAACTAATTATCCCTCTGCTGTCGCCTTTCTCTCATAAATCTGAACTTTTTTGGTTGGAATATCTCCTAGGAGACACATCTTCAAAAACAACTGTGCAAGTAGCAAAGTTTAGTGCTGCTGCCCAAAATCTACGATGCAACATTGTAAAAAATTCTTTTAACTGAGAACATAAAAAAAAATCCTATTTTGACTCACTCGATGCCACTTCGAACCCATCTCGATCAACATTATTATGCAACTGTAAATCTTTCTCGATCTATTAGAAACTTGACTAAAAATCTATAGTTTTACTCCTTTTATATCTATTTTAAATTCAAATTTATGTATTTTACTAAAATGTCATATAGCATTTAGTTATGTGTACACCCTGTTTTACTATGTTTTATGCTGACCAATTGGTCGAATAAATGGATTGGATTGGAGTCCCACCGTTTCCTTGGTCTTTCTCTTGCTTCGAACATACCTGAAAAAACCCTTTTTGTTGTTCCTCGCTTCCCTCGCCAGCCTCAGCTCATTCTGGGTTTTAGCTTTCCTTACGCTATTCCTGCAAGCCCGAGCCGCTCGTTGGTACTCTTCCTTGGTGATGCGTCCTTCCTTCCATTCTTTATACATGCTCTTTTTTATTTTTACCTCCTCCACCAGTCTTCCGTGTAGCCACATTGGCTTTTTCCGATGTCTTCCGTTTTTCTTCCTCTTTGGAATTGTTTGCAATTGTGCTTTTTGTAATATGTTCTTCATGAACTCCCACGCTTCTTGGGCTCCTTTTTTCCTTAGTCTATCTAGCCACGGGATCCTACCCATCATTTCCCTGAGCTTGCTAAAATCGGCTTTCCTGAAATCCAAGGTCCATATTTGACTATATTCTTCTTTGGCTTTCCCCAGAATCACGAATTCCAGCATTACGTGGTCACTTTCCCCCAAGGTACCGACCGCTTTAATTCCCGTGACCAATTTGTCCCTGTTAGTTAAGATCAGGTCCAGGATTGCCGATCCCCTTGTTCCTTCTTCTACTTTTTGAAAGAGGAAATTATCAGCAAGGCCCATCAGAAATTTGTTGGAGGCTTTGTGCTTCGCAGAGTTTGTCTCCCAGCAGATATCCGGGTAGTTGAAGTCCCCCATCACTACTACTTCTTGCCTCCTTGAGATTTCAGAGATTTGTTTGAGAAAGGCCTCATCTACCACCTCTTCTTGGCCAGGGGGTCTGTTGCCCAATCCATTTTTGCCTCTGGTCTTGCCCACCCTCTGCACCCTCAAGCACCCTAGAGCTTGCCCATGAGGGAATGCAACTCTTGGACTGAAAAAGATTCTACCCTCCCCCAGTGTATTCTGCTTCTCCTAATAAAGGGAAAGAACAGGGACAAGTGTTGGGGAAAGAAAGCCTTCTCCCCTGACATCTGGAAACTTTATTGAGTCAGGACTTGGTCATTTCACCCGTTATATTTACAATCCTAAGAACTAGAAACTTGCTTTAAGAAAGAAAAGAAAAAGGAAACCAAGACTGTCATGAAGCTGGAGGTTGTGCCCAACATCATACTCCATGTTTGTGTGGAATCATGGAATATGCACCCACTTGGTTTTGGAATGTGCGCAATTCCTAATCAACCTGTGAGAGAGAGACTGACCCAAGGTAGCACTAAAAAAGGTACCTCTTCATCCTAACTCTCCTGAGACTGCCCATGTACCATCTTCCGTAGTTTTCCCTCCTTAGCAGCTTCAGCCTTAATTGCTGTGGGAGTCATCTGATCACTTGTTTAAGCCAAACCTCTTTCCATTCCCTCTTTCCCATCTCTTTTAGCTTCTGTGAGTAAATCAGACAACAGTATTTTTCTCAAAAGTGTTTTTTAATTCTTCAAAATCTCATTAAAATAAATACAATCCTGGAGCAGAGTGCTCCCATATATACACATAAAATGGAGGGAGTGGGAAGGGGGAGATAGGGAAGGTTAGGAGAGAGACTAGTTAGAGTCTGTTTAGAGGAAGCTGGAAGGTGGTCTTACCACCCCAATATTAGTGCATTACCAGCGAGGAAGTTGGGGTCAGAAGGGGCAGATCCCCAAATTCCAGATGCTGCAGTCTGCCATAACCCCACTCCCCCAAAAGGTGGGAGACAGTAGCCGGTACCCTCTTCAGATAGCGACAGAAATAAATACACCCTTTTATATACAAAACCAGTGTTCTGGACTGGGAGGATTCCCTTTGCAGCTAGTTTTTTAAAAAGAGAGAAAGAGCACCGAGTACGAGAGACCCCGGCAGCATCTATGCAGTTAAGGCACTGGCTGGAGGCATCAGTATGTGTACAGACATATGCACACAGACAGCAGGGAATGTCCCAGTATGGATCAACTTTGCCCCCCTTAAAAGGCTGCAGCCCCCAAAACACAGTAACTAGGAAGTTAAGCACCACTGCACTCAGTGGGATTTCATTCTGAGTGAACGTGCTTAGGATTGCACAGTTTGTCATCCATGTTTGATCTGAGCAGGTAATGGATCCAGGAATGTCACAAGTCAGTCACTTTGTTCTCTACGAGAGCTGCAATCTGTTGGAGGCGATACGCCAGCTGCATCTTCTGGCCCAGTGGGTCTTCTTCTAGTGCGCTGATTATCTGCAAAGAGGCACACAAAGTCAATGTATTGCCTGCTCATCCTAGTAGAAGCCTTCTGCCATGTCCCTAGAGCAAGGTTGGCTAACTTGTGATCCTCCAGAGCCCTTCTGATGCTGCTGGACTACAACTCCCATCAACCCTGACCACTGGCTGTGTTGGCTGGGGACTGGCGGGAGGTGGAGTTGATAACATCTGGAAGGCCACAGTTTCCCATCCTTGCTCTACAGGCCTTCCCTCCTCAGCAGCCAACCTCTCTGCAGGGACTGGGTTAGAGTAGATGGCTGCACCCCCACCCTCTCCCACAAAAATTGGTCTATTTGTGTCCCCCCCATCTCTTCCCCTCCATTTTGCAACTACAACATCTAAGGAACTTATCATACTTGGTCATAGTACTTGTTAATATAATTATAAAGTTCTTGCAGGGCCACCAGGCAGTTGAGGTCAGAGGAATATTTCTGCCAAAGAAAAAGGAAAATGGAAAAAATAATATCAGATTTGTTTTAAAAATACATCTTGACAACTACATATGAGCTGCCTTAACTAGTCAGACCATCGGTCTATCAAGCTTAGTATCACCAACGCTGACAAACAGCAGCAGCTCTCTCCAGGGTTTTAGGCAGGAATCTTCCCCAGCTGCACCTGGACACAGCAGGAATTGAACCCCGGATCTGTTGCATGTAAAGCACACGCTCTACTATCACTGAGCTGTGGCTCTTTCCCTAAACTGACCCCTAACAGTCCTTGTATTTTTTTACACATTTCTAAACATTAAGTTACGTATATGTCATACTCATACAATAGCTTTACAGTCTTTACCCATCTTGATGTTGTTATGTGCCTCCAAGTCAACTACGACTTATGGCGACCCTATGAATCAGTGACCTCCAAGAGCATCTGTCATGAACCACCCTGTTCAGATCTTGTAAGTTCAGGTCTGTGGCTTCCTTTATGGAATCAATCCATCTCTTGTTTTGGCCTTCCTCTTTTTCTACTCCCTTCTGTTTTTCCAAGCGTTATTATCTTTTCTAATGAATCATGTCTTCTCATGATGTGTCCACAGTATGATAACCTCAGTTTCATCATTTTAGCTTCTAGTGATAGTTCTGGTTTAATTTGTTCCAACACCCAAGTATTTGTCTTTTTTGCAGTCCATGGTATCCGCAAAGCTCTTCTCCAACACCACATTTCAAATGAGTTGATTTTTCTCTTATCAGCTTTTTTCACTGTCCAATTTTCACATCCATACATAGAGATCGGGAATACCATGGTCTGAATGATCCTGGCTTTAGTGTTCAGCGATACATCTTTACATTTGAGGACCTTTTCTAGTTCTCTCACAGCTGCCCTCCCCAGTCCTAGCCTTCTTCTGATTTCTTGACTATTGTCTCCATTTTGGTTAATGATTGTGCCGAGGTATTGATAGTCAATGTCATCTCAGTAAGGAAGCAACAATTTATGAACCACAGGATGGAAGCAACAATATATGAACCATAACCATGCATTCCTCTGGGGCAAAGTAAAACACTGCAACTGGAGATACGTTGTATGACTCAGACCTCACGGATGGGATCCTACAAGGAAGCACAATGCATGCCTGTGCACAGAGGAATGCAGTGCTCCCAGAGTGGTCCTTTGCCATATATATGCTTTGATTTGGATTCCTGCATTGAGCTGGGGGTTGGACTTGATGGACTTATAGGCCCCTTCCAACTCTACCATTCTATGATTCTATATAGTACCTGCCAGCCCTCCAGATGCAACCCATCTGTTCAACAGTGGCCATTTACAGGATTAGTGTAAGTTTGCTGAGATAATTATCACAAAGCACTCGGAATGTTCAGAAAGCACTATACAAATGTGGAGCGTTATTAATTCATGCATCAATTTTCCTGCAGGTTGAAATGAGCCCATACTGACTCTGGGCCTATTCATATGGCTGCATTCTAGCTTCAGGAAAATGCTGGCCAATGTTGGCTCCTAGACTGCAATGAATTGGACATATACATCCCTGCCCCTAGCAATACATTGGATTTGGCTGCTACCCCAGGCAGAAAAATCATCAAGTGGTCGGCCAAGACCCTCAGTAATTTGCAATTGGTCTGTGAGGGGGAAGTTTGGGAACCATTGGCGTAGACAATACTGAGCTACAGTAGATGGACCAATGGTCTGACTCAGTATAGGGAAGCTTCACATGTTCATATACACGTTCACACTGAATCACGGGCATTGCAAGGGACATACACAATTAGAATTGGCTCTTTCCCAACGGCTTCATGTCCATCAGTTGTGAGCACAGCCCCAATTTTAGTGGACTGGGACATGACAAAACCATCTTGTAAATGTAAATGACCCAAGTCTTGACCAAATTGCAACAAAAACAGCCCTTGTTCAACTCGAGTTCTGAAGACTTTTCCAGGATCTCTTGCAACATACCCTTGACATGCTTGGAACTGTTCAGTTATGAAATTCCAATGAAAATGTCAACTATTTGACTTGGGTGGCGGATGCTATATAGTGCTTTGATTTTGAGGCACTTACTATGCGGGCTGCATGCAACCTTTCCTGGGTTGAAAATGGCATATTAAATCAGCATGAGAGAGTTTTAAAATTAATGAGGCTGAGAGTTAAGAGTGCAGTTTTTAAATACTATTTTTGGTTCTGGAATCATGACTGAGGGGACATTGGCAGGAAATCCCTTACCCCCGAGAGTTCCGTCAAGGCTGAGTTCATCTCTTGGTAGCTGGCAGGAACAGTCTGTCGAATATCAGCATAATACCTAACCGCAAAGGGGGAGGGGAGAGAAAAGAGAAAGGTTAGTGGGGAGCTCCACATTGCAATATAGATCTCACTTGATAGCCTTAAAATGACATATCAAGCAATCTAGTGACATTCATATAACATTTAACACTGCCTACAAGGCCCCCTTCTCATTCTGGAGTATGGAGAGCAAGGGGAAGCAATCACTATTTTAATATAGCAATATTATTAAGCAATACCGGGGGAAGATCGCTAAATATTCTTCTCATCCATATTGGGTAACTGAAAGGGTGGATATTTTCACTTTCCGTGCAGACATAGATGTGAAATTTCTGACTAATGGTGGTTAAGAGGGAGGGCAATGGATTTCCCGAGTACATGGGTGTGATCAGGGAGGCGTGTATTCTGTGATTTTGCAGGAGTGCAGAAAAATCTCAAGAATCGGCTTCCTTAGAATACCTGTATTAAATAAAAGGAAGTTTCTAGACGTTATGAAGATATGCTTGAAATTTTGTGGATACTGACAGAGAAATCTCCGAAGTGAGGGAGGAGGCTAATCAGGTTTCCATTTGTTTAAGATGAGGCTTCAAAGCCTGTGCCTAGCTCCTTGCCCTTCCATATAAGTAGCAGAAGCAGAATTATGCAAACTAAGAAAAATATGCAAGTTTGCTCAATTTGCATAATGTATAACTGTTGCAAAATTAATCTTTCCTTGTTGCATATTTTTTAAACAAATGTAGAATATATGCAGTCAAGAGTATGATTGTATGCATGTGGGACAAAGCTCCCAGTTCCCAAGAGTTGTAGCTTGCCAATCCACTCCCACAACCTCTTGTTTTCACCAGAGGTAGATATCCTTCCTCCACCACCTCCCTCCACACTTTTTTTTATACTTACTTCTCTACCATCTGTTTGTAGTGTGGGATTTCTCTGGCATAGAGCAGTTTGTTGACTGGTGAATCCTGAGGAGGTGGGGGGAAGCAGCAGCAAACGATGGGGTGATTAGAAGAGATTTTGGAAAGGAGGCAGGTGCACACACACAAAGAGTCAGGCTCACAAATTATGTCTCTGCTAAACACTAAATAAACATTATGCCTCCACATCTAGTTATGGCATGGGGGCTACTGGTTTATTTTTCAGGCTGGCCAGACTGTACTTCAAAAGTGGGGGGGGGAGAAAGGAAAAAATGTAAAGTTTACTAGGGAAATTCAGCACTTAAATGGGAGCCCATTCTAAAGTCTGCTCTAAATGCAGGACTCTGCATAGCTAATAGAAAGGGGGGAAGAGTTCCTCTGAGTATGTGCAGAGTCAAAGCCTGTCTCCCACATCTATGATCAAGGCACGGGTCTTGTAAATCAAAGGACATTATTTCCAGGGGGCCTTGAGCACTGCCACCCCTGAATTTTTAAAAAGTAACTACTTGACTGACATAATTTGATATCCAGCAGGCTTTAAATCTTCTCCCATTAAACACTTCCCTTAGCAGCACTTTTAAAATGTGTTCCTTACAATAGGGAAACAGATTATGTTGCATGCCCAAGACAGCTGGCTTGTAGCCTTGGCTATTCTGTTAGAACAACAACAACAACAAACAGGAGGCATGAGCAAGACTCAGCTGGGGCCTAGTTCTGACAGAGATGGTAAACCTGTGTCTGGATTATATCACTTCACACTGCAGATGAAGGCTCACATGCAGGTAGAAAAGTTCTCCATACCAAAAACCCCTGCATGCAGAATAAAAAATGTATCAGGGAAAAGACTTACAGCATAGTTTTTTTTCTGACACACTAGATTTCTATGTCCCTAAATCTCCACCTTCAAGCTGAAACCTACCTGAAGCTCAGGCACAGAGTTACCAGCTCAGTAAAGCCCTCTTCAGGCATTACTATAAAAAATTAAGGAAACACGCTTGGGGGGGGGGAGCAGGGACAAATGTCCAACCTGCTTCAGACAGTCACCCTCCACAAGCTGAGAGCAATGGGGACAACAAGGGTGGTGGTTGTCGAACTCACATATTTGTCACCGCTATACCCCCATGTGTTTTCATAACACACAATGGCAATGCCAGAAGAGGACTTAAGTGACGCAGGCATGAGAAGACAGGCCACTCTCCTGAGCAAGGCCTATGCCTCATGTTTCATTAAACCCTTCAGAAACAAGACAAGGCAGCTACTGAAGAAAGAGAAAGGCCCAACTCAAAAGTTCTGATGGGTAAATATGTCACTCTCCAATGTGGCAGCCTCTTCCATGCTTGGGTAGCTAAGGATGTTTTCAAAGGGGCAGGATCAACAACCAACACCTGTCAGTCTAAACGACACAACTTATGTAAACAATCTGGGGGTAACCAATGAAGCTGAATAGCAGAAGGCTCAGGACTGACGGAATAACAGCACTTCTTTACTCAAGGAATGATTACCTTACGGAATTCACTACTGCAAGTCAGGGTGGTTACCACTAGCTCATCCATATCATTTATTTGTATGCCGCCTTTCTATAGTTAAACCATGCTAAGGCCGCTTACAACATAAAAAATTACATAGTTCACTCTAACAATTACAAAAACATAAAATGTAAATAGTAATAAACAATAAACTAATGAAAACATCTCAATAAATATACAATAAAATTAAACAATCCTCACATACTTCATAATAATATCAAATAATAAAAATACAAAGCCATAATTCCAACAGCAAAAATAATGCATCTCTAACATTAAATCTTGGTTACGGCCATACTACCATACTACCCTGAACACACCCAATCTCGTCTGATCTCTGAAGCTAAGCAGGGTCAGGCCTTGTTATTATTTGAATGGGAGACTGCCTGGGAATACTAGGCGCCACAGGCTTAGAAGAAGCCAGTGGTAAACCACCTCTGAATACCTCTTACCATGAAAACCCTATGAATATATCCAAAAGATTCATAGGGTCACCATAAGTCATAATTGACTTGAAGGCATATAAATCTTACCCCCCTAAAAACATCCCATCCCAAAGACTGTAGATAGCTTTTGAAGAAAATGATTAGGCAAATACAAAGAGGATAGGCCTGTCAACAACTATTAGCCATGGCAGGGCAAGAGCAAGGCATTTTGCAAAAAAACCCATTAAGTACCTCTTTCTATGAGTAAAAATACAATAATGATAAATTAAATACTTAACAATTTGCTGCCTTTTCATGACACCAAAAATCAGGTGTCTGATGTGATCACCTCACTCTGTCCAATGTCAGGGGCAGCCTTGATAAATAAATGGAATCTCCATGCATAGAAGCAGTATTTCCATTCCACCAGAGTTCCAAATAATGGAAGCAAACAAGAAATGACTATCACCTCAACGCCCTGCTTTTGAACTTTACAGAGGCATCTGGCTGATTTGCTGTTAGGAACAGATGCTGGATGAAATGGACCTTGGCCTGATCTAACAAGGCTTCTCATATGTTTTTAAGCATCATTAACGCAAAACAGAAGACACATAAGAGCCAATTTTAAATCCAGTGTATTTTCTAGCCAAGATATTTTTGTATTCAAACTATAACAAACCAGACAATTAATAGCTGTGCCATGTTCCGGTCCCCCACGCACCCACAGGATTGCTGGTTGCCCTATCAGCCAGTTCTCAGATCTCCGGATGCTGCTTTTAAATGCCAGATCGGTCCATAATAAGACCTCTCTCATCCACGATTTAATCGTGGTTGAGGGGGCTGATCTGGCATGTATAACCGAGACCTGGGTGGGTGAACAGGGTGGAGCTAGTCTCTCCCAACTGTGCCCACCTGGGTACTTGGTTCAGCATCAGGGTAGGTCTGAGGACTGGGGAGGGGGGGTTGCTGTGGTCTATAGGAGTTCCATCTTTCTCTCCAAGCACCCTGTCCATTTAGCTACTGGCCTGGAGTGTCTGCACCTTGTGTTGGGTCAACGGGACAGATTGGGGATTCTGTTGGTGTACTGCCCACCCCGCTGCCCAACTCACTCCCTAACTGAGCTGACAGAGGTGGTCTCGGATGTGCTGTTGAGATCCCCTAGACTTTTAGTGCTGGGGGATGTCAACATCCATGCCGAGGCTGCCTTATCTGGGGCGGCTCAGGACTTCATGGTCTCCATGACAACCATGGGGCTGTCCCAATACGCCACTGGCCCAACGCATATGGCAGGGCATACTCTGGACCTGATTTTTGCAACTGGACAGGGTGAAGGTGATCTGAAGGTGGGGAATCTTACATCAGCCCCTTTGTCATGGTCAGATCACCGCTTGCTGAAGTTTAGACTTACAGCGACTTTCCCCCTCTGCAGGGGTGGGGGACCTATTAAGATGGTCCGCCCCCGGAGACTAATGAATCCAGATGGTTTTCAAAAGGCTCTGGGGAGTTTTCCGGCTGATAAGGCTGGCGCTCCTGTCGAAACCCTGGTCGAACTGTGGCACACTGAAGTGACCCGGGCAGTTGACATGATCGCTCCTGAGCGCCCTCTCCTGGGTAGAGCTCATACAGCTGCGTGGTATACTCCGGAGCTGAGAGGGATGAAACAGCATAGGAGACGGCTTGAGTGCAGATGGAGACGAACTCCTGATGGATACAACTTTGCAATGGTAAGTGCCTATACTAAGTTATATTTAGTGGCAGTGCGGGCAGCAAAAAAACAACATTTTGCTGCCTCTATTCAATCTTCTATCTGCCGGCCAGCGGAGCTTTTTAAGATTGTCCGAGGGCTATTACATTCTGGCCCTAAGGACATGATAGATCCATCTGAAGCCCGTTGTAATGAATTTGCCAGGCACTTCCAGGACAAAATTTCTTGCATCCGTCAGGACTTGGACTCCAATGTTATAGCAGTGGATTTAAATGAGGCATCCGGAGCACAGTCTGGTCATGTTTTGTTGGATGAGTTTCAATTGGTACAGCTCGAGGACGTTGACAAGGTGCTTGGATAGGTGCATGCGACCACTTCTATACTGGATCCTTGCCCCTCTTGGCTGATAAAAGCTAGCAGGGTTGGAACCGCCGGCTGGGCCACGGAGGTGATTAATGCCTCATTGCGAGAGGGAATGGTCCCTGGTTGCCTGAAGGAGGCGGTGGTGAGACCACTTCTGAAAAAATCTTCCTTGGACCCAGAAACTTTTAACAATTACAGTCCAGTAGCGAACGTTCCATTCCTGGCCAAGGTTCTAGAAAGAGTGGTCGCGGACCAGCTCCAGGAACTCTTGGATGAGACCGATTATCTAAGATCCATTTCAATCGGGGTTCAGGCCCGGTTTTGGCACTGAGACGGCCTTGGTCGCCCTGTATGATGACCTCTGTCGGGAGAAAGACGGGGAGTGTAACCCTGTTGATTCTCCTTGATCTCTCAGCGGCTTTTGATACCATCGACCATGGTATCCTTCTGGGGAGACTCGCTGATTTGGGAGTTGGAGGTACTGTATGGCAGTGGTTCTGCTCCTATTTAGTGGGTCGTCTCCAGAAGGTAGTGCTGGGGGAGTTTTGCTCGGCACCCTGGGTCCTCCAATATGGAGTTCCACAGGGGTCAGTACTATCCCCCATGCTTTTTAACATCTACATGAAGCCGCTGGGTGCGGTCATCAGGAGTTTTGGAGTGCGTTGTCATCAGTATGCTGATGACACGCAGCTCTACTCCTGTTCATCTTTTTCAGGTGAGGCTGTCAAGGTGCTGAACCGATGCCTGGCTGCGGTAATGGACTGGATGAGAGCGAATAAATTGAAGCTCAATCCAGATAAGACTGAGATGCTGTTAGTGGGTGGTTCCCCTGCCCAGATGGGAGAGGCTCAACCTGCTCTGGACGGGGTTGCACTCCCCCTGAAGGAGCAGGTCCGTAGTTTGGGAGTTCTTTTAGAACCATCCCTGTCACTAGAGGCACAAGTAGCCTCGGTGGCACGGAATGCTTTCTATCAACTTCGGTTGGTGGCCCAACTACGCCCCTATCTGGATAGGGAAAACCTTGCTTCAGTTGTCCATGCACTGGTAACCTCAAAATTGGACTACTGCAATGCACTCTACGTGGGGCTGCCTTTGAAGACAGTTCGGAAGCTGCAGCTCGTGCAAAATGCAGCGGCCAGATTGTTAACAGGGACTCGGAGGTGTGAACATATAACTCTGATTCTGGCTCGCTTGCACTGGCTGCCTATATGCTTCCGGGCTCAATTCAAAGTGCTGGTTATAAAGCCTTACATGGCTTGGGACCACAATACCTGGTGGAACGCCTCTCCCGATATGAACCTACCCGTACCCTGCGTTCAACATCGAAGGGCCTCCTTCGGGGGCCCACCCAGAGAGAAGCCCGGAAGGGGACAACAAGAAAACGGGCTTTCTCTGTGGTGGCCCCCGAACTATGGAACTCTCTCCCTGATGAGGTACGCCTGGCGCCAACATTGCTGTCCTTCCGGCGCCAGGTAAAACCCTTTTTGTTCTCCCAGGCATTTTAACAACATTTTTAACATCTATTTTTAACACCTACATTTGCACTTACGCTCTCAATATTTTAGTAATTTTAATTACTTAACATCTTAATACTTTTAATTGATTTAATACGCTTTTAATATTTTTAGGCTTGTGTTGTAGTTGTTTATATGTTTAATTATGTTCTACTACTTTTGATATACTGTTTTTAAGTTGTTTATATATGTTTTACCTGTATATTGGATGTTTTTATGTTGTGCACCGCCCAGAGAGCTACGGCTATTGGGCCGTATAGAAATATAATAAATAAATAAATAAATAAATAAATAAATAAATAAATAAAGGTGCAGGTAACAAATAATGATGTGTCATTTCTGTATCTGGCTTAAGGGTGAAAAGCACCAATTATCCTACCGATTCTGCCTTTTTAAACATCATGGCTTCCCTCCTCTCAAGGTGCCATGTTTGAGGGGCCCTCTTGCTTGTCCTTCTAACTCTCTTATCTGCCAATATCTTTGGCACTCATCCTCCTAACAAATCTACAGTATCAACACTCCATCTCAGAGCGGGGCACTCCTGAAAGGGCCTCCTAGCACAACACCAGACATACAAGATGAGCAGCTGAGTAAGGCAGCTGAACTAAACCCCAAATTAAAAATGAAAACGCCTGTATCTCAAAGACAGAATCATCAAGTGAGCTCTCGGTAATGAAAAAAAAAATGGTGTGGAAGAACCACCAGTCCTTGGGAATTATGTCTGAGAGGCAGCAATAGCAGGTCTCAGTCAGGTCTGACCAGTTTGGCAGGCTGTAATGAAAGATTGAGAGACATCCAGCTTTTGCAGTACAGGGAGCAACAAATGTTTTCCCCAATAGTACAGGAGGTTCCTTCCTTCCCCCCCCCACCATCTTCTAGAAGTGTTGGGCTTTGCATGAAAGTTAAAAAAAAAGTCTTCAACAAGCATCCTGTGCAAATGCTATTCTTCAGATGGACTGGTCACTTGCATTAGTCGTGGCTGAAGAGAGGTCAAAAGAACAAAAAAGGCTGCACCTTATTTTTTTTTAAAAAAAGGAAAGAAAAAGGCGCTTCAAAGCACTATTTTTATGGCCCAACAGGCCCTTCCTCAGGGATCTACAAAAATATCTATTTTTTTTTCTTCAGAAATTCTGAAAGATAAAGCTGAAAAACTCATCCCACAAGAATATTTCCAGAGAGCAACTAGAATGTGAGACTGGTACTTGGGTCCATAAAATGGGGCTTATGTTAGAGTCAAAGGCCTAGAATGTATGGTGATATAGGTTTTTGTTTTTAAAAAAATGCATCACTAAGTATGGTAGAGCACCACTTCTTCACCCTTGAACAAACAGAGGATGGCTTCTGCACTTCTAGGATGAGACGAGAGATAAGACATTTAGATCAAAAAGGGTATATAGGCCAAGGCTCTCACACTATGTTCCAAGCAAACACCTTTGCAGTCTTAAGATTTCATGTTTTAAAAATATGAAGGCTTGAAAGTGTGGGCAACCCCTGTGAAATTTCAAAGGTCAGAGAAACAGCTGAAAATGATTTCTAGTTTAGTGGGGCAAGGCTTCAGTGCTCTACATAGGTCCTTGCACATGAAGGTGAGGCTGGAAGAACATGGAAAACTGGGAGGCCAGGTTCAGTCCCTGGGATTCCAACTACTGACCTAAGATACATTGTTTTATCCACACTTGACTGAATTTGGGACTATTGGTAGCCACCATTTTTGAACATCACTCTACTGGAAGGGGAAAACTAAACTGCAAATCCAGAAGGATAAAATGTTAACGATGTGGGAAAGGCGGTGTTTTGCAATACAGACGGTTAAGCAGAGTGATGCAACTGAATGTTAAATGGCCTTGCTAGCTAGATGGGAGTAAAGTCATTCCCACACAATCAGCAATAAGCATCTTGAAATCAGTACTTCTGCGCAAGTGTTTGAGACAGGCCGAAACCACAACAGGCATCTTGGAACTGAGGTGATGGTTTGGTGGATTAAAAAATACTGTAAATTAGGAATGGCATTTTAGCTCATATGCCGAGACTCTTCCATTAGGGAATGCCAAATCCTTTACCCCCAACGAGATCAGACATGAATGGTCATGTTCATATTTGGCACCAATTCTTTATGGTGGCGCTGGGGCAAAGTTTCCTTCCTTTTTGTCCAAGATCTTGAAGTTTGCTCCCCACTTCTTCTGGGACATTAGTAAAGATGGGGCAAGGTGGTTTCTGCTAGTCAGGACAGCTTTGGTCTCATGTAAGCCTGGTTAATTATCAAGGAGAATTTCCTTTGGCTTGACGCTGTTCCTTGAGCAGTCTGGATTATTTTATTAAGCTGCTCTTCAAGCAGCCTGATTAAAGTCCCTCTGGTATGGAACATCATTTTTATCCCTGTTCTGTTGACGGCAAGGGCTAAAATCATGATTACCTAGGGTGGGCCAAGATATGCTGGTACCTCAGGCAGAAGATCCAAATAACTAATTAATATGGGGCAGAATCCCCTGGAAAATTTTCCAGTGTACACCACATTGAAATGAACAGGAGAGCCTCAAGGGTAATTCCCAGTGGACTGTGGCCTACAAAGGTCCTCTCTCTCTGCTTCTCTAAATCTGCTGCCCCACAGTAGGACTACCTCTGTTGGTGGCATTGGGATTAATATGAGAACTAAATACCTAGAGTATCCTTTTTCAGGGCAGAGGATGAACCACTGCTAACCACGTGACTTTATCCTTTGCGGAAACTGATCCAGGCAAGCACCACCTGTCCTGTTTTTATCCTAGTAAGGTATAGGGATGTGTCCTTTAGACACACAGAAGACCTTTACCCTGTTTAGTAGGTGCATACACATGGAGACTTACCCTGCCAACTTTGTGCTCAGCAGTTGTGCAGGCATCAATGAATGTCTGAGCAATGACACTCAGGTTGGCATCCACATTGTCAGAGACACGCACATCGAATATGAACTGTGGGTTCTTGAGCGTGTTTACCCAGAAGCGCAGCAAAAGACTGGGGATGAGGGGGAACAAAGGGAGAAATCATTTTCAAAACTGGATAACTTGCTTCAGCCCTTCTAGCTGTAAATATTCAGACTCCACAACCCACTGTCCCAAAGTCTCAGCTCCCCCTGCCACCAACCATTCCTACGGGAGCTTGTCTCAACTACCTCACTGTCCACCCCACCTGTTTGTTTTCCAAATGTGCAGTGTCTCTGGCTCATTGACCCCATGCCGCACAGCTAGCTCATCCAACAGGTCAAACAGATACTTGACAGCGATTGGCACTGGGCGGTTCACACTCAACACAGCCTGGAACGCATCATCCACAAACTTCTGTAGCGTCCCCTTTGGGAGAATGAATGGAAGAAAGAAAGGGAGGGGTTTAGAGACTCATGGATGCACACTTGAGACACCCAGGAAGCACCAGTTTAAACAGCAGCATGGTTCTACCATGAGCATTATCTTGGGCTGGCAACAGAGCAATCTGATGTCTAACTACCTTTTTTGTACAGATTACCAGAAGTTGCTCCTTAAGGCATTACACAGGGAGTCTCTTTTTCTCTCTTGACAGGACTTAGAATAGAATAATTAAAACATGCAGATCTGGGCTCTCATCTCCAATGGAAGAGTTCCATTGTGTCAGAACACTGGCACACTCTGAGGAGCACCGAGCCTTGCTCTAAGAAATTTTAAATAGTTTCCAACATTATTACACCTCAGTGCTATAGCCCCCAATGGAATCTGAGGATAAAGTTTGACTTACATTGAATGGAACTTATAAAGGATGGAATAAACCTGTCTACCACCACACTAGTTTCAAAACAGTCAAATAATTTGAACTGACCATTTAGCCTTCAGTTTACTGGGCTGCGCAAAGTATACTCTCCAACTGCCATTGGCTAAGACTTATCGCACCCCAAACAAACAAGTTTTAGCCTGTTTGATTGTTATGTTACATATGTGACAAAGGATTCCTGAATAGTCAATACAGCAGCTGTCCACTTAACCCTATCCTAACCTCTTAATTTACATTGTTGTAACCTGCCCTGGGTCCTCATGGTCAAGGCCGGGTAAGAAATATTATTATCATTATTAACAATAATAATATCATAATAATCATTGCTAATATTATACGACAAGGCTCTACTCTATATTGTATTTAGCATAAGGTTCAATATCTGGGTGTACTTCCAAGAGAAGTCTCTACATGGGCCTCTCCCAAGCAGGTGCCCTCCAGATGTTGCGGGACTCCCAACTCCCATCAGCTTTGGCCACCACTGCCAATAGTCAGGAATGATGGGAGTTGGAGTCCCGCAACATCTGGAGAGAAAGTCTGGTCTTCAGGAAATGCAAAATACCATATGCCTTTGACCAGTACACACATGGAGCCACTTTTTCAGCTGCACTACCTGCAGGCTGGAAGATAAGCCCTTGTGCTTTCTGGATGTGGCAGCCAACTTTGAATCCCTCTAAAGGAGGGCTTTTCAGATTTACCACATTAAAGATCCCCCTCCAGACTGTCTTGTCTGCCGAGGAACCCCAGAACTATTCTAGGGCTCCCAGTCAAGTTTATGTAGTCTTTGTGTTATCTCGTGCAAAACGTACAACCTAGACATAGCCCTGGGGATGCATGTTGCAGGGGAGAATAGGCAGTGTTGAGCTGCCTTTCAGGGAAGGTAGAATGTCATTACTGATCTTCTCACTGAGGAAATCCCAATAAGCTTCGAAAGAATACCACTGTTCTAAAAGGGCTGGTATATTTGGGGACTAGGTGAAGTGAGGGGGACACGCTTGCCCTTTACCTTCATGGAAAGCAAGCGGGTGAGGTAGATCTCGGGAATAGCCTTGGCCCGCTCCCTCAGGCTGCTGCGCCGTTCTTGTTGCTGCTTTGTAAGTTCAGGTTCTTCAGAGGGCTTTACCAGGTGCCAGAGGCGCAGACCCCCCTCCTCACCATCCTCTAGCATTGGGGTATCTACAAAGGATGCAGTAGGATTCACTGGAATGTGAAGTGGGGCAGCCAGATAGCCCTCAGGCCACCCATCTGTCCTGTGCACCCGTGAAACAACTACTGGGGCCTCCAGTCCTGGCTACCAGCAGCAGCATACAATGGTGTGAAAGAAATGGTGATGCTTGTACAAAGGAAGAAGCAGAGGCGCAGGGGCCCAGCTGGAGGCTTGGTGGGACTGATGTGGCCTGTAGACCACCTAACTAAGAAACAAAACAAAGGGGATAGGGTCATAAAGGAAGCCTCTATAAATCTTCACAGGGCAGAAGCTTAGGAACTTTTAATCACGACTAAAACCATGTTCTGCAAAGCACAGAATATGGTTCTATAATGCAGAATCTAAATTGATCCCACCTAAATGATGCTTTCATTTGAAGGGGGGAGTAGAGCAAAGGGAAATTAAACAAGTATCTAGTCCTCCTGGTAGCAAAATAAAAAAAACCACATGTGTTTCTGCCAAAGACCTACAAAAAACCAACACAATCTACACACACACACACACACACACGGGCTTTCGCCAACCAAGGGGCCACCTCACTCTGTCCAAGTAGTTCCAGTCCCTCCCTAAAAAGCATGCAGTCTGTCTTCCTCTGGCCCTGCATTCCACTTGTTGCCACTCCCACATGTATACCAATTTGCTCTTTTCTTTCCTAGACTGAAGGAAGGCTGGAACAAACTCAACCCTCTTGTTTGCACAAGAAAAAGACAAGTACATACACACAAATAAAAATGTTCCCAAGTAATAACTTGCATTATCTTTAACCACAAAAGAAGGAGGAAAGAATCAAAACTGGGAATCTACATGCATGCAATTTTAGAGTCTCCTGCCCTGGATCTTTTCCATTATTACTTCAGGCCAGATAATTAAGGATCTCTACACACATTACAAATAAGAGGCAAAGCACTGCATTCTCTCCCCATCCCACACCCCGTCAGTGTTCCATGAATAGGTAGACTCTGTTCCCCCCAGCATACCCACTGCAATTGGTCTGCACTCCTCACCATTTATACCCAAGGTGAAAACAAGTTACATCTTATAACTCTGTAGTGTACCCACTAAAAGCAAATTAATTTTTAAAAATACTATTTTTAATTGAAGTTTTATCAATGTTACAGATTTTTTTTAAAAAAAGGCAAAGTTGCTGAGTGCAAGTAACTTTTCAGAACTTATTTGCAAGACTAAAAGGAAAAGAAAGCTAAAATTACAAAAGCTGAGTGCAAATAAATCATCTCCACAAACACACCACCTGCCCAGGATCCACTTTTGATATAAAAACAGGAGATTCCACACTCTACGTTGAATGAAGAATGAATGAAGCTGAATGAAGAACTTAGCTAAAGGACATCTGCACAACTCATCAAAATGAATGCAGCCCACCAGCCTTGTGTTGTGATCTGACAGGCATTTGACAACCCCCTCTTCCTTTTTGCAGTCCTTGGCTGCCAAAGCAGGAAGTTTAACAAGCCCCTTGGGAGCTGTTGGGCTGCGCTTGGCTTGGTGGATTTCAGGTTGGGTAGTCCTGAGCAAGTACTCCCAAGTCCTTCCTTCAGCCAAGGCAGGCTACCAGCTTGAAGAGAGGAGGGAAAGAGGAGGATGCTCCACTGCATGAGACAGCAATAGTTCACGGACAAAAGAGAGAGATGGAGACTTACTTTCTCCAGAGAAGAAGTTCTGGCCTGTGCCTTGGGAGATGTCATTGTGAAGGCGGGGGATGAGACCAACTGTGGCCCCATCTGGAACCTGGGGAACAGAGGAAGGAATGCAAACAAGCGATGAAGGAAGGTGAGAAATATCGAGGAAGGTGAGAAATCATTCAGGTAAGAGAATGAAAGTGCCATGATCAGGCACAGGAAGAAGCATTCCCAGCTGCATGTGTGTAAGAACCTAGGAAACTCTTGTCTGAGACAAAACATGGAACCCCAGCATCATGCCAAGAACTTCCTTAATCAGCTAGAGGCTAGTACTCCACACATTCTCTCTCTTCCCCCCGCCCCAACTCCTTCCACTCAACTTTTCCCCACCCACCCCCATACCTTGTAATGCTGTAGTGTGTTAAGCCTCTTCCACTGGTTCTGTGTGACGGAGGTCAGATCCTCATCTGAAAGCGTCAGGTGGCCAGCAACGCCTGAGCGCCACTCTGAGGAATGAAGGAGCGGCAGGTGAGGGCTCCCCACATCTACACCCAGGAGAATTGTATTGTGGCCCTATCTCAAAGTGAGCTAACCACCATTTGGTCTTTCTTTATTCAAAGCCAAGACCCACAGACGGGGGGGAAAGTGCAGGTGGCAGGCCCCTTACCTAAGTCAAGGGAGTGCACAGAAGGGCGCTGGGAGAAAGGCACGCCTTTGTAGACCTGGTCCAAGATCTTCTCCTTCACTTGGGTGATGGTGTCTGTGTCAAGGACACGCGCTGGGATGCGCTGGGTCTCACCCCCACCACCAGAGCCACCCCCTCTCACCAGGACAGTCAGGGTGAGGGGCCGGTATTCCACATCTTCTCGCAGCAGCCGGCCATCATTCAGTGTCCGTTTGGCCTTGCCTGTGACAGCATCTACCGGGCCCTTGTCCACCTGGTACTTAATGGCACGGAAGAGCATGTACAGGGGCTCACCAGCCACCTCCTTCACCAGGAAAAAACAGAGAGAGAGATGGAATGAATAAGAATGAAAATTCAACTCCAGAGTTGCAACAGTCCCTGTTCTGCACCCAGCGAATCCCACACTTGCACAGCTGGAAGGAGGAGCTCCAGAGTGTGACCTTCCAAAGTCCTCATATTTTTCACCAGACCCACATCTGGGCAGTGCATATTCTTGGAAGTTCCAAACAAAGTGCCGGGGGGGGGGGGGGGAGAACACAACTGGTGGTATTGGATGCTTAATTCAGTTCTCAAGAGAATCTCGGCTTTTAAAAAAGAAAGAAAAATCCACCCAAAAAGGACAAGTTCAGAATGTCTGTACCAAGTGTCAGAGAAGAGGGTGACTGGGATTCCTGGTAGTCACAAGGGGCATCAGGGCATCAGTACCCCACATACCTCCTAAACCTATCCTCCTGACTACCAGAAGTAAAATGCATTATGCAAAATAAGCCACAAAGCATGCAGACTGCTTAGTTTGCATAAATTACACAGAGTAAAAGAGCTCCACTTTTCTTAGTGCAGAACTTTGGTGTCTTGGCATCCAGTGCTGGGCTGGCTTATTTTTTTGAACAGAGTATATACATTTCTGACCAGCACGAGAAGGCTGGAGTGTAGTATTTTATACAGTAGGTTGGGGAATCTGGGGGGTGGGGGAGAGGAAGAGAAGGGAAATAGGGAATGCACACATAGGCCAGACAGACAAACATACGTTTGTGGTGGATTTTGCTTTTCTGTACTACAATCTAGGTGAAATCCTTTGGCTACTCAAGTACAGCAGATGGATGGATGGGAGTCAAGAAAAGGGAAACAGGCAAGGCAGTGGAAAAGATTTTGTAGGAAGGCAGGGGAGGGTGAATCAGGGACCAAGGGACCAAGGCCAACAGGCATGGTGGGGTTGGCAGGCACCAGAGGCAGCCCTATCATCAAGCAAGGTGATGCAGCTACTCAAGTGATGGATTTTGGGTAGGAGACAGGCAGATGGGAACAATCCACTGAGATGTTTTCCTACATAAGCCCTTTAAAAGCCAACATGGCATCATAGGTAGACTTACTGAGATTCAGTTTCAAAATTCCCATTCAGCTACAAGTTTTAGAGGGTGACCTTGGGCCATTCACTATCTCACTCAGCTCTACCTTCCTCACCGGGCCATCGAGAGGATAAAAAGAGGGTGGGTGTGGGGAAACCACATGTGCCTTTTTGAGCTCTTTTGATGAAGGGCAGTATAAAAATGCAAGAAACAGAAGAATACATTCACTTGCATAAGGTGGATTGTGCTCTGGTTCTGAATTCAAGGGCGCTCGGGCAGGGTCTTAGTTGGATTTGTTTGCCTCAAGCACCAAAATGACTTAAACCAGCCCTGGCTGGCCTAGTTATGGAACTAGAGACTGTGATAAAAAGGCACCCCCCATGAAGCCTCAGCAAGTCACAGGACTAAGCAGGAACTGTAAACAGGAGGGAAAGCACTACTGGTAAAATCCTGCTTAAGGTACCAACATCCAAGGTTAGGGGTGTTACCTGCTCCCATCTTCTTCCCATCAACCAGACCTTCTTTTCCCTCCTCCCTCCCCCCACTTCCTGTCTTAGACCTAGAAAGCATAATCTAGGCATGCTGCACAGCTTACCCTGAGATAGGAGTAGAGACAGATGGACATCCAGTTGGTCAGGAGTTTCTCCACCATGGTCTCTGTCCTGCAGGATAGTCGAGGAGCTAAGCAGAGTTGTTTCTGAGATATGTCTCCCTCCCCCTCATGCCTAGGTTTGCTATCAGCTCTAACATAAAGATAGTGCTAGCTATCCTTTGTCCACAATGCCTGACGTTTTGAATTCAAAACTCTGTTCTGCAGAACAAATGTAAAGTTAAGTAAATCAGTTTCAGTAGAATGGTTTTGATATCAAAACTTCTGGTACCTTAAAGGGAGTAGGCTGTTTTTCTTTTTACCAGTACTAAGGTCCCAAATTTAATTGTTGGTATTTTAAAAGAACATCAGGACAGTGCCACTGAACATGTACAGAGTGCTTAAAGGAACTCGTTTCTGTCTGCAAGCATAGCAAAGTATAAATATTTTAGGGTAAAGCAGCAAAAAAAAGTTTTCAAAGAACTCCTGATCTCCACTTTGTTTCAGCATTTACTATCTGTGACGTTCTCGTTTAAGCCTTAATTACCTTATGGACATGCGCTAACAGCAAAGTATACGAGATATTGTTTTTGACAATGCATCCTCTGGTTCTGTCAACTAGCCAGGGGGATTAATTCTGGCCAGGCAAATAAATAGATGCATCCAAGTGTGAATGGATCCGTACCCCAGGGATGGGATAGGGAGAAAGTGCCTATGGAAATGTCTTGAAACAGGGACATTTCCATCACCCCCAGCCCCTACATTCCTTAAAATGGCATGACTCCCTGCAACCCCAGGGGGCCTACCTGCGAAGCATGAGCTTGGCATTGCGGGCAACGCAGTGAGCAGCCAGATCACTCAGCAGGGTCTGCATGATGTCTGTCAGGTATTCCAGGCGCCCATGAAGAGCCAATGAGAGCAGTGATGCTGCATGACATCGATCCCGCTGCGAGAAGGTAGGCTGGGCCTCCAGTGTACGGATTAACTGGGAAGGGCACAGAAAGCATGTCATCACCTCCCCTACCAGAATCCCCACCCTGCACTAAAGCCCATTCAGTTCCACTCCCTTCCCACAGCTAGAAACAGAACTCAGGGCAGATCTTTGTGTCGTCTTCTTCATCCATTCATACAACAGAACAACAGCCCTAGACACCAGCACACACAAAACCCTCTAGCATAGGAAAGGGAAAGCTGTGGTCCTCCAATTGTCGCTAGATTACAACTCCCATCATTCCTGACCACTGGGCCATGCTGGCTGGGGTTGATGGAAGTTGGAGTCCACTTGGAGAGCACCAGGTTCCCCATGAACTAGGAGGTCCCAGATTACAACTCCTAGAGGTTAGCGCTGTACATTTACATTGCCTAAATTAAATGCAGGAGGTGACACCAGCAGCTCCACCCCACTTGGGGCCTTTCCATTCCCCTCCCCTCTCCCACCTACTATTCAGTGCAACTAGAGCTGTGCTCCTTAAGAGTAGATGTAGGTGCCTCGTCTCACAGTGTATCTGGAAATACTGAGCTCTATAGCCCAGCTCTATGAAATAACCTCACATTCCTCTGTCTCTATACACACACACAAATCCAAAACTCTCCACTTACAGCAGGGATGGGGAACCTTTTGTCAGCCCAAGAGCTACATTCCCTTCTGGGCAACCTTCCAAGGGCCAGAGGCCAGTGGTGGGCAAGGCCAGAGGCAAGAAGTGGGTAAAGCAATGAATGTAAACATAACCTCTGTACAGCAGGTTAGCTTCTACAAACACTCACAGGGCCTCCATCCCGACAAGCAAGAGGCATCATCAGAGTTCAAAGACACATCCCAGCTAGGCATAAGCACTTGGGGAGTGAAGGGGGGGGCAGTGAGGGTGTGGCCTGGGGAGAGTTCCAAGGACCAAACCAAGAGGCCTGGAGGGCCACATTTGAGGTTCCCCATGCCTGACTTACAGGATAACCTCTTCCCGTACCCCCTGTCCAAGAGTGGCATAGGATCTACTCTCTAGCTCAGCCACTTTCCAGAATCTACTTCTATTATTATGATGATCACCACCACTACTACTCCCCGGAGTGCCCACCGTCAGCAGGAAGACTTTGCTATTCAGCAGATTGGAGAGCTGCCCCAGGCCCTGCTCCACCGTGGCACGGCGCCCCTCAGGCAGGTCCAACACAGTCCGCAATGGCACATCCCCCTGAGCCGGGAAGAAGACACGCTGGGTGTAGGTATTGTAGTCCAGGAACGGGATCCCCAAGCCCTCCAGCTCCCCGCTCAGGTCGGTCATTTCCGTCATGAGGTCTGAAGCAACCAGCACACAGCGTGAGGAGGTAAGAAGGGAGGGGCCAAGGAGAGAAGAAAAGGAAGAGTTAACAATATCCAGCTATTCACATTAGTAAAAAAAAAAAAGTTGAATACATTTCTTTACCCCAAAATATAGCTATTTCCTATGTCAGCAAAAATCCTTCTGCAATCCATCTCAAATAGCTTCCTTTATGAAATTCTGGAAATATCTCCTTTCAGGAAATACCCTTCTGACTCCCTCTCATCGAGGACTGCCACTTCTTTTATTTATTTGAGGCATTTATATATTGCTTTCACAGGCTCTGTTCCTATGTGTTCAAAACTAGGGATAGACAACCTCTGGTCTTCTAGATGAGCTAGTGTGGTGCAGTGGTTAGTGTCAGATTGGGACCTGGGAAACCAGGGTTCAAAACCCTACTTGGCCATGAAGGTCACTGGGTGACCCTGGGCCACTCACTGCCTCACAGCCAAACCTACCTCACAGGGGTTGTTGTGAGGATAAAAGTGTGTGGGGGGGGGAGGAACATGCCTGTATAACACCTTGAGTTCCTTGATCATTGTGCATTTAGAAAATCAGAATACACAGGCATGCTCCTTACTTCCTCTGCACCCCCCATCATCTTCTCTGTGCTTTCCTGCCCATTGTTCAGAATCATCTCCTCCTCGCTCACCCCATTCTCATTCCATACCAGTGAATTCTTTGCGGCACTGGTCCCCAACGCTGATCTCCATGTTCTCGAGTTGCACCAGCACTTTCTTGTAATCTCGCAGGGCTTGCTTGCTCTTCCGCCTGCCCAGATGAGGGGAGACACACAGTTTTCACAGAAGCAAGGATGGGGTGAAGGAAACAAGGCCATTTCCCTCCCTGCACATCCCTCCCCTTGAAGCATCATAATGTTTACCTATACATTAGGATGAGAAGAAGCACTACAAAAGCCAGCACTGCTGCTCCCACCCCCAGCCCAATTTGGGCTTCAGGTGGGAAACGGGATGGTGGCTCAGTGTCATAGCGAACTCGGCCGAGATCCAGGCGCAAGTTTCCCATCTGTACCTGTAAAGTGGCAACAACACAGAAGGTTGATTCCAGAGAGGTAGCTGTATTTGTCTATAGCACCGAAACAACAAAGTCTTGCAGCACCTAAAAAAACTAACAAATATACTGGAGCCTTTGTGAGACAAAGTCCAGTTCATTTGGTCCATGAACTGGACCTCTAAATTAGTCACCTTAGATCATTATAGAAAGCCAATAAGCTGGAGACTCTCAGCTCTTTTCTCCTGTTCATCCTGTATATCAGGGATGGGGAACCTATAGCCTTCCAGATGCTGTTAAACTCCCAACTCCCATCATCCCAGACCACTGGCCCTGCTGGCTGGGGCTGATGGAGTCCAACAGTATCTGTAGCGACCATTTGCTATTTCTAGTACTCAGTCATAGAGCTAATGACAGTCCAGCAGTGCACAGTCAGTGCATCTTGATATTCAATATGGAAATAAAGTGGAAGGAAGAGGATCCAATCCAATAAATTGAAATATATGCTTCATTTTGTAATCAGAACAATGAAGGGTTGAGGTCACAAAATAATATCTGATCTTACATAAAACTAGGAGTCGTTTTCATATCTGCTTTATAAAATATTTCTATCTGAAATATAGGAGAAGCAAAAATAGGTTTCCATGGCCATTTCACAGGGATAAAAGCTGTTTCATTCCTTAAAGTTTTCATAGAGCTTAAACCAGCAAAAGGGGAAAAAAACCCGAAGGTATATTACAGGTGCACAAAAAATGGACACAAACAAGTGAAAATGCATTTTAAGAGGAAACATTTAAACTACTGTACTTCAGCCATTTCTCATTCAAACTTTGTATAATGAGAATATCTTGTGTCTCTCACCTGCAGATTGTGTGTACAAAATGCCATGCAGGTTAAAAAAACCAAACACTTCCCAACAGTAAAGCAAACAAATACCCCTCATATAGCTTCAAAAGAAATAGATAAACATATTATAATTACACCACATCTAGTAAGAGATAAAGCAAAATTGAATTCTTCCTTCCAGTCTGTAATTCGTGTGCCTGTTTCTTTCCTACAAAGTGTAGCTGCATTCAGAGCCACATTTTTTTTAAAAAAAACCCACATACAAGTAGCAAGAGAAGGACTCTCAGCATATTGTGTCAAGTACAGGGAGGGGCATGCCAAGGGTTCAAACATAGGGCCTTTGGTGCGCTCCCTAGAAAACTGGTTCTCTCCCAAATGCTTCCAAAATAATTGATGTCACAGGTACAAATGCAAAAAAGAACAACTAATGCCACACTCCTTTGCCATTTGGGAAGTGAACTTTAGTTTATAGAATCATAGAATAATAGAGCTGGAAGGGGCCTATAAGACCATCAAGTCCACCCCCCTGCGCAATGCAGGAATCCAAATCAAAGCATTCCCGACAGATGGCTGTCCAGCTGCTCTTGAATGCCTCCAGTGTTGGAGAGCCCACTACCTCTCTACTTTTCACCAGCCTGGTGTCCTCTAGGTGTTTTGGACTACAGCTCTCATTAACCATGAGCCAGCACTAGAACTGTGCAGGCTAGGGCTGATGGGAACTGTGGTACAGAATATCTGGGGGGCACCAGGTTGGCAAAGGCTGCATTAAACACAGATCTCACAGGTTATCTAGAAATACCCCAGTGCACCTCTTTATCATGGTGCATGCAGCTTGGATGCTAGTGCTTTTGAAATGTTGCTATTGCCCCTCTCCATTTTTGCATATGACAAATGATCAATATGCTTGATGCCATCTACCAAGCATTGGATTTTAGTATCTAGGAATGTCTAATATTTTCTAGCTATGAAGATCAGACTAATAAATTGACTTAATAAATTTAATAAAAACAGTAAGTATTTTCCCTAAAAACTGAGGATACTGAGGACCCTCAAGGTACTTGTGACTTGCCTTCTGCCTTGGACAACCCACCTGCTTTGCAGTTCAGCCATTGAAGCTCTGGAACACCCAAAGATGAGGAGATCATCTGGTCTCCAGCAGAACTTCCAGGTTGTGTTCCTGAAACCACCTTGGAGCTAACTGTGGAAGGTGAACCTGTTTTCTAGCCAGTGATATGATAGGAGCTGCTCCTCTAATAGATAGTTTGAGCAAGACCCCACAGCACAACCTTTAGAATCAAGACATGATTCTAAATGATTCCCTTGGTGAACGCTGACTTTTATACTGTGTTTATGTATATGTTTATGTATATGGATATTGTTTATGTTTGCTTTGTAAATTAATTTGATTTTTTTAATTGTACCTTGTGTAATCTATTGTAAACCGCTTTGAGATCTTTTAGATAGTAAGCGGTCTATAAATGGAAATAAATAATAAATAAATAAATAGGTAATTGGTTCCATTGTCGTATGGCTCTAACAGTCAGGAAGTTTTTCCTGATGTCCAGTCAATCTGGCTTCCTGCAACTTGAGCCCATTATTCCGTGTCCTGCACTCTGGGATGATCGAGACGAGTTCTCCTCTACTCCCATCCCCCACCCACCTTATTCAACCAAGTATTAGCAGGGCATTGATCCCACACAGGGCACGTCCTCAGAGTGTGCGAGAGCAAGCTCCACCTCCACCTCAGGGTTTAGCAGCACTGATCCCAATCAACCACCAAGTGAATTTGGCTTGAAGCAGGGAAAGAAAGGACGCATGTGAGGACCGCACAGCTCAATTCACCATCCCCCTAATTCCTTTATACTCACAGTAAGGCCATATAAAGGACTGCAAAAAAGATCTTTAAGGATATATTTACACGACATACTTAAACCATTTCAAGTCACTCCCTCTACCCAGGGAATTGTTTATAAGGGGTAGGGATCTCAGGTTTCTCAGCACCAGCAACAAATTACCAGGAAGGAAGCCATGGCAGTTAACACAGGCATAAGCCAATATAATATTATTCTGCAGGTCTTTACTTCTTGTGCATGCTTTATGGGTGGAGTGAGAAAACTAATCTGTAGTAGCTACTGACAGTACAGAATCGTTTGTCATTATGCAAACTACAAGGGTGTGACCTTGTCTATGTACTTTAAACAAGTTATGTACCTAGTAAGAGAAAGAGAGAGTTTTGCCTGGCAAGATCAGAGACTACACAAAATATCTTTCAAAACTTTCAGGAGACGAAGAACCTTCCCCATTGTGTGAGGGAATCAGGTGCGGGCTACTTCCTGCATGCATCTTATAGCCCCCTTCTCACCAACCCACTTCCTGAACTCACAATGAACTCCGGTAGCACTGAGGAAGAGTTAAGTGGCTGTGGGGGCTTCAGGGGAGGCTCACAGTACAAGTGAGTAAGCGTCAGAGTCTTGACGGTACAGGCACTGTTGCCGATGATGACCCTCACTTCATTCTTGCTGATGCCAAGGGTCAAGCCTTCTCCCTACAGGAGTGCATAAAGAGAAACAGAGGCAAAAGGTGCAATTCTCTGTATGTACACACAAGCTGAGGCAGTGCTGTGGGGTAACATAATCCTGAATCTCTTGGCATCTAAGTTGAACAGTGTACCACATGTCCAAGTCCAAGAAAAACAAATCCCTGTGTATTTCATGACCAAGCATAGACACACCTGGGCAACTGTCCCCTCCATCCCAACTAAAAAAAAAAAAAGGCATTTAATCAAAGAGTTCTTTAAAAGCAGAACAAAGAAGGCAATGACTCTACATGCTAATAGTTAAAAGAAGTCAGAACAGGCCTTTACAACTTGTGACCCACCAGGCCAAATGCAGCCTGCCAGCAAGCCATATAAAAGAGCTCACAAGGAACTCAAAAAACCTACTAGTTTTGCTGCCTGCCTGGGACTGCCCCCACCCCATCAAATGGAGGATGGCTGAGTGGATCGCAGGTCACCAAGAAATGGCTGTTTGGCTGCATTCAACAGGTCGGATTCAAGTTCTGCAGGTATGAATTACACTAGTGTTTTCTAAACATACACATTCATTCTTGAACAGGTAGTAGAATAATGGGAAGCCACCTTCCTTGAAACAGTACGAAAGCCCAATTAGTATCACCTCCTAGCCAGGGCCGGCTCCAGGCATACTGAGGCCCTTGTGCTCCAGCCTGTCCCGGGCCCCGGCACATGCTCCCGTGGATCGCACCGCCCACCGTTACCTCGCTCCACCAATCTTTCTGTCCTGTATTTTCAGGCTGCATGTGCATGGCTGCCCTTAATCAAGATGGCGGCTAAGGTTTCCCTAAGGGGCTGAAGCCTCCACCGCCATTTTAGTTGATGGCATGCATGCATGCTGGGCACATGCAGGGCTGCCATCAACCAAGATGGCAGCAGACGCTTCACCCTCATAGGGAAACCTCAGCTGCCATCTTGGTTAAGGGTAGCGCTGCACACGCAGCCAGAAAACACAAGAAAGGTAGACGGAGCGAGAGAATGGGCGGGTGAAGCGAGAGAACGGGCAGGTGGTGCAATCCAGAGCAGCGATTCTTCCGTGGATCACAGAAGGGGAGCGCTACTCCCCCACCCTAGAGAGGGGCTCTTCAGAGGCAGCTCCAGGCCACGCGGCCCTTGGTCAGGGCCCAACCTTGCTGCCCTTTAGAGCCAGCCCTGCTTCTATCCCCCTGACCTTCCTTTACCCAGTCAACTAGGGACCAAGTCTACAGAGCTGGGAAAAGTTACTTTTTTGAACTACAACTCCCATCAGCCCCAGCCAGTGTGGCCACTGGATTGAGCTGATGGGAGTTGTAGTTCAAAAAAGTAACTTTTCCAAGCTCTACCAGGGATTGTGATGCCGCTAATGTTGATGATTCAAGGAATCCCTCTTGCCCTTCAGCTGTAGAGCAGGTTGCATTATGGAATTCCAGTGCACTCTTATACCCGGCCCCTTGGAATGATATCCCTGCCCATGTTGTTCAAGGTGCAGGTGGTGGAATCAAGACCACTTCATTGCAATCTGGTGCTGATCAATTAACTCCATCTGTTCAATGAATCCACATAGAGGGAATTGTAGAAGTTTTGCAGGCACTACTTTATTTCATTTTTGTATTCATTATATTTATATCCCACCTTTCCTCCAGAGCTTCAGGTGGTGTACATGGTTCTCCTTTCCCTCCTCATTTTATTCACACAACAACTCTGTGAGGTAAATTAGGCTGAGAGCTAGTGACTGGCCCAAGGTCACCCAGCAAATTTCATAGCTGAGTGTGGATTTGAACCCCTGTCAGGGAGGCCCTAGTCTGACACTCTAACCCAGTGTTTGTCAACCGGTGTGCCTCCAGACGTTGTTGGACCACAATTCCCATCTTTCCTGACCATTGGCAATGCTGGCTGAGGCTGATGGGAGTTGTGGTCCAACAACATCTGGAGGCACCAGTTGAGAAACACTGCTCTAACCACTACACCACGCTGGCAGAAGCATAAAGCGAGTGTAAGGGTGGCAAAAGTTCCACTTGGTATCACTATGCTAGGAAGCAAAGGAGTGATGACTAAATCCTAGGAGCTCCATCCCTCGCCTCTAGGGCCTTCCCGCACCTTCATATGGTTCTGCCTGCTCACCTCTATGTCCAAGACATTGCCAGGCTTAAGACTGAAAGGATGCCCAGTGGAATCCCGTCCAGGCCAGCGTAGATGGGGATTAGGCTTGTAGGAGAAATTCTGGCCCCCGCTGGCACTGTTAAAGGGGACACGGAGTCCATCCAGCTCGAAAAGAAGGTCACGGAAGAGGGCATTGGGTGGCACAGCTGGTGACGGGCAGAGGAGGAGAGTGGATGAATTGGCACAGCAAGGTTCTGAGCACTGTGGGTACACAAGTGGATCAAAATGTGTGTATGTGAGAGAGACAGAGAGACTACTACTAAATCAGAATCCCCCCCCTGCACTCACCTCCAACAAGTCTCCCACCTCAGCACAGGGGTGTGGTGGAACTGGGGTCAGAGGGATGTGGGGGTCCTGCAAGGAGTCACATGCTCTTTTCTTCCGGCTGCGTCTGCTTTCCATCTCCTCTGGCTCCAGGATAGCTTTGATAACTGGCTGCTGCACCACATCCAAATTAATCCCTTTCACATAGATGATCCGTCCGCCCCTGAGGAAACCCAGCATCCAAGAAGGTGAAAATCAGCTTTGGAAGGGGGCATGTCAGTCTTATGTCCCCCCCACCCCCCAGTTTGACTCAGACACTATGATCATTAGAAGAGCCCTGCTGGATCAGACTACAAAGCTCTGTCTAATCCAGCATTCTGTTCTCACAGCAGCCAACCAGGTACCTAAGGGAAGATCACAATTAAAGAGCCCACAAGTGTCCAAACCGGGCCTTATCTTGGAAGTCCTCCATGGCTTTGTCCCCATCTCCCCTCATATTTCACCCTTAGATGCCCTGCTCTCTTAAAGAGCTCTGCTCTTCTCCCTTCCTGCCCTTTAAGCATGGGAATTTCCTCCAAAAACATCTAGCATAGCTCCACCTTTCTCTTCCTTCAGAACCAAGCTTAAAACCTCACCCTTTGGGCTAACCCTTTACTGATCATCCTCAAGGAAACCCAAAGGCCCACAGCCACATTTGCATATATTTGTTCTGAAATCTCTGCATCTGGTTCAAAATGTAGGGCCTAACTAGAAAAGACAGTATACATATAGTTAGTTCTTGCTTGGCTGATGAAATATGCCAATGCCTGTGTGTGCATGTGTTGATTTGTACCAAGTCTCCCTGGCACGATGTTACTGATCCAGCTTCCCCCCCCCCAGTGCTCACAATTTTTTTAAAAAAACCAGCCCAGACATGCATGGGCTAAAGATGCAAATAACAACACTTCCAGTTTGGCCCTTAGACTATAAGTTCTGCAGGGAAGGACTCATTGTTTCTTATGCACACTTATGCCATTATTATTATTAAATATTACAAATGTGGGGCAGCAATGTTTGGTCATTAATGGATCAATCAACTAAAAACATTTTGATGGACTCTATAAGATGCCTCCAATTATTTAATAATTGTATTTGTTTTTAAAAAAAGAGACAATGGCAAGGGCAGTTCCCCCCTCCTCTACCTCTTGTCAGAGGGGAAGCCTTTTCAAAAAGAGAAAAGATTATGCCTGCTGGGATGAACATTTCGTCTTTCTGCACAACTATAGTTTTAACCCATGCAAACTCACATCGATTCAATTGATCCAATCAATCAAGGTTTTCTTTAATCAGGTGACAGCCCTAATCATTCCCCCTCCCCTGCATCTTCTTTTACCCATGGAAGCTGGTGGCTGGGGAAGCCCCAGTGAACTGTGGGTTGGGTGTATAACGGAAGGTCTTCTCCTGCAGTTGGCGCTCTGCCCCTTCATACTGGACCCAGACAGATGCCTCTTGTGGCTTGAGGCTGACACTGGTACGGCAGACAATGGCCCCTGGCTCCACAGGTTCCTCGCTGTTGGGACAGCAAAGAGCTCAACTGAAATTTTTGGGCACGTCTGTTACAGAAAGAACAACAAAGGTGGGAGGGTCAACACTTGGGGAGATAAAAGAAGCTGCACCACTTACAGGATGCAGGGCAGGCCCCCTACATAGGCAGCAATCTCAGTGCCTGTCAGAAGCTCCTCCCCAGTGATGGTGACTCGAGTGCCCCCAGCCATGGGGCCAAGCTTGGGGTGCAGATCAAGAAGGGTGGGATCCTGAGGAGAGAAGCACCTATTAGGCCTATAGACAGTGGTAGGGTTCGCATGACAGACTAAACCATTGTTTAGCAAGACATACACAGGCAGGCAGGAACCGCCACAAATCTCAGGCTTGCCTGCTCCTCTCTCCCCTCCCCTCCTTCTCTCAAGCAGCACGAAGGAAGACTTCAGCAGCTTTTGATTTCACTTTCCCTCTGTCTTGTCTTGCTGCCTGAACCAAAGATCACAGTTTATGACAAATTCTTCCAAGTTACAAAACAAGCCCACTCCAAAGTGTTTCTGAAGCTGTCTTGGTAAACTAACTAGAGCTTCTTGTAAACCATGATCCCTGGCTTGGACAACATGACAAGCCAACATTCAGTGAAAGTGAGGTGAGGTAAAAAAAGCTGCAAAAGCCTCCTTCCAGCCACACAGGAAGAAGGGTAAGCAGGGTGAGCATTCAAGCTCCAGGCTTGCAGCAGTTCATTCCTGTTCATGCCTGTCTGGCTAAACCATGGCTTAATGGGACATGCAGACCAGTGAAGGGCTTGTGGGTGTTCACAGCATCTGACTTTTTCCTCCCACATCCCACCCAGGTAGAGAGCAACGTGGGAAGTTTACAGTGTCAGAAAACCACTGGGAGCAAGCACAATTATTTCTTAACTCTGCCCTTCCTTGACCCATCCTTGGACATCCACCCATTCACCCCGTCCTTTGTCAGACACTGACCTGATAGGTGAAGTGACTCACAGAAATCCCTGGTGGACGGTCTCCTACAGTGACCTGAACAGGGCCAGATAACCCACGCTTTCCAGGAGATGCATCACAGACAATCCTGTAAGGAATAGCAGAAAGGCCCTCTCATGGAACAGCCTGTAGAAATATGTTTGAAGAGCAAGGGCAAAAAGTGAACAAGGTAGAGCCTGTGGTCCCTTGTTAGAAATGGTTAGAATGTGGGGAAGGACCGTAGCTCAGTGGAAGAGAATCCTAGAGTTGGAAGGGGCCTTGTAGGCCATCGAGTCCAACCCCCTGCTCACAGCAGGAAATCCACAGCTAGAGCATCTCCCGCAGATAGCTGTCCAGCCTCTGCTTGAAGACATCCAGCGAAGGGGATCCCACCACCTCCCTAGGCAGTCGGTTCCATTGCCGAACCGCCCTTACTGTCAAGAAGTTCCTTCTAATGTCCAATCTGAATCTACGCTCCTGCAACTTAAAACCATTAGACCTAGTCCTACCCTCTGGGGCAGCAGAGAACAAATCTGTACCCTCCTCTATGTGACAGCCCTTCAGGTACTTAAAGAGTGCAATCATGTCACCCCTCAGCCTTCTCTTCACCAGACTGAACATGCCAAGTTTCTTCAACCTTTCCTCATAAGACTTGTTCTCCATACCGGCTATCATCCTCGTCGCCCTCTTCTGAACCCGCTCTAACTTGTCTTGTCTAACTGCCCTGCATGCAGAAGGTTCCAGGTTCAATCTCTGGTATCTCCAGGTAGGTCTGGAAGAGACCCCTGCCTGAAACTCTGGAGAGCCACTGCCAGTCAGCGTAGACAATACTAAGCTAGATGGACCAATAGTCTGACTCAGTATGAGACAGCTTCCTATGTCTTTTAAAAAACATTTTCAAGTCCTTATGGTGGCCAAATTAACCTATACTAAAATATCAGCAACAAATGATAGCTGGATTTCCTATGTTTTACAGTTCTTGAGGCTAGCATGTTTGACTTGAACATGAGGGACCAGAGTTCATGTTTAGCTCACATACAGATCCAGGGAGTGGTGCTAGGCCAAGCTTTCTATTTTGCTCTCATCCCTCCATCTGAAAAGGGGGGAGGGCTGTGACTGACCTACCTGAATGCTGAAGACATTCCTCCTTACCCTGGCATTTGACACCTGAGACGTGTATTTTTAGAACCCACCCTATTTTGGGACTTTAGGTTGTTTTAAATTGTTTTTAATGTATTTTTAAATTGTCGTAACCCATCCTGGGACCTTTGGGTGAAGAGCAGGCAATAAATGATGATGATAATGATAATACCTCACAAGGCTGGCAAGGAGGAATGCCATAAAAGAACCCTAGGTCTTCAGAGATGCTGTAGAAACCATTGCCTTCTCTACAAGAAAATGCTAAAGAATGGGGCCTTTTTAGTTCAGAAAAAATTATTAAAGAGGGACAGGATGAAGGCTTATAAATTATGGATTGGGTAGAGAAAGTGGAACAAGACATTTTTTCCCTCTCCCCTTAGAACTAGAATTCAGTGTCATCCGATAAAACTGGCCGGCAGCAGGTTCAGGACAGGCCAAAGAAAGTACAACATGCAATTCATTTATGGAATTTGTTGCCACTAGATGCAGATATGGCCACTACCTTAGTAGGCTTTACCAAGAGGACTAGACACAAATTCATTGGAGGAAGGGAGCTCTAACAGTGTCTGAGCCGTGATGCCTATATGGAAACTCCCAGTTCGGAAGCCTCAAAGCCCTGAGCCTCAGTTGCTAGGGAGAGGGGCTACTGCCTCCATGCTCTGCTGGTGGGTTTCCCTGGCCGCTGTGGGGAAGAAATCAAGTTGCTAGACCTTGTTTGAATTATGTTGCATGAATTAGCTCAATTAGCTTATATACACTGCCCCGGAATCTTTTGAGGAAGGCTGGTGAAGAAATATGAAAAATAAATAAAATAGACGACTGGTCTGATCCAGCAAGGATGGATCCAGAGACTGGTTGAGACTTTTCATATTTTCATGAAAATCACAAGATTTTCAGCTGATATCATCCACCACAGTAAATAAAACTGAAATGCAAGTCAGTGCAACAAAATATGTACGTTAGCTACAACTCTCTAGCTTAGGATTGGTTGCTCCCTGTAGCCCTGAACAAGAAGGAGCTGGCCGCTTCTGGTTTTCTGAGAGATTAAGGTGTGTTATGGGGGGACGGAACGCATCCTTCTGCCGGGACTCCTTACCGAGTAGATACTAGATACTGGGTTGGATCAGGGATGCATGGCAGCCCAGCCACAGTCACAGTGTTGGCCACATCCTTAAAGTGACGACCCAGGTTTGACCCTGTCACTGTGACTGATATGCCGCCCTCCAAGGGCCCGGTGACAGGGTGAATCTAGAAAACAGGAATATTTCATTAACAATATATATATGTTGGTCAATAACAATGTTCTCTGGGCAGCTTACAAACAATACAACACAATAATAATCACAGAATGAAAACAACAAATTCCAGTTTTAACAATTCAGCATAAAATTTCAGCAGCAGAGAGTAAGAAACAAAGAAATGTAGAGTGTCACTAAAAGTATACAACCAATCTATAATTCAGTGGATCCAGAAGTTCACATTTGAAATGCCTGGGTGTGGAGGCTTGGGAAATGTCTTCACATAGCACAAAAAAGACCACAAGGAAGGTGTCTGGCAAGCCTCTGTTGAGTGTACATTCCATGATCAGGGTGCTGCCACTGAGAAGGCCCTTTCCCCAGCAGCCACCCATCACAGTTCATTTGGTAGTGGCACCCAGACTGGACATTATAGCTCCAAACCGGCTCCTCCTCCCTCCAGATCTGACTAAAAGAAACAAAAAGCACTGGTGGTACATTAGAAGCTAGTTAGTTTACTGCGAGAGCTTTCTAAGCAATAACCTACTCCACCACATACATGTGAAACTGGGAAGGCAGTAGGTATATAAGCACAAAAGACAGACCAAGGCCTAGTTTAGTTTTCTACATTTAGAGAACCTCTTTCTATGGAGGAGCATTTAATCACAAGAACCCCTATCTGCAATCTGAAGTGGAAACAGTCCAGACACTGGCATTATGGTCTCAGGGAGTCCAAGTTAGTAGAAGTAGGTCGCTGTCAGCTTCCTGGCTCAAGTTCCATACAAAAACTTGGACTGAGAGGAATGCGCTCCCCTAGAATTGGACTGGTGGTTAACCAGAGCTGATTGATTCTCACCGAGTGGATGACTGGTGACGGGCAAGCAGCCACACCAGCTTCGGATGGACACAGTTCCTCATAGACGCAGCCGGGCACCTCTCCCAGCTGGCACCAGACACAGCGGAAATGCCCGGGGGCAGCCTTGCAGCGGCTGCAGTCAGAACGGCCAGCAGAACAATTGTACAAAGTCACTGGAGAGGGAGTTAAGAAGGTAAGTGGTGAATACTGACTTCAAGTCACAGAGCTAATGCTGCCTTTCCTAGCCCAGACACAGTTCGTTCCTACTCAGGGAAGGCAAGAAGATGCAAGAGAGGTTCATTACCTTTGAGCAATGAAGGATAGTAGTGCACGGGGAACACACAGTAGTAATGGGGTATATTTAGGCACTAAAAAAAGTTTAAATAGTTTTGCATCAAGAGAAAGTAAATTATGCAGCCTGAATAAGCTATGCAAATTATTATTTGCTTGTTCTGTATAATCAGTGATGCAGTGTTTACTATTTTACCTAATTTCTTCTTGTTTTGGTAGGGTCGGGGAGAGCACAGAGTTACACAGGGCACTGAAACTGCATCTCCAACTACTGGAAATCTTGCTTCCCCCCTCCCGCTCCCCACTCAGCTTTTAAGATTTTTCCAGGCGTAGTCCACATACTTCTAAGCATCTCTTTGCAGTCATAAGGGCTAGAAGCTTGTTTTCTTTTTAAAATTAAAAGCTAGAGAATTTCATGAAGCTGAATTCTGCATCCAGTAGCACATTCTGCATTCCTGGGGAATTGTAGCACACACAAAGGCCGGGCATAATCACAACATTAAAAAAAATCCAACCTCTGCAGGTCATCATCCCTTACCATGCAGGTCTCCATGGCTGTCAAGGCGCCGGTCATCCCCTACCATGATGTAGAGAGGGACATGTAGCTCTGGGGCAGGCTGTGTGTAGCTATATGCCTGGGGCAGGCACTGCACACGATGGGATGTTCCCCTGTCCTCTTCTTCCAGGGATGCTGGAACCACAACCGGGGTTCCCTCCACTTCCAGTACACAGGAGAGTGTCACTGGGCCCTGGGGATGAGGACAGGGTGAGACAGGGCCCTGCACACCACACCTGCCTCTCCTTCCCCAGGCCTGCCACAATGCCTGCTCGCTTTCAGTCCTACTCTCCACCCCCTTCTACCTGCCACCCCCATCTAATACAGAGGAGCAATGCCAATCTCAAAGCACCAATCCCATTCATTTATCTCAACCTGAAGCTCCCTGGACAGTGACTGCATCACTTGTATGCTCTTTACAAATAACTGGTATGTTGTTGCAACAACTTAAAATAGTACTCAAGTGCACTATTCTTCAAACTCATAGCTCATTTTCACGATCAACCTGAAACATGCTTAAACTTCCACAGCTTCCAGAAAAATATTGGGAATATCATTCTGGAAAGGGCTAAGGCAGAGGCGGGAAGCTCGCAATCCTCCGGATAGGTTAAACTATAGCTCCCATCAAACCGGACTATTGGCCATGCTGACTGGGGCTGATGGGAGCTGTAGTTCAACAACAACTGGAAGACCACAGGTTCCTCATCCCTGGGGTTCTCCTAAGAGTTACAAGCGCCCTATTAAATACTACAACTCCTAGTGTTCTTCAGGGGAAGACACAACAGTGTAAAGCCTTTTAAAACTTTGTAATGAAGAGCACCTCATGTCTTCTCAAGGCCTTTGCTCTTTCACCCCCATATTCTTCTCTAGGGCTTTTAATCTCCTCACTTACCACTAACAAGTGCAAGTTCCAGACTACCAGTTTCAGTGGCATTTTCACACCAACAGGAATCAGGTGGGCCTCCCCAATGCCCTCCACCCTAGGGCAGGCAGCTGGACCCCGGAGCTCTTCTACGGCCACCTAGGAGACACAGACGAGTTAGATACAGCTTCATTTCTCCCTTTTTTCTTTCCTAAGGTTCTTCCGTTCTGAAAAGCCAGGAGGGCGCTGCTGTAAAATTTAAGTTACTTACCTTCTGATTGTAGACAAGCCTTTCTCCATCCAGGCAGGGCCCTCCAGGGACACAGCGGTGACTGGATGGGCACCAGTGGCACATCCAAGGGCTGTCTACACACGTCCCACACCTATGAGAAGGCAGTCAAAGGAAAAGGGCCTTTAGCCAGGATGGTAAGTGAACAGCAAGTATAGGAAAGGAGGTGGAACATAAAAAAATCAGCATCCTAAAAATTGTAGCAGCTGAATTCCAGAATTCAGTTTTCCTTAGCACAGAATTTGAACCTTTTAGCATAAAAAGCACACATAGTCCTGTCTTTAAATTAAAAGCTTCTTGCAAGTTAGGCCAAGTTCTAATCTATCCCCACCAGCCACCCACACAAACAATTATACAGATACTTCTCAATCCCCAACCTGCAGCCACCCCCCATGCCTCTGTCCCCACTCAACATTCGCTCACGGGGTGGCATCAGTGAGTTGGCTCACGGCATTACAGTCATAGAAGGAAAATCCCACGGAGGCCACCACCACATCCCGGAACATCAGGGCTAATGCCACAGTCACATGATCTGAGGAGGGGAAAAACAAAGAACGATAAGAGACATCTGGGGACAGGAAACTTCTGACCACCATCACCCGGCATGCACATCAATGGCCTCTTTACTTTTCCTACTGTTTAGGCCATTTTGATGAAGGCTGCTCTGAGATTATCTTTTGGTCTAGGCCAGAAACATGGCACGGTTGCTAGGTAACAGACAAGCATTTTCTAACATGAAGGCAGCCTGGCTTTGGAATCTTGCATAATAGGCAAGAGGAAAAAGAGGAACATAAGACAATTTCCCCCCTCAGTTTTACATACTTTATGAAACTGACAATTTTAATCTGCATTAGTGCTTGTGGGTACTAAAGCAGAATTGAACCAGCAAGTGACAATTGAGGTTGGCACCTTTTCAAATAGGGGGGCTGTCGCTGTGCTTTTACTAGCAGCTTGCCCTGTAGACATTGATCAAGCGATCATGTTTACCTTCATGCTTAGAAAAACTTCACCTGCCAGTTGCTGAAGATCAAGCTGCTGTTAAGAAGCACAGCAACAACACTGCCCAAAATGCTGACAGCCCTCATGATAACTATTTGGATTAAGTAACCTGAAGGAATGAGGGCCAAATTGGATATTAAACATGATTTTCCTCTAAATGGGCCAGTTTCATTTCTGAAGGAAAACTAGCCATGCCAGGCCTTGATCAAAATCATGCTATTCATCTGTATTGGGGTCCTGCATTGGGTTCCCACTGAAAATCATCCCCCTCTCAGAGGCAAACAGTAGTCCTAAGGGATCAAATATTGTAAGGTTAGGGGGCCAAACATAGGGTAGCATTCACTGCTAGTCCTACCCAGAGTAGATCCATTGAAATTAATAGACATGGCTCACTTAGGTTCATTATTTTCAGTGGGTCTACTCTGAATAGGACTTAATTGAACATACCCCATACTTTCCATGCTCACCTTTGCCCTCTTGGGTGGATGGCACCTGCTGGGGAACAGGTGAGAAGCAGCGAACCCAGGAGTCTTGTAGGTGGGCTTGGCTGTCTTGGGTCCCAAAGGAACAGTGGTAATGCTCTCCCTCAGCCAGTGCAGGGAGACGAGGGACCAACATGGAGACCTGGGTAAGGCAGGAGATACATAATTTTACAAGCATGTAGCTTGACTGACTTGACTACTTTTGATGTGGTTTTGTGTTTTATGGTCTTAACATTAACAATGCATTTCTGTTAGATTATTTTTAGGTGTACTGTATGAGCAGCTTTGAAAAGAAAAGCCGTTTACAAATCTTGAGTAAATTAATGTTGGATGAGCCAATTCAAATACTGCCCCCTCAGGCATTGGGTGAGTGTATAGCAGTGGTAGCAGTCACAGGATTTATCTTTGCCAGAATGTGAGGAACATCATGTGGGCTGAAAAGAATCTCCAGTCGTCACTCTCCATATTGGCTGTGACTGGGATGGAACCCACTTACAAAAAGGTAAATGGGGGGCAAGAGGGTTTGAGGTAAACATAGGTGATGTTGACGTGCTGCATTCCACACATAACACCTATGGGCAGAGTAATTTAACTCAGGGGAAGCCGGCAAAAGTGGTGCTGGTGCAGGAGAAGCTGGCATAGAGTTCCACTGCATTCAGTTGCCGTTCAAGAGCCTCTGGGATGGCTGCACGCAGCTCAGCCAGGAGCTGCATGCAGGGACCTGAAAGTAAAAGCCTGCTTTCCCAAATATCCCTACCAGGGAGTAAGCCTTCTCCATTGACTTCTATTGTATTTATTTTCTTGGACCGATCTTTTCCCCAGCATAACTTTTGCCTGAATTGGGACCTGCAGTACAGCTTTGAACATGAGTTAGATGTGGCCTAAATCCCCTCAAGTTGGCCCCTACCCTGACACACACCCGGGACACCCCTTTTTCAGTGATTACACCAGCTTCACTTAAGCTGATTTCAGCTAGGCCGGCTGAGCCTCGGCTGAGGACTTAAGACTGTTATAGCCTGGCTGAGCCAGGACCCAGCTGACTCATCTGGAGATCCACTGCATTCAACTCTCCTCAGCCTAGCATAAATGTGAGTTGGATTGTGCCCTAAGAGAGTAACAGGTGAATCAGCCCCTGATTCAAGTCATAATAAACCCAAGTTTCAACCTTCTACCCTCCTCTTTCACCTCTGTCTGCTCTTCTCGGCTCTGATTGGCTGGTGACATCTGTTCTACTCTCAAACATTGGCTCTCCACTCCATAGCTCCAGAGCCAGTGATTGGCCATCTCATGGTGCTCACACTCCAACTTCTGGGTGCACCTGCCAATCAAGCAATTATATTAGAGATAATGAAAACAGGTTGTATCCTTTGATTTGAAATAAACTTCACATTCTGCTAGCTCTCAGCAAAGACCCACCTGCTCTGCAGAACACACCAACCACAGAAGGGGTCTTGGGCGTGCAGACATGAGGCACAGTCCTGGAAGTGAGGGCATTCGGAGACTGGGACCTTGGAGACCTGGGATGGAAAAAGAATAAATAATTGGCTACTGGCTCCACTTTTTTCTCTAAAGGCAGCCCATATTCTATACTCAAAAACAACCACCACCACTAGACTCTAGGCTACTTTGCATTACTTTTTGCACTGGCCTGTACAAATTTTATATATCAGAAGTGAAGACCTACTGTTGGGGGGCTGGTAGAATTTGGAATGTTATAGCGGCAGAGGAAATGTATAAATAAGAAAAGGATGGTTAAAACAGGAGTAGAGTTTAATTTTGTGGAGCTTGATACGAAAAAGGGCTTCTGGCATTACAGGACCCATACTTGACTTATCCAGCAACTCCAGAAAATACAAATGAGCTAAGCTACGTATTATACAGGAAAGGAAAAAAAGAGAGACAGAGAGAGAAGTATCAGCTCAAGTTTGTTTTCAGAGTAGTGCTCAACTCAGTAACATTTCATAATCTAGTAACGGGGTAGCGTTACCTCTGAGCACGTGCAAAGTTTTTTGTACACACCAGCACAGTAACAGTGTATGTTTTCTACCAAAAAGTACTTGCAGGTAGAGGGGGGGAAACTCTGAAAACCTGTCAACAGCTGTCCCTGAAACTAGATATGGTGCAGAGTCCACCCCCCTTCAAAACTGAAGGTGACAAATAGCAGTGCTGTAGGAGTAAAGGGAGAAGAAGATTAAGTCCCATGACAACTCACTCACCTGTGAGGCTGTCATCACATACAAATAGGCCCCACTGCCATCTAGAAGCAGGTCTGGATTGACTGGAGAGCGCTGGCCAGTGGGAATTGTGCTGTAGACTTGTGCCATGGAGCCATTCAGGTAAACCTAGACAAATGAGTAGGACTGTCACTTCCTATTAATATGACATTTAGGGAGGATACGACAGCAAGGAGATCTCCAAGCCTAAAAGCTTCTGGAAACAGTCCACATTGGTTAATACCCTCTACTGGATCCTTGGTACATATTCTTCCTCTTCAATTCCATTGCTGACCACTGTCAGTTAAAAAAAGGACCCTGCTTTTACTCAGGCCTGTCCACGCTTTGGGTCAACGGTAGCCAATGTGGCATCCTCCAGGTATTGTTGGACTACAACTCCCATAATCCCTGGCCATTGGGCATGTTAGCTGGGGCTGATGGAAGTTGGAGACCAACAACATCTAGAGTGCCACAGGGTCTCCCAAAGCAATATATTGTAAATACCGTGGAGCTGCCACTGACAACAGCAGCCCCAAGCAGAGTCTCTGCAACTTCCCATGACTGGGGAAAAGGGGAGAAGAGACTTTTCCCCACTGGCAGCCCCATGTCGCTTACAGCATGTAGTTCCTCCTCAGGTTGTGTACAGTTTTGTTTTTTCTTGCACTGGTCTCAATTCCATTTAAAAAGTAAGGGCATTTGGCAAGTGTGGTAACTGGAAGAGACATCATCATGTTCTCTGGGACTGTGATGCTCTGGGATAAAATGGGACACTATACCTTGAAAATAACAGCCACCTAGTGTGGCATAGTGGTTAGAGTGTTTGACTATGACCTGGGAGACCAGGGTTCGAATCCCCACACAGCCATGAAGCTGACTGGGTGACCTTGGCCCAGTCACTGCCTCTCAGCCTCAGAGAAAGGCAATGGAAAACCACCTCTGAATCCCGCTTACCATGAAAACCCTATTCGTAGGGTTGCCATAAGTAGGAATCGACTTGAAGGCAGTCCAGTATATGTGTAGAGTGAAAATGTTCCAAAGCCTGCTCACAAAGTTACTTATGCAAATCTATTTCTGCACAGGTACTTATTCTACATGAATCCAAGTTTGTTTTCAAGGCTTGCTTTACAGGCAGCATCTGCTTCTGTGTTTGCATGTGCATGCATAACTTGGAGGTTTAGGGGAAAGGGGTGGAATGGCATCTGAGAAAGCAACCGGTAGGCAGAGATGACCCAAGATATTAAACGGCCCGAGGCAAAAAAATCCAGCTGCTGCTCCCTCTTCCCATGGTAGCAAAAACTATACACTAAAGAATAGTTTGCTTCCCTTTAATGGTACCCCAGCATCTAATGCCTGAGGCAGCTGCCTTGCCCCAGTTTAATGGTAGGACCAGCCCCTCTAGGAGTATGGTAAAGACAACATGAATTGAGGTCATAAGGGAGAGTCACAGAAGCTCCACCCCGTCCCCGAACAATTGTCTTCTCTTCCCACAAGTGTTTAAAGAGAAGGAGAAAGGTAGAAGTGACACCTAGAATCCAGTAGTCCAACAGAAATAGAGGGAACACTTGCAGGATAGCATCTAATAATCACCAAAAGGCTGTAATATTAAGCACATTTATCTAGGAATAAAGTCCACTGAACATAGTGGGACTTGCATCTGAGTAAACATGCAGAGGTTTGTGCTGTTATGTTTCATCCACAATACTGACCACTACACAAAAAACCCTGAAAGGAACACCATGTAGATGTCATTTTATTTATTTAAAGCATTTTTACTCCACTCTTCAGCTGAAAAGGCTCCCAATGTGACTTACGTAAGATCTCTAGCAAGAGGGTTGCTGCCCTCGGACTCACAATCTAAAAGGCACTACACAAAAGAAAAAAGGGATGGGGAGAGAGGAGGAAAAAGCAAACTCGGGCACTAGTTTTTAATGTTACGAAGTTCTACAAAATCAGCAGTTATCTGTCTTTTGAGTGGAATCTCATTGTGAGGGGACTATTCATGGCAGGCTGGGCAAGTACCCTTCCACACAGAAACACAAGAATAACGTCTTCATTCCAGTGACTCATCCATCCTCAATACCCACCATTTACCATAGCAGCCCAGAATCCTAACAGAATACTTCATTCCATTAGTTACATCCATTCATGTCACAATTCTATCAAGCCCCACAAAATGACATGGAAACGACTTGCACTGCAGGTGTGGGCAGAAGGATGGCCGTGACCTACGGGTAAATCTGGCAATTTGTAGTAAATCAGCTTGGTACAAATGAACAGAATCCAAGAGAAATCCAAACAGTGAATATAATATCTGAGAAAACGTACACACAGCTAGATGGTCTGGAACTTATGAATCTGCCTTATAGTGAATTGGATCATTGCTCCATTTAGCCTGTGTCTATCAACTACTCTTTCTGGCAGTGGCTTTCTAAACCCCACTCACAGAGATCCTTTTAACTGGCGATGGCAAGGACTGAGCCCAGGAACTTCTGCATGCAAATCATGTGCTCTGCCATTGAGCCTCAGCCCTTCCCACATTCCATGTCTTCATCTGGCTGTACCTTGCGATGGAGTAGGGATGGGGAACCTGTGGGCTTCCAGCTATATTATACTCCAGGTGTGGGGAGCCTTTGGCCCTTGCAATGTTGCTTAACTACAACTCCCATCATCCCTCCCCATTGGCCATGTTTGCTGAGGCTGATGGGAGCTGTCGTTCAGCAACATCTCAAAGGCCAAAAGTTCCCCACACCTGTTGTACTCGAACTCCCATCAGCCTCAGTCAGCATGGCCAATTATCAGGAATTTTGGGAGCTGTAGTCCAGCAACATCTGGATGGCCACAGGTTCCCTATCTCTGAAGTTACTCTGACAAATTGCCCCCGTTTTAGGCTTACCTCCTGTGGATTTTTAGGGTTAATCATTCAGGATTATGATCTATAGACACTGTAAAATAGAGGTGACATGCCTAGCAGATGGTGGGTGTGTGGCCATAGAGAGAGCCTGAAGCTGAACTGGTAGGCGAATGCTGGCTGTTACTCAACTCTGTGTGCTCACACACATTCCTGGCCATTAGTTCCCAGGCTGGTTAAGCATGGCAGGCTTTTCCCCTTGATTACTAAAGCATGCTAAAAAGGTTTAAGGCAAGGGGAATGCTATTTAGGGATAATGATTGATCCCATGCAGGTAGCAAGGGTCTCCTAAAGCACTGATGTTCTCTGTAATGCAGTTCTTAGAAGGATGATTCTGGGGGACACACTTTCCGAGGTGTAAAATTGCAGATGCAGTTTCCCTCCTCCTCCTCAGCTTCCCAGAAATAGCAATCTCATTCGGAGTGGTTTTTTAGAAGGCAAACAGATTAGCAGAAATGTGGGCCGTGGCTATGCATGATGGGCTGTCATGGAGAAAAGTCTGGGCAGGCAAGAGCTCTGCCTGTGCACTGGAATGCCTACAGAGCTACAAACGTATGTACCCCAAGCAGAGTTATATCCCATTTTGTTATCTGGATTTGAAAGACTGACACACCAAGAAATCCCAGCATAATTATGTTTGTAAATAAGTATCATGGGGGACACTAATCTAAATATGTTCACTAACTGACTGACTTAGCATGGTGTGGTGGCTACAGAGTGAAGCTCTGAGTTCCAGCCCCCCCTTTGCCATAAAAGATCTTTGGGTCACTTTGAGCCAAGCTCTCTCAGCCTAAACTACTTCATAGGGTTGTTATGAGGCTCTTTCAGGAGGAAGGGTGGGATATAAATTTAATAAATAAACAAATAAACAAATAAGCAAGGAGAACCAAGTACACCATCCTGGGCTCCTTGGAGGACAAGTGGGATATAAATGTAATAAAAAATTTAAAAAACACTTTATGATAGAATGAAGGACAACTTGGGTTAGAGTCCACACAAGCCTGATTCATACTATAGGAAGGATTATGCATACTAAAGAATAGCTAAGAATAGCTATCCAGGTACCTAGATAAATCTTTACTATTATTACCTTATTTGGCAAAACCTGTCCTGCTCCTTTCAGATATGGGGAATAATAATGTCACCGTAATTTTTTTTTATAGGGGTCCTTTAAGACACCCCAGACAGTAAGCACTGTAGAATAACGAAGCTTAAAATAACATAAAACCAAACACAAGATCCAAAAGAAAGGGAAAGAAACATGAAAGAGAAGGTTGAGAAGAGGCAGAGATTAGAGGTTAAAGCAGCCTTGTTTTTAAGCACCAGCCTGGTAGCCATTGGCAAGGAGTTGCATACGGATGAGTACATGGAACTCTATATAGCCAACTGGTGAGCAGGCTGGCAGAGGAGGGATGGCGCACTCTGTCCTCCTCTGCACCCAGCATAGAAACCTAACTGGCTGGCAGAGAGAAGACCCCTCCACTATGCCCTGCATAGAAATGCAGCAAGCTGCTGCAAGAAGGGCTGAGCTAGCCAGCTCTCCTCTGCCAGCCCCCCAACAGACTAGTCGTTTTTATGGGCATATTTGCAAGTCTCACAACAGAAGAGATCAGTTTTCAGACAGTTTGAACACTTGCAAGCAGGGGGGCAGTAAGAGGGAAAAGACAGCGGCATGAAGTAAAACGAGTAACCCACATCTGTAGAACAGAGATTATTAAAAGACAAATAAGGAGGGGGAGGAGAAAATAGAGAAGAAGGACTCAAAGCGTAAAGAGATTTTTTAAAAGAAAAGAATGGACAACACACTCAAACTGGATCCATTAAGGAAGCGGTCAGGGCTGCAGAGAACAATGGGCACTAGGACTGAGAATAAGGGGAGGGAGGGGGGAGGGATAAAGCCAGGAAAGAGTCAAAACAGAGAGATGATGATCACAATCATCAAGCCAAGAAAAAGATAATAAACAAATTTGTTGTTGTATGTGAAAGGGGTGGAGAGAAGAAATGGTAGCAATATTGAAAAGAATGAATCTGGAGGTTGGGGAAAACGTAGCTAGCCAAACTTTTTGCCTGCCAGCACCCTATTTCTGTCCCCACTGGGTAACCTTGAGTCTATCACTATTATCTCTCAGCCAAACCTATCTCATAGGTTCATTGCAGCTCTGGATGGGGGCTTGCTTTGCAGCTGCATTCTGCAACATGCATTAGTGGTGGATTGATACTAGACAATCCACACATGGTTTTTTTGTTCTGCAATGCTTCCCCAATGCTATTACATTATTGCCATCTGGACTCATGCACTAAAGCACAACAAAAGTAGGACAAAAAAAACCCAGAACATTGATGGTATAAACAATTACAGGATTTCAACAGGATGGTACAGGACATGCACCGATTAGAAACAAAGCAGTATGTCTGCCCCAAAATGTTTGCATGCACAAACAGTATTGAAAGAGGGATTGCATATAACCACACCAATACCATCGTCAGCCCAAGTCATCATGAATGCTCAATAAAAAGGATGTCTAGAGGGGCCATTAGTGCCACATGGCACAACTGCAGCGATAATCCCTTTGCCACCACCCTCTCTTGGGAGCAGAACTCACGCTCATCAAAGTCACCAGATACTCAGGAGCACATTTGTGGTTCCGTTGTACAGTTCAAAATGGCAAGCCTTTGCAGTGGCTTCAATAAGAAGTGAAAAGAGGTAGAACAGGGGGTGGGAAACGAGTGCCCTTCTCTAGATGTTACTGGACTCCAATTCCCATCAGCCCCAGCCAGCATGGCAAATGGTCAGAGGTGATGAGACGAGTTGTAGTCCAGCAACATCTGGAGGGCTCCAGGTTCCCCATCCCCACGCTGAAGCACAGGAGCATTTGCCAAAAATCAAAAGCTACACAGCAATAATTTCAAACCATTAAATTTTCTCGGCATGAGAAAGCATGCAGTGACAAACAGCAACAAGACAAGCAGAGAGACTGAAACCAATCAGGAGGAAGACATAGCCCAGAAGAAGAGAAGGGGAACTGTAGGCGGGTGGCATAAAAGGGAGAAATGAACCTTCGAGGGGTGACCAACAGGGCTGAAAGGAGGGAGATAAAGAGAAGAGGCTCCCAGCCAGAGTCTTGGGAAACTCTTCGGGAAAGAAGATTGCTTCACAAACATAAGGAACGATGCACTGCAAGCCGATTGTGGCCTTTATGCAAGATGTCCTAGGAATTGAAATAGCGGGAAGCACAGAGCAGGAGGGGGTCTCTAAAAAAGGCAGAGGTCCCCTATCCTTCTTGAAACAAGGTGAGAAGTCTTCACCCCAGAAAAAACCAGTTTGGAAAAACAAAGGGGTGACAGAGCCCACTGCTGGAGGAGCAAGAATTCCATCCATACTATGTATGACCACAACATACTGTGAATGAAAGCTGGGGGAAGGAATGGGGTAGCAGGAAATGGGGGGGACACCCACTACCCCTTGGAATCATCCTCACCCCAAACTGGCACCAGGCATGGGTTGCACATGAGTAGCATCCTCAAATTTCTGGAGAATATGCCCAACCCAATAGGTAAAATTGTGCAGGTGCTAAGCCCTTGACCAGCCAGGACTGAGAGCACAGGTGATGAAGGGAAGCCAAGTGGCCCACTGCTTGCTTTTACTTCAGCCTGGGGCCTAAAGGGGAAGATGGATAGAACTGGATGTGGAGGACATGCATGATCTGAGCCCAATTCCTGAGCCACAATGTACCACCACCCAGGATCATTGGTGTGACAAGGGGGACTGCTCCTTTGCAGCTTAAAATATCACAGGGTGGCGGCGGTAGCTTCAGAGGCCATAGGCCCTCCTGGGTCAATTCTCATCTCCCAGCAATGAATTTGCACAGGACCCAACTTTTGTACTTTTGAAAAAGAACACTCCGAAAGCATTCCATGAGGAGGGACAGTGAGAGCAAAGCACCATTACCAGGATTCTGGAAGTCCTGTTCAGTGCCAGGCTGGATTTGGAGACTTCACCAGATACTGCCCACATAGTTTCAAGTTTACTTCCACAGCTGGAATACATTATACTGGCTTATACATAATCAGACCATTGGTCCATCAAGCTCAGTAATGGCTACTGTGATGGGCAGCAGCTCTCCAGAACATCAAGCAAGAGGTCTTTCCTAGCAGCTGCCACCCAAGATCCTTCAACTGCAGAGGACTGAGCCCAAAAAGCATGGGGTCTACCTCTGGGCTACTAGTTCCTGCCCATCTAGAAGCCAGCTACAACAAATGAAAGTTGAGATTCGCAGGATACTAAATTCTGTACTTGGGCAGTGCAATAGTGGGCATGTGGAGTATACATACTAGCCTATGGAGCTTAGCCTGAACAAACTGCAGTACAAGGCTCCAGATGCAGAGGAACTATTTGGGAAAATTAGCCCATGCTGCTGCTGCAGCTTTGTATCTAGAGAGAAAACACTAATACACTATGCACCATTGATGCACAACGTTGATGGCACTGGGGGTAGAGGCGAGGGATGTGGAAGGATGCCAGGAGAGGTTTTACTGGAGAGGACGAGATGAATCAATATTTAGTTGATTAAATCAATGGGAAGCACTTCACTATCCTTATGGTGAAAAGCAGGCGAAAAATTTACTAATACTAAATAAAATCAGCATAGGCAAATTTTAAAACAGTGGGACTGAGAGTAAAGGGTGCATATGTTTTTCAGGCTATGCTGGTTCTAAAGTGTTACTGTAACAGAGAATACTTTTTCCTTCAAGCAATAAATGGCAGCTTTTGTTAACTAGACAAAATGTCCTTCCTTCAATATCCCCCCAAAGATTCTTATACTGAGGTTTTTGTAATACACATGTTTATTTGTTTAATCAGAAAATTAGTTAAAAGGCAGATCAAGCACGTAAACATTATTTAATCAGCGGCCAGCCTTAAGGCGTGTGGGGAAATCTTCCTGTGAAAACTACTCCTGAACCTATGAATATCACCAAGAAGAAAAAGAAGGGCTATTAGACAGCATCATTGGGAATTTAATGGGAATAAATATGTACAGTTACGTTTAGAATATGCCATGGATTTAAAGAAAAAAGAATGTTGGGTATGTACTCATGCTTCTTCCTCTAACTGTAGGAGGAGGAATTCCACTTCTGCCAATACCATTTACTCAACAAGATTGGTGTGGTCTATGGTATCTTTATAGAAATTGCAATTTGGAAAGGTATGATTGTAGCTCTCTCCCTCAGTGTCACCTCTATGGCACTAAGGCTTTTAGACCAGTAGAGTGGATGCAACCAGAAAGTCCGACAATGCAACCTTATCCTTTACAGTTACAAGAAGAGAAGGATATTTATGTTTCCAAAATCTGAAGGGAACAATACACATGGGAATCAGCAAGTGCAAATATAATATTTCCTGTGGGAAAGAAATCATTCTCCCATTATCAGAAACTGGAAATACTGATATGCAATATGGATTATTGCCGGAAGATTGTCCTAAACAGATGGTAGTGACTCAAAGATATGTATTATGTATGTGGGAAAACAGCCTATAAGTGGCTACCCTCAGGATGGACAGGATCATGTTATTATGCATATTTAATTCCCGCTACCTTAAAGGTTAAGATTTGTGAGTGCCCACCGGGGAAAATTTGCTTACATTGCCTAAGGAAAAAGCGTTGTGATGATATTTTGATTCAGGAATCAGAAATTCCTGGTTGAACCTCAGGTTCAAAAGGGGGGAAATGAGGAAGAATTTCTGATTTTCTTAAAGCCCCTCTAATAAGCTTTTGGCTTTGATAATTTCTAATGCAGTTTATTAACCCAAAAGAAAGCAGCTTTGAGAGCAACTGTAATTTGAGGAAGGATGTCCTGCCTAAAAACAAAAGTACAGATGGATGAGATATGATGAAAATTTGTGGTTAAGCCATAAGGAACAAGAGGGAGAACAAGTTCACAGTTTGTAAAATGCTGATGAGGGGCATTAACAAATTAATGACTACACTGTGGGTTTCTGTACGTTCCAAGCGTAACACACAAAGGGGAAGCCAGTCTGAACAGAGTCTGGAAGCCTCCATCTAAAAGGGGCAGGGGATTGGATGCGTCCATAGTATGACGTCAAATCATTCTTATAAGGCTATGCATTCCTGGTTTTTGCTTCAGAGTTGTTCGGCTGAACTTGTCTCCCAATTGAGCTATTGGTATATGTATTCTGTATCAATAAACTCTGTCCTTTGGAGCACAATAAATTTTCCTTCCACAGGCGAAACCACATGGCAGAGTAAGGGAAAGCCACAGATTGAAACCCCACAAAAGATGGCTGGCAGGCCCTCTTAAGACTCTCCTTCTTGATTCAGTTCCATGTATCAAACAATTTTTCCAGAGCTGAAAGAGTGACAGTAGGTACTTTACGCCACAGAAGGATCTCCCCTCACTTTCCTTCTTTGGGAAGATCAGAATTCCCATGGGGCTCCCTGCTCTGTGACACCAACATCTGAAGAAACTGCTCATTTAAAATTCTGCTTCCAATTGCTATATGCTGCAATCTGCAAAAATTATGCAATTTAAGCAAATTTAGTTTGCACAGTTGTGAGGAAAAGCAATGACCAATCCTTACATTTACTGTGTCTCTTCTCTGATTTCAGAAACATCACTAGTCATCAACCACCTACTTAAAAAACAGAGCTTGGAAATGTTACTGTTTTGAACGACAACTCCCATCAGCCCCAAGCCAGCATGGCCACTGGATTGGGCTGATGGGAGTTGTAGTTCAAAAAAAGTAACATTTCCAAGCTCTGTTACAAACCCATTTCTGCAGTAATCACAGCCAGAAACTTGCTTTAAAAAAAAGGTGGGGAGAAGATTTTCAAGGTGTTGAACTCTACGGTAATCCTACACTTGATCTCATATATAGAGCTAGAATCTCCAAGTCTTTGCAAAGGAACTACCTTGCGGGGCTAAGACACACAGAAGCTGAATTAACTTATTCAGAGTCTCAACCCCAGAGTGATTTAGAGCAAAATAAGGCACAGGACTTCTTGATACTACCCCAAGCTCTGAGCACATGGACCAGAAGCATAACCAGATGGCTTAAAACTCCCAACTGCTCAAATGAATCCACTTCTGGTATGAAGCTGGATACCCTATACACCCCACCTTTTAAGACATTGCAGATATTAAAGTAAAAACAAAACTCACAGACAACTCTAATTTTTTTTGTAGGCCACTTTTGTGGGGAGTGACTAATGTCAAATACGTAATAAACACATGAAAATGCAAGCACATATAATCAAACCATTAGGCCCCTTTTTATTTTCCATGCAGAAAAAGGTAGGCTTCTCCCAACTGCTGCTGTTTCTCCACTCCAAATCATCCCCTTCTAAAGATCCTCATGGTTTTGTTTATATATATATATATATATATATATATATATATATACACACACACACGCACGCACGCACGCACGCACGCACACACACACACACAGAGAGAGAAAAGAGGATACACCAAGCACACAGGAGAAACTGTAGCAATACTATACACAGCTCAGATTGTTAGTGAAATTCCCATTACCTTATGCAGCTGCCCAGCACCATCCCCAAGGAAGGCGATGGTATGACCTGCTTCAACCATGGCCGCCACGGCTGTCAGTCTTGGCACAGTGGTTAGAATCGCCTCAGCCACCACTGGCTTCCGGCTAGCAATGGGACTAGGTGTGTGTTCATCCCCACAGGGGTAAGTCTCTGGGGATTCCTGAAAATTAATACAACGATAAAGAGAAAGACTGGAATGCAGCCACCTCTGGGGTTGGGCAACCGGGTTTGTTTGGGTTTTTTAAAGACCTTCTTCCCCATGGAAAGAAGGCCATCCTTTCCATCCTCGCTCTCACCTTGGGTAACAAATTGCAGCGAGAGGTCACACCATACTCAATGGCGGCCTCCTCCTCGTTAGCATCGTTCATTCCGGCTGAGGTGTAACACAGTCGCCGCGTCTGCTCCATGGCCACATTCACCTCACTCAAGTTGTAGGAACAGAGGGCCGTCTGCGCCGTCGGAGATGCAGTGGAGCCCTGCCCAGCGGCTAAAATGACAAAGAGGGTTGCCTCATCTCCAGGGAAGCCAGATGCCAGATACGCAGCTTGAGCCAGATTATAAACACGCCCTTTCGCATCCCGGCACTCAAGGGGGATCTCGACATAGGAATAGAGGTTAGTGTCTTCCATGCAGCTCCGAGAGAGGTAGGCGCGATACTCCATCTGTGCCTTTGCTCCACGCCGAGAGAACAGGAAGTAGACATAGCCACCAGAAGCAAAGGCGCCCACGTAGCTATTGTTGTAGTCTGAGAAATCACCCACCACTAGCTTGCCCATCCCCTCATTGGAGAACGCCTGTGGTCCTGCCAGCTGCCGGATGGTGTATGGTGGGATCCCCCCGGAGAGCTTTGCCGTCAGCCCGCGACCCACAAAGAGTAGGTCATGGCCATCATGTTGCCCCACCAAGCCAATGGTCGAAACCCGCGGCTCATTGGCTGCAACATACTGGCTGTCGCCAGGATCCTCGGGACGGTACAGCACTTGGCTGATGTCTGCTAGGGCTCGCTTCTCACACACTCCCTGGAAGAGCTGTCCACAGACCACCAGCTCTCCAGCCCGCTCGTTGGGTAACAGCAGCTTGTTAGAGTTGTCTGTGATCCGGGCCTGTGGACAATCATGAGGATCACGGAAAGGAAGACACTCAGGGCTGTCTTGGGCTGGCCCCGTGTGGGCACGCTTCACTAGCCTCAGCTCAGGGCTCAGCTGATACAAGGCATTGATCGCACCCACATACAGTGTCCCTGTGTCCCGAGCTAGGGCCAGATGGTTGAAGGTAGCATTGGGAACCAAGAATGGCTGGTAGGAAGGGGACCGAGCAGCTGGGTACAACGGCAACAGGAGCATCAGTGCAACCACCAAGGGCAGCAGGCGGCAGACTAGGAACATGGCTAAATCCTAGAAAAAGGAGAAAGAGAAGGCATGATCAACATTCTGAGGCACAGCAGGCAGTCTCTTTCATGGACAGACACTCCAGGCTCACAGAAATCCTTTAATTTCTTTCCCCTGCACCACATGATTGAGGCACAGAATGCTGTCTGGGAATCACCATGCTAGACAGACAGCAGTCACTCTTCAAGTAGGTTCCTGCTAGTGGGTGGGTGGTGGGTGGGGGTGCAGGAGGGTTCAAGAAGAACTGCTGATCAGCAATGACCTGATCTGTGGCCAGGCTTTGTCACCGGGACAGTTCTGTAAAAGAGTCTGCTTACCCCTCCCCAAGGCCAGCAAAACCAGACCAATTATATGCTTATGGTTGACGTTGGAATCCTGATCACCATTTGCGGGTACAACTAGGAAACAAGATAGGAATCATCTGGATTGGTCTGTAGTAAAGAGGCACTAACTTATTTTACTCTCCCTCAGTGACAAAGCATCGTTTATGCACAGACTTTAAGTCAGCATACAGAATCCAGGAGTCCTGGCACACTGCTTTTATCTCCCTGGCTTAAGTTGCTTCTACTCTTGTAGCTTCAGTGTCCTTTCTTCAAATTCCAGTCCTCACTCTCCCACATTAATTCCCCTCCACCAACGGATGCTACTTGATAATGACTCCAGTTCCCCAACTCCTTCCCACAGTAAGCCCAGGACCCCACACTTTGTCCTGACACAGCCATCTACCGACATTGCTCAGACCCAAGGCATTTCGCTGCCTGCAACAGAGCCAACATTCCACCTTCCCTCCCATTGCTAAGGCCAATCCTTTAAAAGAGCATCATTCAGATACCACCTCCTGCTTTCATTCACCTCCCTTCACGGTGCTACCAGAGGAAGGTTGCTTCTGCATGATAAGCCAGCCTCTACAATGACCCCAATGAGAGGATGGGAGATGACAGAACTGCCCCCACATGGAAGTGGAAGGGGGGGGAATCTCTCTCAGTCAGTTTTCAAGTTGAAAATGAGTGCCCTCCTCTCACTTGCCAACACTAACAGGATTCAGCGGTCCAGGGAAGGCGATTAAGCCACATCCCATTGGAATTAATCCCCCTCCCTCAAGCGAGGTCACAGCTGAGAGGCCAGACACAGGCAGGAAACGGTGGCTAATGGGGACATGAATGGCACATCGATGCTTGTGTTTTCATCACTGCCCCAAACCTTCATTCCGGTCCCTGTTTCTATAAGGGCAGGATTTACATTTGCCACCCTGGCCTCCTTCAGGAGGAAGGGCAGTATATTAATTCAATAAATAATAATAAATAATATTTGTTATTAAATGGACTTATTGAGATTACCTGCAAAAAGATGATAGCTACAAAACCACTCTAAGAACCTTGAGGTACAATGGGAAGGGTAGGAGTGGGAAGACAGAAATGTGACCATCGGAGTTTAATATTAATCTTACCTTTTAATTATTAGTTGTTGTTTTTAATTAATAATGCATTGATGGGGGGGGGGGAATGGAGTACCCTACAGGTTTAGTCATTTCAGCTGGGAGTCCAGGGTAAGAAAGGAGTGGGCTAAGCAAGTTCATTTGCATGTTGGCACAGGAAGCCATGAGGCAAGGGAACTGCAAGTTTGCATGGCTTCCTCTTCACTCCCACTGCTGCCCTAGACAGATGCTATCAGGAAGCTGGCACCTAGGTGGAAAAAACACTCTCCCCACCCGCTGTGCTCCAATTCCCCTGGCCCAGCTGTTGCCTAAACACATACAGATGTGAAGGTGTTTTGGCCCACTCCCTCCTCCTCAGTGGAATTCCCAACCCAGCAATACAAACACACACACACACCCTACCCTTCCGCATCTCTTCCTCCAGCAAATGGACCCGTCCGCTTGCTAGAGGAGGGGAGGGGGAAGAACCCAGATTTTCAACATCCTGGCTGGAAATCAAACCTTCTGTCTCATCTCTCCATCTCCCCCCACACCCAGTCTCAGGTGGGGGTGGGGTGGGCAGGCAGGCAGGCAGCAGAGAGACAAGAGATAATAGTAACCTCCCTCCCTCGTCCCTTCCCTCCTGGCAACAGCTGGAAGGGAGCAGAGGCGGCACATGTAGCAACACCACCATCAGATACACACACACACAATCCCTGGGGAAGGTGAGAGAGACACACACACAATAGCACAGGGGTGGGGCTGTAAAGGAGACAAAAGGCACCACACAGACACACACTTCCAGGAATCCTGGCCCTGAGTTTCTTAGCATAGCACAGCAACCCAAGTCTGTTCTCAAAGCACATTATAGGGTAATATGTAATGCCATGGTATCTGCAAGGGAAATATGTCAGTATTTCTAGCAGCATCAGCTTCAACTCCTAACATGCACATAGGTGCATGCACATCAACTCTGCTCCCAGAGATGAAGCTCAGCAGTTCCAGCACCCAAGCTGGGCTGTGCCTCCTTGGCCCCCTATTAAATCCCATTTTTGTTCAGGGAGCAGTTTCACATCCCTACACTTCCAGTGCTTACCAATTTGTTGCGCTGGGGGCATTTCAGCTCCCACATGGTGGCATCAGGCAGGAGGACTCAGCAGGCATCCCTATGGGTGGAAGAATGAGATAAGACAGCTTGTGAGTTGACATAGGGTGGGAGGGGAGAGAGGGGTGAGATGGCAATTCAAGGCTGCATCAATGGCTGCTGTGATAACCTCCCCCAATCAAAGCCCCCACTGTTCCCATCTCGCCTGTGCCATCACAGAGCCACACGGGGGCTAAAGGGGCCCATTATCTCATAGAAAGCAAAGCTCTTACAACTCTTGTACACATGGCACTGGCACCCCAGAGAGAATAAAAAGGGGTAGAGGGAAGAGGAGGTTGGGGGTGCAAAATGAAGGGCATTGCCAGAGATAGGAGAAAAAAGGCAGCTATTTCTGGCTGGGGCATCAGCTGATCAAATGAGTGCAGGGCGGGGAGCGAGGTGTGGGGGCTGAGCCAGCAAGAAATGGACAGGTCAGGACTTGTGTCTAGCCCTTGGGTGGGAAACAGAGGAATCCCTTGTAATTTGTTTGCATGGAGTTATTGATTAATTGGAAAAGGGCAGAGAGAGAGAGAGAGAGAGAGAGAGAGAGAGAGGTGGGTGTACTGACAGGCCCCTTTTTAATGTGGAGGGAAAGGGGATGTAAAGCAGCGCAAGGCTGACCCTAACCATTCTAACAAAAAGCTTAAGAAAGGCAAAATCTAAGGGTCAGGCAATGAAGATGGATTGACTTCAAAATGTATATATTGATTCCCAAACCTTTCTAACCATTTTGCTGCAGGACTTTTTAGTTCCTGAGGTGGGGAGGGGGAAGAAGCCAACAGGCACCCACTTCCCCCAAGGAACATGTGAACTCAATCTGTTGGGAAGTTCTCCTGCACACAAGACTCGCTGCAGTGAATGCCTGTTCACTTCACCAGTGCTGGTGCAAAACTTCCAAGTGGATTAGGTCCCATGGATCAGATCTTTGTCCATCTCCCATTCTGCTGCCCCAAAGCCACTACTAGAGGCAGCTGCTTAGCCTTGCCTCACAGCAGAGCTATCTCTGGAGCATACAAGGGGATAGACCTGAGTGAGCAAATCTTTGGCTGAGAGTACTACACATTAAATTAAAGCTTCCATCAGGTTAGCAGATTGATGCTGCCCAGAGCCACCAGCAGCTGCACTACGAATCCTTGCCTTGCCACTGTAAGTGCCAATCCGCCCCCCCCACCACTTTCCAATCTCAATCTCTGGAAGTAGCCCCCTCCCCTGCTTTTCCCAGGCAATTACTGTAACCCCCCTCCATGTTATAGCATAGTAGCAATTCCATTAAAGCCTCACTGAATCCTTGATCTCCCTTTGCTGGCTCCAGGAAGCTGCAGGATCCAGGACATTTGGCCTGAGCAGGGAGGGGCAGGACATTCCCTACAAGGAAGTGGGCACAAGATTAAGGGTACAGCCAGCCGGGGAGGGGGGAGAGGAGAAGCAGCAGACTGGGACACTGGGAACTAAAAAGAGTGCATATGTGTCTGCCTGCATGCAAAGGACAACAGCCCAGGGATCAGGAGGAAGAGGTCAAGATGTTGCATCAACGACACCTCCCCAGGGTACTAGGGCCTTGCCATGCCTGGTCCCCCACCTATTTCTTCCCCTCTCCTACAAAGTGAGGAATAGGGCAAGACACCACACCCTTGTCCTCAGCTCAGGCCTGTCCCACACTCATGCTTTTGCCACTCCCTTTGCGCCTTAGAGTCAGCTGAGGGCTGCCTGAACTGTAAGAGGCAGAGAAGGTGTCAGGGTCAGCAAGAAGCTGCAGTTCCTTGGCGGGGACCCAGCGCAGCCACCCCCACAGCGGGAAGCAGGCGTGGAGAGAGCCATGCCAGTCCAGGGGCTGCTGAATGCCCCCTTTGTCTGGCTCAGGGTAGGGGGGCAAGAACAGAGCCACCCCTGATAAGAGTCCAGGGAATAATGAGATACTCTGGCTCAGAGAGTTCACAGTACTAATGTGTTTAACTCTACAAGGACCAAAGCCCATCCTAAAAGTGGGGGGAGGAGGGGAAACATGCAGGTAAAATAACCTGGTATCTCTACCTCCACTCCAAACAACAGCCACCCACTGTGGCTGCATACACACCATATATTTAATGCACATTTCCCCCCCCCAAAAAAAAAGAATTCTTCACAGCATTACAATTCCCAGCACGCTTAACAAACTAGGATTCCCAGCTTTATTGGTGGGGGAGAAGTGCTTTAAATGTATGGTGTATACGCAGCTGTAAATATACATTTGTACACACACAGGCACGGTGGAGAAGGTTCCTCCTGAGTCTGATCCACCAAAAGGGATAGAGGAGTTGTGGAGGGCAGGGACCCAGCTAGTGGTGTGGGAGGAAATCAATGGGGCTTTCAGCACCTTCCAGGATAACAAGCTCTGGGGTAGGAAAACACGCAGAGGACTGAAAGAGGGCGTCAAAGCAAGTCAGAGCATGAAGTGGGGGAAAAAGACAAGAGCAGAAAATGTGGGGCAGACGTGAAGGGATCACAGCCAAGAAGGGGGGCTGGGACCTCACCACGAACCAGTACAACTCTTTTGCTAGCATTGCCCCACTAAGCAGCACCGAGGCGTGTTACGTCCCCTCATGGATCCCTCAGCATATCTATGCATTTAACTTCTGCTCCAGCAGTGGGCATATTCATATTCACACAGGTACACGCACCATTCACAGCCTGCCATCACCCCACACAATGCTGTTGGTAGCCTCTCAATCCACTGCCATAGATTTCTTGCTTACGCCAGCCTCAGGCTCCTGGCACACACCGGCTTCAGTGGGAAAAGCAGGTTCTTGCTTCACCTTGGAAGGTGCCTGGCACAGCTGCCTTGTACACAGGTTGCTACACTGGCTCCAGGCAAGACAACGGGAAACCCAACCCAGCGTCGATGGTGCCTGCAAGAGCAAAACGTGGGTGGCCTGGGAACCACAGCAGCCCCCCTCCCCCACAGAAAACAAGCTAAAAAAAAAGCCACCAGAAGTGCCTGCGCATGTGTGTCAGATCCGGATGAAGCGTCCCCACAGCTGGGGGGGATGGGAAGAGATTGGGAGAGACCCCAGACTGAGGCTTATGAGGAGGTCACAGACCTGACCTCAGGAATCCAAACCTATGGCAATGCTGCCACCACCCCATTCCCAAGCATTACACATTATATAGCAGGGGAGAGAGAGGGAATCCCTGTGCTTGTTACATAATTCAGGTAAACATTAAGGACTATTTGCCAGTCCATGGTAAACGGTCCCGTTAAAGGAAGACACAGGCACTGTGTGGGGGGAGGCGGAGGAAGAGACAGGCAACATTACTACAGGATTAGAATCATGTGATTTGGAGTTCTTGGCAAATCCATTCCTCTCCCCCCCCCCTCGCCATCCCACTCCACTGCTTAACTACTCACTGGCTGAAGCCTCTGGGGAGGAAGGCAGTGTGGCAGGAGACCTCTTTCCCCCCTCTCTGTTCTGCCTCACCCCATAAATACACACCACTTTAGAAAGATGAAGCAAACCAACAAACACCCATTGTTAACTTAATAACTGTGTGACTGATGGCAGCCAGGCGTGCTGGGACTTGCCCTGGAGTCAACAGCAAAGATGGGGGGGGGGGGAGAGCGCGAGAGAGCAAGATAGACTCCCACCTCACCCACACCTACACGTGGCAGCTTGCCTTAAAAACCTTCCCTCACATGCAAAGTGCCACAAGCAGAAGTACACCCTCCCATATCTATCCAGCACCTTTACTTCTTACATCTGCTTTCCTGAATCATCCCATCCAGCACTCCTTTGGAATCCCAACACACACACCCCCAACATAATCAAAACCCAGGGATTTAGCATGTAACATCACAAGGGAGAGGGGAGAGAGAAAAGTCCTAAGGAATCCCACCTCTGTGTGGAAGACAGAAAAATCAGCATGGGGTTACCATCAAGGCTACTCCACAAATGCAGCAAACGGTGGGTGGGTGCAACACTTCTTCCCAGATTGCTAAAGTAGCCCATCACTTCTCTTTCCTTGTTATAGATCATCATTATTTATTACTCGTCCTTCATCTTAAGGCCCCAAGATGGGTTACAACCATTTAAAATTCAACATTAAGAACAGTTTAAAACTGTATACAATCACAAAAAATAGGGAAGTCCTAAAAATATATTATTATTATTATTAATGTTCAATTTGTGTTAGGTTTAGGTTGTGTTTAGGTTTTTGCTGGGGGGCTGCAAGCAAACAGAAACCTAGAATTACAATACTAATAATGATCTATAGCAAGGGAAGAAACACAGACACACACACATATGTAAGTATGTAAATATTTGCATAATTTAATAAATTAATGTAGTAAAAAGTATACTAGATGAGAAGAGAAATCAGCTTTCAACCCAGACTCCAGCACAGGCAGCGCTGAGCTAAGGTGCAAGCAGGGTAGGGCACCATATTAAATATGGGGGAGAGGAAGGGATCGTTTCAAGTAGTTTAATTTCACTAGTTTTTTTTACAAAGCATGGAGCAGGATTGTCTGTGCAAAAGGAGAACACCACACACACACACACACACACACACACACACACACACACACACACACACACACACACACACACACATTAGGAAGCTCAGTTGTCTAATACCAAGTCAGACCAAGGGTCTATCTAGTTCGGTACTGTCTACACCACAGATGTGGAAGCTGTGTCCCTCCAGATATTGTTGGACTCCAACTCCCATCAGCCTCATTCCACATGGCCAATGGCCAGGAATGATGGGAGTTGTTGTCCAGCAACATCTGGAGGGCCAAAGGTTCCCCAAACCTGCCCTAGTAACAGTGCAATCCTAATCTTTCTAAGAAATTCATGTTTAATTCAGCTCTTCTGGTTTCAGACAAGAATCTTTCTCAGCCCTACCTGAAGATGCAGAGGAGTGAATATGGAACCTTCTGCATGCAAAGATGCACTCTGTCCACTGAGCTATGCCCCATCCCTAAGACAAGCCAATGCACCCCAGACTGGATAACCTGGTACAATTGTTCTTTCTCAATCTAAGCTGAAATCATGGTGTGACAAGTGACCCTACTCCTGCCCCTCTCATGGGGGAACTATCTGTGATAGTACTTGATGTCTATTAAAAGTGCTTGATATCTATTACAAAATAAATAAAATGATGCCAAAGCTCAAGTCTCTGATCTGCCAGCCCTACCCCCTAATTTCTGATGTGTGGGGCATCTCTGCTGTTACCCAGTGCTAAGGGAAATGCACACTGCATCTTCTCAGGGACAGTTCAATCTACCTTTACTTTAAATATTCTGGGACTGATCCCTGGCATTGAAAAGAGGCTAGAGCTGAGCAGCTCAGCCACAAATTAAGCCAACAGAGACGTCTTTCTGCAAATGAATCAGTCATGCTCCCAGAGAATGAGAAATAGCTCCTACTAACCTGAGCAAGGGACGAGGCTGGCATTTAGAGAGAGGTAAATTATGCCCTTCCCCAAATTCACATTGACTCTTATGTCACTTCTTCAAAATGAGAAAGTGTGATATGAGCAAAATTAAACTGGAAATCCCCACCCAGCAAAAACAAGCCACTTTTCGAATTGGAGCCAGACATCCCTTCCAACCCCCCCCCCCGCTTATTCAAAGCTCATTCTATGAAAGGCGAGCTCCGCACAACAACTAGGGCTGTTGGCTGCACACCCTAACATGCCCTCACACATGGATTGCACCCCTTGCCTGGCTTGAGGAGGCGTGCCCAAAGTTCACTTGTTTTGCACAAACGTCCCCCCCCCACTTTCAAAAAAGTAGTTACAAGTAGTTATCCACACCCTGGCGAAGCACCTGTTCCCCATCCCTCTTTGGAACTCTAGCTAGCCAATTCAGACAGACAATTGCAGACAAACAGATACGCCACACAAAGCATCCCACTCCGCAAGGGAGAGCGGCGCCACAAGTCCTCGAGAACGGGTGGAGAATCTGGGGGGAGAGAGGGGCTTTCAAACCCACCCAAATCGCCCGGAACTTAGAGTCAAAATTTCCCTTCTCCCACCCTCCAAGCTTGACAATTTCACGTCCCTTCCCAATTCAGAAGCAGAAGCAGTACCCCACCCCTCTCCAAAGTACTAACTCTGTTTGGAAAAAGGAAGGGTCTAGGTACAAAAGCGGGGACGGGGAAGAGATTTAGGACAGCGATGGGTGAAGGAAAAAGTGGGGACCGACTGACGGGGGGGAGGGAAGGGAGAGGTCGCTAAAGAAAGATTGGGGGCTGGAATGGTTGGAGAGACTGAACTGAGGGGGGTGTCAAAAGATCGAAGGAGAGACAAGTTTTGCAAGGGAACTGAGGGGGGTCGCTAAAGAGGCAGGAGGAGGATTCCAGAGGGGTTGGCTCCCAGAGAAGAGCGGGGAGACGCGCACGAAAGAGAAAAAAGGACCCACGGAGAGAGGCGTAGGGACAGGTTTTTAATCAGGGAACGAGCCACCATTGGGATTTGGCCAGCGACACAGATGGGGCGTGGGGGCGGGAGGAGAAATTATGGTCTCAAGAAGGCATCGGAGCCCGGAGGGGCAGATGCGATGTCTTCCCAAGAAAAAGGGCTGCTCCCTCCAACCCCAGAGCGCCCGGAGCCTTCTCCTGCGGTTTCCCCCTCAAGCACTGCGGATGCGCCTTACCTGGCGAGCCCAGTTAAGAACTTGCAGCTCACCGCCGCTCCGAGCCAAGAGCCACTCCCGGGCAGCGACACCGATTGTACCAGCAGCCACTCCCCCACAATGCACCGCTGCCAACTCCGAAGTGTCTCCAGTCCCTTCCCGGTTGTTCGCAGCCAATTCCAAGCCAACCCGCCCCTTCCCAAAGCCCCAAGGCTAGCTAGAGCTGGAGACCCACAGGCGCCCCCTGCTGCCCGAAACGAGCTAAAGACAACCCGTGCGGCGCGCCTCCTTCCCCGCAGTTCCTTTAGAAACGGAGGAGGTCCAGCCATGCAAGGCTCAAGCAGGATGCAAGCAAAGCCGGCGCTGCGGCAGCAAAGAAATATACCTCCGCGCTCCAACAGACTCTCACCAAATACAGGCTGCAAACCAGTACTGTAGTGGCAAATTCAGAAGTGCAGGTTCCCCTTCATGATAGTCACAACCACGCCCCTCCTCCACTTTTTGCTGCTAGGTTCACAAAAACATCCTGATTAATGCTTTCTCCCATAACAACAGACGTCCCTAGGAGCCAATCAGCATGAAAGGGGAGAGTGTTAGCTACTGAAAAGAGTCTTCTCAGTGGCTGACTCACCTCCTTTCACTCTGATTGGCTCCAATTAGCAGAAAGGACAAGGAAGCAAGTTAGAAGCCTCTCCTCAGTGGCTGACATACTCCCCTTTCATGCTGATTGGATCATAGGATGCTGGAGATATAGGGACACTGCTCCCAAAAAAGAAAGGGGTCTGAGATCCTAGATGACTGCACCCCTGGACAGAACGCACATTGTGAGGTAGAAATGTTTAATGGTGGCTGCTGCAAGTCTGGAGATCTCTCAACAGTATTATTACTGCCTGCACCAGTAGGTCCCAGGGTGGGTTACAGAAATTTAAAATATAGTATTAAAAAAAACAATTAAAACAAATGACATTTACGAGAAAAGAGTGGATCCTAAAAACATGTATCTCAACAAGTGCTGAAGGCCAGGGTAAAGAGGTTTGTCTTTAGCATGAAAACTCTACAGCCACCTCTGTAGGAAGGGAATTCTATAATATAGGGGCTGTTACAGAGAAAGCCCTCTCCTGGGTCACCATCCCACAAAAACCTGAAGGTGGCAGAACTACCAAAAGGCCCCCTGATGATCTTAACACTCAAGAGAGTCTGTAGGGAAGGAGGGGGTCTCTGAGATACTTGGGGCCTAAGTAGTTTAGGGCTTTAAACACTAATGTGAGCACCTGGGATTGGGCCGGAAATGAACCAGCAACCAATGTGACTGGCAATCAGTATTTTAGAACTGGTTAGATGAGTTCTAAAAGCAACCCCATCAAGTAATCTGGCTGCTGCATTCTGGACCAGTTGAAGCTTCCAAGTCATCTTCAAGGGCAGCCCCACGCAGAGCGCATTGCCAATAATCCAATCTGGAAGTTAGCAGAGCATGGAATACTGTTGCCAAGTCATCTCTGTCCAAAAGGGGCTATAGCTGGTGAACCAGCCAGAGCTGGAAATAGGCACTCCTAGCCACTGAGGTCACCTGAGACCCAATGACAATATTGGATCAAGGAGTACTCCCAAGCTATGAACCTGCTCCTTCCAGGGGAGTGTAACCCCATCCAGAACAGGCTGTCTTCCCAACTCCTGGACTTGAGAACTTGGAACACATAACACCTTTGCCTTTTCAGGATTCAGTTTCAGTTTGTTGGCCCACATCCAGCCCATCACTGTCTCCAGACACCTGTCTAGCACCTTAACTGCCTCTCCCATGCAGATGGGATGGAGAGATAGAGCTGTCATTGTTGGATGTTGTATCTGGCGCAAGCAGATGCCCAGGATGCAGAACAATATAGTGACAGGCTAGATGCCAGTTGAAGCAATGAGCCGGACAAGCAATAAGTTTTAAGAGTCACTTTACTGACAATATATCACAAGCTCTCTCTCTGTACAAACTCCTCGACCCCCACACTCACAAGTGTCTGCTGGCCCTCTATATAGATAAGGCCAGCTGCCCGAGCCTAGGTTGCTTAGCAACGTGTCCTTGAAGATGGCTCGAGCTCTGCCAACTTTCGCTTCTAAATCACGTAGCTCACTTGTGGAAATTTAACCTCTGCTTTCTCGGTTTAATAGCCAACAATCCCCCACCTTAAATTTCCACATTCAGCCAGTTACATTTCTCTTCCATTTACATGTTACATTTTACATGTCATTACATTTACATCATTTGGTTTTATTCTTCTGATACATTTCCTTTTATTTCAGTTTACATCACTTTCATTTGTAATACAGTTACTCCATTGCAATCTCAGCATCATTTTCATTATATTTCATTACTCTTCATGATTTCCATCATCCCACCTTTTCCAGTTACTGAAGTCTATATGTTTAATGGAATTTATTTTAAATCTAACAGGTGGAATACCTTTTGTTGTTCTCTCTGATCTGCGTGGTTGTATTTCTGCCTTAGTGTCTGTGTCTGTGTCAGGCGATTCCTCTGTTTCTCTCTCAGAGCTAGAACTTGATTCACTACTGCTGCCTGTTTCTTCTTGTTTTATTGGTACTGTGTCTGCCTGTTCTTGTTCATTACTACCTTCAGTGTTTCCCAACTCCACATATGTTTTCTCTTCCCAATCCTGCTCTATTGCTTGCACACTTCTGCTTAACACTACAGACCTTTGTTTTGGCAGCCATATTCTGTAATACGTGTTTTCAAATCCCAGCATGTACCCTTTGTCTGTTCTCCTTTGCAGCTTCCCTGTCCTTTTATTTTTGGGAACATGTACCCAGCATTCTGCTCCAAACCTAATCAAATGGTTTAATCTGGGTTTTCTGTCATACAATTTCTGATAAGGAGACATTCCAGTGGCCTTATGGAATATTCTGTTTTGAATGTAAGCTGAATACAGAACACACTCTCCCCAGAGAGTGTTAAACCTTGTGTTAAAGAGGAGTCACATAGCATTGATCTTATTGAGTCCTGAAGCAACCTGTTCCAGCGTTCAGCTAACCCGTTCTGATGAGGACTATAAGGGGCTGTTAACTCCTGTTTTATTCCTCTTTTATCCAAGTATTCAGTAAAAGAGTGTCCTAATAACTCTCCTCCTTGATCTGATCTTATTCTCTGTATTTTGACACCAAACTGCACTTCAATTTTTGTAATAAATCTTTTCAGTTTCTCTGCAGCTTCACTTTTAGCTTTTAGTAAATAAACAGTGCAGAATTTTGAAAAATCATCAACTATTGTCAGGAAATATCTTGCACCCCCCTGAGTAGGTTGAAATGGCCTCACTAAGTCCACGTGTATTAACTGATAAGGTGCATCAGTACTAGGCATGGCTTCTTTGTTCTTTGCAGCCATAACTGCCCTAGTTTGTTTACACATGTGGCAGTCTACATATTTTTCACAGTTTTTCAATGTCACATCATTACTGTTCTCTGTTGTTTTCACCACATTTTCATATCCTATATGGCCTAGTTTTCTGTGCCATAAATGAACACAATTATTATGGGGTTTCTTATTAGCACACATGAGTACATGATTTGTTTGTTTCGCGTGTAAGAAGAACAATGAGTTCCTCACTATTCCTTTCATGAATAATTTTTCTCCTCTCATTACATGCACTGAACCCCTTTTGAACATTACTGTGAACCCCATTTCATTGAGTTTCGACACAGCCATAATGTTACATTCGATATTAGGAACAAACAGCACATCTGTCATAATGGTATTGAAACCTGCTAATTTCGCTGTACCCCTACTTTTGATCTGTTTCTTAGATCCATCAGCCATTATTACATGATCCTCTACGTCACAAAATGTATGAAACATAGATTTATCTTTGATTATACTATTTGTTGCCCCACTGTCAATTGCCCATAAATCTTTACAGTTATTTCCCTGCTCATTGTTAATACATTGCTTATTCTTACTAGCATAGATCACCTGTACACATGGTTTTCTTCCTCTTTCTCTTCTTCTTGCTTCACAATTCCTTTGAAGATGTTGCCTGGAACCACAAAAATAACACGCCTTTTGTCCATACAGTCTCTCTTGTGCAGCTTTGTTGTTCTGTTTTTCCACGTTGTGTTTAGACTCAGTCTTTTCCTGCTTTGCCATTTCCTGCCTCCTTTGGAATTCTTGTAAAAGTTTGCCTTCTATATAATCCATATTGAGATTTGCATCGTCCATTGCTTCCAAAGAGCTCACCAGACTATCATAACTTGAATCTAGTGAAGCTAATGTGATATACACTTTTTGCGTTTGAGAATGTTCAATTTCACGTTCTGACAACTCAGTAAACAGTCTGTTTATTTCCAACAAATGCTCTGACATGGTTGTATCTCCAGATAAGCGCATCTGGTACAATCTTCTGGCAAGATATATTTTAGAACTGGCAGTCTTTTTCACATGAATATTTCTTAAAGTTTCCCAGGTTTCCTTAGCTGTTGTTGCATCACACACGTGCAGTAATTGAGAATCATCAATAGCAAGAACAATTAACGCCTTTGCCCTCTCATCCAGCCTTCTCCAATCTGCTGGAATAGGCACCCCGGCGGGTGGGTCTTCTGCGATAGCTTTCCACAGGTCTTCTTTCACTAGAAAAGCCTGCATTCTCTGTTTCCAAGTGCCATAATTTTTCCCTGTCAGCCTTTCCAAGGGAATCCCGGCCGATAACGTAATAGACATACTTTCACTTTTCACAGTTCACCGCCTTTGTAATTAGAGCTTCTCACCTCTGTCCTTCAGTTAGGTTGTTTTTTTCCCCACGGCTCTCTCACAGCTTTCAGCTCAGCTTTCGGTTTCTCCGTCTCTCTGCTGTTTTACTCGCTGGTCTGCAGTTCTGGCTTTTCTCTGCCGCTTTTCTGCAATCCTCAGCACCAGGTAATCCTCAGCACCAGGTAACCATCAGCACCAGGTAACCATCAGCACCAGGTAACCATCCTCTGCTACCACTTGTTGGATGTTGTATCTGGCGCAAGCAGATGCCCAGGATGCAGAACAATATAGTGACAGGCTAGATGCCAGTTGAAGCAATGAGCCGGACAAGCAATAAGTTTTAAGAGTCACTTTACTGACAATATATCACAAGCTCTCTCTCTGTACAAACTCCTCGACCCCCACACTCACAAGTGTCTGCTGGCCCTCTATATAGATAAGGCCAGCTGCCCAAGCCTAGGTTGCTTAGCAATGTGTCCTTGAAGATGGCTCGAGCTCTGCCAACTTTCGCTTCTAAGTCACGTAGCTCACTTGTGGAAATTTAACCTCTGCTTTCTCGGTTTAATAGCCAACAGTCATCAGCATATTGGTGACACCGCACCCTAAAACTCCTGATGACAGCTCCAAGCAGCTTCATATAGATGTTAAATAGCATGGGGGCAAGATGGAACCCTGAGGGACACCACAGGAAAGCTGCCATAGTGACAAACAGAAGCCTTCAATAGCTACTTTCTGGAAACATCCCTGGAGGAAGAAGCAGAACCAATGAAGTACAGTGTCCCCCACCCCCACCCCTTTGAGCTACTCCAGAAGGATACTGTGGTCAACAGTATAAAAAGCCGCTGAGAGATCAAGAAGAACGAGCAGGGTTGCACTCTCATCTCTCTCTCAACAAACATCATCAGCCAGGGCAATCAAGGAGTTTCAGTGCCATGACCAGACCTAAAGCCAGACTGAAACAGATCCAGATATTCAGTATCCTCCAAGCGTGCCTGAAGGTGGACTGCCACTACACGGGATTGGAGCGGGGGGAGGGGGAGGATGCTGTGGAAAGGCAGCCAAATATTCCCACACTGAGCCAGTAAGTTACACAAGCTTGTAGAAGAGATCCATGCATGTGTGAACCAATTCACTGCATTTGAGATGATACTGCTGTTCAGAATTCTATCTCAACACCTTCATATCTCAGCTATATGGTTAATTAAGATATACACTATAGTTAGTACAGCAGGATTCAGAATTATTATTACTATTAGATTAGATTTGTTAGTCGCTTGTTACCCAAAGGTCTCCAAGTGACTTACAACACTGTTAAAAACATAAATAAATATGCCATCAAAACAGAGCAAAAAAAACAACAACCCCCATAACAGCCACAGGAAGCTTTGGCAGCACACAACAAACTATTCATTTTGTTCTGTTCTCTTGTTTCTATTAGCCTTCACCATTGTTTATTTATTAACACTATTGGTCTACCATCTGTCAACAGTGTAGTCTGTCTGGACAGTTAACAATAAAAAATAAAAGAACTAAGAAATAAAGAAAAACAACAGCAGAAAACCTTGAAACAGAAGATATTAAAAGCAGTAAAAGAGCTGAAATTTAAAATAAATGTTTGGGAAACTTTAAAAGATGGGCTTCAGGCGAGGGCATTCTTTTGGGAGCATTCCACAGCCAGGGGACCACCTCTGAAAAGGCCCTGTCTCTAGGAGCCACGCCACCCATTGCATCTCATTTGATAAAGGCTCGAGCTTGTTACGACTTGAAGCACATTTTTTCTTTATGAAAAGAAACAGATTTATACATGTGCCATATTCATAATGTATGTTGGAAATGGGGCAAGAGAGACTCCTGTATGGGTTCTTTTGTTTGTATTCCAGAAGGAAGATAGAGTTAGGATCCTCCAGCTGCCTAGGCTTGCCTGCCTTTACCTGTGCTCTTCTCTACCTAACTTCCTTCCATTGTAAACTGATATGCTCAGGGAAGCTTATCTTCCCCTCCTTCCCTTGTCTATCCCCCCCCCTACTGTCTGAGGAGAGAGGAGACATCTCTGTCTTTGCTCTCTCTCCTGAACCATGCAGGCGCTCAGGGCAGTACGCAGGTCTGGGCATTGCACCTCCAACTTAGTGAGTTAGAACTAGGTATGCCTTTCCTGTCTACTATGTATTTCTATAAAAAAAATATTTTTCTTATTTTACTAAGTCTTACTTCTCCGTGATCTAAATGCAGGGTAAAAGCCTACTACTTAAGTAAATACATACTGGCACACTCCATGCTCAGACACTGAGTTGCTCTGCATATTTCCATAACAATGTATACATTTACATAATTAAAATAATGCAAAAAGTTACATAGATGAATATTTTCTTGATATTTGTTATTCCAATACATAATGAACAGAGATAATCTTCCCATAACTCTGTTCAGCTGATGATCCTATAAGCACTTTTTTAAATCCTGTGTTTGGGAAAGGCCATGCCTCTTTCAAAAAGCATCCACAAAGAACTCGCATCCACACCATACATTTAAAGCACATGGGTCCCACTAAGAAGCCTAGGAACTGTAGTTTACCTCTCATAGAGCTACAATTCTCAGTATCCTTAACAAACTACAGTTCCCAGGATTCGGGGGGGGGGGAGAGCCATGTGCTTTAAATGTATGGTGTGGATGTGACAGTGCAGGAAGAAAACGTGTTTACGTATATTTTAAAAATGGTTTCCCACTATGCCACTTTCCCAATCCCAGCCCCTGAAGCTGCTATTTGCCTCTTCTTTATCACTTAATTTTTAAAACTTGGAGCAAATAGCAGCTGGGGGGGGAGGAATTTTCAGCATATGTGGAGAGGTTAATACCCTTCGTTGTTTGTGGTCCCAACTAAGATCAGGTGCCCCACAGTTGATTTTTGAAAAAGAAAGACTCCTAAGCATGAAATTTAATAATGTGTCTGAAGGCACATCTACTTTCATCATAAAAAGCAGGGACAGTAAGAATTTAATTTTAAAAAATGGCTTTTCTAACAAAAAAAAGAGGAATTGACTATCTCTCAGTATTTAGCCCACTAAAGAAAATATTTACCACCCATTTTGCACTTGTGCCAGTCAGACTGTTATATATGCTGTACTCAGCACATACATTATGAACACTCCCTTGTATCGGCTACAGAAACTTCCCTGATTCCAGTATGAAGACAATTAGGGCTAAGCCACATGTGATGCAGATCACTTGACTTTTTATAACTTTTAACAGGCACAGAGAGTTCTGAATGAGGCCACAACAGTGATACTGGGAGGGCCATAAAGGAGAAGGGAAATGCACTCCACTGCTGGAAATGTGGGGTAAGGAGTGGGGAGGAAAGTATTCCATCCATCAAGGAAAAAGAAAAGAAACATTCATTAAATGGGAGGACATGGACACTGGTGCAAGGGAAAAGAAGGCATGTCCTTTTTTATTTTTACAGAGTTATATTGAACACATGAATCTGCCTTACAATGACTCAGACTATCTAGTGTAGCCAGTAGCATAGTGGCAAATTCAGAAGTGCAGGATCCCTTCATGACAGTCACACTATGCCCCCTCACAGCCATGCCCCCAGGATTCACTGTCTCTTCTGCTATTGTAGAATTATAGAACCAGAATAAAACTGCTGTGTGCATAGTTCCCCCCCCCCCGTTCTCAATCTCTCTTTCTGGGAGCTAAGTATTGCGAGAAATAATTTGATATTAAGAATTCTACAGTGAAGCCAAGTGTGGGACTAGGATTTGGGAGACCAAAGTACTTTGCCATGAAGCTCCCTTCTCACTTCCCTAGGAGCCAATCAGCATGAAAGGGGAGGTGTGTGTTAGCTACTGAGATTCACCTTCTTACACTCTGATTGGCTCCAATCAGCACAAAAAGACAAGGAAACATGTTGTTAACCAAGTGAAAAGACTCTTCTCAGTGGCTGACCCTTTCATACCAATTGGCTCAAATATAGGGACCCTGCTCCCCCCAAAATTAAGCAGACTGTGACCCCCCACAACCCCAAACAACAATATCCCTGAGTGTAGCAGGCCCCCTGTCACCACCCAAGCAGGTCACCATGTCCTTACATAGCATAGCTTTGGTGCATTGTGTGAAATTAAAATGGCTGCACAGGAGAATTTCCTGATAGATTTGTACTTTATGAATTGTCAGTTTTAAGGCCAACCCCAAAATTATTAAGCTCTGACTGTGACTATTAATATAAGACTGAGATTCTCAAACTAATTAAACCAGAGCTCTTGGTTATAAAATAGATTGGATTATATCCAAGCTATAGATTAGGTGAGGATGTCATCTCTAACTCATGCTCACTTCCTTTGTATAAATAAGCAGATATGATTGTGTGTCACTGTCAATACTATTGCAAGCCATGAGCACCCTAGACTAGATCAGAGACAGGAATCAGAAAAATTGCACTTATAAAAGCAAGCCCAGCATATCTTCACTCATCCTGGGGAAGGGGGTGCGGAGAAGGCTCTGGAACTTTCAGGTAACTGTAGATCTGCAATGTAATCAGAAATGATGGAGGAGGAAAAAATCAGCAAGTAAAACGTGAATGAATACATATTGCATACAGATCTGTATATATGTTTCAGGTATTAAAACATAATGCAAACATGTATACATATATGTATAAATGTACCACAAATCAGTTTATGAACATACTAATTATGTAGTGTAGTGGTTAAGGTGTTGGACTATGGTTCGAATCCCCACATAGCCATGAAGCTCACTGGGTGACCTTGGGCCAGTCACTGCCTCTCAGCCTCATGAAAACCCTGTTCATAGGGTCGCCATAAGTCAGAATCGACTTGAAGGCAGTACTACTACAATTATAGATAGTGGGATCAGGAAAAACAAAGACCAAAGCTGCCAAGTTGGCAACGTGTTTACCTACTATGTTGCTTACCAAGGAATTTTTAAAGTATTGTGTGCAAGATCTTTGTTTTGCTTCCTGCTAGTGCTAGGTAGAGCTTCCGGTATGAGCTGTTGAAAACTGGGCTCATCCTACCCCCTCCCAGAGCTGGCCCCACCATTAGGCAGTGTGCTGCAGCTGTCTCAGGCGACAGATGCTGAGGAGGGGATGGGATGGAGAGTGACAACAAAGTGTTAAAGGACAGATCTGCCCAGCCTGCTGCCTTCAGCTGCAGTGGAGGATACTGTCAGTTGCCAGTCTGGTCAGCTTCAGTGCATGGAATGGTAGGGGGTACTATCTTGGAATGGAATGGGAGAGGATGCAATCTTGTCCATCACTTCAGTCAGCAAAATGTCTTGAGCCAGCTTGGCCCTTCCAAGTGCATTAGAGGAAACTCGTGAAGCCCCAGGGAAGGAGCTGCGAGGGATTCAGTGAGCAGAATCAGGGTGGCCGCTTATACATGTCAGAAATGAATAAATGCCTTGCCAATAAATAAACAAATAAATGGGGAACAAAGAGGGCTCTGATTTGTATAACATTTGCATATGCTAATTTATATGTAGGGTGACCAAGTGCCCTACTTTACAGAGGATATCCTCTGTTCTGTAGGGCTGCCAGACAGCTATCCTCTATTTGAAAGTGTCCTCCATCATCATCATCATCATCATCATCATCATCATTATTATTATACATTTACAGTATATCCCACCCTTCCTTCCAGAAGGAGCTTTTGAGGATTGTCCAGTCCAAGTCTGGTTTAACTCTAAGGAGCCATGCAAAGAGAGGGCAGCAGGAGCCTTGATGTTGCCCGCCCATTAGGAGAAGCAGAGTCAGCAGAGTCAGCAGGCACACAAATCACCAGCTGGCTCCCCCACTTGGGTGAGATGTATTGGACTTCTAAATTTGCATCTAAACTGACTGCATGCAAATTTTATGCAAACCAGTGCCTTCTTTTTGTCCTCCTTTTTGGCAGTGCATAACTGGCGACTCTAATGTGTAGATGCACATTAAATCTAAATATACCTGACCACAGTAGGGAAGACTGCAATGAGGTGACCTGTGTGCCTGTTGGCCAGGTACTGATAACGGGCAGCTTCAAGGGTTCTCTTTGTTCTCCCTTCTTATGGGTCTTTATCTTCAACCAGGACTTGGACCAGGCAGCCCTTGAAATGGAGGACTGGCCTCTGTAAAGTAAGACACACAAACACCCTAAGCAGAAGTCAAAGGATAGAAAACGGGGCTGGTGGTGGTGTAGGACAGGGTAGATAACCTCAGACTGGCTGCCCTCTCTGTCTGGCCCTTGGAACTCCCCCCAGTCACACCCCTCACTGGCCCTACTTTACACCCTGAATATTTTTGCCTGGCTGGAATGTGTCCTTGAATTCTGATAATACCTCTTGCTTGCCTGGAGGAAGGACAAATAGGAGCGGGTGCATGCACTTGTCTACTGTACAAAAGTAAAACGTGTGTTTGTTGCTCCATCCACTTTTTCCTCTGGCCCCTCCCACCATTGGCATGTAGCCCTCAGAAGGTTGCCCAGAAGGGAATGTGGCCCTTGGGCTGGAAAATATTCCCCATCCCGGCAAAGGACAATTTTTGGGTGGTGGCAACAGAGTGTTAAGAAACCATAGGGAAGCTCCTTAAGCTTCACACAAAGGGGAGGACAGACAAGGCACGCAAGGCAACATTCACATAGCTTCTGTGGCAGGAGCTTTGTAGAGACAATACGTATCCCTCCTTGGCAGAAGCCTTCAAGGAATGACTGCTGTGAAGCTGAGCCTACTTTCCCCACTCCCCTCCCCTTCCCTCCCCCTCCCCCTCCCCTTCCCTCCCGGTTGTGGTTGTGGTTGTTTTTACAGTGGAATTTTTTTAAAGTGCAGAGGCAGCCTGTTCTGTTCCATGTGTCTGGGCTGTGATCCTGAAAGGCACAAGTCCTTGTGAGCATTTGGTCAGCAGTAGCAATGGCTAGAGTGAAGTACTTGGCCTTTGTCAAGGGAGAGCTTACGTGGTGGTGGGGTGAGTGTTTCCTCTGCGTGGGAGACACTGTTGGGGTAGGGAAGAGTATTGCAGCAAGACACAGGCATCGCATCTCGCAAGGAGGGAGCAGACCGTTGTACTCCGCAGCATGGATACCCACTTGCTGTACTTACCTGCATGGAGTGCTCTGCCCTTGCATATATTAGTTAAAATAACATAGAAAAATGCATTATATTAAGGGAAATTGCTTTGGTGATATGTGTATATTAGGAGTCATTCACACTAAAATGCTGATGATTTTCCATTATGGATTAATTAAAAAATGCAAACTGGTGTGGAAATATGAAGAACTGAATTTAAGATTGGAAAATAAGAAACGGAGAGAATCTAAAAATTGACATATTTGCCCATCCCTAGTCTAGACTCAAGGTGAGCTACCGTTAGGGTTCTGGCAAGAGAAGTGTTGGCAATGAACCAAAGTGTTATGGAGGGAAATAGACTTTCTTGTGTCATATCCTCCCCGTTTTCTGCAAAGTGCTTTTGCCCCAAACTTCCCATCACCAGTTCTGTCTTGTATGTTCCAAGTGTGCATAACATCCGGTCACAGAGTTATAGGCTTATGTTGCATACCATGTCATCCAAGTTATGATATCCCTGCCTGGGACTAATAACAAGTGATGGTATGCTGTGATTGGGTACTGACTTCATCCATATCCAAATACTCCAGGGATGGGGAACCAGTGGCCCTCCAGGTGTTGCTGCACTGCAACTCCCATCATCCCTGTCCATCAGCCATGTTGACTGGGGCTGATTGGGAGTTGCAGACACTGTGTGTCCAGCAACATCTGGAGACCCACAGGTTTGCCATCCCTATCATGCAGAGCTTGGAAAAGTTACTTTTTTAAACTACAACTCCCATCAGCCCAATCCAGTGGCCATGCTGGCTGGGGCTGATAGGAGTTGTAGTTCAAAAAAGTAACTTTTCCAAGCTCTGCTATTGTCAGCTCTACACTGTGTCAGCAGTGCCGGTGGGGGGCTGGAAATTCCTGGGTGGTTGGCAGGGAAGCAAAGTCCTTAGCCGGCAGTCTGGTCATAAATCTGCCAGGTCTAGGAGGAGGGGAGCTGATAAGGGCCAGGCTTGTCCGAAGCGTACTTGCCAAGTCAGGAGTCCAGAAGTGAGGTCAGTAGAGGTCCGGGATCAAGTGCCAAGGGGTCAGTCCGAAAGAGGGTGCCAGGAAACTAGGAACACACAAGCCACGCCTGATGTTGCAGTCAGCAACAAGCTGCAGCCAAGGTGTGCCTTATAAAGAGCAAGGTTGACAGCAGGTGTGAGTCCTCAGCGTTTGGGCCTGAAGGAGACAGGCCTGCCTCTCTTCTGCCTGACCTTCTGCTGTCTACGTTCTGCAGGTGAGGGGGGAGTATCCTGTTCACTGTCTGTGTCTGGCTGCAGGGACTCTGCTGTATCTGGGGTGCTCTGCAGCTGAGGGGGAGAAAGAGCTGGATTCTCAGGAGGCTCCTCCATGTCTCCTTCTGAGTCTGCTGCTCCTGGGTCAGCTGCTGTTACTTCCGAGTCGTCCTCATCTGAGGAGTTCTCTGACGGGGGCATGACAGCTATTATGCTCTTTTCCGTGACATAGACAGAGAGGTCATCATGGGGAGGGGGTGAGTTCAGTGGGAAAGATATGCCTTGCGCCAGCTCTGTAAAATTGTGCCCTTGTCAGGGTGGCCTGGGGGAAGTATAGGATGTAGAGTAAGTATGCTTGTGCTGCCCATGTCATTGCCCTATTTTGGCCATTCTGCCAGCGCACCTTGACCATCATAGAAAATCCCCTGGTGGTGTGTTCTGAGCAGTTGTGCTTGTGTATTTTTCTTGGTGATCTGTTTATCTTCTATTGCATCAGCATAGGAGGGTTTTTGCTATATCCTATATAGCTCCTCAACCAGCATATCTTCAGTACAGGACTGTGCCCATCATGTTGCTGATTTGGGGTGATGTAAGCATAATGATAAATAATCTGTGCACTAATAAAACAAAACAGAATATATAATCATCATCTGACTTTAATGTAGATTTCAAATGTATAGAATACAGCATCAGCACTAGTCTATGTTCATTCTGTCTCCTGTTGGAGTCTTCTCTGAAACTTTAAAGGAACCCTTTAAAAGGGGGGGGGATCTGAACAAAACGCCTTCTAAACTTCAATCAGAATTGACTAAAATATCAGATTTCCATACGATTAAATTGCTTCCCAAAGTCTTCTTATTAATATTCTGTTTTGACAGGAAGGTGTAATGAGAATGGTAATAACTTCCATTACATTAAGCATCTGGCATGTGAAGAAGGAACTGACAAATTCAGCATTGTGACAGATGCTTGCTTTATGCTCCGAGCACAACCTCATGATTTATTGTAAAATATTGAATCTTTCAAAATTGCTTATAATGCAGTCAGCTTTCAAGGAGATGTGGCATTGCCACTCAGAAGCATCCAACAACCCAAATGTATACATCTCTAAGCCATTTAGCAACAATGCAGCCAGATCCTATGCGTCGACTGAGAAGGAAATCCCACTAAATTCAGTGGAGGTTCCCCCTAAGTAAGGATACATAGCACTGCAGCCTTCAATGGAAAATGGAAATGGACTGCCTTCAAGTCGATTCTGACTTATGGTGACCCTATGAATAGGGTTTTCATGGTAAGTGCAGAGCTTGGAAAAGTTACTTTTTTGAACTACAACTCCCATCAGCCCCAGCCAGCATGGCCACTGGATTGGGCTGATGGGAGTTGTAGTTCAGAAAAGTAACTTTTCCAAGCTCTGGAGTGGTATTCAGAGGGGGTTTACCATTGCCTCCCTCTGAGGCTGAGAGGCAGTGACTGGCCCAAGGTCACCCAGTGAGCTTCATGGCTGTGTGGGGTGCCTTATACCAAGAGCACTGATTAACCTGGCTCATTATTGTCCAGACAGTACTCTGAGTGGCAGCTCTCCTGTGTTTCAGACAGGAGTCTTTCCCAGACCTACCTGGAGATGCTGGGGATTGCACCCAAGGATTGTCTTCTAACATGAAGCATAATCCTTCCCCAAGATGTTGCAAAGTATCAGACTGAACATGTTTTTGCACTTGCAATGATAATTTCTTTGCACCTGGGAGTAAGTCCCACTGAACTTAACATCACATCTCTGTTATCTTTTCTGTGCCTATTGAAGACCTTCTTTCAACAAGTCTTTTGAGACCTTGCACCAGTCTGCATCTGTGTTGGAATTGCTTTTTAATATATTTTTAAACCTTCTTTTTAAAAAATGTTTTTAACCTTAAAAAAAATGTTTTGAAAGCTTTTTAAAAAATGTTTTTAAGATGTTTTGTTTTAATGTCTGTTTTTATGATGTTTTAAAGTGTTTTTAGTGCTTTTGTTTGCCACCCTGGGCTCCTGCTGGGAGGAAGGGTGGGATATAAATCAAACAATAAATAAATAATAAACAAATATTTCTGAGTCAACATACAAAGCATAATACTGCCAGATTGTAAAGCACTTTTGCGATACTGTAATGGGAGTGTTTGATGGCTAAACACTGGGTAGTTGATTTGGCTTCCGGCTGGTCCCAAGGGCAACTATTGCTAGCACGTCTCAGACTATAATTCAGGAGTAGCCAATATGGTGCCCTCCAAATGTTGTTGGACTCCAGTTCCCATCATCTCCAGCCGATGTGGCTAATGGTCTGGTATGATGGTAGTTGTAGTCCAATGGCATACTTTAAATCCCAATCAGGAAATCTCTTATGGTTGTGTTCTACATGGCTTCAGATTGCTAAGCAAACACTTTTCTACACTCACATTTGGGACATCCAAATAGAAAATGTGCTCTTTTAGAATGGCTTCACCCATTCACTCTTGCTCCACATTATGTCTGGAACAACTCCTTCACTAGAGCAGTGCCTACCATTAGGCAGAGGGCAGAAGTTGCCTCAGGTGGCAGGTTCTTGGGAGTGGGCAAGGGAGGCAGTGCAAAGATATTAGGCACTGTTGCCTGCCCTGCACCCCCTAAGCTAACCTGGTATGGTAGAGGACACTACCCCACTGCCAATCTGATCACCTCCTATACATGGAATGGGAGGTTGTAACATCTTGTTCTTCGCCTCAGGCGTCATAATGTCTTGGACTGGCTCTGCATTAAAGGAATCTCCTCAGGGGTATTTGCCATGCAACTCTATGAGTGTTTCAGTCAAGAGTAAGCTCCAATATGGGGCTTACTGCTTGGGAAGGGCAGGTGGGGTGACAGCTTCAATGTCCCTTTCTTGAAAGTTCAGCTAGTAGCAAATTAAATAAAATGAAAGCCACTGCCCACTACTTCTGGAGTCTTTTTTTTAAAATGTGAATTATATTTCACCAACTTAGGCTGCAATCCAATACGCAATTACCTGTGAGTAAGTCCCATTGAACCCAATGGACCTTACTTCTGAATAGACATGTATTGGCTTGCAGCCTTACTCATCAAGAAGTAAACCTTCTCCTGGCTGTTGAGCTAAGGAACGCAAAATCACAGAGATGAGCTGACAAGCACTTGGGCACTTGTTTAATGTAGAATTAATTTAATGTAAATAACGTGTTTTTTTAATTAAAGGTAATTTAAACATTACACTATTAGTTAGGGTTATCTGAACTAGGTAACTAAAAATTACCTCATTCTTAGTCTTACGTTATCTCGCAACAGGCCCTTTCGAATGCTCCCTCAAGACAACATCTCTATTTGAATTTCCCACCAAATAAATTAATGTTTATTTATTAATAAATATCAAGGCTCAGAGATCTGTGATGGGCCCAATGAGCTGATGGCTACAGTACGACTCTCACTTCGTGAAGGGCTCTCAGGAAGCCGTGTGTCTCTCTTTGTTTGCTCTCGTTAATGTTGTTCCAGTCCCCTAAATTCTCTTCCAGAGAAAAGGCCAGGGCGATTAGCTCCCAGCTCTTGGGGGTTATGGGAGAAGGAGCTGGATGTTGTTCTCACACTGACCTGGGAGAATGCCCCACTCCAATTCCTCTGCAGTGGACAGAAGAGGTGGGAGCGCTGGATGTCTGGGATCAGGTGAATATAGGGGTTGTATGGGAGAGAAAGGAGTTGATAAATGCTGAAACAAAGGAGGATGTGTTTAAAGGATTCTATTACATTATGCCCTCTTCCATCTGTAGGGGCTTAAGGAAGCCCCCTGTAGGTCTTACTTTGAGGACCCCCCTCCACCCCAGGGCTAGAGCTGACTCTCACCCCTCTCCCGTTTCCAATTGCTACCATCCTTGGTAGGGGTCAGGCAATAGCTACACATCCACCCCTGAACTCAGAATCACAGACAGCTGTTAGTGATCTATAATATTTTATTATCATCATCTGAATAAACCTGGCTTTTGCCAGTATGTAAGGCACTGTGAGGGCAGGAGAAAAGGGGAGTGGGATGGCAGTCTTGCACGTACAAAACAGCAGAGAAAGAACTTATTTGCTGCATAGTTTGTAAAATTCTGACATCAGAGCCAGCAGATAGGAACAGTCTCATTCCACTGTGAGAATTTTGACACACGCTCAACCTCCATGGCACACTCTTTGGCTTTTCTTTCCCACCGTCCCCTCCATCAAGCAACAGAATTGTACTGTTTACTTGTTGGGTTTTTATCTTGGGAAGGGCATACAGTGGATGGCAGGCTCAAAAAATGGCAGACAAGATTCAGAAAAAGGTTTTGAAAACATCTGATGAAAACACAGACACACTGCAATTAAATAAATTAGCAATTTATACAACAGAGAAGAAAAATGTTGAAACTTCTTCTCTCTCCCCCCCTCCCCCGGTACATCTGCACTTGGAACCCACTTTGGAAGTCTGCTCTCCTCTCACGTATAGTGCTTCAGAGCTGTTCCAGAGTGGTCAATGCAAAGGTTTTTTGCTCTAGCAGGATTATGATGTAGCTACGCATATACCTGCAAATGGCTTGACTTAAAATTTGCCTGGCATAGGTAAGCTTGATCGATCTGTGATCAGAAATGAAACAAGAACACCAGCTGCCATTGCTCTCCCAGGCAATGAGAGCCAATACAAGGAGCTGCTTCAAACTGCAGGTGGGAGACAATGTTTTGTAATGTTTCCATCTGCACAAGCTCCTTGCAAGTGGAAAACCAGCATAACAAGGAGAAAGTTTCTTCTAGCTTTCTCTTTACTGTGGTCTTTTTTTCTTTTGAAGATGCAGTGAGAGTTGCCACCCTATTTTTATTTATTTAACATGGAAGTTGTTGTTTTTAAGTGACTGCTTCCTATAGTCTGAAGGATTATACTTCCACTCCCTCAGGGAGTACATGTGCAGATCCATTTTTTAAAATGATGCTGGTAACGTTTGGTTGTTTAATGCATTTTGTGGATTTGATTTTTTGTTTGTTTGTCTATTTGATTGTTCTAAGCCACTTTGAATTTTTTGGGGGAAAAGCAAAATGCAGATTTTTAAAAAGTAAATAATAAACTATGTGGCATCTAAAGATGCAGGGGTCGTGTGGGGCATGAAGTGAACCCCCAAAGCCCCAACTGGCTGGAGATGTGGGCTCTGTGCTTCATAAAATGTCCAAGGATTTGACTCAGTGATGGTTCAAAAGGAAATCAAAACTCACTGGACTGACTGAAATACTGTTAAGATCCTCTCTGACTACTCAAAGATTTGAACATGCCTTGGCTAATGTGGTCTCTCTATGCATGACAGGGCTAGGCAGCAAAGCCTGCACAACACTGTATGCATCTACTTCCCTTGCTGGCATCATAAGATCCTGCCTGCACAACATCCTCTCCGTCACAATGACACAATTTGGAGGTGGCATTTGCTGGGCCACAGGCGAGTCCTGTATGTGGCCTGCAGGCTGTGGGTTGCCAACTTGTGTGTTAAAGCCTTCAGAAGCAATATGCAACTTTAGAGCAATGCATCTATCTCAATCAGAGATGACTTACCCATAGGGCAAGGAAGGTTCCAAATGCTAATTATGTGGGGGAATGCCAAACAACCAGCTGCAAAGGATGTCCCTGGGCACAAAGCTGCTAAATCAGGCCTGCACAACATACCCCATCAGCCGTGTACGGTGACTCATTGCCTGATAAACCCTCCCAGTTTTGATTCTTTATCTGGGGCTGCAAAACAAAGATGTTGTCAAGCAGCTGGCAAGTCAAGCCAGGTTGCTGGGCTGGTACTGTAGGCAAGGGCTCCCATGCGAAGGGTCCCCTCTCCCAGTGTGCTCTCTAGCTAGGGACCTACCTGGCATCAGCAGCATGTTAAGTTCCCACAATGCACCAGAGTGGTGCTAAGTCAGGCACTGTGGGAAATTTAACACAGTGGGTAGTTTCCTAGACCAAGCTGCTACTGCTGCTAAATCATGAATCTATGAGTCTATGAATGGGAGGTTAATGGGAGGGCAAAAAAATTGGCGACCCAAGGAGGTCATATGCAGACACCAGCCCTTCCAGGTTGTCAAGGGCCAAGCTTGGCAGGCCACATGAGTGCAGCCTGTGTGAGATGCTTCACTGAGAAGAAAAAGGAGAGCAATGGGTCTGTTTCCAGTAGGTGACCATGCATCTTCTTCACCTTCTCAGAAAGATGAGCAACACCAGAGTGACGTGTGCTTGGAAGCAACAACAACGGGAAGAGGAGTTTAGGAAGAGGAAATGCCCATGCAAAACTGCAGAGGGGAGAGAACCAAGGCCTTGCTTAGTTACATGAGACAAATCCTGACCACAACCATCAAAGCTGGCGGCTTAGAATTTAAAAAAAAGTTGTAGCCAAATTTGCATTTAAAGGACATGTGAGCACACATCATTAATAGCTTGCTGGTCTGTTATTTCACATGGAAAACACAACTGGCAGCGAATGTTTAAGCAGCAGCTGCAGCAACAGCAGCAATCACCTTCATGAATAATTAAATGATGGCTCAGTTGTAGTTGCATCTGTGAGCCGACCAACACTGGCATAACAGCCACCACCAGTTCTACATCTTATAAAAGATAACACAGCTGGTTTTTCCCTGCATGATCCCTCTCAGTCACATCACACATGGCCCATGGGAAGAGATAAAGAGATGCATGGTATAACTGAGACCTGAGTTGACACACTCCTCCTAATGTGGAGATATGCTGTACAGTTGAACCAATGCAACTTCATTGGCTGAGGCCTCATTGTCTGCGTACAAAAATAAGTCTATATATACACACACACCCTGCTTTAGACAACGGGTTGAACTGATGTGAGAAAATAACCCCAGGAGGATTCCTGCACCCCCTTACATTTCAAGGAGCACTAGCTTTGAAGGATGGGTGTGTGGAAATAAGTTAACAAGTTCCAATAGGTGTTGGAAGAAAATGCCACCAGGCATTCTGCTGTGGCCTCTCTAGGGCACTCCTTTGACTTCATCAGGAAGGCCAGCCCTCAAAATTAAAGGGCATTTCAAAATTAAGGGGCATTTCTCTCCAAAAAGAGTATTAGAAGCTAGGAATTAGAAGTCTCAGGAAGGACTTTATGTTATAAGCAGCACTGTGGCCACACAAGGGAGTCCCAAGTCAGCCTAGAACTCTGGTTTTCAAGACTTCCTACATTAGGAAACAGTTTCTGTAACAGTTTATCTGCTGAGGATCCACTGTATGTCCACTCTGGGATTCCTGTGCAGTGCAGAGGCTTTGGGGAAGCATTTTAGGGCATGCTCTCGGTACTGGGCAACAGGCAGGCATGAGCTATAGCCCCAGCAGAATGCTCCTAGAATGATCCCCAAATTGTGAGACAGCTGCAGAAGATCGCTCATTGTGGACATGGCGTCTTTTAGACCACTTGCACTGCACTGCTTACCCACCTTCTCACTTAGCAATGCTTTCTAAGCTTGAGGAACAGCAGGGACACAGCTGAACATTACTGATCTAGAACAATCTACATTTCTTAGCTTGCTCCCCTTGCTGTCAGTTCACCCAAGCGATGCCTAGATAAGGAGGCAACCTTCCTTAAATTGAGTTCAGGGAGAGGGGGCAGGGAGAGGGAGGTTTGGTGTTGCACTTTCCAATGTTTGCAGCAAAAAGGGAGCACAAGGGGAAAGAGTCGCAAGAGCTTGGCTTGGATACATATCACATTTTGTGCAGCTGTTTTGTGAAGAAAGGTACGACTGGTCCAGCTGAAACTCCTAGGCCTCTGGAGTGGTGCCTGATGCTGGGAGCTCACTCCAAAATATTCATGGATGAAGACAGAGACTGGCAGTGGGGCAACAAAACTCACATCAATGAGGAGCTTTGGCATTTTGGGATGTTCAGCCATTCTGTGTGTCTGTATGTGTATGTGTGTGCAGGCTAAGTGAGAGAAGGTTATGAAGGGCACAGTAAATGGGTGCCAGAAATCAGCGATGCCCCAGTGGAGAAAATGTGACTCCTCCTTCAGTAGCCAGGGCGATAGCTGGCCATCTTGTGCAGCTCCGAGGACAGCAGAACAGCCAGGTTCCCTCTTAGTGAGCACTTGGCTGAGTAAGCCAGGCAGAAATGGGGAGGGGACACTTCAGGGCGCCTGGATCTCAGACCTGTCCCACTGCAGAGGCCCTGTCTTCGCCCAGGATTTGGCAAAGTTCACTGAGACGCTGCTGCGTTTTGGGGACCCCAGCCAGCTGCTGCTCCAGGCGCTGCTTCTCCTCCCGCAGGGAGAGACGGGCTGCAGGGTCCAGCTTCTCAAAATGCCAGCCCCCCTCTCCATCAAACTGGAGGAGGTGGGTATGGTACTTCCTGAAAAAGAATGGGGAGGTCATTAAAACACTGTCCGGGGCTGTGCTTCGCTCCAGACCTGCCTTCTCCCTCCTATCGCAAGCTCGGCCTGGAGCTCTTGCCGCCGCCCCTCATTCCTTGGAGTCCAGCGAGTGCCCTGTGCGTGGGTGGGGTTGGCATCCCTGTCTGTTCCTGGGGAGGGATCTTTCCGCTGAGCTGTCAGTGGGGGAGTCAGGAACAAAGCAGCTCTCAGTCTCCAGGGATGAGGCTGGGATCCCCCCCTTCTTTCCCACCCACGCAGCTTCCTGCTGGGGACGTGACTCCCTGCTTGGGACAGCGGCCAGAGACTGATGAAGGGGGTGAGGGAAACAGGGAAAGATGCGGCCTGGGACAGGCAGCAGGGGAAGAATGAGACCTGGAAAGGGAGCAGACCCAAATGTTGCCAGGTTCAATGCAGAACCAGCCTCCTGTCCCTTTCACAGTGCGTACAGGAAGGAAGATCTTAGCAGATGCATCCTCTGCTGTCATAGTTATGAAAGGCACAGGGCTTCTAGAGGTGGTGGATTATTCTAGAAGGTCCCAGAAAAAAACCCTTCCACCATCCCTGCTCCAGCAAAGGGAAAATCAGACAGGTGATCCGCTCTATAGCTGCCTCTACTGGTCACACAGGAAATGGCAGGTTCTTCCTCCAGGCTCACAGGCACTTACCCTTCCTGCCCTGACTGGGTGGCTGGTACATGGGATGAGGGGGGAACCAGAGGAAGGAGGCTCAATACAGAGTGGCAACGACTCTGGTGGTAATCTGGTGGCAGGAGAGAGCAGGTAGGATGAAATTGTGGGATAAACAGGGGGATACGTCTCCCTGGTACTGACTCTGAAACGTGGTGGTGGGGTTCTTGCATAATGCCACCCTGGATTCCTTTGGGAGGAAGGATGGGCTAGAAATTTAAATAAATAATCAATATTTAAATAATAATAAATAACCAATCAAAGTGATAGGCAGAAGCAGAGGAAATGGCAGTAGAAATACGGGCAGGTCCCTGGAGCCCCCACTTTCTCACCTAGTGCTCAGTTAGCTCCTCCTCCTCCTCCAGTTCCCTGTCGCATAAGAAGAGCCCTGCTGGATCAGGCCAGTGGCCCATCTAGTCCAGCATCCTGTTCTCACAGTGGCCAACCAGGTGCCTGGGAGAAGCCCGCAAGCAGGGCCTGAGCACAAGAGCGCTTTCCCCTCCTGAGGCTTCCAGCAACTAGTTGTCAGAAGCACACTGCCTCTGACTAGGGTGGCAGAGCACAGCCGTCATTGCTAGTAGCCATTGTTAGCCTTCTCCTCCATGAATTTGTCTAATCTTCTTTTAAAGCTATCCAAGTTGCTGGCCATCATTGCCTCTCGTGGGAGCAAATTCTACAGTTTAACTATGCGCTGCATGGAAAAGAAGGGGTAGCCGACAGAGGCTCCTGGCTAGCAAATCAGGCACATGGAGAAATTGCCCCTTAGTGGCAGAGGTGTGCTCCCATGGAGGAATGTTATGATTGGCTATCTGAGGAATTCTCCCAACCCTCCCTGCCCTCTCAAAAGTGCTACTTGTGGGTCAGTGACACCACTGACTCCACAAGAAGATGTCAGGTAAGAGAGAAAAATAAAAAGTAGAGTGCATCCATGCTACCTATAATGAGCCTGGATGTTCAGGTCTTGTAGATAGGAAGGTCCCTGAACAGGCCCAGGGAGTGATCTGAGAGCACCTAATGCTGCAGAACCACTGAAGTTAAGCAGGGGGAGGACCTGATCAGTCATGTGGATGGAAGGCCACTGGGAGCCCCCTGTAAGAGTGAGATATATGGATAACATTATACATCTATTTGATAAGCAGAGAAAGAATTTGAGCAAGGACCAGTGAACAGGGAAGGAAGGTCCAAAGAAAGAAAACATATCAGACCAAAATCTGCAGGGAGAGCACAGAACATACCACAGTGAAGGTCGGTGGGTGATTGAGAGCAGTGCTATCCCAGCATCTTTTGCTGCTTGGAAGATCTTGCCTTCTACATCAATGCTGACAGCACTGGTGCATTCATCCAGGAGAGCATACTTTGGCCTAGGGGGATGAGTAATGGTCCAAATAAGAGACTCAAAGTGACTAATTGGCCAATCCAGTCTGCACACAACACAGCACTATCTCCTACTCCTACGTTGTGTTGCCTCACCTTCCTCTTCCACCCCTCATGACCCAGTCTGTGCCTCTTCCGCCTTTCAGCTGTGATCCTGACAATATCTCCTCAGCAACATCCTTTCTGGTTGTCCCTGGGGTGATTTCCCCTGAGCCCAGCTTTGGTTCTGCTGCCTTTCTACTGGGAGAAGGATACACTCCCTCACCATACTCAGTTGGCTGAAGGAGGAACAAATATACAAGATGGAATGATACAGCAGGGGTAGCCAATGTGTTGCCTTGCAGATATTGTTGGACTACAAGTTCCATCATCTCTAACATTGGACATACTGGCTGGGGCTGATGGGAGTTGGAGTCCAACAACCTCTGGAAGACAACACACCGACTACCCCTATGCTAGAGGGATGATGGTTGATTCCAGACAACTTGTTTATTGAGCATTCATCCCAATTTGTTTGCAGAAAGTTCGCGGGGAGGTTATACAATGTCTGCTATTTAACAAGCATTCATCCTTACTTATTTACAGATAAGTTATACAAGACTGCATCAAGCAATTGTTGTCCCACATTTTCCAGGACATTGTCTTGTCACTTTCCTTACCTTAACAATCACTTTTCTTTTTTTGAGGCATGTTTGTTGTACAAGAGTGCCAAATCCACTTTAAATGTGAATTTGATAGTATGCGACTGAATCCCACCCACAAATCATCATCATCATTTATTTGTATGCCGCCTTTCCACAGCTGAGCCATGCTCAAGGCGGCTTACAACGTCAAAAATTACATGATTCATTCTAACAGTTACAAAAATAAAACAAAACAGTCAACCCACAGTCATAAGCAACTAATGAAAACATCTCTATAAATATACAATAAAATTAAGTAATCTCCACATACTTCATAATGTCTAACAATAAAAATAAAAAGCTATACCCCCTAAAACAGCAAAAGTGCACCTCTAAAATTAAATCTTGACCCCAAAAAGAACTCGTTAAAAATATCCCCAGTAGCCTATAGACATCCTGAGCAGCAGGTCTTTCAGGTCTAGTAGCAAGATGGCTCCTCGCCCTTTCAGCAGTTGCTGCTTTTGTAGCTGGAGTAAGACAGAGTAGATGGGAATTATCCAGCAATGCGGGAAGCAGGTCTTGCAGAACTCACACAGGTGAGATGGTCTCTGGCCCCTTCAGCATTTGCTGCTTTTTGTAGCAGGGATAAGTCAGAGCCTGGCCCTCCCAGGTCAGGTGGAAGTTAGCCAGCAATGCTACCCTTCCGCATCAAATGGCCCCAGAGCACCTCACGAACTTTGCTTCTCAGGCTCAGCCCTTGTTCTTGTTCTTGTTGTTGTTATACCTTGGCAAGTCAAGAAGTCTGGTGAACAAAAATTCTGTTCCTGCTAGCTGATAGAGACGATTATTCCAGTTTCTTGTATTCAGCACAATGCCCACTGGGTGTGGGTCCGAGGTGAAGGAAGCGCTGCTCCGACTGATGACGAGGACAGGAGTCCCGCCTAGGTGAGGGGCAGGTGGAGAGAAGTTGCGTGGTGGGAAGCAGGGAGGGATGTCCGTCACCATTCTGTCAGTCCAGAATGTCACAAATAGTGACAGTGGCAGACAACCAGGCATCTAATATTGCATTTCTAGGCACTAACCTGTGGTAGAACATCCGGGCCATCCCCATTCGCTGCTTCTCGCCACCCGAAAGCACATCCTTCCAGTCACTGACTGCTTCCCAGCCTGGCCCCGCCCATGGGTGGAAAGATAAAGAGGTTTCATTGGTCACTCAGTCTGGACAATGTGTCAGACCCTCCCATCCCATGTCCCCTGCTTGCCCATTCACTTCCTGCTTCATAGTCAGTCTCCCAAGAATTTAAGGTTTTTAATAGCATGCAGAGAGCTTGCTTTACCTCTTCTCCCTTCCTCCCCATCATTCATGCCCCATTTCCTCTGGCTGTACCCACCTCCCTCGCGCTGCACAATGTAATTGAGGTTGACAATGCCTAGGATCCGCTCCAAGTCAGCGTCCGTCTGTCCTTTCTGTTCCATGTCCTCTGCGGTGTCTGGGTAGATCACCTGGTCTCGCAGGGTTCCCACAGACATGTATGGCCTACGGTGAGATACCAAACATTCCTTGGTGTTTTTGTAGCATTTAAGAGGATCCAAAGTGCTTTCACATAACTCTCTTTTAGTATTTTTTCTCGGTGGCCACATCTACATCATATATCTAAAACACTGTTATTACCCCTGTTAAATCTGTAGTTTGTTAAGGGTGGTAGGAATTGTAGCTCTGTGAAGTCAACACCCTTAACAAACATTTATTTTATTTTATGTATGTATTAAATTTATATCCTGCCCTTCCTCCCAGTAGCAGCCCACTTCCCAGGATACTTTGGGGGAAGCCATGACCGTTAAAGTGGTATAAGAGAGCTTTAAATGTATTTTGTGAATATGACCACATTGCAGATGGGTGGAGAGAGAATAGTGGGCTTGCCAAAGGCTTACCTAGTAACTTCATGGCAGAGGTGAAATTTGAACTGATTCATAACTCAGTCTCTTAGCCAACATGCTACACCAAATTCTCTCTCAATCTTTCTTGCAGACCAAAAGAGAAAATAAAATAAAAACCTAGACTGCAGCTGGAATACAGGGACCTGAATATCCATAGCCTTCCTATTTCTAACCTACCAAACACTGGGAACAGAACCCAGGAGTCCTAGTTTTGGGACCTCTCTTTTTTATCCTATTATATTACCTTCCTTTCCCTGCAAACATCTGGATATTGGCCCACTGTACCTCTGTGGAATATAGAACATACGATGGGGGGGTGGTTTGTAGAGGATGCCTTCATATGTTGGCCAGAGTCCCCCCAGGATCCGGAACAGCGAGCTCTTCCCACAGCCATTTGGGCCAGTGATAAGTAGGTGCATGCCCTCATCCACCTGCAAGGGGGCAGCAGAGAGAAGTATGAAGGCCTGGTCTCTCTCATTTCTCCTTGGGCTTATCACCAACAGAACCAACTCCCTCCCTTTCTCGGGAACCCTGCCCCCCGTCCCCCACCTGCAAATGCCCAAGAACATTTGATAGGGAGCTTGTATCCATGACCTGCCAGCTCCTTCAGGCAACCTGCCAAATTACTTTCCCCCTTTGGTGCCCTGACAGCCATCTCTGAGCAACATCAGCTTGCTATCTCTCTCCTGTTTCTGTACTCCTGCTGTATTTGCAGCTTTTTCTATGTTCTTGCAAAAGATAGTGGCCAGAGGTCAGCGACCAAGGCCTTATCGCCCCACCAACACCACATCCCCGCCCCTTCTACCTGATCTTGCAACAGGCAAAGTCAGCACTGGCAGGGAATCTCAGTCCCATCCCCAGATTTGCTGCTATAGACCTCTTGGCTACAAAATGCCTGCAATCCCAACACAACCCTCTCCCTGTCTTCCGTCCACCAATCTGCTGCGTCTGAAAAAGACCACCCACAGCTTAGCACTAGAAATATCTCAATGCCAGTACTATGCCCTAGGATATATGAAACAATAATAAAGGACTGAGCACATGTAGAGTGTGTATGCTTTGCCAACAGGCTTGTCAATTGATCAGCAAAATGGAAAGCAGAGTCTGGCCTGCTCCTAAGCCTTTAGGAACAACTTGGCCTGAGGAAATCTGCAAAGGAAATTCGGGGAACAATGTTATCACCTGCAAAATCCTGAATATCAGGTCACGGTTAAAGGCATAGTGATAATAGGCCAGTTCAGACGTTGGCAACTCCCCTCAACAAGAGTGAACCTAACTTCCCTCCCCACACACATTTTTTTGCAGAGACAGAAATGGGCTTTCAGGTCAGAAGACATGATGAACAGGTAGTGGAGGCTTCTTACTTTAAGCAGTGCTTAAGTGTTGCTGCCCCAGTCAAGGTCTCCCTGCTACTCCCCCCCCCACTCCCCCAATCAAACAATGTCTTTTTTGACTACCTACTCGGATATTGAGACTGCTGACCACCACATCTCCAGTGGGAGTGATGATGGGGATATTTTCACAGACAATTCCATTATCAACATCAATCACACGTCCTGTAAACAAGATGGGGTGGGGTGGAGGGAGGGAGAGACTGGCAGTCAAATTTGCAATGAAAGACAGTGCTCCAATCCTTGCAAAAGTGCACACATAATCAGCCAGAATAGGGCAGCACGCCCTTTCACAATCCTCATCTCTCTCTCAAGCCTCAATTCAGATTTCACACTAGACTAGACCATGGTTAAGGAAGCTTACGTATGGTTTGGCATGATGTCTGAATTAAGCCAAAAACACCACCACTCAGGTCTAACATGACAAGACAAAACAAGTTTTGCCAAATATACGGAAAGGCCAGATCCCCAAAGTATCTGACAGGAAATCAGGAAAGAATTCAGGTGTCACATTAACCTGGAGGTGGGGCTTCCATCACTGCTAAACATTGTTCATCTCAGGAGGAAGGAGGGTTTGTGACAGGCCCATTTCTATGACACTGGATTTGCAGAGAATGGCTGTAGCTTGTCGGTGAGATTAGTGAGGGAAAGGCAGTCTGCACATGCTCCTGTGCACTCTTTCATTTGGTAATAATGTAAACATGTATTTTATTTCATATATTCAAGGGAACAAGGCATAGATTTCAGTAAAGGTTCAAGGACTGTGCTTTGCCCAAAAGTCAGAAGGCCAGCTGGTGTAGATCCAGTCAAGCCATGCAGAGTGACTGGATGGAAAGGAGGACTCCTCTATGGAAAGGAGGGCTCCTGTACAGGGGTGCAGTCATCCGGGGGCTCGGGGTGTGTGTGTCTTAGACCTTTTACTTTTTTTGGAGCAGGGTCCCAGCAGGATCCTTATATCTCCAGCATGTTTTTGCTGGTCTTTTTCTAAAGATTTTCTAAAAAAAAAAAAGTACTTTGAATGGCAGGGCTCCCTTAAACCTGCTGATACCTTCCCTCTTGTGTGTGAGTGGTACTATTTTGGCCACATAAGAACCGGCACTCAGAGAACTGAAATCTCCATTTATATATATGATGGTGCTCAAGCATTCATTCTACTGTAGAGTGGTTGCCTGTCTGCCTCTCCTTAATAGAAATGGAAGACTGCATTACACAGGGGAAGGAAGAAGATGCACAGGCAAGCAGGCCAGGGCTGATGGACATGAGACAGTCCCGACTCGCTGGAAAGCAGGCCTAGTGCTCACTGAGGAGGTAAACCTGAGTTTGGGTTGCACCACTTCAGACTGTTGGTGTGAGAGCTCACTTAGTAACACTCCTCCATACTATGTACGAAGATAAAAATAAAAATAAACCTTCCCATAGAAAATGGTGTCAGGAGGAGCATTCTAGTTACTCTTCCCCTTGGCATGCTACCTTTCTTTATTTTGCTTATTGAAGGGTTTTGGAGATTACAAAAAACATGAAGTAAAATAACTCCCCTACATGTTGTAAAAAGAAAAGGGAGAAAAACAGCTAAACAGAACACCAGGCAGTTTTCTGTGTACTGTTATTAATTATCTATTTATTTTATATATCATGTACTAGCCAAAATGGCCTCTAAGTGGTTTGTTTGGCACTGAGATGCCTTGCGAACCACCATCTGCAGTCTGAAGTGGTACAGTCAAGGCACCGGCTTACTACCTCACTGAAAACTAGGTCCCAGACACCAATGGAAGAGCCAGGACTGGGATATGACCTGTCAAGGTTCTTAGCCAGGCTATAGCCAAGTGCTATGAGGCTTGAGGAAGGGGGAAAGTTGGGAAGATTCTACTGTGTCACAGGTCCTGTATGCAAACTATACTGCTGTCTCTATGTTCCTAGAGCCTGATCCCATGTTTACTCAGAAGAAAGTCTCCCTGGGTTTAATGGGAGTTACCCCTGACTAAGCATACATAAGATTGCAGCCTTGATTTGATCCTTGCCGCAATACACAAATAGTCTCTCAATCTAGCACGGTGCATCTAGTAGTTGCAAGCTAGCAGTGAGGCAGACATTCCATATCAGCCAGATACCCTCTGTCTTACCTTGTATCTGTAGCGGCCCCTCTACACGCACACCATGCCTCATCACTGTCCCAGCACGAGCCTGCCCCTCCTCAAGCTCTCCAGGACGTCGGAAGTTGCAGCGTTTCACATCCTCAAACACTTGGAACATCTCATACACACGAGCAGTGTATCCTGCCAGCTCAGTCACCTGAATTAGGAATTAACAAGCAACATATCTTAGCACTGAAAAGGAAATGCAGAAGTCATCTAACAGCTTTTGGCATAGAGTGGGGAATATTCTTGGTGATATCCAGCATTAGTCCTATTAAGTCCATTGATTTCAGTGGGTCTACTTCAAGCATGACTTAGTTTTTCATCACTCTCTGTGCTGTTTCCACACATTACACAAGATCTGGTACTCAGCCCAGAACCAGACATCTACTGCAGATTCTGGAATGGCCCAATTACATTTTTTTACATTTTTAAAAGCACATTTCTACCCCTTACACTACTGGAAACACATCTTGAAGCACACAGGCCAGTATACAGAACAGATTCTCATGGAGTGAGGCTTTTATAAGGGATCCATTTCTCACAGTTTCTAGTCATGATCCATACAACCCCAAAGCCTGTTACTACCTCATCCTATTTTTTTAACTATGTCGTTCTTTAAAAAGAAAACAATTTTAAAGACTACATACTGAAAACATTCAGTTCTCAGTAAAATAAGTCAATATAACTCCTTAATGCACAGCTCGCAAATTTACAGTAAGGGTTAGAGAGCCAGAGAAAAGAAGTGGGTGTAATAAGTATCATCCCGATCCTACAGATGTGTTTCTGTGGGAGTAGAGGAGTTATCTCAACTTAAGATATGTGGGGAATCCAGAGCTTGGAAAAATTACTTTTTTGAACTACAACTCCCATCAGCCCCAGCCAGCATGGCCACTGGACTGGGCTGATGGGAGTTGTAGTTCAAAAAAGTAACTTTTCCAAGCTCTGGGGGAATCCTATGTTACTTAACTGGGGCAGAGGCCTATTGCTTATTTAAAGTATGTTACTATATTTAAAAAATTTTAGACTACCTCAAACAAGCAGAAATAAAAATTGCAGAATCCTGAGAATCTTAACTTTCCTTTTTAAAAACAAATTTCTAGTTTAAAAAATGAATGAGCATCGCCTGGTAAAACCTCAGATAGCAGACAGGGGATGCTAGGTGAACTTCCATCATCTGTGCTCACTCTAGTTCCCACGGCTAGCAGGCACAGAACTATACTGCACAGGCAAATGTGTTTAATTCGCAAGATCTTTGTGAATCATAGAATTTGAATTTTCTTGGTGCAGAATTTGTACTTATTTGGTGCAGAAATAAACACAGTCTTGAAAACACCTTGTTAAATTCAGCCAAAATCCAAGGGTGATATCCAACTAAATCATAGAGTAGACACATTGAAATTAATGGACAAGTCCATTGACTTCAGTGAGTCTTCTCTATGATTAACCACCCCAAGTGAACAGGTAAAAAACCATAACTGCAAACTTACTGGCTTCAGGGTCCTGAAAGCACTGCAAATGGCCAAGTTTTACAATGCTTCTGACAGCATTATGCATTATTTACTCGGAAGCTTCATTGAGTTCAATACATCTTACTTCCAAGCGCACACAGAACTGCATCCAAAGATGGACACATGGATATATTTCAAAAGTCCAGGAAATGGAGTTGTAGACACTTTGGAGGCCCACTGTGAGGCACTTGAGGGTAAAGTTGTTTGCCTCCATAGCAATCTTGATGCCCCATCTACATCTACTGTAGTCCCCAGAGAGGTGTTCAGTACAATGTTTGCCGCAACTTCTTGGGATCAGTTTCAGTTGATGTGGCTTGATGACGTGGACAAGGTACTTGCGACAATGCAGCCAACAACGTGCCTCTCGACCCTTGCCTTTCTTGGCTTATTAAAGCTTCCAAGGGGGTATGACCGAATGGATCCAGGGTGTGGTCAACATGTTTTTGTAAGAGGGAGTAGTTCCAGCCACCCTGAAAGAGGCAGGGATCCGACCACTCCTGAAAAAGCCCACCCTGGACTCATTGGTTTGTGACAATTATTGCCCCATTGTAAATACTCCCCTTTTAGGGAAGGTAATCAAGTGGGTTGTGGTGCAGCAATTGCAAGCACTCCTGGATGAAACAGATTATCTTGACCCATTCCAATCTGGGTTCAGGCCTGGTTATGGGACTGAATCGGCCTCGGTTGCCCTAATGGATGACCTTTATCGGGAGAAGGACAGGGGGAGTGCAACCCTGTTATTCGTACTTGATCTCTCAGTGGCTTTTGATACTATTAACCATGGTATCCTTCTGAGCCGACTTGGTGAGATGAGTATTGGAAGCACTGTTTTACAGTGGTTCCAATCCTATCTCCAGGGTCATTTTCAGAGACTAGCATTAGGTGTTTTTTTTTCGGCCCTGGCAGTTGTGCTGTGGGGTGCCACAAGTACCATCTTGTCCCCAATGCTGTTTAACATCTATCTGAAACCCTTGGGAGCAGTAATCAGGAGATTTGGGGTGCGGTGTCAGCAGGACATTGATGATATCCAGTTCTATTTCTCTGTAACATCTGAATCGAAAGGGGCCATGCAAGCCCTGGACCGGTGCCAGTGGTGGGCTGGATGAGGGCCAATAAACTGAGTCTGAATCCTAGCAAGACAGAGGTGCTGTGGGTTGGTGGTTCCCAATTGGTCAATTGCCTGCTTTAGATGGGGTCGTTCTGAAAGAGCAGGTTTGTGGTCTGGGGATGCTGCTGGATCCACCTTTGTCACTAGAGGCCCAGGTGACCTCAGTGGCTAGAAGTGCCTTTTGCCAGCTTCGGCTGGTAAGACAGCTGCAGCTGTTTCTGGACCGGGATGGCCTGACCACTGTTGTCCATACACTGGTAACCTCCAGGCTGGATTACTGTAATGCACTCTATGTGGAGCTGCCCTTGAGGTTGGTTTGGAAGCTGTAGCTGCTGCCTTGCATGCAGGAGGTCCTAGGTTCAATCCCAGGCATCTCCAGGTAGGTCTGGGAGAGACCGCTGTCTGAAACCCTGGAGAGCTGCTGCAAATCAGTGTGGACAGTACCAAGATAGATGGACCAATGGCCTGACTCAGTAAATACAGTAAGAAAAATAAAGACCCACAATATACAAAAGAACTCAGAAATAATAATATAAAGATACAAAATGCAATGAAGTCCGAAAGAAATAACATCTATGAAGTAATCATGAATAACAGCACACTAGTAGATACAAATCTGTTTCGACTGTCTTCCTCAGATCTTGTAATGAATGTACTGCCCTTGGCAGGAGTGATAGTAAGTTCTTTTACAAGTGTAGAATTCCTCTTATGATTGGTATATGTAGGTTTTTCCATATGATGATTTGTTTTGCAAAAGTTAAATGTTGCAACAAGCCTTTTTCTTGGAGGACTGTTTGAAAGATATTCTTTCTTAAAATTCTTTATTGGCCAGAAACCATCTATTGGAAGCAGCTTTGTATATGAATTATTACTATCACTCCTGCCAAGAACAGTACATTCATAACAATATCTGAGGAAAACATTTAGTCGAAATGGATTTGTGTCTATTAGTGTGCTGTTATTCATGATTACTTCACAGAGTTTATTTCTTTCGGACTTCATTGCATTTTGTATCTTTGTATTATTACTGAATACAATACAGAACCTGTTGTATACTGCGAGTATTTATTTTTCTCGCTGTATTTATACTTGGACCCTCATACATTGTAGATTTATACTGACTCAGTATAAGACAGCTTCCTATGTACCCCAAACTTTCTTGAGTCTAATTGGGAGGTGGGGGCAGTCATTTTGTTATTGCTATTGTTAAACAATTGGGAGTCACCAGTCCTTGCAGAACTACTGCAACCACCCAGAGATCCACCAGCAGTTCTGGATCTACCCTCTGCTCAACCCTATTCTAGCCAGATCTGATGCATGTTTATTCAGAAATAAGTCTCGCCAAGTTCAGAGGGACTTGCTACCAAAGGAGTACGCATGCGATTGCAGAATTAGATGGGTTTGCTTTGAATTGTATAGGCTGTCACAGATCAAAACCAATCCTATGAAGTGTTAGAGGGCAGTACTTGGTCAAGGTCACGCATACAGGTGTTGGAACATATGATAGCATAAGAACGCAGAATCTAGGCCACTGAGATGCTACTGGCAGTTGATGCAAGGATGTTCTGCTCCTAGGTCCTCTGATCCACCTGGGTGTGGGCTGTACCTTCCAGAAATGTGCCAGCCGTGTCTCAGGGGAAAAACAGAAATGATGTGGCTTAATCCCTTTGATAATCAGACAGACTCAAGTCCTCCTAGGACAACCACCCAAGCGCCTTGCTCCTTCGCACCTCTTTGTAAGAGGAGATGACCCTCTCTGTAGCATCAGCTGCTGCAGTCAGCAAACTCCGGGCTGTGGTGAAGGCTTCTGTCCTCAGGCTCACCAGCTCTTTCTCCTCCATTTCCAGTGCCGCTTGCTTCACTGCCTCTGTGTCTGGGGTGGAACAAGGTTGTGGTAGGAGAGGAGATTGACACGTTTAGCAGGAACTCCAAGAACAGCCTCTCTACCCCTTCCCCCCAATTTCCTAGCTCCACCTGTGATTTTAGGACTGGCTGAAAAATCGCATTATGTTACCTGGTCTCCCTTTCCTATGGCCAGTAATATCTGCCTACTAACTCCTTCCTGTCGAAACTAAAACATAAGCAAGAGGTTCTGAAACTCACTCCTCCCAGCATCACCGGCGTTGGAGGAACCTCTTCCTTAGGCAAATTTCAGCCATTCGCTTCCAGACACAGGTGAAAGGCTCTTTAACTCCCTCCTGAATAGCAAGACAGGCTCTGTCAGATTTCTACCCTCATATGCTGTTTTCTCCCTTCTGGTTGGCAGAGATATTTATTTCCTTATTTAATATTAATACTTATAACCCTAACCCCTCACCAACCCTATGTTAGACTTTAAAAAGAGGAAGAAGGTGGTGTGGGCAGGGATGGCTCAGAAACTCACAGCAGAAAGCACCAAGCTTCCTAGGATGATTGTTCAGTTGGCCTCGAAGTGGCTGAGATATCTTTGCATTCAATAATGAAAAAGCTGTATAATTAGATTTAAACTCAGGAAGAGGAACCTGATCAACTACTTCTGATCCTAATGGGTCATTCATCAGGATTCTGGGCCACACAAGGGACAAATGTCCTCCAAAAATAAAAGTATAGTGTCAAAAAGAAGGGCTCTAGCCTAGCCTTCTCCCTTCCATGCTGTGTCATTAGGCATTATAAGATTATCAAGGCGACAAAACATTTCATGTAATTCTAGTTATTATCATACAATACTCACAAAGAAGTTTATATATGAAACAGGTGAGTTTACCATCCACCCAGCAAGTTATCATTAACTAAATATCTCTCTCTTTCTGCCTCTCTCTCACACACACAGAGTGTGATTTTATCAACACTCCATCCTATCTACAGTTTCACAGAGAGGACCTTGCATACTCTGCTGTCATTCCTCTCACCTCCACCATTTCTAATGGCACCAACTGCAGCTCTTGAAATTACAAGGACATCTACTGCCCAAAAGGCTAAGGAGGCAAATCAGCATCTCCTCTTTGCTTCTCCCCAACTGCAGCCTCTTTCCAAAAGCAACACCTGTGCTCAGTGCCGTAGCTAGTGATTGCCATAGCTAGTGATTGCCGTGCCAAGGGCAGCGTTCCAGTTCTGTACATCCACATATGGAACTGACCTCAGGGAGAGTTAAGAAGGATTGTGGTCCTTTGAAGGCAAAGACCCAGGGCTGGGAACACAAGACTCTACCACACAGATGATAATCAGCAAACAAAGGGTTCAACTAGAAATGGAGAATCATCAGATGAACAGGATGCATGTTTAACCCTTTCCTTACCTGCTACACCTGTAATCGCCTTGCCCCTTTTCCTACCCCTTCTCCAAATCTATCTAAGATTCTGGACATTCATTTATTGTGTTCTTTGGGAAAGCAGCTGAAGAAGAGGCTTACAAGAGAAAAATAGCAGGCAGGGGAAAGGTTAAGTACCCTCCCTCCCTCAACCCACTTCTTCTAATCATTGCAGCTCCTCCTGTCACTTTGTAGCAGTTTTGACAGAGACCTAGGTTCTCTGCCAAATGTTTAATTCAACCCTGAGAATTCCAAATCCTCACTGCTAAAACATACTGCTCCTACTCACTAATCCTACTGGTGGCTACTGCTGTTATGCTACACACCTTTCCAGTTTTGTCCTCCAACAGTGGCTGAATGTGCTTTACTGTATTAAGAAGACCCACAGACACAGGGCCAATGGGAAACTGCAATAATGCCACTCTGTCTGGTCTGCTGTCCTGACTAAACCTCTTGAGCAAGCTGATATCTGGCATTTCATCCACCATCCTGAAAGCATTCTTAAGTATTACATACTGACAAAAAAAATACTTTAATGATATTTCAATAGCTGCCAATATCTTTGGCACCCAATGTGTTCCTATCATCAAGGTTGTGCCCATAGGAGTGCCTCCACTCACCTGTCTCAGAATAGCCGGTGGCAGTGATGATTGGCACAGCCACCATGACCAGTCCGGCAGCACTCCACACATACTTCATGAGGAACTGCTCCAACATGACATACCAGAGCCTTTCTAAGAGCAGTACATTCATCTGGGAGGCCAGCTCACGATAACAGTGCCGTAGAAGGGACAGCTCTACCTGGAGAGGGGACCAGAAGGAGACATTATGACATTCAGCAAGGAGATACGACATTTATTGTTAATAGCATGCATGTATTTATATCCCCTAAGGGACTCCCAGTTAGACAGTGATCAGTCTCAGATCAGCTAAGGTTCAGCAAGGAGGCTACAATCCAGTGCCCTCAGGCTCTGCCCTAACACTGCTGCTGAGACAGAAGGCATGTCCATGTGGCTCTAATTTCAGAGAGTGGAAATAAAGTTGGTTTACTTCCAACCACCACCATTTAAATACATAGGATGTTTCAGCCCATATGGGGCTTATGTTTGGATGGGCCAGAAAGGAAGCATTGGGAGCATCAGCAGTACTGTAAGGTGGTGATGGAGGCACCTGCTGATTTCAGGGAAAGAGGACCACAGAGATATCATCAAATCTGGTCTATCTGTGTACATGCCACAAGAAACTTCATTGGTTCAAAAGTAGCCACTCTCCACCAACTTCAATGTGTTTAGCAGCAGACTGGTACACATAAAGAAGGCTGGTGATGCTTTGCTCTGCTCTGCTCATCAGTTTATCTCCATGTTAGGAAAAGTTTCACTGCTCTTAAAGGCACTACAGCAAGGCCTGTTTTTTGTTGTTGTTTTTTCAAAGAGGTGGCAACTTTAATCAGTCCCTTTTTGCCTACTGCTACAGGAAGCACTACCGGCTGGTTCATTAATTGCATGTCCATCTCTTGAGGAGCACAGCATCAAGGAGCAGCCAGCATGTGTGAATGAGCCATTCCAATTATCTGATGTGACAGATAGACCTCGCAGATGATCTTAAACACAACTGATTAGGATTGCCAAGATTTTAACCAGCTCTGCTTCTTTTGCCTTTAACAGTAAGTTCATCAGCTGACATTATAAGGCAACAATCTGCATTTCCATGACAAGAAAAGCTTCACCTACTGATTTTTGCCCATTCAAGAAAGCAAGAATGAAAGAAAGAAGTTAGCCCACTGCTAGTTGTCAAGTGAAAAGTACTCAAGTGATGTACCTAAATGTGTAAACAGCCCCTAAGATTGTTCCTCCCATTCTGAAAGGGAGGAAAAAATCAGGAGAAAAGACGTGTAAAGTATTCCCTATGAGAAAAAGGAGGAGTTCTAACATTCAGTTGATCTAACACAGGTGCTGGGAAAAGTACAGCTAATGGTCAAGGATGATAGGAGTTTTAGTTCAGCAACATCTGGAGGGCCAAAGGTTTCCCGCAGCTGCTCTAACACCACATGCAATGGGACTTACTCCCCACCCAGTAAGTGTGATGAGGACTGCATCTTACTGTGCCATCATATGCATGTCTATTCAAAAGTAAGCCCCATTGTGTTCAGTGGCTGGCTTGCTCCCTAGTACAGATATGGAAAACCTTTGACCCTCCAAATGTTGCTGGTCTACAACTCCCATCAGCCCCAGCAACCAATGCCAATGAGCAAGAATGATGGGAGTTGTAAGCAACATCTGGATGACCAAAGGTTCCCTACACCTGCCCTAGTAACAGTACAATCCTAACCTTTCTAAAGCCCTGTTTAATTCAATGGAGCTTACTCCCAGGATTCAGAAGTAAGCCCAATTTAATTTATTGGGGCTTATAGCCTGGTAAATGGGGTTAGGATTGCAGCTTAAGAAACTTGACTCCTCAACAGCAGAAGCCAGGTATATTAGATGATTTCTGCTTTTGCTGTAATCACTAAAGGAAATGTTTTCCACTTTCTGTTGTGCCCACAGAGCTAAGAAAGAAGCTGTAGCAACATGCAGCCTCAAATTTTGGTAACAAACTGAAAAGCCACAAAGGAGCCTCAGTTCCAAACCAGTCCTTATTGGCACACCTGGCGTTAAACTGTTTGTCAGATCCAAAAGGTTCTCATCACAGAGACGCAGCAGTACCCTGTTTGCATTCATAGTGGGTCATCATGACCAATGGTACTCCTGGAAAAGGTCAGGCTGTGGCGTTACTCTCCAGTCTTTTCCTTAGCTCTCTGCATTATGAAATGGGAAAGTTGTTCTGTCCCTGCATCTCTGCGGTACGAGCCCTGTTAGCCTCACATTAGCCTGGTGTTAAATCTGACAACAAAAGTGCTAGTTCAACTGTATTAGGCCTTGGTTGTGCCAATAAAAAACATAAGAAGGTGCAAAGGTGCATGGGGGTGTGGGGTGGTGGTGGCAGGGAGTTACTGTATCTGAGTTATGGTCCTGCTATTCAAATTATGGCTTTCACGTGGGAAGAGTGTTCTTGTTTTTCCCCTCACCTATGTTGTGTCCCCAAGCCTCCAATCTGCTGTGCAAGACTGGTGGGAAGCCACCTTAAATTGACAACCCACAGATGAGTAAAGTATTGGGGGGAGGGGTTACATGCAGTGCACAAATGCATCTGATACCCCTAAGAAAACCCTGAACATTCACATTATTGTCTGAAATATTGCAGGTGGTGACACAATGCAGTCTCTTGCTATGTAACAAATGTTATCACGACTAATACTGGTCATGGGACATTAGTTAGCTTTTCTTCGAAAAGAGCAACTGTTGCTATAGACCTTCTGCTTGAGGTATGTACACATATGTGAATATTTGCCTGTCTGCTTGTGTGTCTCTGTCCTGGTTCTTTGAAGAGGCCTGGGAACAAAGGCTGGCCCCATTTGTGTGTGTGTGTGTGACCTAAAATTACCCTTTGGCAGGATGCCAAAGGTGGGAGAATTTTCGGCCTTGGAATGTTCCTGATGCAGCTGAATTGGAATGGGAGTGGGGAAGCCACAGTGTTGTGTGTGATGAAAATGTCTGTTAACTTCAGCCACCTCTCCTCCCCCTATCCCAGTAATTCAGGAAATAGGAACAACTCAGGTCCCCTTATTCCCAGCTCATATCTGTTACTGGAACCCGCTAACTTTCCAGACCTGGGGATCAGAAATGCCATCCCCCACCCACACGACTGCCCCTCAATCCATTCCCCTGCTAGGCCATTCAGGAATCCTTAGGTGCCACACCAGCACCAAACTTGGAAAGCCCTAGGGCTGATTTGACGGTTCAAGCAGGAGTCAAGCATAAGCAACAGAAACTAAGAAAGATTTCTATGGCAATTAGTCTGTGGGTGGTTGCTGAATATGGACAGATATGAAGCAAGATAAATTCAGGCTTTGCCCCAGGACAAATTCAAGGAAGGAGACTACAAAGAAAAGGAAGTAAACAAGGGTGCCGGTTTTAGTGCCAGCATGTCGCCCTCTTCAGAGGAATCAACTTCACTTCTACCCGGCTCAGGGCCCAACAGAGTCAACTGCTTCATTTCAGAGCTTAGTTCTACAGAAGAGAAGGGAAAAGTGGCAAGACATAACCAAAAAACAAAAGGGGGGGGGGGAGGGAGTAAATCACTCTTCTGTTTCCCTAATTCTACTGCACTATAATTCCCTGCCCAGAAACTAAGGAGTCCTGGCTTCCAATACTTCTTCTATCAGTTGAACCTTGCTTTACCCCTAGAGAATCCTGGTACTTTGCCCGCTTGCTTTACCTTATGACCCCCATAGAAGGCAATCTCTTCGGAGTTGGCCACCACCCGGGAATGCATGTAGCGCAGCTCCCCTTTCCGATGTGCCTCCTCAGCCACTAGTTGGCCAAACTTTGGTGAACAGGCACGCAGCACTTTGGCGGTGATGCAGACCACCAACCCGGCAATGACTGAGGGCCAGGCTGTGTCAGCGCCCTTCGATCTGGCCGAACTGAGCAGGGTGTAGGAAGTCACAATGAGATCAAGCACCGGCTTAGTCAGGTTTGAGTAGAGGTGGGCCACGGAGTTAGCGAAGGCCACCAGATCTTCTGTGAGAGACTGATCTGGATTGCGCAGGCGTCCATCCATGTTGCTGACACGATAGTAGGTCTGGCCCGCAAAGTAGAGCTGATAGCCATGGTCCACTAAACGTCCACGAAAGGCCAGGCTCAGCTGCCCTTCTAGGTACCGAATGGCACTGTTGACAAATGTGGCTGGGAGGGCAATGAGGAGCCACTGAAGAAGCTGCCATGTAAAGTCGTGTGGGTTCTTGCGGACAATGCAGCGGGCCAAACGCCCATCCAGCTGGGCCACGTAGACTGAGAGGAAGGTGCGGCTGGCGAGGGCGGCTGAGTGCAAGGCCAGGAGCCCCGTTTCCCGGCACAGTGGCCCAGGGAACAGTAACCTCAGGAGGCGCCACAGGCGAAAGAAGAAGACTCTGTTCACCCCAGGTGATGCTGCTGCTGACTCATCTGGTGCCCCCCACTTGGCTGCTGGCTCTCCAGGACTGTGGTTTCCTGTTGGCCTAGAGTTCACCTGAAGGTTAGAGGTAGCCCACTGTCGTCGCAGGATTGGGTACAACTTCTTGGCACCATATGCTGCCACCAACAGTGCCACTGCTGCTCTTTTTGCTGTCACCCTCTGGGCCAACCTGGTTGTCACTTTGGCTGTGGCAACTGGCATGATGTCACTAGGATGGGGGCGCTGCCCCTTATTCCAAGCTTCCTCTCCTCCTCCCCTCTTTCTCTTCCTCCTCCACCTCCTCCAGCTCAAGAGTTATGTTCTCTGCCTAGCTGTAGCAAGGCAGGACTGTTTTGTCAGCCAGAGTCCGCTCTCTTCCCACAATGCCCAACCCTCAAACTGACAAGATGGGAGGGGACTGAAGAATGGCCATCCCTCAGAATCATAGAGAAAGCCTGAGGGCACCATAGAGAGGACGCAGCAGAGGGTGAGAGCGGGACGGTCCTCGAGGCAGTCACTAGGTGGCGCGCGGAGAAGACTTCGAGGGAATGTAACCCATGGAGAGACGGAAATGTTTAGTTAGCTTTGGGAGCTTGCTGTTCTTCCTTTCTCTCCACTCTGTGACACCTTTTCTTTCCAACCCTAACCGTTTTAATTCGGAAGGTTAAGTCTCAGGGACTTACTTCCAACTGTCACCACAAAGAGTCTTGTGGCCCCTTAAAGATGAACAGCTTTTTATTGCACTATAAACTTTCGTGCAGTAGAGTACATTTCATAAGGTGCGCCCAGATAGTAAACATGGGCATAAGAGTTCGATTTAAATCTGGAACGAAACTATTTTTAAAAAACGCAATTATTTTTGGATTGATCTGATACATCCATCATTGCAAGTGCTGGGACTGGGGCTTCCCAAAATAATCTGTTAGTCCCCCCTCCCCCATAACAAGACTCCGAGGAGTACTGCATGTTTATTGTTTGTAAGCCACTCAGAGAACACAGTTCTGGGTGGCGTTTAAATACTCAATAAATGAAGAACAAAAGTGAATCACTGTCTTTGTAAAGATTTGGCAATAACACCTAATTTGTCTGGTCAAGAAAGTATTTTTTAATCAAACTGTGTGTATTGTTTGCATGTGTTTGTGTGTATGTGAGACAGATAAACAGATATAGATGGAAACAATGAACTGTACTGCTGGATCACATCAAAGTCTTTCTGTTAGTTCAGGGCTGGGAAACCTGTGGCCCTTCAGATATTGTTTGACTCCAATTTTCATCAGCCCCAGCCAATGGTCAGAGATAATAGGACCTGCAGTCCAACACATCTAGAGTAGGGATGGAGAACCTGTGGCCCTATGTTGGTCAACCTAGTTCCAGTGTTTTGAAGCTGTAGTCCAAAACATCTGGAGGGCACAACTGTGCCAGCCAGTTACTGGGATACCATTTTAAACACAGTGGAAAACACTTGGTGCAGCATCCTGTAGAAAGGAATTTCTCTTCCTTTCACTAAGGGAAAATATACAGTTCTGGGTGCATGGGGAGACAGCAGGCACTATAAAGGATCAAGGATTGTCCTGGCAGCACCAGGGGTTTCGTAAGTTATATAAATAATGGACATGGGAAATATGCTCGTGCATGAGGAGGGTTAGATTATTTTGGTAGCTCGGTAGTTCAACTTGAACAGAACAATACTTTATGTCTTAGTGAGTTCCTGCAGTATACCCAACGCAGTATGGTAGATTTTCTGTAAGTATTAGCAGTAAAAAAGGTTTAAGAACCAAAAGTATTAATAGGTATACAAAGCTCAGAGCTGGCATAATAAAGATTAAAATTAGACTCTGTCCTGATTGCTATCACTGCGGGTTCTTTAATTTATCTCCAAATGTGTTTTTTAATCTGAATGTGCTAAAGGTCATAGTTCTTTAGAGGAACAAGCTGCGGTCTTCAGAATCCGTATGTGTCAGCACAGTCCTGAAGTTTTCTTACTAGCTTCATCAGGATGCTTGTAGATGAAACCAATGCCAAGGTTTGTGATTAAGACTCAAGATCTTTCAGATTGCATTATTTACGAAACAACTGCCTGATGTTTCACAATGACTCAATGGGCAGAGATTCCAAGTCTCTATGGAGAGCAATTATATTCTGATGTCATGCTTATATTACAGGTCAGTACGCCCTTATATAACCAATGGCCCAAGAGGCAAGAATGTTGCTATGCAGCAAGGAACACATGACAAGACTCCCAAGTAGAAATGGTAACATTAGGATACAATAAAAACATTCCTGAGTATGTACAGAGTGCCACCCTTCCAAACTTGCTGCTCAGCTTGGCTAGCCATGATGGCTTGAGGAGAAGTGGCATGGCAGTGATTGTCAGTCTGCTCCATTTGGCTATGGTGCCGGCAGAGTCTGTTTGACTGCATCCAAGCTGCATCACTGCTATTTGAGTCAGATCATGAGTGGCTGGGTACTCTTTTACAACTATGGCTAATGTTTGTACCAAGCAGGCCAAGGGAAGGGACTGCACATACAGCAACAGGTATTTAAGAGCATGTATGCAAAGTGGCTGGCTGTTACCATGCCACTGGTAGAAAAGATGGCAGGTAGGTAATGTGACATCACTGAATGAGTGCAATGCTCTAGACATGCATACCTGCCTCTCTCTGAGAACCCAGGCCTAATCCACCACACCAGAAGAGCTGTGGAAGGCCATAGAAATCAATGTGAAAAAACAGGGCAGAGTTAGAATCTCCTTTTCAGTGCAGTGCTTTGACATTAACATACCTTCCACCCCCCAAAAAGGTAGGCTGACTTGGCGAGCCTGCTCTCTCCTTTACTGTTAGAAGAGCAGTCTCCGGTTTTCAGAATAAAAAAAGGGGTGATTGGGCTGTTGGTGTCTGCATTTCCACCTCTCTTGCTCGTCACGTAGAATTCTATCACCTGCAACGGGGAACCTGAAGTCTCGTTAATTTGAAAATCTGCCCTTGACTTCAGCCCTTCGGCGTTGCCGTGGCAACCGAGGTTTCTGTACATGGCGGCACACTTACTTGTTCTCACAGAGATAAGAAAATGTAGAGTAACACACGGTGTGAATTAAATTCCGAAGTTAAATTGAAAGCTCCCATTGGCCATATTCCTTGCGTCTCGATGGTGAGAATCATTTTGGCAATCAGAGTAGGAACAAGTTCAGTTTAACTCCAGAAATTCCAATAAGAACTGTACTGAGACGCGAAGAAATAACGAAGTGTTTTTTTCTATGTAAGGAGTGCAAATATCTTTAAAAGTAAGTCTAGAACTGGCCCTTCCATTCGTTTTTTCCGCCATCTCATCACTTCCGGCAACCTTTCCTCTTTTAAACTTAGTATCATTTTTTTTTAATTCTGCATTCCGCTTTTGACGACAGCAGTAACCATAGAGTTATGAAACAATAAGCATAAAAACAAGAATGCCACTGTAGTCCTCATTTCCGGTTTCACTTTGAACCCCGGCATATACTGTAAGGGTCGAGGGCATAATACCCGGATGGAGATCCGCTCTATATCTCAAGTCTCTATTGTGCCCTGGCCAAATGCTTTTGTATGCGTTTCTCCTGGTCAAGTTGCGATGGGACTTCTAGACTACTTTTGACGCTATCTTTCCCCCAGTTAGTTGAGATAGAAGTGAAAGCTGCTAACAGGGGAGAGTGGAAAAGCCCAGGACTTTAGCACAGTTGTGATTTGGCAATGCCATGCACTCCTCAATATAGAAATATAGAAGAAAACATAGGAGTTTGTGGTCTTTGAAACTCAGGTCTCAATATGTGCTAAGAAAAATATGCATGTTGTGATTTTTTTTAAAAAAGCACTGAAAATGCAGATGCAATTGAGTTTCTATCCCAATACTGTATATTCAGAGAGAGGAATCTGAGAAAATGGGTTGCTCTGCAATATATTCCCGCATTGGTGAAGGATGGTGAGGTTGTCATCCTGTGTAAACATCTGAGAGTATTTGACATAGTGGGACTTACTTCTGAGTAAAAAGACACAGGACTGCCTTTTGAATTACTTTAGTGGTTAGTGTTGCAATAGGACCTGGGAAACAGGGTTCAAATCTTCGTTCGGCCATGTGATTCACTTGGTGACCTTGGGCCAGTTGCTGCCTCTCAGTCTAACCTACCCCACAGGGTTGTTTTGAGGATAAAATGAATATGAATAATTTTTATTTCGGTCATAGACCAGCCAGTGAGGATAAAATGGAGAACTATGTATGCCACCTTGAGCTCCCTGGAAGAAAGGTGGGATATAAATGCAATAAAATAAAGCAAATGTTATTCAGGTTCAACCGCCCCAGAGATGTTTCAGGAAAGAAAATGACTTATGACAACCTTGCAATGTAAACAGATGTTATACTGTGTTATATTGTGTTGTTAATGTAGTCCAGAGCTATACAAATGCATTTAAATTTGTCACCTTTCTTGGTGAAATATATGCCAAATATACGGATGTCCACTACAGTACTATGCCAGACATGCACATTATCAGATGTAAACAGACAATAGAACAATTTAATAATAGCTGAGTAGGATACATATTTTAAGTGAACTCATTTTGCAAATAGTGCTCATGTGATTACATCACTTGAAGTCATCCCATAGCCACAATGAAACAAGACAGTTAAGCAAAAGATCCCAAATATTCCTCAGTTTGCAGGAAAGATATATATTGTTAAATTGCCACCTCTTCAAAAGCCCCCTTCCAAACTATGAGAAGGCCCATATCTCCGTGGCAGGCTTGAACAATTCCACTTGCCATGGTGAGTGTAGTACCACTCTCTCGCAAGCATGAAGAGCAGCCAGCTTCCTCCCAACTTTATTTAACACATTTTTCCTCTGCTCTTCAGCTGGAAAGGATCCTGCAGCAGCTTACACTTAAATAAAAAACAGGACAGTTCCTGCCCTTGACTAATAATCTAGAAGACATGACATAAAAGGAAGATGGGAAGAAAAGATGAAAATAGGCAAACTCAACCGCCAATTCTTAAATTTAATTTGAAGCTATGTTATTTATATTTATTAATATATGAATCGCCTTTTACATGCATCTCAAGGTCATTTACAAACAAACCATAATAACAACTAGACTAGTTTTTAAAACGGTAAAAAAACACCCTAAAGATAGGCTTAAAAACAATACAAAATGAACACCTAGGGCAGGAACTTTTTCATCCAGCTAGAAAAGCTTGTCAAAACAAAAATGTCCCCAATTATTTCTAAAAAGTACAGATAGTGGGTACCTGTCCTATCTTAACAGGGGCAACCATACTGAAAACCCTGCTCCAAGTTACTGTGGAATGGGCTTTTGATATTTCAGATGCTTGAAGGAGAAACTCTCCTGCAAAATGCAGTGACTTGCTGGGTATGTGTTAAGGTAGTCTCTCAAGTAACATGGTCCAGAGCTATCTAAGGCCTTATATATTAGTCCCAAAACTTTGAACCTGGCCTGCTGGCAGATGGTAGAGGCGAGCAGAGCTAATCCCAGCAGCTGTATAATGCCCCCTGCCACTTCCCCAGTTCCAAAACTGGGAGCCAGGGCTAGTTGTTTGGCAGTTCCATGGCCAAGCTGTCTGGAGAGGATTGACCACCCACCCTTTCAAGGGTGGTAGTGGTGACCCAGATCCAGCATACTACCAGCTCTTCCCTCAAGAAAGGCCTTGTGTGTCCATTGCTGTTCGGGGCCTTCCGGCAGTGACACTCAATCCAGCGTGTTCCTAATCAGCCCTTTCCCTTGAGAAAGGTGGTGGTGGGGCATTGAACAATGCTGGTTCAAGGTACTTGGGGCGCCTTCAAGCAGCAGTGTCCAACCGGCCACTCTCCACGTATTAGGGCCGGGGATGGGGGTAGTGGCAGCTTCTTTGGATAGGGGTGTGTGTGTGAGGCGGCTTGTTAGAGAAGAGGGCTAGCGACTACAATGTTTGGGTTGCCAGCAAGACCAGCCAAAAGTCTTTAGATCCCCCCTGCTCCGTTGGTAGTGCACCTGCTTTGCAAGACCAAGGTCCTAGATTCAATTAAAAAAAAAAAAGCTTAAAGGAACTCAGGCAAGAGATGATGGGAGAGACTCCTTTCTGAAGGCCGCTGTCAGTCAAGAGTAATACTGGGCAAAATGGACCGATAATCTCTCCAGGTGTAAAGTAAATCAATCTATTCCGGGGCCAGGGCTCAACTGAGCACAGCCTTGCACTCCATTGCCTTGCATGCTGTTGTCTTGTATTCTTAGCTCACTCCAATGCATGTCTACTTAGAAGAAAAACCTACTGAGTTCAGTGGGATTTTCTCCCACGAGAGTTGTAGTAACGCAGCCTCGTCCTCTTAATAACCTAAAATGGAGATCTCTGTCAAACAGGAAACTAGGAGGCGTGGGCGCAGCTCTTCGCCTTTCCAGAGCCCAATAAACGTTTCGGTTTGTCAGCAAGCGTTCTATGATGCCCGCTTCCTTTGATTGCAACCATGGCGGCGCCTCCTATTAAGTTACCCCCTTTAAAAAAAATGCTTGAAATAAAATACATGTGACACATCATACGGCTGTAGCGAGGACGGAACAACTTCCGCTTGTTCTGTAGCTGTCTGTTCCTCTCTCTCGGGTCTATGGGTAATGAGATCCTAAGAGACCACACCCACCAAGAGGCGTGGCTCTTAATCTTTCTATTTCCGATCGTGGCTGGAGCTAGGATTTGCAGGCGGGGTTGGTAAGTGTGGATGGTATGTGGGGTTTTTTGTTCCTTGCCGGGACTGGAGAGGATTTATGGAGACCTGGTTCTGTCGAGGAAAGAAGAGTCGGATTGCTTTTCTGCCCCATTGATAGGTGTTGATGCCGACTCTTTTTTTTTAGTGGTTTGCTCTCTTTATTCAAGTGGCGTGAAATCTCATGGGGTGGGAAGCTAGTAATACACCCTGTTGAAACTCCAACTTCAGTGTCGTAGTCCCGGCGTTATCAACTCTTAATTACGTGTAATTACACTTGCACACATCTCTCTTTGGGTGTGTGTCTCCCTCCCCGTCTACTGTGGCCTCCCTATTTTCTAACTTCAGCGTGCAAGCTTCTTGGGGACATGGACCTGCCTGCCTATTTTGTTTATGAAACCCCTGAAAGGCCCAAGAACATGGAGATTTCTTTATTGCTGCCATCACGATAATCCTCTGGATGTGTTTTGCAAAGGAGGTGGAGCACTGGTGTGTTGTAGAGACATGCATAGATCAGTTCTCTAATGTTCCTTACTCCTATGTTGTTTAAAAGGGTGGCTGTATGTGCCATGTGTTTAAAGCACATGATTTCCCTGAAAGAATCTTGGGAACTGTAGCTTGTTAAGGCTGTTGGGAATTGTAGCTCAATGAGGGGCAATCTATAGTTCTGAGGATTTGGGGGGGTATGCTTTAAATGTATAGTGTGTATACATGTGCTGGTTAGCGCTGCTGGTTCTACTGGCTATAAAACATGGGAGAAAATATATTGTGTAGAATTAGTTTAAAACATTAGAATTAGAACTTTTTTTACAAAAAGGCTTAGGTTTTCATAGCAAACAAAAAAATGCATTACACATTGCTTTGATAGTTATGTTCCAAGTTCAGGAGATTATTCTTTTTGTCCTGCCCATGTGCTCTCTGCATGTGGTTGATAGTGGAAGACGGTTGGAAGCTAACAGAACTTTTTTTCTGGTGCTTTCTTTGGGTGGGAAAGTGAGGCAGTGAATGGTAAATAAAGCCTCTGTTCACTACAAATGCCTGTTTAAGCCCCTGGTGGTTTTTCTTTTTGCACAAAATACTCAAATAAGAGGAACTGCAAAGTTGTTGCAACACCTCTACTTGCCCTATCAGTCCTGGGTCAGTTCTATGATTGCCTTCATCTCTGCAAAGTTTCAAGAAATTCTGTGGCAAATATTGGAGAACTTCCCGTTCTATGCCGTTCTAGAATGCAACTCATTTATAGATTCTGGATGAAGCTATCAAAGGATGAAATATTCTTCCAGTGGTGCTTGTTGCTTACTTTTAGATGCAGAAGCTTGCTTGTGGTGGTAGTGGGGGCAGCAAAGAAAGAAGCCCTAGATTGATATTTGCCAATCTGGTGCCCTCAAGATGTTTTGGACTATAGCTCCCATCAGTCCTAGGCAGCCCTATCAAGGGCACCAGGTTGGTGAAGGCTGTGATTAGTCTTTCTCCTCTGGACCTCTATGAGCAGAATGACTTGCTTTTTCACATTTCTAGTGGGGCAAATGTGTGGGAGTGGCTTCCCTAGCATTTGACTCTTCCTGTGTGCATTTCTCTCAATTAAATCTCTCCTCCCCCTTTGCCAGTTCTTTACCTGAACATATATGTGGCCTGAGAATGTTCTTGGACATAATAGATCTTGGGGGGGGAAATCTATGTATGCGTAGAACTTTGAAGCTGTACTGCTGTCCCACCACCTCTTTACATCTCCTATTACCATTGCAACCTTCAGCTGTGATTCTAAGCTATAAGAGTTAGGTTCGGTGCCAGTTTTGTTGAAACCAGATTGGTAATAACAGTGACTCTGGCTTGGTCCTCAATTATCTGTCCTCAAAGATAATTAATTCCCTCAAATCAATAGGCTTGTCAATCAAAATAGCCTGATTGTGTCTCCTGTGGTGTTGTTACCTTACCTTGGCTTGTAAGGAAGGCCTGAGGACCTTTTGCCTGCTTAAAGACACAGATGGGGGTTGCTCACCTGTCTGGAATCTAGGCTGGCCTATTGCGTCTGGAAGCTGGTTATCAGCCTGTCTTTGGTTCCATCTGCACAATACACTGAAAGCACTATTGCACCACTTTAAACAGATATGGCTTCCCCCAAAGAATCCTGGGAACTGTATAGTTTGTTATGAGTGCTGAGAGTTGTTAGGAGAATCCTGTTCCCTTCACAGAGTTACAGTTCTCAAAGTGGTGTACAATCAATCTCTCTTCCCAGGGAACCCTGGGAATTGTAGTGCTCTGTGGGAATAGGGGTCTCCTAACAACTCATAGCAAGTTCAGTCACAATGGAGCCACCATGTCTTTTCCAGAGCTGCCTCTATAAAGGATTAGACTGCTTGAGGGCCAGCAGCAATTTTTTTTAAGCACCTGTTTAGCCAGGCTTCTAAGACTTTTCCAAACCTCACATAGTTGGTAATCTGATCATTCTGGGAGCAGCGTTCTGAGACCTAGTTGGCTATATGAATGAAAGATGCCCTATTTGATGTTGATTCCTTGAGATCAGGGAAGTCTCCCTGCTTCCATGGGGCTTCTCCTTTTCCTCCAGAACACAGGGGTTTACCACAGATAGGTGACATGTTGGTGGCAGGGACTGACTCCCCAATAAAATCTCAGAAAGAGGCTACAGATTGGAATTTGCTTTGGAATTTCCCCTTGTTGGATTTGCTAGGGACACAGCAGTGTTTGGCCTTTCTCTGGATCTTTGCTCAGTTCTTTGAGTTAACAAGAACTGCTTGTTGGTCTGGTTATTGTGTGCTGATCTATATAGGTGGGTTTGGATTAAATGTCCATTTGCTACTCTTACAGCTCTAATTCTAATTATTTCCTTGGGTCTGGAGAAAGAAAAAAGCAAAATGATTATGTCTATCTGATGGACCTAAAGTGTTTCCGTGTGTGTGTGTGTTGCATGTAACCTTTGAAATTATACAGCACTTTATCTGATTCAGTATGCAGAAGGAGGAGGGGCAGGTACTTCTTCCAGAGCAGTGATAGCAAATTGGTCCTATTCTGCAAACTGATACTGGCTAAACTGCCAGCTAGGTGGGGCACTGTCCTATTGTCCAAGGCCCAGCATTATTCCCTAAATGTTTGTGCAGCAAAGATGCCACTGAGCCAGAAGTGCTACTGTTAGTTCTTTCCCTAAAGGTTTGTATTGGGGTATCAGAACTTGCTCCCAACATCCTGTTAATTTGTGGTAAACCAGGTGTGGGGAACCTGTGGCCCTCCTGATGTTGTTGAGATACAGTTCCTTTCATCCCTGAGCATTGGTCATGTGACTGGGGCTGATGGAGCCCTATAATGTCTGGAGGGCCACAGATTCCCACATCCCTGATCTATAGGAAAAACCAAAATATTGAGGGGGGGGGAGGAGACAGAGACAGACAAGCACTTCCTTGTTTTCAAAGGGGCACCAGAAGGGCACTCTTCATTAATGTATCCATCTCTGTCTAGAAAGTACAGTGACAGAGCAGTCATATCATGGAGCAATTTGTTTTAATAATATATATTAACTGTATTTATATAGGTTGTGCAATAGCATGTGTTCTGTGCAGCTCACAAGATATAAAATAATAAAATCCACGGAGAAAGAAAAACCAGTTACAAATCAGCTGAGATCTTAAGATCACAAATGATTTAAAATGTATTTATACTTTTAGAAGTATACTTGTATATTCTTTATTTCATTTCCCCACTTCAGTTCTTGATCAACTTGATGGCATGTAATTTGAGTGCCTCCTCCCACTTCCTTGCTGAACAAGATGGCCAGCCTTGTCCTTTCATTGTGTTGTGTAGGTGGTAATTGAGAGCTTAGTATGTTATTCCTTTCCTCTGTTCTGACCCTACTGCCAAACATTGGGGAGGGGGGCATCCCTATTGCAGGCTTTAAGAACAACAGAAGAGCCCTGGATCAGACCAAAGACCCATCTAGTGCAGCATCATGTTCTCACAGTAGCCAAGCAGATGCCTCTGAGGGCAACATCACTCTCCCCACTTGTGCTCCCCAGCAACTGGTATTCAGAAGCGTACTGCCTCCACTACTAGAAGTAGACCTTGTCAGATATAAAGACATTTACAAGATGATGGTAAACCCTCATGGTATGTAAGCCTAGCCAGCCTTTAAAACAGGGGTAGGGAACCTGTGGCCCTCTAGATGTTGTTGAACTTAACTACAACTCCCATCATCCCTGACCATTGGCCATGCTGGCTGGGGTTGATGGGACCTGGAGTCCAGCAACATCTGAAGGGCCACAGGTTGCCCACCCTGCTTTTTAAAAAGTTTAAAGCTTCTCCCTCTCTCACTGTTTCTGTTAAGGGGTCATTCCTGAGCAATGGAATTTGGTTTGGGAGTTGATCCCCTCCGCTGTTGCTGCAAGAGTACTGGGCAGGGGACTTTGCATAGCAAATTCTGTATTCAAATGCCTTTTCTTCCTTCCAGTTAAGAATTGCCTCCTAGCCGTGAACTCTTCAGCCTCTCCCGCAGTACAGCTCCTTCCAAGGCTCTCATGATGAGTCTCCAGTGGGCAGCTGTGGCCACTTTCCTGTACGCTGAAGTCCTCCTTGTCTTCCTCCTGTGCATACCCTTTATCTCAGCAACCAGGTGAGTCGGATGAGGATGGGATTATGGGTGAACCTAAGAGCCTTCCTAGGCCACCATTGTTTCTGTGGCAAAGTCAACCACTCGAGCATATCCTCTCTCAGCCACGGTTTCTAGGATGTAGCATGGGGATGACACCTATCAAGAAAGCTGTGGGGCAGGATGGGTGAGAGTAATTAGCAACTGCAGAATGATGGGAGAGTGTTTCTGATGCTTGGTCACTGCTGGAAGCTGTATGAGGAGACAAGGAAGTGGGTGAAAAGTCACTCTGGCCTCCCTGCTTGTTATCTTTTTTTGGCCAGAAACATTAGTTCCTTGGTGGCGAACATCAGTAAAGTGGCTGAGTCTGGCTGGGTAGGGGTAGTGGTGATCAGAAAGTGCCACACCAGCATGTTTGTAGGCATGGTTCTTGGACCCTATTAGAACATAAGAACCTAAGAAAAGCCTGCTGGATCAGGCCAGTGGCCCCTCTAGTCCAGCATCCTGTTCTCACAGTGGCCAACCAGGTGCCTGGGGGAAGCCCGGAAGCAGGACCTGAGTGCAAGAACACTCTCCCCTCCTGAGGCTTCCACTATTTTTAGGACCCACCCTATTCTCTTGACTGTAATTTGTTTTAAACTGATTTTCATATCATATTTTAAAATGCTATAACCTGCCCTGGGACGTTATGGTGAAGTGTGGGTAAGAGTTGAATAAATAAAAAATAGTAATTATTTTTATAATAAAGGTCACCATAGGGGCTGTTTTTATATTTGGGTGCTAGGATCTAAAATTCTGTTGCACGTTACATCCAAATTCTGCAGATTCTGTAGCCATGTACTTCAAATGAGCTCCTGCTGGGAGGAAGGGCGGGATATAAATAAAATAATAAATAAAATTCTGCAGCAAGAAAAGCTGAATGTGTTGCATAAACCAGTAAGCTTGGTCAATTCGCACGATTCAGTTAATGGGACCTGATTCCTGATAGAAGAAATCCTATGTTTCGCTTAATTGGAAAGTGAAAGACAGCTGCTTAAACAAACCCAGCTGGTGCTGTCCCAATACTTAAATTGACCTACTTAACCACTGCATTGTTTTTGCTAAAGTCACTCTTTGTGTAGATTTCTGACTTTACTTGTTGGGAGAAGCAAAAAACTGTTTGGGACCCTTCAGCCCTGCCACTAGAAGTCTTACTTGGCTGCTATTCTGGTTCTTGAGGTTTCAGTAGGTGCTGCTCACTTTATAACCCTGTCTTCCCAGCTTAGGGCTAGAACCTTGCAGGCTTTTTATACGATAGCTAAGAATTTTGGGAAGCGAATTCACTTCCCAACATCCCATTCTGTACTTTTTGAATTCCTTTAGAATCGTGGCATAGAACACTCTCTGGTGATTGCCACATTTTTTCCACCTATTCCTTCCTCCCAATCCTGTGTGGCCTCCAGATATTACACTCCCTCCAAGGCACTGAGGTTATCTGCAACCCCATAATGCCTTCTGCCTGAAAGTGGCTCCATGGTGTCAGATTAGGGGGTTGGGGAGATTACTCTTAAAGGTAATCTTGGTGGTGATAGGGGAATCCCTGGAAGGGGAGGGGCTCAGCTTAAGCCAGGAATGGGGAACCTGGGGCTCTCCAGATGTCGTTGAGACTCCCATCAGCATGGCTCATATTTGGGGGTGATGGATGCATTGTAGCTCAACAATATCTGGAGGCCTGCAGGGTCACCATTGCAGCCTCAGTTGTCACTTATCTGAAGCTCCCTAGATATCTGCCGTTGATACAAGGGGGAGGCAACTGCCTCTGTGAGAGGAGTAACGGAGTCTTGTCTCCATTTTGCTTCCCATCATCCCCCAGTTGAAAACCTGTAACGTGTGTTGCAGTCATGTGTGTGAACGTGTATAGAACTTTGATCCTAAAGCCCAGCTTTCTTCCACAGATGGCAGAAAATCTTCAAGTCCCGCCTGGTGCGACTGATGGTGACGTATGGAAACACCTTCTTTGTTGTGCTCATAGTCATCCTTGTCCTGTTGTTCCTTGGTGAGTGGAAGCCTTGAGGGGTGGTTTTATTCTCCCTTGCTCATATGAAGGTTTGCTACTCTGCCTGTCTATTAGCCAGGTTCTATGCAGGCCCCCAGGGGCTTGTGTCACTTGGCTGCTGGCTCTCTGGTTTGCCTACAACTCAGTGCTGTGACAAAAAAGGGACAGGAACGCAGCTGTAGTTCAGGGCTGTTCTCCAACTTCTTTTGGGTGAGTGTCTTCTGGTGTAGTGAGAACTGTCTTGGGTCTCCCTAAGTGCAGCTTGGGTGTGGCTTTGTTCAGAGTGCTGTGCTGGGTTTGGGCATGGAGGATCCTCCCCAGCCATGAGTCTACTTGATTGGCCCATCACCACCACACCAGTTCTGGACAAGACAAACCCAACTTGTTTAAGTCCAATTCAAAGCCCTTGTAATTGCCCTCAAAGCCCTGAGGGGCTTGGGATCAAGATATTTAAAGAGAGTGCCTCTTTTCCTGTGATGTTGTCTGTCAGTGAGGTCATCAGCAGATGCCTGGCTCTGCCACTGTTAGAAATACAGTCCATGTCTACATGAGGCAGGGCCCTTTCAGTTGGGCACACACATCGTAGAATTCCTTGCCGTGGAAGGCTCACTGTGCCCTCTCTCCCTGTTAGCATTTTGACACTTTGAGACGGTGCAGCATTTAATTTGTGATGAGAATTGGAGTCGAACAACTACTGTAGGCCCACATGTTCCCCTTCCACTTCCCTAAGGAAATCTGCCCTGTTCTGATGGCCCAGAACCAAGAGTTCTGGCTGCTAAAAACATGGCAAGTGACATGTAGGCTCTTCCCTGTAAAACATCCTGGCCCTGGCTGTTCTTCAGCATCTTTCTCCAATTCTGGCTCCTTTGGCAAGAGTCTGTGCGGAGCAAGTGTTAAAACTCCACAGTCAAGCTGCAGTTTAGTCAGAGATGGACCTAGTCAGTTATGCTGGAAGTTGGCCTGTGATGCTCCCTGGGGTTCTATATAGACAGGCCCCTTTAAGAACTGGCGGAGCACCATAAGTAAGTTGGTGCCATCTGGCTGTCGGGGCTCCCCATTTATGACGCACACAGACTCGGGTATAGCATTTCACCCAAATGTAAACACTTATTATGTAATGAACATGTCTCATTTTGATGGTTCAGTAATGCTCACAACTTTAGTGGTAACCAAAGGGTTTTAAAATATGCTTATCCAAAGAAGTTTATCCTAAGGTGTGGAAGAACTTCACTGAAACTAAAAACACTTTTCTTTGCCTATGGTTTTGCTCTTAAGAAAAACTTCTTATGACACCTTGGCTTTAATTTGATAGCACCACTAGAAGGCAAGGCCAGCCTGGGGGCCAGCAGTTAACCATCCTGTTTCAGTGTTACTGTGGAATTTCTTTGGAAGAGCTTTTCTTATAAGAATTGTCTAGGGCAGAGCTTTGGGGAATCTTTTTCAGCCCCAGGGCCGCTTTCCCCTCTGGGCCTGCCAGTAGTGGGCATGGCTAGAGGGAAGAAGTGGGCAGAGCAACAAATGTGTCTCTTGCCCTTGTACTCAAGCTGGGCAAAATTCAGAGGTTTCTACATTCACGCACCTCTCCATCCAGGCAAGTAAGAGACATGATCACAGTTCAAGGACACATTCCGGCCAGAGGAAGGTGTGAAGCAGAGCCAGTGAGGGGTGTGGCCTGGAGAGAAAATTGTGGGCCAAGTAGAGGGGCCTGAAGGGCTGCATTTGGCCCCTGGGTCCAAAGCTCCCACTCCTGCCCCCTGCCTAGAGGGAGAATAAATCCAGTGTTTTAGTTATCAGTTGCTTTGAACTTCAGTCACTTTCAACTGGAGATGTGAAGGCCCAGGGAAAAAAACCTGGGAAAAATTGAAAGAGTTTTCCCAAAAAAATCCTCTTGAAATATTGGGGAAAAACAAATAAAACTTTTTTTCCCGGGCCTTCACATTCTCTAATTTCAGCCAACAAACCCTCTAATCTCTTGAAGTCAATAGGAAACTTAACCCAGGCTATTTACTATGTTTGCCATATGACTGTCTATTTTGACTTTGTTTTTCTTCTAGAAACAATGTCGGGGGTGGGTTCCACTCTAGATAGGGGTTGTGGGGTGGGGAAGTTGTGCTTTCCCCCTCTTTCTTTTCCCCTTGCAAAACTACTTGCAGCAAATGGCATCTTTTGGGGCAGATAGCAGATGGGATTTTGGGTGAGTAAGGTTGAACACCCTCCCCCTATATGTGCTGTGATTCCCATCTGGATTGTGTCCCTTCCCTTCCAGCAGCTGCTTTTGCTGAAAGAAAGAGAAGCTGGTAAGGGAGCATCACGTGACAAATGTATCATCTAGTCTCTTACAATTTTGTAATACTTGGAGATGCTGTATATGTGGAGAAATTCTGTTTCACCTTTCACACAGTCTCTTGTCCTAGTGGGGATCCAAAACTTTCATTTGCAATCCCATGTTGCCATAACTTGGGCTCTCAAAGCAGCGTGTAATGCTAATATCCAAACAGAACACTTATCCATTCAAAGCAGCATGAAATGATGCAGGGGATGACCTTGTCTTATGTCTAAAGCTACCTTTCAGCTATCGATGGCTTAATTTTTAAGTGGGAGAAGTATTCACTGGCCATCTTAATGTCATTGGAGTAGAACTGACAGATCTCTCTCAGGAAGGAATTCATCCTGGGCACAACACTGAAAATGGCCTCTTCTGGGGCAGTCAGTTAACATCAGACCAAGTCACATCTCATGTGTCAATCTTAGATTACGTGGTGGGTGGCAGGTATGAGACAAAGCACTCTTTAATAGGCTTTCTAGATCCAGGCCACTGAGGGCTTTGAAGATTAAAAACCAACATCTGAAATTGGGCCTGAAAACAAGCTGGCAACTAAGGATGGGGCTGGGGGACTTGTGACTCTTCAGATGATGTTGGCTAATGATTGGAGTCCATGTTGGCCGGGGCTGATGGGAGTTATAGTCCAGCAACAGCTGGAGGGCTGCTCCATCCCTGCTCTAAGAGATGTAATATATTCCTGCAGGTTAGTTCCAGGCAGAGCTGTGCTGTACCAGCTGGAAATTACATAGTGGCTCCTCCTTATTGAACTAGCCGCTGTAAGAGGGCAGCAACCTGAGTTGTGCAAGTGCAGCTGAAAAGGTTGTTAGGTTCCTGTCAGCCTAATAGGTTTCATATGACCCATTTCTATGGGTCTGTGGTACAAACATCCTCATGCTGGCATGCATGTTACCTTGTGCCCCATATTCTGAGTGGCCTGTTCTCCTCCCCCACTCCCAAAATGGCATGATCAAAACCTGCCTCCCATTTTATGCTCCTATCAGGAAAGCATGATGACCTTCCAGCCCTTTTGAGCAAGTAGCTCTTCTCAGGGGAATTCTTACCCTGCCTCTGTTTCCTCTGTAACGGAGTTGCACAGTGTTGCAGATAATCCTTTCTGCATGTGTCCAACCACACTCTGCTGCCACTGTGCATGCCTTTTCAAAGCCTTGCGTCTTTTGAGATGGCAGAGGCTGCCATTCTCCTTGGTTGCCTGAGATGACCAGGTGACTGGGTAAGCCCTGTATTGGTGGTGGAAAGGAGCCACACTGGGAGGGAGAAGCGGGTTCCATTGACTGGAAACCACTTTCCCCTTTTTTACCAAGGCGTGCTCTAAACCTCTCATCAGCTGAGTGTGCAAAGAAACCGTTGGGAGCCTGCTTTAATCTCCCACTTGTTTCTTTTAAGCACTGCCCTTACCCGTCCCACACCTGATGCCGTGTATGAGCTCAAGTGTAGGGTGAGTGGGTGTGGGTTCCCCCAAACGGTCTCGCAGGCCAAATGAGGAGGCCTGGCAGGCCAAGTTTGGCCTGTGCGCCGGAGCTTCCCTAGCCCTGGGGTAGGGAACAGGGATGGGGGAAGAATCGGGGCAGATGCAGATTCTAAAATGGGCTCCCCCAATCTGCACTTCCCAAACTCTGGTGCAGATCAGACTGTGGGTCCACTTTGGAGTCTCAGTTTTGTTTGCTTTTCGTGAAGTAGTCATGCCTGCCTGGAAAATCTCTAGTACATAACAGATGGCCGAGAGCTTGCTGAAGGCTCTGCCTTTTTGTAACAGCCATCACCTGAAGCAATTAGTGTGCACATACTTAAAAATAATGTGCAGTCCCCCTGGAGCTGGAGACGGGTGCTGATGGCATCCCATCACTCTCATGGAAATTCTACCAAAAACACCACCACATGGCTGTCTCCATGGACTCATTCCCCCTCCCCATGGCTTTGTTCTTGTCTCAAACCAAACTACAGCAGAACAGACATTAGTCATCAGCCAATCTCTAGAAGAGAAGCCTGGCTTGTTATTAATCAGGCATTTTTGGGTGGATGGCCTAGTATAAACATTCTTATGACTTAGTGAATGTGGACGTTCTTTGTGGCAGGGGTGGCCTTTGTCACGTCTGAGAACATGTGCTCTCTGCCCCTTCCAGTCCTTAGAAGCAGGGGCACTTTAGAGAGGGACTCCCCATGGTGAGTGTGGCATTGCCCCCGATAAGCATGATGAGTGAAACTAGGGAGGTGGGCTGAGATTATCCTGGTAGCATTGTGCAGGTCCCCACCTCCAAGGCTGGGGGCAGGAGTTGGATGCAGAGGGGAAGGCTTCGGCAAGGTGGTGCTTGGTGAGGCTTCTCTGAGCGTCTTTGCTGAGAGCATTGGCAGAAGCCTCCCTGCTCATCTCCTGCAAGGGAAGATTGACTTTGCTTTTGGGTGGAGGTGCTTGCTTGCCAGCTGGTAGCGGGAATCCTAACAAGCACCATTTCTGGCTTGTCTTGTAAGGCCACCAAATAAACTGTAGCGTGAATGAAACTACCTACAGGGAAAAGCATTGATTACTAGCCTTGGTGGTCAATTTTGTTCTAAGAGTCCCCGGTTCAAAGGGCTTCCAAAGGGCTTGTGCATCTGGACTGCAACACTTTCAGCATTTGGCAAGAATGTAAATTCATCCTTGTCCTGCAGTATATAATCAGATATAAGGAATGTAACAACATGTTAGTTGCATTAATTGCAAGTGGATTGCTTAATTCCTAACATGAGGTTCTTGCCAGCAAGACACAGGAGAGGTTACTCTTTTGTGGGGGTGGGGACATGTTTCTGCTGCTCAGTTGTACTGGAAAATGCTTGTGGGGTCCTTCATTAGCGGCCTGGGAAGCTGCACGAATTGCAGTCTTCTGCAGGTGGTCTGGGGATATTGGGTACCCCAAAATGGCACTGTAGGCATCACGTTACTGGCATTGTTGCTGTTGCAGCATGACTGCTTGTTCAGGATTCTTGTTAAAGGCTGTACATAGCAGTGTGCTGGACTCAAGATTAATCCCTAGTAATAGACTGGAGCAGTTCAGACAAGGCTTGCAAATCAATTGTGGGTATGCGGAGCTCTGACTCTTTTTCTTGGTGGCTTGCAGATGCCATTCGTGAGATTCGGAAATACGATGATGTGACTGAGAAAGTGAACTTGCAGAACAACCCTGGGGCTGTGGAGCATTTTCACATGAAGCTCTTCCGAGCCCAACGGAACCTCTATATTGCTGGCTTCTCACTGCTGATGTCATTGTGAGTATCTCCAGGGGGCATTCCTGAGGCTCGATCAGGTGGTGGGAAACCTGTGGCCCTCCAGATGTTGTTTGACTACAATTCCTGTCAGCCCTGAGCATTGGCCATGCTGGCTGGGGCTGTTGGGAACTGGAGTCCAACAACATCTAGAGGGTCGCAAGTTCTCCATCCATAGGTACGTGCTTGGGGACCTTGGTAATGCTTGGATAGTAGATAGGGATTCAGGAGGCACTGGAAATGATGCATTTGGGTCATGTTGCATCAGTATATGTCTTTGTTGGATTAAAGCTATACAAAACTTTCAGAGGTTTCTGGATTTCAGCCCACCTTCTAAATGGGGCTGCATTTAATTGAACCAGTTAATCAGACATTCTAAGGGATAAAAATGTCCCCAACTTAATCGGGCACTGTTTTTTGCCAAGAGGGAATAGTGCTTTTGCACTCAGGTCCTGCCTGTGAGCTTCCCATGGGCATCTGGTTGGCTACTGTGAGAACAGGATGCTGGACTAGATGGGCTACTGGGCTGGTCCAGCTGGACTTTTCTTATGTTCTTAGGTACCTGGGACAGCATGTTAAACAAAGCTTGCGCTGTGCCCTGCCAGAAGAAACACCATGCTGTACCAGGGAAGGGGAACCTGAGACCTTTCAGATGTTGCTGGGCTACAGCTCCCATCAGTCCCAGCCAGCATGGCCAATCATCAGGGTTGACAGGAACTGCAGTCCAACAACATTGGGAGGGCCACAGGTTCCCCATCCTGGGTTAGGTCCTCATTGGGTTTTCTTTAGGTGGATAAGTTTATGACGCAAAAAATATGTTAATGTTCAAGGCAGGACTCCTGGTTTCAAAAACAGACTAGCACAGCTATCCTTCTGAACCAGGCCAGCAGCCTAGCTTTACTGGAAGGCCACAAAGGAGGTGGAGTATCTAAAAAGGGACGACGCAGTAGCTGTACGCACACCACTTTGCTCTCTTGCCTGCAGTTGGCCATGAGGACAAGATGGTAACTCCTCATAGAGTCTGGCCAAAAGGCCTCCTGTTGCCAATCCCTGCTGTCTTCTGTTCACTGCTGCTACCTTGCACTGTTTGAATGAAGTCGCTGCAGAGGCTGAACTGGGCTGCTGTGCTGTTGCTAGCCACAAGGTGGCAGACAAGCAGCATCTCTTACCTTTTACTGAAAGGTAGATTGCCTCAGTAATTCATGAGGTATGAGGACAATAGCAGAGCATGCAAAGTGGAAGACCTAGCACCAGCCTCTTCAGAGCCAGGGCTTAAACAGTGATGCAATCATCAGCATGCACAAAATGCTTTCCCTCATGTGGGATTGTAGTAAGGGTCTGTTGCTCAGATCAGAGGGATGTGACATCCAGGCAGGCCTGAGCCCTCCCGACTTATTTTTTCAAGAAACTTTTGAGATTGGGAGTAAGAAAGTTAATATGGACAGAATTCCACATCTTAAAGTGCTTCTGTTTCTCCTTTCTCTCTCTCTCTGTCCCCATAAAGAGCTATTATCTTTGCTGCTCATTTTGCAACCTGTTAGAGTATAGGAAGCTGTCTTATACGGAATGGGTGTGAAGGGATCTAAGGGTCCTGGGCCATATCTCAATCCCATAATGATGGTCGCTCATCCAAGGTGGTGTTTCCCTTTCCCTGCCCTTAACCATCTTGCAAGTCAACATGTTTTATCAGAAAGGAAGAGCTTGTGCCTCCCACGACTTCTCTGTCTATTGAGAGAAACGTTCTTAAGAATGAAATGGAGCCCGTTTTCCAAGGGAGAGCTGTAAACCATGCTGTCTTGGAGTTCAGTTGGTTTTTTACGCCTTTGAAGGAACAGCCAACGATCTCTCATTACGGTCTTCTTTGTGCTCTTAAGGTGGCGGCAAATGCAGCCAGAGGAAGCTGTACTAGGTGCCATCTCTGCCTTGCATGGGTTTTCTCCTCCCCCTTCCCCTGGCCAGCATGCTGGCCTGTGGCTGCTAAGCAGGGCAGACAGTGGTCATCTCGTGGTGGCAAAAGTCTGCTTGACAGCAGACCAAGGCTGAGCTTGTGGGCGACGCTCTTCTGTTATTCTGCTACCTTGTCACAATCTGTCTGTTCCAGTAGGTCCTGGATGTGGCAGCTTTTCTTTCCCTGGGGAGATGCGTGTGGGCAGTGGGGTGGAAGGAGTCACCTAAGTCTGTAGCGTGACACTAAGCTTGCATGGCTCTGGGGGTGCTTTTGCCCTTTGCGTTATTCTGCCTCCTGCCACCAAAAAGCACCTGCTGCTCCCTTAAAAGTGGGGAGGAAGAGGTGCTACCCATCAAACTCTGCCCTTGTGCATGTGCAGTGGCTTCTCTCCAGGCAAGGCAGCATTCATCCATTTGTTTATTTTTTAAACTTTATTAAATTTATATTCTGTTCTTCCTCCCAGAAGGAGCCCAGGGTGGCAAACAAATCACTAAAACACCCTAAAACATCTTAAAAACAGACTTTAAAATACATTAAAACAAAACATCTTTTAAAACATCTTTTAAAAAAAAACTTTAACAACATCTGAAAAAGCAGTTCCAACACAGACACAGACTTTTGTTCATGCCTTCCAGCAGTGACGGGGCAAGAGGCGGTGGGCTTTAAGTATCCAAGTTAGACAGAAGCCACAATGACAGCAGTTCAGCAGCTGGAGGCCAAAGGAGGGTGGCGGATGGGGATGTGTGAGAGAAGCTGCTTAGCATTTTGCCTCTGAGGTTTCTTGGCATCTAAATGGAGAGCCCTGGTCAGCAACTAGCTTCTTAACAGAGGCCGTATCTTTGAAGCAGACAAGGACAGAAGGGCTGGCAGCATTGCTTTTGTATGTGGAGCTGCTCCTGTGTTAAGGACAAAAGGATCTTAGCCCTTCTTTCCTCATATGAAAAGTAGTGGAGGCTTTGGCTGAGCCCTCCAGTGATCATGCTCTTCTGCTCATCTGTCTTGGTCTGTGGAGGCAGAGGAGAAGGGATTGAAGGAACTTTGCCTTGGCTCTTTACTAATGCTGCTGCTGCTGCTACGACTACTGATTGGGCTGTTTTGCAGTTGCAAGGAGGAGGCCTCCCCATGGATGTGGGAGAGTTGATTGATGGAGTGGGGTAGGAGCATGTCTCCAACTGAGAGAAGCCTTTTCTAGCTGTTCAGGAGAGAAGGGTCATAACTCAGTGGTAGAGCCATGTGCTTTGCATGGAGAAGGTCCCAGGTTTAGTCTGCAGCGCTTGCAGGTGGGCCCAGAAAAGGCTCTTTGCCTGAAATCCTGCGGAACCACCGCCAGTCAGCATAGAGACAATACAGAGCTGGATGGACCAATTGCCTGACAGACAGCTTCTTTTATCAAAGGCTTGGGAAATGTTGACATGAAGCAGAGTTGGGGAACCTGTTGCCCTCCAGATATTTGTTGGACTGCAGCTCCCATCAGCCACAGCCGGCATGGAACGGTAGAGTTAGTAGTCCAGGACCATGTAGAAAGTCGCAGGTTCTCCATCCCTAATCTAAAGGGCAGTGATTTGATGGAAGGCATGCTCTTCTCTACTGAAGTTAAACCCAGGATCCTGTTGACTGTAAAACCAGCATTTCACTTTCTTGTCAGTCTTTTCTCTATAGCCTGCCCAGGAGCACTTATTCTTTCCAGAGCTGGTTTGTTTTAACATTGCCTGGTTTTGTAATTCTGTTCTTATCAAGGAGTACACAGTACGGTCATTTTATTCAGGGGTACAGCAGTCTAGCTGATAAAGCACTTCTGGATTCAGATCTGTTATTATTGTTATTATTATTTATTAAATTTATATCCCGTCCTGCCTCCCAGTAGGAGTCCAGGGCAGCAAACAAAAACACTAAAAACAATTTAAAAAAATCAGAAAACATTAAAATATATTTTAAAAAAATCTTTAAAAACATATTAAAACAAAACGTCTTTTTAAACACCTTAAAAAAAGCTTTTAAAACATCTTAAAAGCAATTCCAACTCAGACTAGGATAAGGTGTCTACTTGAAAGGCTTATCGAAAGAGGAAGGTCTTCAGCAGACGCCAAAAAGATAACAGAGGTGGCACCTGTTTTAATATTTATGGGGAGGGAATTCCACAGGGTAGGTGCCACCACACTAAAGGTCCACTTCCCATGTTGTGTGGAACAGACCTCCTGATAAGATGGTATCTGCAGGAGGCCCCCACCTGATGAGTGCAGTGATCGATGGAGTATATAAAGGGGGAAGACAATCTTTCAGGTATCCTGGTCCCAAGCTGTATGGGGCTTTGTACACCAAAATTAGAACCGTGAATTTGGCCCGGTAGCAAATGGGCAGCCAGTGCAATTCTTTGTCTGAGGTGACATGTTGGCAATACTCTGCCCCAGTGAGCAGTCGTGTTGCCGCATTTTGCACCCAGATCTAAATCCCATCTGGTTAGTCTTGGGCAAGGCAAGTTATGCTCCTTTCCCCCTATTCCCCCAATATGCCAACAACCATGGGAGGTAAGTAGCTACCTACTGTCTTTGCTCGATTCATCACCATTTCCCAACACAAATGCGCTTTGCCCAAGGCTACTTGGGAAGCCTGTGGCAGACCTGGGATTTGAATCCAGTATTTTTATCAGCTAGGTATCTCTAGTACCTGTTCCATCAGGCCCAAATCTAAGGACTATCTATCTTAGTTTGAAGCTCCCCCCCTCCCCTTATGCACACACACAGTGGTCCAGGGCCTAGTTCCACACGAGCCAGGCATCCATTGAGCATGTTGTTCCTGTTTGGTTGCTGGCGGCTAATTCCAGCTTTCACTGGCAGCTGTATGTTTGGCTCATACTGGGCAAAGAGATGACAAAATGAGTGGAGATTATTCCAGGTGTGTCTGTCTTCTGTGTGTGTCTAACCCTATTGTTAACTTGGCTTGCGATCCCCTGTTCTAGCCAACTTCTGTGTCTGTCCTTGCAGCCTGCTGAGACGCCTGGTCACCCTCATCTCTCAGCATGCCACCGTCCTGGCTTCGAATGAAGCCTTCAAGAAACAAGCAGAAGGAGCCAGTGATGCAGCTAAGAAGTACATGGAGGAGAATGACAAGCTGAAGAAGGTACGGCGCTGAGGAATTGGAAGGGTTTGGCTTGGGCCAGAGGCAGGAGTAGCAGCATGCTTGGCTGTGCTGTTATGTGATTGTTGATGATTTGGAGTTAACCAAGGATTTTAGGGTCTCTGTTACCCTCATCTATGATAACATCCTCACATCTTAAACTAGATTACTATTGGCACTGAAATAGGTAAATGGGATTGAACAGGAAGCCCTTCCTTTCCTATATAGGCAATAAAATGTTCTTGTCTCTGGGCATCTGTGAATGCTTGGGGATGAATGGGCTGTTTTTTCCCACCACTGAGCTGATAATGGATTCTCTGTAAATGTGGCTCTCATGGCTCTTTCATCATGATTATAACTGGCACCTTCTCAATGGTCTGGTTTGCTTGTCATGCCAAGCCAAACCATGGTTTAGATTGGCAAGCATGGAGACTCCAGGAGAAGAGATCACAGCTGCTTTGCTGCTGTCTGGTTGTTCTGATCCTGCATTAAACCATGGCTCAGTTTAGCATGCGGTAGGAACCTAGACTCATGCTTTAGCTCTCTAGGACAAATCATGAGCTATAACCAAGGTTTGTCCTGTGTTTTTGTGGCTTATGGTTTGTCCAGTAGAGCTAAGCCGCAAGCCTTGATTCAGATGACACAAAAAGCCAGGCCATGACTTAGCTCAGCAGAACAGCCTGTGACAAGCAAAGTAGCTTCAATCTCCTCTCTTGGAGCCTTTCTGTTCGTGCTAAACCATAGAATCATAGAATTGTAGGGTTGGAAGGGGCCTATAAGGCCATTGAGTCCAACCCCTTGCTCAATGCAGGAATCCAAGTTAAAGCATACCTGTCCAGCTGCCTCTTGAATGCCTCCAGTGTAGGAGAACCCACCGCCTCCCTAGGTGATTGCTTTCATTGTCGTACTGCTCTAACAGAACGTTTTTCCTGATGTTCAGTTGAAATCTGGCTTCCTGCAACTTGAATCCATTATTCTGTGTCCTGCACTCTGGGACGATCGAGAAGAGGTTCTGGCCCTCTTTTGTGTGGCAGCCTTTCAAGTACTTGAAGAGTGCTATCATATCTCCCCTCAGTCTTCTCTTCTCAAGGCTAAAGATGCCCAGTTCTTTCAGTCTCTTTTCATAGGCTTTGTTTCCAGCCCTTGATCATTCTCGTTGCCCTGCTTTGAACCTGTTCCAGTTTGTCTGCATCCTTAAAGTGTAGTGTCCAAAACTGGACTCAGTACCCAAAATGAGGCCTAATGAGTGCAGAATAGAGGGGAACCAGTACTTCACGTGATTTGGAAACTGTACTTCTGTTAATGCAGCCTGAAATAGCATTTGCCTTTTTTGCAGCCACATCACATTGTTGGCTCATATTCAGCTTGTGATCAACAGCAATCCCAAGATCCTTCTCGCATGTAGTATTTCTGAGCCAAGTATCCCCCATCTTATAACTGTCCATTTGGTTTCTTTTTCCTAGATGTAGGACTTTGCAATTCTCCCTGTTAAATTTCATTCTGTTGTTTCCAGCCCAGTGCTCCAACCTGTCAAAGATCCCTTTTTTGTTTCTGTCTTCCAGGATATTAGCTATCCTCCCAATTTTGTATCATTTGCAGATTTGATTTTGTATCATTTGCAGATTCCCTGCACCTCCTCATCCAAGTCATTAATGTTGAAGAGCACTGGGCCTAGGACTGAGCCTTGAGGTACCCCACACATTATCTCCCCCCCCCAGTTTGAGAAGGAACCATTGATTACTGTTTGAGTACGATTCTGTAGCCAACTGTGGATCTACCTGATAGTTGTTCCATCCAGCCCACATTTAGCTAGCTGGCTAATCCGAATATCATGGGCACTTTGTCAAAAGCTTTGCTGAAGTCGAGATATATTATGTTAACAGTATTCCCACAGTCTACCAGGGAGGTTACCCAATCAAAAAATTAGGTAAAATTAGTCTGGCAGGATTTGTTCTTGATAAATCTATGTTGTTTTCTAGTAATCACTGCATTGTTTTCAAGGTGCTTGCAGACTGACCACTTTATAATCTGCTCAGAATTTTCCAAGGGATTGTTGTTAGGCTGACTGGTCTGTAGTTCCCAGATTCCTCCTTTTTGCTGTTTCTGAAGATAAGGACAATTTTGGCCCTCCTCCAGTCATCTGGCACTTCACCCATCCTCCATGATTTCACAAAGATAATAGACAATGGTACCGAGAGTTCTTCAGCCAAGTTCCTTCAATACTCTAGGTTGCAGTTCTTCGGGCCCTGCAGATTTGAACTCATTCAAAGTGATTAGATATTCTTTGACCATTTGTCTATCAGTTTCAAGCTGCAATCCTGCCCCTTCAACTTCATGTTTCCCAGGAGGGCCATAGACTGGTTTGCACTAAACCACTGTTTTACATGTAACATGCAGACTGGGCCATTATCTCTGCATAGCTGTTTCTGCCTAATGTGTTAGCCTATGAAATTATGACCTGCGGGCTGAGGTGTTTTTTGTTATAGCAGTTTCATTTAGGGGTGGACTATAATTAAAAAACTTTTCTTCCTGGCTACAGAGAAAACTTAGGAGAAGTGACAACAGGATGTGTCCAAATGAATTTTTTTATGGGCGAAGCTGGAATGCAGTTGTGGGGTGTTGTATACTCTGTCCTAAAACCTCTTTGACCAAAAAAAAATAACAATCCAATTAGTCTACTGATTGGCATGACTCCTTGCCAGACTTTCTTTAGATACTGGAGTCCAGGACCAGAGGAAAGGGCAGGGCTAGGCAATAATGTGGGTATACTGAGAGAAGGGAACTTTATAGTAACCATAGGGTGGGGGGGGTGATGGGAGTACTGGAAGGCCTGCTCAGCATTTCTCCCGAATTACCTAATTTCTGATACACGTTGGCAGTGTGTGATGGGACAGTCCATGTCAAGAGGATTAGGAAGCTGGTGTGGTTTTTAAAAGCCATCAGTGCGTACTGAGATTCTCAGCAAGCCCCAGTTTCTCATGCCTCTGCTACAGATCTGTAAGACATTCCAGTCCTATCGAGTCTTGTGCATTTGGATCTCAAAGACAGGAATCCAGTGAACTACTTCAGGTGAGCCCCAAGGGCTTGCCACGTACACCCCCCCAATGGCATTTTTGACTCTGCTGGTCACTGCACTGTTACAAACTGATTTTGAGGCTCCCTTTGGTTTTAGACATGGGTTGCCCCACCACGCAGGAGTCCATTCTGCTGTTGGGGAAACACAGATGCAAAGTCCCCTCTGGTCAGTACCTGGCAGGCCTCTGGGCATTCTTCGATGCACAGATGTTAGAGACCTGATTTATCGGTGTGTGTTTTGGTTGGTGTCTGTAATCCTCTAAGGCTACGAGACTGCCTGCCACTCTATACACCAGGCCCCCTTTTATGGCTGTAACCTTACCCAGTGGGTTAATTGCCCACTGAGGCCTTGTTTTTCAGGAATACTCTGGGTGATTTGACCTACAAGATTGCTGTCCTAGCAAATGTCAAGCATGCAAAACAGCTCGCCCTGCAAGCCTTCCTCTTGCTAGCCTGGTGTTGGCAAGAGGCTTGCCGGCACTTAAATATGGGGTGCGCCTCAAAGTGGTGTTGCCCAGCTCTCTGATAGCTGAGGCACACTTTCCCTGGATGAAGAGTGGAAGCAAACGTTGTTCTTGACACGGCGCTTTTCTTCCATTAACATGCTGGGAGGAAGCTGTAGCCGGTTGGTATCTGCTCTGTCTGGCAGTGGCTCTCCAGGCAGAGTGGTCCTCCTTGGCACCTGCTACCGGATCCCTTGGAGCAGAGATGCCAGGAATCGGACCTGGGGCCTTCTGCGTGCCAGACAGGTGCTCCAGCATGAAGCTATGACCCCTCCTCCCCTCCATTTCAGGGTTTGTCTCTCTCCATCGAGAGCTCAAAGGTGTAGCAGGCAGCTGTCTCGGAAGGCAAGTTATTTTACTGACTCTTTGCAGGGAGAACACTGGGATGATCTAATGGAGGGGGGACAGAGGTAGGGCAGGAGCCAAGCAACGCTCTGCAGCCCTACCTTCTGGCAAGTGATGACCTTACTACTTGGTTCCTTACAGCAAACCGACCCCAGAGCCTTTCAGTGTGAAGGGCTAGGAAGGAAAACTGGTTCTCAGGATGCAGCACTGCCCCACAGAGCTGTATTGTGGCAGTCCTGCAGACAGGCAACTGTGTAGCACAAGGCTGAGGGACCTGTGGTCCTCCAGAGGTGGTTGGACTACCGTCCCCCTCCTCCTGACCATTGGCCAAGCTGTCTGAGTCTGATGGGAGTCGCAGTTGCTGGAGGGCCACATGTTCCCCCTCCGTGGTATGCAGTGTCCTGTTCCTCCTGGTAGGGCACAGTGCAAGGATTGTGCAACGTGCTGTCCCAGGTACATGGAGACCCACACCCAGAGTGGGCAACAGAGGTGGGGCCCTTTAGGTGAAGGGTGGTGGAGCATCTGCTTTGTATGCAGGAGGTCCCAGGTTCAAACCCCAGCATCTCCAGGTGGGGCTGGGAGAGAAGCCCGTCTGAAACCCAGGAGGGTGCTGCCAGTAAGCCATACTGAGCTAGATGGATCAGTGGTCTGACTCCGTGTAAGGCAGTTTCCTATGTTCAGATCGAATACTCACTGTCTGTTTTGTCTCTGCATGCTGTTTTCCAACTGAGGCTACGATTGCAAAGTGGGGCAGACACGACAATTGAGGCCTGCTTCTGTTCAGGGCCCTGTTGATCCTGGGATGTCTTGTGTCTCAGTGAGCAGTAGCAATTCTTTGCTGGGGGGAGGAGTGCTAAAGACATTCAGAGAATTTTTTTTCTCCTATTTACAGTGACACCGGGCTAGAAATGACCTTCAGGTAACTTGGTACTATTTGCTGTTCCTATTTGTCTTAACGTACCTTTTTAAATCCAGCAAGTGATGACCATAATGTGTACTCACCTGTGCTTGCTGTAAACTGCATGCCTGCTGGTACTGCTCTAGTAACTCACTAATGTAGGAATACACAGTTTGGCTAGCCAATCACTGCACCTTATTCAGCCTTCCAGACAACTGCAGACTTTTTCTTGAGAGAAGAAGCTGTTGCTCTAGGTTTTTTGCAGGCTTCTGAATTGCAGAGTTCAGTGCACGTGTTTTATTTTTAAAAAATCTCATACATGCTGACAGCAGTGGACGAGCCTCCCAGTTAAACAGGACACTGTCTTGCCTGCACCTAAATCTGTAAGAATCTGCCTGCGCTGGTTATTTTGCATCGTCTCCTGATCTCACCCTGGAGAACAAGTAATGTCTGAAGAGACTGTAAAACCCTGGCTATGGGAAGACTTGTTCACATGTGATTCTCCTCCCTCCCACACATCCCAAAACAACCCCTGGCACCTTCTAATAATTCACTAAGCATAGGCTTCTTAAATGTTTACACAATCTTTGCTGTCTCAAGGCCTAGAAACATATGAGAATCTCAGCTTTCATTTATAAGAATTCTGAACTAGATACCGGGTCCTCCCTTTCGCGTGGAGAGTACGAATGTGAAATGCAAGCTCCGCCAATAAATGTCATTGCCCTTCCCAAATGTGTGGGAGTATCTGGGAATCTGTGGCTTCTATGCAGAGTCCAGATTTCTTTTTTTTTAAAAATGAGCAAGCTTCCACCTCATGATGGGGAAGTGCCCATATGTTAGCAAGGTTTGACGATGGAAGCTGCAATGGACTCTGACCCTGGGGAGGGCTCCCAGTTCTTCCCCATGCCTCCCTTTATGTGTTTTTTTTCCTGCCTAGTTTTTTTTCTCTGCTTTTTCTCTTCCATATCCTATCAAACTAAGCATGGAAATTCCTAGAATAAAGCTTGCAGGCTTTCAGACTTGCGTAATTTCCAATTACAAAATAGGGGATAATGGTTGGGGGCAGGGGAGACACAGAGACGTCAAGCCTGCCTGTGCTCAAAACAGCCTTTAAACCTTCAGTGTGTTTCACTCCCCCCACCCCCATGGATCAGCCTGAAGGGGGCAGCCAAGCTCCACAGCTCTTGAGTTGCTGCAAGGGCACTGTCCCAAATCTTGCAAGAAGTTTTATGGAGTGGAGTTAATTAAGATTGCATATTAGCAGATAGCCTTGACCCTCTGAATGGCAGAGGTGGTTGAACATATACATGCTAATGTATAACTGATACCTCTTCCAACTGTAGCCATAAACATGATGCAAAGATTAAGAGGCAGACCTTGTTCAAGGGTGGTGATTACGGCTGGCGCTTTTGGTCTTGCCTCTGTTCTGTGCAGGGACTTCTTGGGGAGCTCTTCCTGGTGGGCGTCCTTTCCTCCCACCTTTCTCTGGGGCACTGCAGGTTGGCATAGCTAGAGACAAGAAGTAGGTGGAATGGACTTTCACCTCCTGTAAAAGTTGTCATCTTGTGAGATTTGCTGGTGAGGTTTTGCTTCACAGGATGGAAAGATGGCACTCTCTTTTCATTCCTTTTCTTCCTACTCCTCACCTGGATAGATAGGCCATCTCTGGACTAGCCTATACTGTCCCTTCCAGATGTTGTTGACTGGGGCTGATAGGTCCAGCTGAGTTGGAGTCCAACAACATCTATAAGGCACCACATAGGCTAGCTCAGCCTTTCCCAATCTTTGGGTCCCCAGATGTTGCTGGACTGCAGTTCCCATAATTCATGACCGTTGCCTATGCTGCCTTGGGATTGATGATACTTGGAGTCCAACATCTGGGGGACCCAAAGGTTGGGAAAGGCTGGGCTAGATCAACAAGATCTGGAGTATCATAGGCTCCTCTGGCCTAGCCTAGAGGCAGTTGGGCCCATGCCTCTTTTGGAATGCTGGCCCTTCTGCAGTGTTGCTTACTGTCTTGGGAGGGATGGGGCATGAGAAAACGGCAGCTTGAAATCTGTGTCCCTGGCTGCTTATGGTTGGCTTGGTCGGTGGAAACTGCATATCTTAAAACATTGGGAACTGGTAGAACGTCTGTTCTTGTTTGAATAAGGCAGGTTTGTAAATAGCCACTCATGTGTGGCAGGTAAATCTCTTCTAGGTAACCAGGCAGAAAAGCGGAACAAAAGGGTCATGTCCTTCTTTTGGGTCGCCAATTACTTAGGTGTGTGTTGATACATAAACACAATGGCTGACATTGTGAAATCATACATGCAGTACCCACTGAAATCAATGGATAAAGTTACTTAAGTTCCCATTGATATCTGTTTTTTTTCTGAGTATGGCAAACGCTGGATGTCACCCATAGTAAAAGTCTCTGAAGGCTGTTAACTTTTTCAGGCTGACAAGGGAGGGCTGGAATAATGCCTTGTGACTGATGCAGAGCACATGACACAACCTTTTAAGTTGACAGAACAGCTTCATCCTACAAAACAAGCATGCATGTGCTCAGACTTTTTACTTCTCTTTATAAGACGGCAAAACATAAGTGAGAATTTTTTTCGGGTGCCATTTTCAAAGTGGTTTGAATTTAAGAATCCATGTATGTTGCAACATCTGTGGAAAGAGTGGTGGGGATGCGGCAACAGAACAGTTTATGTGTTTCACAGTTGCGTATTTCACCCAACACCCTGCACATCAGAGAGAGAATTGAAAGTTTCCCGGAAATGGAGGTCAAAGGATAAAAAGACAGTTGAGAACACAAGAAGAACTCTGTTGGATCAGGCTCATCTTGCTGAGCATCTTGCTTTCATAGTGGCCAACCAGATGACTAGGGGAAGCCAGCACGCAGGACCTGAGTGGAAGAGCACCCTCCCTACTTGTGATTCAGAGCAATTAGTATTCAGACTTCCTCCGACAGTGGTAGTTGGACATAGTCATCATGGCTAGTAGCCAATGATAACCTTATCCTCCATGAATTTGTCTAATCTTCTTTTAAAGCCATCCAAGTTGGTGTCCATCATTGTGTCTTGTGGTAGCAAGTTCCATAGTTTAACTAAGTGCTGTGTGAAGTACCTTCCCTTGTCTATGCTACTTTTCTTTCGACATTCAGCTTCGCTGGCATGACATGCCACAGTCTTGTGAATCTCTGATATGAAAGTCTTGTATAACATATTTTCTGTGCATAGAATTGCTAATGTTAGGCTGTCACTGCCTATTATACCAGTATTTCCAATCAGGACTGCTTTTCATATAAGATGAACAATGATTGGGAAAACTCACACAACCTTCCAGATAAGGCTTAGGTTGAAAATAAAAGATCTCCTGCACTAATGCCCTTGTCCTGTCCCTGTCTCGACACCAGCCTTTTCTCTTTTCTGAAAGGTCAAGTTCTCTTTGCATAGTCAAATGTTCCTTCCATCCTGGGCTTATCTTACTCATTCTGCACTATCCAGTTTCAAAAAGTCGTGGTCAGCATTTCTGGGGTGGGTGGGGTGTACCTATTATTTGATTGGTTATGGGGTACTTACCTTCAGGGTTATGCAGCTTGGAGTAGACTGGGATTTTTGTTGGGAGAGCAGCAGGACTAAAGGTTGCAGGTTTGCTTATCGTATATCTCCAAAAGGGGCAGGGGTGAGAGTGTATGTATGAACTAGGTGACTGGGAAAGTCTGTGAAACATCAGTGATGAGTCTCGGAGAGAGGGCAGGCTGATCCAACTGCTCAACACTGCTTCCTCGCCTCCAGTTCCTCTGTTCTTGTAGCAGGTTGGGATCGGATTGTAAGCCATTTTTTTTCAGAGCCTCTCTGGGCTATAAAATGGGATGTAAGTATTTGAAACAGAATTGAAGAGATTTTTATTTCTGTAAAAAATAAAATTATCCAGTGTCCTCTGATAGGAAGTCCCCAGGTCAAATTGTGCCTCACCTATGAGCTCCCTGGCTGGCCTTGGTTAAGAGCCCCCCCCCCCCCGCATTTCCTGAGCATAGTCTCTGTGTCTGCAAACATAATGGCTTGCTTGGATAGCTAACCCGTACTTGTGACTGGCAGGACCATGACCTTTCTCCACTGGAAAGGGCCCAGTCCTTGACCTTGCATTGCACCTCTTAAACATGAGATCAGGGGAACCCCAACCCAGCTCCTCTTGGTAAACACAGTACAACTTCGGTACCTTTTTGCTTCCTTTCCCATTCCAAGGCTGGAAGGAAAGCTGGAGGCTTGTCAACCTCACGAGAGGGTAGTATGTGGCAAGGGGAATTGTGGACCCCTGAAGGTCATGGTGAGCTTATCCTTAGAGAATAGCTGTCAGGATTATGGTGCACACATGTGTGTACATGAAGTGCATTGAAAATTCAAGTGCTTTTTAACTTTATCTTTTAATTGCAATTTCATTGAGAGAAAAAAGAAAAAAAGAGAACCTCCCCATCAGCTTACATCAACAAAACATTTAAATATGTATACGTCCATTTAGTTTACATATATAGATCAACATATGCCACCCAAATATGTATCCAGATGAAGTTGGTGTTCATAGAAGATATGCTGAAATGAAACAAGGGCAATTAGGTCATCAAACCATTGCATAATAGCTGGTGGATATTTGGCCTTCCAGGCTTGCAGTATAAGTCCCTTTGTAACCATTAGGGCATGTAAAGTCAATTCTTACTACTTATGTTTCTCCAGAATGCATTTTGCCAACAAGTTGGGACTGGTGGGCTTAAGTGTTCCCACCTCCCACAATTATAAAGTCCAACCACTGCATCCTGTTCCTCTCCCCCTTGCACTGCCTGCAATAGCTTTTTGGGTGGGAGGGGAGAAGACAACCTCTAGAGTAATCCATAAACTTCATAAACTTATTTTTTAAAAAATCTCAAGAAATCATCTTCTAGTGTCTCAAAACTACTTCCTGGAACTTGTAGTGGTTTTCTTATCTGTATTACCTAGGCACCCTGACCTGCTTCAGGAGGGCGATATAAATTGAATAAATCATCACCATCCTCCTCCTCTGGCTGTTTCAACTCTGTAGAGATGGGTTGACACTGAAGTTGTGCAAAGTGTATTGGGGGGAGTCGCCAGGAGAGAAAGCAAGTGCTCATGTATAGCTCAGTGAGTTGTAAGGTGTTTTGTGTGTGACTGTGCACGCGCATTATGTTTTGTGTCAAGTTATCTAGAAAGGCAGGCCTGCTCTGGATTCAAGCCCAGATCCTCCTAGAAATGCAGGACTCGGGTTATGGGAGTTGTAACAATGTTTCAGAAGAGAATGAGATTCTTCTTGTTCAGAGGAGCTGGTCCGATGGGACTAGAGCTCCATTCTCCACTTATTTGCTGATTTCTCTTGTATTCTCTTATCTCCCCCCACCCCATACAGCAGCTGAAGCTGGCAGGAGTAGATGTAGCAGATCTGGACACCAAAGGTGTTGAGACAGAGAAAGAGAACAAAGCCCTGCAGGGTGAAGTAAAAAAACTGACGGATGACTTGGCCTCCACAAAAAAAGGTACAAGACTTGGTGGGGGATGTTGGTTTGTTTCCCCCCGCTTATGGAGGGTTAGTGTGGAGTATCCCCTCAACCCTAGTAAGCGCCATTTCCCAGCAACCTACAGAGAATGGCCGCAGCCTACTAGAGACCCTGGACTCTTCCCTCACTCCCCCCAAATTGTATGTAGCTGGTTCATCAGGGCTGGAAGCCAGTGAAAGGATGATATGCAATCTATTTATGGCTCTAGAACTGTACACCCATGTGCCTTCCTCATGTACTACCTCAGTATGCCCCCATCCCTCCTCTCTTCTGCTTAAAATACTTCACTTGGCTTTGGGAAAAGATGGGCACAGCCCCAAAAAGTTTGTTTGTAAACACTTTGATTTCTCTGTAGTCACGAGGCTGCTGTTTTTCCCCTCACCTTGCAGTGCCCTACCCGGCTCTAGATTCGCTCAGCCTGGGCACTGAATAGGCCGTGGCAATGGGGATTACTTCTTGCTATATTATTTCTTCAAGCTGTTTATGGCACTTCAGTTTCGGAGTGCATGTGCCCAGTGCAGGCTGAAATGTTTGGAGCTCCTTTCCAGTTAAACCAGCCGTCGCCAGCTTGGTTTGTGGTGGGTGGGGCTGATGGGAGTTGCAGTCCAAAAGATCTGGAGAATGCCAGGCTGGCAAAGGCTGAACTGTTAAAACAATTATCTTTTCTGTGCTTCTTGGCTTTACTGAAAACAGCTTGCCCAGCCTTTTATTCTGGGGATGGGGGAACCTGTGGCCCTCCAGTGGCCTGGGAGATGGAATCCAGCAACGGCTAAAGGCCCACAGGCTTCCCCATCCTTGCCCCCAATTCCTTTCCCCCCCCAATTGAAATACAGCTTAAACTGATGTAGCTTCACTTGCTCGCATTGATCCCAGAGGCAGCCCTCCTGTGAAGCAGGCGTCTCAGGCACCCGAGTGCAAATCATGTGGGAAGTTCTTCTGCATAAGCCCCACTGAAACAAATGAGAGCTGTGTGTAAGAGCGTAGCAGCTTAGTGGAGGGCAATGCTGCTGTTTTGATCTTTGGCTGCACTGTACTTTACCTTTGTTAACCCTTTCCTTGTCTCCCCCATAGTCACATTTATTCCTTATGTTTGATTCCATTTATGCACTCCTTCCCATAAAATATCTCAAAGCAATTTCACGGTAAAAACAATTCCATTTGTAAACCATTCTGTGCTTAGCAGCCTTGTACCCAGCATCGCTCTGGTATTCTGAGGAACAAAAAAAATGTCAGTGCAGTTCTGAAAAGTTCAGTCTGCCATCTTGACTCAAAATGGCATCTGATTGCATCCTTACAGACAAACCTGCTTCTTGATATCAGGAGCCATCATGCAAAATTTGGTTAAAATCTGTGAAGATTTGAAAGGTGCAGTCCACCATTTTGTTTCAAAATGGCATCCAGTTGTAGCCAAACATAGACAAAAACACGCTCCTTGATTTCAGGAACAGTTGGGCAACATCTGGTTACAATACCTTAAGAGATGTACCAATGCATAGTGGACAGACAAAAATACAACTTTTCAAAGTATGTAGTAGATAATAGAAACAATTTACAAAATCCATTGCAGATATAAAATGAGATATTGTGAGCCAAGCTCCCCCTAGAACAGGGACATTTGGAGGGAATGGGGGTGTCTTTGTGTATTCTGTAAAGCCCACATGTGTAGTTGGTCAGGATCCCCCCATGGAATACTTGTGGGTGGGTCACTAAGGTGTTTGCAATGGCAAATTTGCTGACACCAGCACTGAATGTCAAAGAGATCAGAGGTTTGTTGGGAGACGAGATTTCTGGTTGTGAAGGGCACAACTTTGTTTCAGAATCTGGCAATGGCCTTTCCGTGAATGAGTTGCTTGCCCCAAAGTAGATAGCCAGAACTCTTTGCTGCCAATAGGAATGGGGAACTTCTGGTCCTCCAGATGCTATTAGATTCCAACTCCCATCAGCCCCAGCCTGCGTGGCCAGTGGTCAGGGATCATGGGAGTTGTAGTCCAACAACTCCTGGAGGGCCACTTCTGACTTGAAAAGTATTTGTGTGGAGAATTGAGCAGCAGCATGCAGAACGTTTCATGGCCTCCTCCTTGCCGTGAATTGGGTGACCCACTTGCCGTTAGTGAGGAACTGCACCAGGCAGAAATCTTAAATTTATTGCAATGGGCAGGAGAGCTATAGGTACCACTCATGGCTGCCACCTCCCCCAGCTCAGGGAGCTGAGTGAACAAGGTAGACCTTGAACCTTGCAGTGACATAGTGGGGATATTTTCTCTTCTCCCACAGCATGCATTTAAAAAAAGAGGCTCTGGAGGTACTACAGTTCTCAGTTGCAGTATCAACTAGTCTAAGCAGTTTCTCCAGGGCTCATTTCCAGAGCTGGGAAACCAGAGGGGTTTACATCAGCCCTAGAGGAATCCTGGAGCTGGGAAGTTTTGGGTGTCACTTGCCCTTCTGACCTTCTCAATTCTTGGTGGGCTTGTGTAACACTTCCAGCTTCACTTTTACTCCCCCTGACTTTGGTCCCCCCCCCCGTAAATGGTGCAGTGACCAGGCAAGGAGTGTAACAGATTGTGTCTTGTGCAACACACTCTGGACACGCAAGCAGTGGCCAAGATGTCTTTAGGTTTGATATGTCTGAAATCAGATTTTGCGGGGCTGGGGAGAGGGGGCTGTGCATGCCTGGGTTAAAGTGGCCTCCTGTCTCTTTTTCCCACATGCCTTTTTCATAGCCATTGTAGGGGGTGCTACATATCCTCCTTTGTCTGGGGAGCCTAGCACTCGGCTGGTGCTGTTAAGAGGCAGAAAAGCTGCTAAATTTGGCAAGACTTGTTCTTGTAAGCCAGAGGCTCTTCATTTCTTTTGCATGATGATCCTCCTCAGTGAAGTGTCCAAGTAGACAGGTAGTCATCAGCCTGAAGATAGATAGCTGGGGGCTTGCGCTCTCTCTCTCTCTCTCTTGGTTATGTGAACTTGGTACTTTTTTTTGCAAAGTTATCAAGAGGAAAGAACTTGCAGAAACACAGGCTTGTTACGAAAATGTATAATTTGACCTTGGTGCTGCAGGAGGTTGCATGATTGGCATATCCCCGAGGACTGCTTCATCTTTTGTCTGTCCAGCTCCCTCAGAGGACATCCTAATGGAGAGCTGGTGTTGCATAGTCGCTAAGTGGTCAGGCTGCAAGCTAGGGAAGTCATTGGTTCAACACCTCCTGTTCAAATAATATTCTCTCTCTCCTGCCTCCCTGCCCTGGGGCAGATGTAAGGTGAAGGGGTGCTTAGGTCTAGAAGTGATGGCAGTGAACATAAAAAGCCCTGCTGTATCAGGCCAAAGGCCTTATGTAGTCCAGCACCCTGTTCTCATAGTAGCCAGCCAGATGTCTTCGGGAAGCATGCAAGCAGAACATGAGTGCAACAGCCACTCTTTCCTCTTGTGATTCCCAGCACCTGGTTTTCGGAGGCATACTGCCTCCAACATAGCCCTTTTGGCTAGTAACTGTTGATAGCCTTCTCCTCCATGTCCAATCCTCTTTTAAAGCCATCCAGGTTGGTGGCCATCACCATCTCTTGTGGGAGGGAATCCCCATCATTTTAGCATGCACTGTGTTAAACTGATGAGGAAGGTCAAGCAAGAATATTTTCTGTGCCTTCCTAATGGACCATTCATATCCTTTCAGGACAGCATCGTACAGTAACCAGCAGTGGGTGTCCTTCTCTTCCCGTGGTGCTTCTACCTTTCATGGGAAGTGTGCCAGTTGCTCTATGACTTTCCCTATTGGGAGCCTTACAATGCAGTAAGTGGGGCTTGGATTTGGTGCCAAATGGAAGCTGCAGAGTGGAGCTCATCCCAGCAGGGCTTGGATTTGGCACTGAATTTAAATGCAGCACTGACTGCAAGCTCCGCTTTCATCAGGGATTGGCTGCAATTGGGAGCTCCAGTTGGGAAACCGGGCCATGCCATTGGCTTCAAATTTTAAAAGGCACTGAATGCAAGCCTTGCTTGCCAAGGAACAATTGGGACTGCACTTTAAGTTTTCCAGCTATTCCTTTGCAGCTGCAGCTTTACCTGTGACGTCAAGGATGGGGCGTGTATTGACGTATTGGAATCTTAAGTCGTAGAACTGGAAGTGACTCAGGGAATCATTTGGGTTAGGATTCCAGTTCCTCACTCCTACAATACATCAGCAAATGCTAGAGAAATAAGTAGTTTGGGGAAAGGGGCAGGATCCTAATTCAGAACAAAAATTTGGACAGGAGCATCTTGGAGATTGTCTGAAGGAGCTTGCCTGAGTATGATCTAGTCAATTATTTCAAGCTTGCATGGTACTAATTGTACTTGAAAACCACTGTCTATATCTTTGAGCAGTACCTTTAACTGAACCGGCTGCTGCTGGTCCAGTGCAAACTCTGCAGTTCTGGATTGCCAATGCAAAAGCAGTTCTGCCTATGCCGCATGATTTCAGCTTGACAAAAATAAGTGGCTAGGCTTATAGCATCCTTATTGGATGCAAAGCCAGTGGGAACATGGCTGTAGCTAGCTGAGGTGCAGAGGGGATTTGGTGGAAGATCACAGCTACCTCTCTGAATGGAAAGACTGCCACTTTTCTAAGCCTGGAGGAGGAACTGTGGTCTCCACGTAAGCCCTATCTTGTTAATCTGGAGTGACATATGTTCTGTTTAGAGATCTGCATGTTGCGCACACACCACACACAAGACAAGTGACTTGGCCTGCTGTTCTCTCAACTATCTGCTTTAGCTGGGATATGTGGAGATTGTTGTAATGTGTGCTTTTCTTCCTCCTTTCCACCCAGCCTTGGAGAAGGCAGAGAACGAGGCCCTGGCTATGCGCAAACAGGCCGAAGGACTGACCAAGGAGTACGACAGGCTGCTGGAGGAACACTCCAAGCTCCAGGTGCCCAGGGGAGGAAAGGGGGGTGGCAAAAATCTGTTCTGAGGTGGGAGTGAGACAAGCAGGGCCTTGCTGCATGAGGCCACATTGCGCCTGTCTGGGCTGTTCCAAAAGTCAGGTCTTTGGCTCCTGAGGGCCCCCAAACTGTTTGCTACTTGAGTTGGTGTCTTGTTGCTGCAAGGAGCAGTGGGGTTTCTGTTGTAGATCTGAGCCAGAAGGCAGCACAGGTGCTGCAAGGGGTTGGGGACTCAGAAACCCAGTCGCAGATAAAGAGTGCTCGCCCCATTAGCGCTTACAGCCACTCTTGGAGTGCAAAGCTCATTATCTACACCACTTGTCATCAACCTGGTGTCCTCCAGAGGTGGTTGGACTACAACTTCCATCATCCCTGACCATTGGCCTTGCTGGCTGAGGCTGTGGCAGTTGGGGAGTCCAACAGCATCTGGAGGGCACGTGTTTGGGGGTTGCTGATCTACTCTGTTTTAGGAAGGGAAGGGTCTTAGCTCAGTGGTAGAGCATCTGGCTTTGCATATGCAAGGTTCCTAGTTCAATCCCCGGCATCTCCAGATAGCTGTGGGAATGTCCTCTTCCTAAAACCCTGGAGAGCTTATGCCTGTCGGTGGGGACAATCTTGAGCTAGATGGACCAATGGTCTGACTTGGTAGAAGGCAGCTTCCAATGTTTCTGTGCTCTTCTTCCAGGTTCCTCTTCCCTTCTGCCTTCACTCTAGTCCCATTGGGGTTCTCCCTTGGGAGAGAGGTTGCTTCCCAGTGACCAGAATGGACAAATGGGAAAATAATTGGGTGGATCTAGAGCACTAAAGGTCCTCATGTGGTTCCTCCCCCCTAAAATGGGATTGAGGGAGATGCCCCAAGCAGAACTGCTTTTCTCTTGCCTTGCATTTTGTTCCTTGTTGAATTTCAGCTCTGTGTGAGGTGGTGAGTCCAGTGGTCCCTCCCACTGGGCAAAACCAGCTTTGTGAATATATCTTCCCCCAGATCAGAGCAGCTGGGAGTCTTCTGCAGTTTCATCTGTGTCTGAAAATAGAGGCATGGTTTAGAATTGCTCAAGCTTTCAGGGAAAGCAAGAGTTGGGTCTTCCAATGACTACCACCTCAGTCAATCCCTCTCCCTCTCTCCTCCTTGCACACTATATCCTTTGAGTGTGGATCAGCTACTCTTTAGAGTTAGCAATTGCCCTCCACAAGTTCTGGAATCCTGTTACGGATAGTCTCCCTCCCTGTTGTTTAAATCCCTAACCCTAAAATGTGGCCACCACACATGTAAAGCACTATTATATCACTCTGAGCAGTCCTGGCTTCCCCCCCCCCAAATCCTGGGGATTGTAGTTTGTTAAGGGTGCTAAGAGCTGAGAGGAGACCCCTATTGCCCTCACAGAGTTACAATTCCCACAGTTCCCTGGGAAGAGGAGTTCATTGTTAAAACACTCTGTTAAAGCAGCTCTGTGAGGTGAAGAGGGGTCTCTCGACACCCGTAACAAGCTACAGTTCCCAGGATTATTTGGGGGAAACCATGATTGTTTAAAGTGATATGACACTGCTTTAAATGTATAGTGCAGATGAGGCCTCTGTTGGGAGAGGTTCTAAAGGGGCCACATAGAAGAAACATCCCTGCATGCAGGAGCTTCTGCCCCCCCCCAATCTTGGTTGCTCCTGTAAGTAACCACCACTATAGCTGGAAGAGGGTGCATTCAGTCTTTTGGGGAATGAGGAGGAGGAGCCCTAGTGCATTAACGGAGGCTCCTTGTGCACCCTAAGAAATGTTTTGAATCCATCTGGCCATAGCTGTGAGCTGTCCCAGGCCCTTTTTTCCTTCCCTCGGGCAGGCCAAGTTTAAATTGCCATCCCACAGCAAACACAGCATTGCTCCACATGTACGTGTGCGCACACACACAAGTTTAAAAATAATCCAGCCTTGGTTGCCAGAGAAACCTAATCTGCAGCACAGTGGCAGAAAGTAGCTGCACAGCTTTGCTTGTGGGTTTTTTCCCCAGCCCTTTCCCATTCGCTGGATTTCAGCAAGAGGGAGGAGCTTGGCAGTGCCCAGGAATCTCTCCTGGTAAACATCCCTCCACGTTTGTGGCAGCACGTAAGCAGGTCACAAGATGCTGCCTCACCTGGGAGCTGATAAAAGGGGAATTGAGGTGTGGGTGGGGAGGAAGAACATTGGACTGGCACCACCTCAAGGAAGTGCCGAAGGGGCAGGCTTGAGCGGTGGGGCTGAGCCCTTTGTAGCTCTTGTTTTCAGGCAGCAATACCAGAGGGTGCACTGTCTGCAAAGATGTGGAGGAAGCCAAAGGCTCCCCCCGTCATGCTACAATGACTATATACAAGTTCATAACTGTAGCTTGGAAATGGAGTAGTGGTATCTAGTTAATGGAGATGTAAAACTTCAGGAAGAGCTCCCAGCTATTGTTTTGAGACCAAAGGATCTTTTCTGTTTTTATGACATAGCTTGGTAGATCTGCTGCCTTGGGAGTTGGGAAAAGTGTTCTCTTCCAACCATGACCTTTTGATGTCCGCTCCCGCTCTCAGTGCCCACACTTACCAGCCCCTCCTTTTTACCCTAGTCACTGTCGGGCATCCCTTGGGGGCAATTCCTGATCTCTTCTGTATTCCTCACATGCCAGACTGGCTAGTAACTGAGGGTCTCCTCTTTCCGTCTCCTCCCCAAACGTTTAGAGGGGAAGGCTTGACTTGGCTCCAGTCAGTTCACATGAGCTTTGTGCTCTGCAGGCCCCTGTTGGTGGTGGGGTGTGTGTACAGCATTTTCTGTGATCTCTGCTACGCGGTGGGTTTGGATTTCTTGGATTGGGACAATGACTGCCTCTTCCCTGAAGCTCAAAACGCATTTTCTTAAGGCTTTGTTCCGATCTCCCAAAGTGGGCCCATGCTGAATAAGCCTCAAGCCTCTGGAGCTTAATCACCCAAACACAGGATCTTTTTGGCTTGCGATGGGCCTCGCTGGTTGTTGTGTGCGGTGTTCTGAATATCCTCTTCCCGATCCCTTCTCATCACAACCCACCACTTCCAGCCCACAAGTCCTTACTGAGCTCTGTCAGCTTTGCCTGCTTGCTGCAGCCACCTGCTTCCCCCTCCCCCCCCCTTTGCGGTCCCAGAGCTGGCGTGATCCGGCTGCCAAGACTCAGTAACAGCCTTGCCAGCTGCCTAAAAATAGGATCTCTGTGTTGCTATTATTGTAATGGCTTTACAGGATGGTACTGCTAAGGAATGATACCCGCCTCCTTCTAAGAGCCAGGCTACAGCAAAGCTTCCTTTTGGGTATCTAGGGAAGCAGAATTGTCCTCTCCCTGGGTTGTTGATGATGGGCCTATCCAGCCACTCGTGTACCCTTAAGTAGTGCTCCCCACTAGCGAAAGTGGGCTGTTGTGCTGGCCTTTTGTTCAAGCAGCCTTCACCAACTTGGTGCCCTCCAGATGTTTTGGATTACAACTCCCACCGGCCTCAGCACAGTCATCTGGAGGGTACCAGGTTGGGGAAAGCTGTGTTAAGGAGATGGAGGCGTGAATGAAAATGACAGTGTCTTAGGGACTCTGCTATACATGCATGTTTTTGGCAGCAGAAGGGAGAAGCTAAGATTATTGTTATTATTTGGGCAATTTATATATCGCTTATATAAATTTGTATATTTGTTTTTAGTTACTGTAAACCACCCAGAGAGCTTCGGCTATGGGGTGGTATATAAATACAATAAATAAATAAATAAAATTTAAATAAAACTAAGTGGTGTACAACATATTTTAAAATACCTTAAGACAGCAAATACAAAAAACAATAAAATACAAATTAATAACTGAACAAAACATACTCTTTAGTATAAACATGTGCAAACATTGCACATAAGGTTAAGTACAAGAAAAAATCATAAACACAGTAGACTAAACAAAATATTAATTAATAATAAAAAAATCCTTTTTCTTAAACATAGTAGATTAAACTACTGATCTACTGACCAAAATAAATCAGATCATTTTTAAATCATAATTTAATAAAAATCGAACAATTAAAACAGCCAGCCCCCTAACAAACAGAATTTCATCTAACTACAGTTGAAAAGATGGTAAACTCCACGCAGCAAGTAGAAATTCCTCTCTGTAATGGGTGAGGTATCCTACTGAGTAAATCTTTCTCATGCATCTCTTCATCTTCTCTGTCACTGCACCCCAAACATATCCTATACAGCAGGGGTAGCCAACATGGTGCCCTTCAGCTCCCATCAGCCCCAGCTAGCATGGCCAAAGGTCAGGGATGATGGCATTACAACATCTGAAGGGCTCCACATTGCTCCCCCTCCTTTACAGAGTGCTTTGCATCTCCCCTACGTATCAAAAAAAGGGCCGTATTGTCCTACTACCTTTCTGCTCTGCTTAAGTGTAGCTCCACCACAGCTTTTCAAGGAGAGAATTTAGAGGTGGGGGGAAGAGGCAGAGGAAGACCTTCATGCATTGAGCAGGGAGTTGGACTTGATGGCCTTATAGGCCCCTTCCAACTCTACCGTTCTGTGAAGACTGGATTCTGATTGGGTAGCAGAGTCCTTTTGCATGTTCTAGGGAGGCATCTGAAATTGTAGCAGCCGGCTATTTCTCACATCTCTTTAGCTTGGTTGGAGTGTCATGGGCTGTAGCTGTTGTAACCCTCTTTGGCCCAAGCAGCTGTTTCTGTCTTCCTGGTCATTCTGGACAGTTCCCTCATGCCATCTCCAGGTTGCATAGTAAAGATTCCCCTACAGAGCCAGGTGGTCTTCCTGCTCCCTTGGGCTGTGTAAACAAATTCCTCCCCCTTGGGTAGGATTGCAATAGTCCAGGACTGACTAGTTGGCAGAGAGGTAGAATGCTGCCGCTGTTCCTCCTCCTGGAGCTCTGCAGGACAGATCTGCCGTGGGTCACTGGGCATCTAGTTTGGGGGTGGGGGGGTTGCAGGAGTATTCCTCCTAAGGCAAAACTGTCTTTTCGAAACGACTGTTAAGAATGCCTTATTTGCCTCTCAAGTTGCCATTAATGTGTCAAGCAGCACGAGAGGACTGTGCTTAAAATAATAACCTTTAGCAATATGACTTGATGTGATGGAATCTGTGGATAGGTCTGGCTCTCAAGATGTCTGTTGCTGAAGCCTGAGACCTGGTGTACCATACGAGTCAGGAAGTCCTTGATTCAAATGTTGCCTCTGCCATAAACTCACTATGTGGCCTTAGACAGGCCGCTCTGTCTCAGCCTCAGTGTTCTGCCACCTAATCTGCAACATGGGATAACACTGACTTATCAAGGTTATTGTAAGGATTGCAACTAGATAATGCATGTGAAGTGCTTCCAACACTTGAAAGCACTATTGAAATGCTAAATGCTATTGATTGTTTTTGATGGTACTTTTGTAGAGAGAGAGTAAAGCACAGCCTCTGGCCTCTCCTGTAAGAATGTGGCACACGGGAAAACAGAGGGCACAATATTTCTAAGAGTACAGAATCATTGGTACCAGAGTCTTATATCCTCCATAAGCAACACTATGCCCAGGCAATCCCAATTCTAAGCCAAGAAAAGTTGTATTTTGTAGCATGTATGAATCATGTACATTGAGCAGACTTGGGATGCCTCCAGAACTGATCTTGCAGGAGAGATTCAAGCACCTATTTGAACTATAGGTTTATGCATTTACAGTGGATTAAAGGCCTCTGTCGCCCTAGTGCAACCAATCCTCTTTTTAAAAAATGTGCTTTTCGCAGTTTGGAAGTGACAGAGAAATGCATTGAAAAGTGTGGGAGAAATGAATGACTAACAGGAAGCATGGAAAGACATGAATGCTCTTTGTCCAATAACCTTCTTGCAAACAAATCGGATCAAATGCTCAATAAAGACAGGCTGTAACCTCCATGTAAGTTTTGTGCAACCAAACCAGGATGAATGCTCAATAAGCAGGACATCTGGACACACACTTGCATAATTCTAAATGTTTCTATAATTCTAGTTTTGCTAGTGGTGGGGGAAGAGTAAGAAGCTATATAGGGCACTGGAGGCCACGCTCCCACACCACAGAAAATCTTATTCAGCCATCCTCTCTGGTTTCAGGAAGCACTGACTGCATGCACTCTTTCAAGAATGTTATTGAAGCCATGACGTCTAGAAACCTTCGAAGAAAGAGAGAAGATATTTTCAGGAAGCTAAATTCTGTGCCCAGTACTACATTTTGCACTCGCAGAGAGTCTTAGCAAGCACACAGCTGTGACCTGACTTTTGAGCATCCCTAACTGGTCAGGGTGTGGAATCACCACTAGGTTGCTGGGGAAAATATGCGGTCACTTCCTTTCATGAGGTTACTGTGCAATTACCAGCATTGGGCATATATGGCACAAGCAAATGTGACACGCTTGAATGATGTGCCTAAGAATGAGCCGCTCATGACCTTGCAGAATACAAAGGACAATGGCTTGAATGGAGATCTTGTGTCATTGGCCTGCAGGGAGTCAAATCTGTTCTATATGTTCGAGCGTGCAGGATCTTGTGACTAGCCTGTTATCGGCCTGAAGTGACAATGGGCTTGTATTTAGTTTTCTGCTACAGAGTATCCACTTGCTGCTTTGCTTTGCTGTCTGAAGCGTTCTGTGGATCTCCTAAGCAGGATTATCGCTTATTCTGTAAGAGTGTAACAGAAGTACATTATGTGATGATGGGTATGGAATTGAGTTTCCTGAGAATCTCATTTTTTCTTAAAGCTAATTTCTAGCGGCTGCATACATGCTTGAAAGTGCGTGGAGCTGCACTTGCTGTCATCTTAGAAGCCAAATAGATTTCCTGTGGTCTGAGCTGGACCCCAAGTGTCCTGCATATCTCTTTGCTCCTTCCCATTATTAATGCAAAAAAAAAAATGCAGAACAACTTACACAGGTCGCAGAATTCAGCCTTATTGACTTGATTGCAGCTTTTGGAGGGGGGGGGGACAGGGATCTCCACGTCCCTGTTCTTGAAGTTGATCTAAGCTTGTAAAATAGAGAAGTCGCCTGTTGTAAGGTTTTTACCTGTTGTAAGCTACTTTGGATGGGCTTGCCTAGAAAAGTGGCTTAAATATACCATTAAATGAAGTATCCACTTTTAACGTTTCATTCTATAACACCATGGGTTTTTTGTCCTTGTTTCTACCAGGAGGCTTGCGATGGACCAAGAGACAAGAAAGAAGAATGATCCCCCACGTTGGCCAGTCTCCGTCCGTTCCCTGGTTGCTGCACATTCACTCTTTTAGGGAACCTAGCCGAGCCCCTTCCCCTCACATTCTGGGTGTGGGTTGGATGGTCTGCTCCTCCACCATTATCCTTTCCTCCCCCTTCCCTGCCCTGCATCTCCCTGATGCTATAGCTGTTGAGTGGACTGCTATCACTCTTTATTGTGCTCCTGCTGCCGCCTCCTTCTTTTTTTTGGGGGGGGGGGGACAAAGAGGCTGGCTATGAACTTAACCAGAACGGTACTGCTGCTTGACTCTTGTAGCCCAGGGGATTTTTCTTGAGGGTGGAGGAGAAGAGCAGGAGGAAAAGGCCTTCCTTTCTGAGGAGGCAGGTGGCCCTGGGCTACCGGGGCCAGGAGCATCCTGTAGTGCTGAGGTGAGGGTTGGCTGGCTATTTCAGCATGTGCTCTATTGCTGTCCTGTCATCTTTTAGCTGTGCCTGCTTCCCCAGACTCTGGGTAGCCCCTCCTGCTTGATCTAAAGCCTGAAAGAACGTGAGTGGCGCATGTCTCAGTGTGCTTATGTGTGCCTGTTGAAATAATCTGGCTGTCATGGGGGAGGCCTACCCTCTGTCCACACCCCTCTGTTATTTTTTGTTAAGGACAAGGTGACTGTACAAAGCTTCTCATTAAAACTCTGGTAGAACAACACTGTTGGTGTGGCCTCTGAGTGAAGTGGGGATGGTGGACCCCTAGTTTACCATCTCTGGTTTTCTTGTAGCGCTGAATGCTGCTGGAGCTCTTGTATCCCAGGGGAGAGTGGGAGAGAGGAGGATTAATGACGTGTGGGGCTTGGGCTCTTCTTGCCCTTCTCCTAATTAGCTGAACTCAAAGCCGACCCCTCTTGACTTGCTTCTGAGGTCAGAAGGTGTGCCCTTCTGTCCCCAGGCTTGGCTGTGCTGTCTGCCAGCATCAGGTTACAGTAAAGGCTCTGAACCTGGTCCTTTTGTACTCGGTGTCTCCCTCCTAAGGTCTATCAAAGACCAGGGCAACAAGTTGCCACGGTGTGCGGTGTCTTGCTTGGTGCCCAAAAGGTGGCCACAGAAAAGCCATCTGAGCAAGGAAAGGAAAACATTTAAAAGGGGGAAGGGTGAAGAGCAGGACTTGATGGAGGAGCTGGTGAGGATGGAGTGAAGGAGAGTTAGGAAAAGGGGCTTTGGGAGAGGCAGGAGGATAATTGGAGGGATTTACCTGAGGAAAGGGAAGGGGCTTGACAGAGAAAAGAAATAACAAAGGTTCCACCAGGAACACAAAAGCAATTTTGGGTGGATCTGTTAAGATAAATATAGGATGTTATGTTACACTATGTGGACATCCAAATAAGTTCAGAATTTTTATTTATCTTAACGCAGGTAATGAGAAATCAAGGCACTGAAGGACAGGGAAGGGATTGGAAGGGTGTGCCAGTGTAAATCTTGTTTCTTTATATACACTGTATTCTTGAAAAGCAAGAAATACATATTTCTGAAAAGAAAATTGATGGGGAGGAGAAGTGACAGCTACACTGCCAGGAATGTGAGAGTTCTCATACGGACGTGAGAATGAAGGGGCTTCTAGATGAGGTTTGCAAAGACCCTTGGAGCACTTGTGTGCAAACCTACAAGAAGCAGGTTTTATTTCCAGTCACCACGGACTTGGGCAACGGTGATAAAGACAAAGGCACCCCATGCACCCTCTTGCCACATCTCCCCTCTCGGTCCTGGTTAAGACTTGGGACTGCTACCACATTGTTCAACTAGGGGGCAAAGGAGAAGTTCTGGTTTTGTCCGTCTTTCCCCTTGTTAGCAGCTGCATGTTGCAGGGGGTGCTTCCTTGGTTATCTAGGTGGATTGCAGGCTGTCGCTTCTCTTCAGTGCTTACTGGAGAAGCAAAAAAGAAAACAAAAACTGGGGGATGTAGGAAGAAGAACATGGAAAGCACTGCTGGATCAGGAGCCATCCAGCCTAGCATCCTGTTTCCAACAGTGGACAGCCAGATACCTCTGGGAATGCAGGGAAAACCTCCCCCACCGTACTGCCTCTGATCATACAATTTCTTCTGCTCAGCCATTGCAACAAACAGCTGTAGACAGACCGTTCTCATAAAACATGCCTTATCCTTGATAGTCCTTCTCTGTACTTTGAAATGTGGTGGCCAGAAGTGTACACAGTATTACCAATACAGTGCACAGTATACTAATGTGAAGGCAGTAAGAACTGGTTTTCTAGGAATTGCATTGTACAGAGTCAGAGCATTGGTCCATTTGACCTGGCGTTGTCTAATACCAGGGATGGGCAGCCTTCAGGCTTGTCAGATCAATTTTGCTTTTTTTATTAGAACATCAAGATCTCCCACTTGGACTTAGATGCAAGTTAGAATTTAAAAACAGGCTGCCTCTGAGCCTAGGAATTTGTTTTCAGTACGAGCTTGCAGTCCTTTTCATGCAAAAGTCCTCACCTACTTAGCTTTCTTAATTTCAGCAATCGCATTTCATTGGCAGGTTATTTTGTTCTGTTAAACTGTTGGAGGTTAGAAGCCCTTGCTGATTTACCAGTAGATCCTGATCTACTTTCTGCCCACCCTTGGTCTGCATGACTGACTGGCAGTAGCTCTCCAGGACTACAGGTGGTAATTCCCATCCCATCCCTTTTAACAGGAGAGTTTGGACCTAGGAGCTTCTGCGTGCGAAGGATGTGGCTTGCTTTGTCCCATCCCTTGCCTTAAAATGTCATCAACAGATGAGTTTGCCTTTTTCAGTGCTCTGGTGTGGTGTCGATGGTTTCCAGTTCTCTTCACTAGTCATGGTCAATTCCCAAATCCCATCAGCATATAAATGGAAGGGCTTCTATGTGTCTGTTTGGCTTAGCCTGATGAGGAAGTAAGGGGGGAACAGCAGCTTTCACAGAGGTGATCTAAAGTTAGGGAGAACAGGGTGGGGCATATAAGAAAAGAAGTTGGCTTTTCGTACTGCTGGGCTTGAATTTGTAGAACAGGGTCAGGAGTATCCAGTGAGGGTCATAGCTCAGTGGCAGAGCATCTGCTTTGCATGCAAAAGGTTCCAAGTTCAATTTCTGGCATCTCCAGGTAGGGCTAGAAAACATTCCCTCCCTGCAGATCTGCTGCCAGCCAGTGTAGACACTTCTAAGCTAGGTGGAGCAATGATCTGACTTGGTACAAGAAGCATCTTTTGTGCCTATGTGCATTGGCCTTTTTCTTCCATGTCAGATGCGATTCTCCTTTTGATCACTGCTGTTGTGAGATTTGTGTCCCTTGCTCCTGTTCTTGCCCCTGCTTTTCTAATAACAATTGCCCAAGAAACTGCCCTATCACACCCTCCTCCTGAGAAACCAGGATTGCCTAGAGCATTAAATTTATTTTTGCAAGAAAGAGAAACAGCCCAATGGCTGTGTGGACAGCGCTGCAGATTGCTGCTCAGTCTAACAAAAGATACAGCAGAAGTGGAAAGTTTTTACTCTTTCTCTCCCTCCGCGCCCCCCCCCCCCAATCTTGGATCGGTGTTTGAGCACTGGTGGATCTGTTTTTCCCAGGCCCTGCCAGGTGATTTATCATGGTGAAAGCCGGGCCGAGGCCAGGAGTAACAAACCTTTAAAATGCTCTTTGGGCAGGCTGTCTGGCAGGGTGGTTGAGCGTCTTCAATCACAGGACTGTTCTTTCCCTGTTGAGGGTGATTCTGGCCCGGAGCCTTGGGAAGAGGGAGGCGTCCCCTGCTTGTTTAACTGCAGGATGTGTTTTTCCTCTCTCTGTGAAAATGTGCATGTTTTTAAAGAACACAGTTTTGTGGACAGTGGGGGGTGGACGTAACTTTTTTAAAAATCAACCTCCCCTTCTTTCTTCCCCATCCCAAAAATGCTGGTTTTGAGTCCTGGCTTCCAGACTCCCCTAAACTTAGCTTGGCTCTGCTCGTCTCTCACATTCAGCCCCAGAAAGCCATTCCTCTGTTTTGCCTCTTCCACTTCTCGTTCAACTGTTCTCCCCAGTTCTTTGATGGCTGCCCCTCAGAGGGGGCTAAATGTGTTTTGCTGCCCAGCACATGATGACAATCGCAGGCAGAAAGGAAACCTTGAGTCTCTCTGTTCCAGCTGGCTCAGTTTCCCCTTCTCCCCTGGTCCCTTTTCCTAGAAATGGGAGTGCGGTGGAACAACACCTTCCCCCTAAGCTCCCAGATGTCCAACCTCCTGGGCTACCTTTTGACTTCCAGTGCTTAAATCTTGGCTCGTTGTGCTGGTTGCAAGATGGAGCAGTTGCCTGCCTGCCTGCCTGCCTGCCTGCCTGCCTGCCTGCCTGCCTGCCTGCCTGCCTGCCTTTTGGAACAGCTTGTGCCTGGCATGGGGGATGACGTGCACAAAGGGTGCAGGTTTTTATCCCATCCTGTGTTAGTGGTTCCACATTTTTCAGTGCTGGCAGCTCCTGAGGCCTTTAGAAGCCAGGAATTCAAGCAGGCTTGAGGCTTTATGGTGTGCTGTTCCTATTGATAGCAGCCCATGGTAAGAATGCACATACCATTTTTATTTTATATAGTGTGTTCCTCATGATGCACAAATATTCACCCTGTGTCTCATTGCCTGTCTCACTTAGGCCTCATCTGCCTGCTGGCTGCTGTGTGTGTTTCTCTCGCTATTCCTGATAGAACCAGGAATGAGGGCCACTGTCATAGGCACAGGATTAGGCTTCCTGAGCATCTTCCCCTCCTTTCTCTAAGCTCAGAGGTAGCCAGCCCGGCTTCTTCCATATGTTGTTGTGCTATAACTCCTACCGTTCTTGACCATGAGCAGTGCTGGTTGGGGCTGATGGGAGGTAGAGGCCCAACAACATCTGGAAGGCACCCTTATTTATTTATTTGTACATTTATATCCCACCTTTCCTCCAAGTTGCTCAAGATGGCAGCATGTGTGGTTCTCCCCCTCCCGATTTTATCCTCGCAACAACCTTGTGGGGTAGGGTAGCTGGAGAGACTAGGAGTGACCCAAGGATCACCCAGTGAGCTTCATGGCTGAGTGGGGGATTTAAAACCTGCTCTCCAAGGTCTTAGTCTGACAATCTAAACACTATACGTTGTTGTTGTTATATGCCTTCAAGTCTATTGTGACTTATGGCGACCCTATGAATCAGCGGCCTCCAATAGCATCTGTGATAAACCACCCTGTTCAGGTCTTGTAAGTTCAGATCTGTGGCTTTATGGAATCAACCCATCTCTTGTTTGGTCTTCTTTTTCTACTCCCTCCTGTTTTTCCCAGCATTATTGTATTTTCTAGTGAATCATGTCTTCTCATTATGTGTCCAAAGTATGATAACCTCAGCTTCATCATTTTAGCTTCCAGTGATAGGTTTAATTTGTTCTAACGCCCAATTATCTGTTTTTTTCGCAGTCCGTGGTATCTGCAAAGCTCTCCTCCAACACCACATTTCAAATGAGTTAATTTTTTTCTTACCTGCTTTTTTCACTGTCCAACCTTCACATCCGTACATAGAGATCGGGAATACCATGTTCTGAATGATCCTGACTTTGGTGTTCAGTGATACATCTTTGCATTTGAGGACCTTTTCTAGTTCTCTCATAGCTGTCCTCCCCAGTCCTAGCCTTCTTCTGATTTCTTGACTATTGTCTCCATTTTGGTTAATGACTGTGCCAAGGTATTGATAATCCTTGACAAATTCCATGTCCTTGTCAATGTTGAAGTTGCATAAATCTTCTGTTGTCATTACTTTAGTCTTTTTGACGTTCAGCTGTAGTCCTTTTGTGCTTTTCTCTTTAACTGTCATCAGCATTCATTTTAAACCATTTCTGGATTCTGCTAGTAGTATGGTATCATCTGCATATCTTAAATTATTGATATTTCTTCCTCCAGTTTTCACACCTCCTTCATCTTGATCCAATCCCGTTTTCCGTATGATACGTTCTGCATATAGATTAAACAAATAGGGTGATAAAATACACCACTGTCTCACACCAATCAGTTTCTCCATATTCTGTCCTTATAAACACTATACAACATTGCCCTTATGATGAAAAATATGCTTGAAATTTTGTTGGCAATGCTTATTGGAATCTCAGGAGAGGTGATTGAGCACAGTGTTTAGCTGCTGAGGTGACTTGAAATGCCATCCCCATGACTATCCAGTTATCTCTGGGCTAAAGTGTTGGGCATCTGTAGAAAAGAACTGAGAAATCCTAGACTTTATTTTACATAAGAATGGACAGTAACGATGGGATTTCATGCTGTTTCTAATGGGCCTTTTGTGTGAAAAATAGGATTTTAAAAAAAGTTTGCTTAAACTTTTAAAAGTACAACACAGTTGCATGTAAGTCAATGGAGCACAAGCTTTAGCATGAACTGAGCACTGGAATTAGTATTGAACGGTGACATTTTAAGCAGAACTGGCCTTTGTTGCAGGCTGAAGGCTTTTGGTTGGAAATCCAAACCAGCCTTGGCCCCAACTCTAGCCTGAAATATTAAGTGGGCTGTATTGCAGGGATGTTGTAAGCCCCTTTCAGCTACAGCTGCAGGGGGAAATTATTTTGGCGTTGGCAAGCCGATCTTTCAGATGGCTAAAAACTACAAATTGTGCTATTACCTTTTGTTTCTGGGCAGATGCCCTGCTGCTTGACCATTACTATGTTACAATCCTGGATTTCTTCACTTAAATATATACATATATATATATACATATATATATTACACCTTGAAGAAGAACAGACTAGGGAAGAGAAGACAGCATCAAAAGGAGCTGGCAAGTTCCCTTTCTAGCTAGTCCCAGTCCTAGGGCATGGCTTGACAGCAGATGATGCTAAACTCGCCTGGTCCTGGTCAGTGTCCAGATGGATGGCCACCTCAACCCCTCATGCAGGCCACTTTGCATTCCATGATGGAAGAAGGGTGGGATATAAATGTATTAAATAAAATACTTGATTGTCACTCTAGTATTTCCTATCTCTATGGGGAAAGACTGTTTCCCTGAAAAACCATTGACGAGGCTGAAGAAAGGAGGGGCAGAAAAGAGATGCCTGGGATTCGTAGTCCTTCTGCATTGAACTTAAGTGCAAATGGCCTCTCTCTCAGCCCAAGGTAGTTGCCACAGGGTGGATCCATGATTTGAGCCTCCCAATGTCTCTTTCATCAAAGTGTAGAATAGTTGCAGGAAATGTGAAATTAGAGAGAGAAGGGTGTGTTTGTTTGTTTTTTAAAAAGCCAGCACCCTTTTCCATGTGCTGTTCTGTGCGCCCTACATGCTTCTGTTAACTTTAGTTGAAGGAAAAGACAAGTCCCTTTAATGTATTTGCCACCTTCTCCAAAAAGGCTAATAGAAGCTGGAGGAATATTGGGATCAGGGAAATGGGGTGTGCAGAAGGCCTTAGCTGTGGCTCCTTTTAAGTTTTGAAAATAAGGTGGCGGTGGCAGCAGTAGTAGCTGGTCCCTCAGGTTAAATGGGGCGCTAACTTGGAATTTCTAAATTTTCTGAATTTCAAGCAGTGCTTGTTCCCTCCCCCAATAACCAGAAATGTCTAGTTCACCCTATGAACCACTCAGGCTGTGAAAAGTCCAGGAGGTGATAGACGCTTGGTTTAAGTAAGACTCACAAACAGGTCTCTACCCGGATTCTTTTGGCACAGTCTCTCCTCAGGAAACATTAAAGTAAGAAGATAGGAATTGCAGGGCTGGATAAAACAACTCCACTGAGTTCACCTGTAGCCAGTGAGAGAGCCTCCGTTTAACTATCTCTATTAAATAACGGCTGGCAACCTATCCTTTATGAATTTGTCTAAAACTATTTTCCTTTTAGGAAATCTGGGCTGGTGCCTATCGCCACGTTGTGTGGTTTCATATGTCAGTTATGCACAGTATGGATAAATACTGTTTTTTGTCGGTCCTAGGCCTATTGCAATAAACTTTCCTGGTCCTGCTAAATTCTTGTAGAGGAAAATCTCACATTTTATCTCTCCAAAAATTTCATGAACTGTTGTGTTCTTGTTCCCTATATGTGCATATTAATATAATGTTCTTTCTCCAACAAAAAGCTAAAGAATTTTATGGCTTTTTTAATTTAGAGAAATATTAACTGTGTTTTTAACAATTAGATGCGTTGCCCTAGCCAGTTGGATTAAATGGAAGTAACGACAGATGAGGCAAATTAGTGAATTAAAAACTGGGTCAAGGGAAAACAGCAGTCAGATACAGAAAGCTAGTTTTGAAGCAAATATGAAATTCAGGGCTGTGCTGAGTATTCACCATGCAAGGCTCGTCCTACTGTTAGGAAGAGTGAGGCTCAGGCAGATGTTTGGATCTCATGAAAGAGCAGCAAATGTTGCTCAGTTTGGTGCTTGTGCAGTTTTCTGACTCGTGTGCCAAAATAACTTGGGTGCTATTCATTTTGCCTTGTGTGACATTTGCTGTCCTACTTCAGGGAGCCCAATATGTTGGCTGGTGGTTCCATTTGCTATAATCTCATGTTGGCCAAAGATGGTGATTGAAACTCATAAGGCACAGGTAGTTCCCACCTGGATGCATTAATCATTAAGTTAAACCTCTCCACACAGCCCAGGGATGGAGAAATCAAATCATCCCATGGGAGCTCTGGTCTGAGATAAGTTTTAAAACGTCTCCTGTTCCCAGTGCTGTGGTATGGGGGCAAACTGGGCTGGCAGGCCTCATCTGGACTACAGGTTCATCATACCTCCATTAAAGTAATGATACATCCTGGTTTCAAGTTACCCTACAAACATGTGAACGGAAGAAACATCTGGAGATGGGGACAGGGATACCAAAATGTCGGCTTGCTTGGTTTCCATCTTGCAGAGGTCAGTGTCTGTGGAGTGAATGTGCAGCATTGTCTTTCCAGGAACGTAATGTGATAGTGCAGATAAAATTCAATCCAAAACAGAACATAAAAACATTATACTTCTGTAAATATACCTGTTCGGGGGCCTGCACTGGTGGCATCGTGTTGGCTTTGGTGATCAATACCGTTTTGTCAAACAGATTAAATGGTGCTAAGAAGATGGCTTTGATGAGGTTGTGGTGTTTTACTCTTTTCATTGTGGCATAAGTAGTTCAACAGAAGGCTTCAGTTGGCCACAGATTCTTAACTGTATTTACACTTGGCAAGACAAACACCCACGTCACAATCAACATGCGCTTTGTGAGGTTTTTCTGTGTGGGAAGTGGTAGTTAGTGGAGACTTTTCCAGGCCTAAGAATCTCAGCCTTAAGACAAGGAGGTAGTCTGTGCTACCCGGAGTATACATTACAAGCTTTAAATGTGGGATATTTACAGTTGTGAAATACCTGATTTTGTAACTGTGAAGGCTAGTAACTTTGGAACAAGAAAGAAAACTGGCCCTACCCTTCCCTTGTTTATGGATACAGGGAGAAGCATGAGGAGGCACTTACATTCTGCCAACCCTTGATTTATATGCCTTATGCTAGAGGATGATCAAGTTGAGCCAAAGCCAGAGCCCTGGAGGCCTATAGAACTATGCAACTATTTCAACTTTGAGCTCAGCACAAAGTGAGAGAACACTTCCCTGTTCCCACCTCTTACAGAGGGTAAGAACTGGGTTGGGAGAGTAGCAAGCAGGGCTTGCCCCAGACAGTGTGATCAAGGATGATGTGAGTTGGAGTCCAACAATGTCTAGATGACTGCAGTTTCCCCATCCCTAGACTGGGGTGGGAAGCCCCCCTCACCAATTACAGATCACCATGCTTAGGTCTTGCTAATGCCCAGGGCATTCCAAGCCCTTTTTCCAGCACTGTCTTGACTCCTGCAGGAGGCATTCAAGTGCATGCTAGAACTTCAGGTTTGTGTAATTAAAGTGGATTAAAGCATTCTGCACCCCTAGCACATAACTCTACTTAAAAAACAAAAACAAAACCCCACCGATGTGTTGCAGTTAGGATGGGGAAGTGCTCTGAAAAGTGTGGAATAAACAATTAGCAGAATGATATATTACCATCACACAAACAAATCAGAATGCTTGGTAAAAGACTAGATATAAGCTAACTGCTGTATAAGCTTTGTGCAAGCAAATCAGGATGAATGCTCAATAGACGGGTCATCTGGAAAAGCCCCAAGGATACTTTCTTTTAAAATACATCCCTAAGTTAACAAAGATTATACTTGGAAATATGCATATTTTGTTTCTGCAGAAGATTGCAGCGTTCAGAGTAATACAGTTTTGGTCCCTATGTGGCTATAGGTGCCTTCATAACATTGAGGCATGTTAACTTGCCCATATGATGCCACACACACACCAACCAGTCACCAGCATCAATCCTTCTAACGGCAGTTGGGGGCTGACATGACTGGAGCCAAAACAGGCCCTCTGAGAATCAAGTAATGGGGTGTCAGTGTGTTTTGGTGAATTCCAGGGTACGGACAACCTGAAAGGGAGCAGAAACACATAATAATTTTAAACATTCAATGGCTGAACATGCTCTGTTGCCTGTAAAAGTTACACAATGTTGAGTATCAATTGGAAAAGAAAAACAAAATGGTGATGAGAAGAGAATTGGCAGACTTGAGCCCTTTAAGGTTTGGATGGGGCATTCCTGGCTGGTGGGAACCATGAACAGGAGCATTCCAGGTGGATGAGGATACACCACAGAACTGTTTCAGGTCCTACTTGTACTGACGAGTTGAAATTAAGTTTTGAAACCATTTCAGTGACGGTCTATGTACTAACCTCTTATTTTACTTCCTTATGTTGCTTTCCCATTGCCACATTCTTCTGATCTTTATCAGATTGCCATTCCATGTGGCTCTTCTACCCAACCCCAATCCCAGCACAGTGCATTGGCAGGCAAAAGTGCAACAAGTGCGGATAGCTTTACCTATTGAACATCTGCCTGGCATGCAGATATTAAAGCCAAGGAAATCATGCCAAAAAGATGGGAGGGGAAGAATGGCAATCATAGGCCTCAGTGTGGGTTAGGCAGCTTGAATAGCTGAACTTTGGGCTTCTAGTTGCTCTTTGGGAGCCTTCTGTTCCTTTGGGTCTGTCTCTCTTGGACCGGCTGCAGTTGTGTCAATTTCAGCTGCCAATCTTTGCAGTGGAGAAGCAGCAGCTGTGACAGACCTTCGGCTGCCAGAGTATGATCTCCTCCCAAGCTGGAAGCTACCCTCTTCTCTCTCACATACACTTCCTGGCTTCACTGAGCAACAGAAGAAACCTTCTCAAATTTGCTCTTTGATTTTAAGATTCCAGCACTGGAGGTGGTAGGACAAAGAGGTGAGGTAGTCAGTTTTGAGGCTAAAGAGGCCTTAACTATGAAATTGGTGTTTGGGTAAGTAAGTGGTATCGGTGCCTTTTCTTAAAAAATAGTAAAGCTTCAGAGGTGTGGCTCAACAGGCTGGTGGTTCTATGCCATTGACAACATCACTGAACAATTATCACTTGGCTCTGCCCTTGCTAGACTCCACGCTGCTTTGGCCAAGTTTTTTGACATGTGTATGACCCAGTTGATTTTTGCCCCCTGAAGAGTTACTGTCCAATATAATGTGGAATAAAAACACCTCTTTTAGTCTTGCACAAATGGTGGTGGTAATTCATTTCCCCCTTTCTTTCTCCTAGCTCTCTTCCCTCCAGAAGAGAGGGGTACAATTCACTGGGAATTTCTCTTGCCCTTGCCCTCTCCATAACCACCTTTTAATGTCACTGGGGCTTCTGCACTAGTTCCTTGTGAATTTGCGGTTTGTCTCATCCTGAATGCTCTTGTATTCACCATGTTCTTTCAAGGAAATGACAGCATTTATTGCTGAGGTTGGGAAGTTGCTAGTGGTAAGTGGCGGTAACGCAGCTGAAAGCTCTGCTCACAGCCAGAGTTCGATTCCAACGGAAGGAGGAAGTTGAATCTCCGGTAAAAGGGGTTGAGGTCCACTCAGCCTTCCATCCAGCTAAAATGAGTACCCGACATATGCTGCGGGGTAAAGAGAGGCTGGGGAAGGAACTGGCAATCCCACCCCATATATATGGTCTGCCTAGTAAACGTCGCAAGACGTCACCCTAAGAGTCGGAAATGACTCGCACTACAAGTGCAGGGACACCTTTACCTTTACTTTAGTCCTCATGGCTATGGCAAAAAATGTTTGAAAAGATGCCAGGAACCCCAATGAATTTGTAAAGTGAAAGGTTCTGGCATCTGAGCCTACCTGGCAGCCATTGCTCTTAATCCCACATGTAAGAGAGGTGGGCTAGTTGTAACCTCATAGTAAAGGTAAAGATGTTCTGGATATGCTCTATTTTATTATTTGCATTTCCATTGTGTGGTACTTCTGGACCGTTCCTAATAGGGTTTCTGAGACTTGGGCCTTACATTAAAATGTGAAGCCTGGCAGCTTTTTGCTATTCACACTTGTCTCTCCTAACTGGCCTTTATTGTAGGATTCCTCCCCCCCCCATCCTGTATATGTTTCAGAGTATGGACTACTTTTACCTCTGCTGGTCATTGCTTTTCAGCACTCCCCACTACAGAAAGATACTAGAACAGGCGGGGAAAGTGGGGTGGGTTTAAATTTTCAAAAGGACAGAAGTCTTCTCTGGCCCCTTACTTCAGAGTATAGTACGGTAGTTCAAGCACCAGACTAAGGGTTCAAATCTCCTTGGCCATGAAGCTGAGTGAAGCTTAGTCCAGTCACTCTCTCAGCCTAGCCTAGCCTAGCTCATAGGCTTGTTGTGAAGATTAAAAAACAGCAACCAAGGGGTGGTGGTGAAGAGCCATGTATATGTCTTGAGCTCCTTGGAGGAAAGATAGGGTGTAAATCTATTCAATAGCAGAAATATGGGGGTCAAAGTTTGAGACTCGGTAACCCTACTTCCTGGCCCCATCTTCCTTAAGCTTTCCAACCATGTTCCCTGCACTGGACATCATCCGCCATCCGTCCCTTGCACCTTCCCTGTCACTTTGCTGCTCTTCCTCCAAACCTTTGATTTAAAGAAATGAAAATGAAACCTCAGGTTACATACACCAACAGCCTCCATTTTTAAGAGTCTTTTACTGAGTTTCCTGTATACAGAATTTGGTACGGTTTGGTGTGTGTGTATGCATGCCTGCAAAAATTCTGCTTGTAATCCACAAAGCATCTGGTTAGGTATGAACATAATTCCCCCCTCCCCCTAGCTACCCACAATAAACAAAGGCACATTCAGCTGGAAGATCAGGGTGGCTCCTTTTATTGCTATGTTTCATGATAAAGTTTGCACACACACAAAAACCACACAGTCAGTATATGACCTGCATTGGGCAGGACTTGAGGGGTGAGTAGCGAAGTAAAAGGTTTGAGACAATACTGGCATTGCGACAACACGGGTGGACTTAAAGCTGAAACACGGGAAGACTGCATTTTGGTTCTCCCACTGCGCTGGTGATGCAGGTGTGAGTGTGGGGCAAGATGGAAGTGCTCTCCCGCTGAAACCTGGCCCTGAGCAGATGAGACTTCTAACAGCCACTTGTCCCTCATTTTGCAGGAGGGTGGAGGGCAGACACTTGGCACATTCACAGATCTGGGACCATCTTAATGGCAGCAGCAGGTGTTTGGAAAATCCCTAGGTTTGGGCCCAGTTGCAAGGAAGATAACTTCCATAATTCGTATGGAAACAGGAGATGGTGGAACTGGTTATGATTCTGTTTTTACATATCGCAGCTGTTAATTTACATCCAGAACTAACCACTGTTAGCAAAATGTCTTCTGCGCCTAAACTATGTTGTCATTCCCCAGCCATTGAAGAGTTGAAATACTGGCTGAGTTCTTGGCCCTATTTATTGTCTTTGCTCTGGCTTGCAAGTTAGTAAGAAAAACATGAAGGGGTGTAAAAAAAAAAATCCTGTGCAATAGTTCAGGATGGCAGGAGGGTGGGTTGCAGTCTTCTGTTCAAAAGGGACAACAATAGGCTATTGAGATTATTGGCGTAGGCCAGCAAATTCCTCTCTGATCCTTTATGTGAGTAAGGCAGTTACACTTATCTCTTGGGGAAGGTGGTTTGTTTTGATCTGGGAGAAACAGGAAATGATGGCCTGGTTTTGGCAATCTATGCCACTGGCTTATGGCCTTTGAAAAATGAAGCAAAGCGTGGCCAGATTTCAGCTCTTCCATCAGAAATCCTAGGACTTCCGTCTGCTTTATCAAAGGGTTAATTGCTGCTTGCAGGTGTGGGGTGGTGCAGGGGCTGTGTCAGGAGGCAAACAGGAGAGGCAGAGTTACATAATGAAGCAGCAATGGGGAAGAGAGACGAGGAAGAACAAGAGCCGTTACAAAGGTGTGTCTTTGGCAAAAAAAGGATGTGTTTTCCAGGCCAGATGAAAAACTCAGCCCTAACAAAAAAAACCCCCTACTAAATAGTCACTTGCTGTACAAACTCACAATTTGATTGCTCATCCATCAAGGAAAAGAGGCTATCCCTTTTCCCCTTACCAAAAAGTGCAATGTGAACGGGCTGGAGGGGGATCAAGAAAGATGGACTACAGCATGGAGCTATAGTAATTCATGGGCACTGTTCAGTTAGGCCAAATGGATTAAGAATGCGTGCTCCCTGCTATTAATTGCCAGCCATCTTCTTCAATGCCCTATGCTAGAAACCTTGTCATTAGTCGCAAAAAATGACTCAGAAAGGGCAAGGCTCTATAGAGAGTTACAGCAAGTGTTAGGGTAACACCCACAGCAATCTATGGCAAGATGTTTAACAACTGCAGAAGGAGCAGAGCTAGACTACGGAGCATGCAACAGATGCTTCTGGAAGAACTAACAAACACATTGGTGGGTCAATTTTGCATCCTGGTGGAGAAATCCAAAGTATTCCCCACAAGTGCCAAAATGACTCCGAGATCCAACCTGTTCTCCACCAAAACCTGATTCCACCTCCAAGGCTGTGTCCACTGCTAAGTACCTTTGTTAATTAATACTTTGCTTCTTAATGCAATATTCCCTATTGTTCCCACAGAGTGGTGCTCTCAAAGCTCCAGTTAGCAATGCATGAAGGATTTCTCTTCCAATAATTACTGGGGGATGAGAGGGGGAGAGAAGAAGCTGCTGTTTCCACTTGGAGAGTGGGATAATTTTTTTTAAAAAGTAGACTGTACCCTACATATATGTTACTTAAACTGTAGTGTGGGGTTGGGTATGCATGCAAAAATCTTTTAAAATACTGACAAGATGACCTTGTAAGGATATAAACAGGCAAGTGTGTGCAAAATGTTGAAAGGAGATCTCTGTTAGTGAAGGTTGTGAACTTGGGCAGCCATGGGCATAAGAAACAGGGCTGCAAGGTTTAATTTTAGGTGCTGAGGGCAGAGTTTAATTGCTGGGGCTGAAAATACAGTGTAAATGTCTTTTGAGGCTATTTTGGCTATGATGCTCTGCTCCAATAGGAAATTATAGAGGAAAAAACATTAAAAGATAACCTTTCATTCCAACAGTGAGTCACAGCTTTTATACCTGCACACATTTCAAAAAGGCACCTATATTGAGATTTTGGTAATATGCAAATATATTTATAATGAATCGGTTAAAAGGCATGTCTGTAATCAACTAAGAATTCCATAATCAGCTGGAGTTTAAACAACCCGTTTGAGGAAGGCCAGAATAGGTGTTCCAAAGTATTTGCCCAAAATACATTTGCTGGTGTTAATTTATCAAATGCAACCTACCGGCATATCACATGTTATTTCCTGCCTGAAAGTAAGTATAAGTAACAAGTAGAGCCCTCCTGGATCAGACCTTGGCTCCACTTCTGCCCACATTCTGTTTCTAAAAGAAGCCAGGCAAGATGGTGCTTGAGATGGTCATGAGCTGAGTGTGAAGGCAATGGCCTTCCTCTGTTTGGTTCCTCAGCATCTGTTATTCAGAGATATACAGCATCTGACCATGGAGGGTCTGTTTAGCTTCCTGTGCAGGAATTTTGTCATGCTGGATGTAATACCTATTCTGTGAAGTATCAGTTAACACATTAAAAGCACATTACCCTACAATATAACATTAGATGTAGACAAAGCAAAGATGCGCACAGCAGTGAATGGGACAAATCACACAAATCTCGGCCAGTGCGGACACAGTGTAACCCTCCCTCCCAGTCCTGCCCACTTTCCCTCCGTCCCTGCTACTTGCCTCTCCCTGCGGTTCCTACCCCACACCCCACTGACCCCTATATTTTTTCAAACACCCCAATCCCCTGTAGCATGAGGTTGGCTTGTTATGTAATTTAATCTCATTATATATATATTTACAAAACAAATATAGACATGATATTTATAATTTTGCCACAAAATAAAATTCTGTGATTTCTCTCTCACACTTTTTTTACAACCTGCAGAAATATTAAGAAAATTAGGTATTTCTCTGTCCTGTATAAGTGCTTCCTTTAAAATATACAAGTGGGAAGCTTTTCACACAGTTAGTTACGTTTGATATATATATATATATATATAGGTGTGTGAATACGCACACACACACACACGGCCTCTTTCTTTCTTAGAAAATGTGCAAATTAAAAGCATTAACAAAGGTTTTTTGGGGCAGCTAAGCATAGAGGGATATGATCTACTTGATGCAAAGACAGGAAACTGGCAAGATCCTGTCAGGCAGGTTAAGGGGTTTGGGGTATAATCGTGGCTACGGACACACCTGGGTTCCCTATTTAGCTCTGCTACGGGAGAATTTCACATTATCCCACCCCACCCCTGCAAATCCAGAAGATAATTCCCACAAACCATTCCACAAACAGGGTTGCGAGCCATGAATGTCACAGATTCATGAGGCAGCCCAATTGCACTTTGCCATTCCACAACTCTTCCCCCCTCCTGCACCCTATGTGTAAAATGCACTCCTTTCAGATACATTGGAACAGCTGTTGCTTATGCTCCTTGTGTAGTACTGGTGGTCAGAACAGAAAACACAAGGGATGGAGGTCAAGCTGAGGAAGGTTGCTCCTTCAGAACCTTCCCTTCCCCCAGTCAGCATATGCTATGTGGATGAACAGCACACCCATACACATGGACTGCCAATATTTAGTGTGACATATTATGACCCCATATGATCCTCAAAAGGGGATTCTTCCCCCTCCCATGGCGGGTCATTTCATGACTGACACATCGGCAAACCTGTTGCTGGCACTAAGTGTACACAGCCAAACCCAGCACCCTGACCAATGTACCTATATGATACACAAGCCTGTCTGCCACATTCACACTTTACATTTTTAGGTGTATGCCCCAGAAATGTAAGATGTGAAGGGGTTTAGAGGCCATTGTTTGTTTGTTTTCTCTTGATCAGTCTGTCTTGTCTTAATAACGGGGTGCATTAATTGGTGGTGGTGATACTAGGCAGTCTCGGAAGATGTTAGGGGCCTGTGGAATGTAAGAAATTTAGAAAACTGTGTTTGTTATTTGGAGGGGAGGACAGTCGGGTTTGAGGAAACCCATTTGGTGATTTCATAATACTATTAAGCAGTTTCGTCCTGCAAAGCGTTCCCATGACTTAATGCCACTGTGGGACAGATTATAATAGAATTTTCTTTTGAATAAGATGCTGGTAAATCTGAGAGTGGTTCTGCATAGCTGGGCTTGACTAGAATTGAAGGCCCAAGAGGAAAAAATGTATTCAAGTGGAGAAAGTCTTTCCCTATTTTTTTCTCAATTTTTCAGGAACCCCCCCCCACAAAAAAAGCTTCAGAAAAAAACCCAAGGAAGACCACACATTTCTTCCCATCCCTCTCCTCCCCCCCCCAGGCCTTCACATCTCTAGGCTTGACACATGGGAAGAATTGGAGATATAACATCATTCCTTCCCACATGGTAAATTTCAGCCAGAGGCATATTTTGGAGCAGCTTCCAAAATCTGTCAGTGGAGGGAAGGGGTGGTTTCCAGTAACACTATGATTGGTAGATTAAATGGGGCTAAGGAGGGCAGCTGTTAAGACTAGCTGCCCAACCATAGTGTGGGACAGCAGGGCTATTCCATGGGCTGCTTGACAGCCCTCTGATCAGAATGCTGTTACGGGTGGGGAAGTACATTTGCCACCTCAACAGAAGAGGGGTGAACAGAGTCCCAACTTCTCACTGCAAGCTGCTGGACATGACTACTGTTCACCACTGAGGACAGCACACAGGTGTCCTGGTTCCCAGCACCCTTTTTAACCCCTTCCTGCTTCTTTTAAGTGCTCCCTCACCCAGCTGAAGATGGAACCCAGGCATCCTGCCTCTAACCTGTTAAGATTTCCAGACAGCTGGGGATAAAGTTCCAGGATTTTTGGATCTCTAAACTCTAACCCACTGAATGGAATTTTCCTTCCCATGTGTTTGGCTAAATATAGATAGATATATAGATATAATGTATATATAGAAATTTAAAATATTTTTCTTTAAAAAATAACTTTTCTTTTAAAAAATGTAAATCTAAGGCTCTCTTAACCCACCCTTCCCTCCCACCACCCCTATGGCCTTTAGAACTCCCACCCTCCACTCAGAAATCTGAGGGGCCTGCTCTCCCTTCCCCTCAGTCGGGCTTCATCCTAGCCCGAGAGGAGGGGAGGAGGAGTCAGAGAAGGTGGGATGTCGATAAAGAACCAGCAATACCTTTTCCCCAACATGCAGGGAGCACTGCCCCCCAACTCAACACATGGCAGGTGAATTGTATCTCTCCTCCTCCCCATGGCAGCCGGGGGTGGAGTGACACTAAGAAATGGTGCCTCTTCTTGTGGGAGTACTGTGGATGAGTGCTGGTCACATGACGCTCTCCAAGATGACTGCCTTGGCGCCCCCATCTGAGACACGTGTCAAAGTGGTCAGAGCTCCAACATCTGATTCAGGCACCTTGTATTCCAGATGGTGCAACCCCCAGATTGGCTGGGTGAGGTGGTGCCAGCGCTGTTGGGCAGAAAGAAACAGACAGTGAAGACCTGCATAAATTCAACAAGAGAGAGAGAGGGAGAGGGAGAGTCCATTCTTCCTTCACTCTCACATAGTCCTTTACAGTCTCAAAGGCAATACGCACAGCAACACACTACACTACATGCCATTCACACCTCTCTCTCTCTGACACACACACAATCAAATGATGATCAACCCTTCAGCACCCTCCTCCTATCAACAACCTCATCTTTCCATAGACTTAGGGTGCTTACATTTTCTGTTAACTTTGGAGCAGTTGGAATGTTTCTAAACATCTCATATCATATCAGCAAGAGAGCAAACAGCGGGAGAAGATTCATTTTCAGTCAACTCAAGCCAGAGCTCTTACAGCAAATAGCTACGGTAACAATAAACACTGTAGAATACCTCAGTATTTTTCTTTTTTTGAGGAGTTTTTCTGACTTGGGTCATTCACTAGCAAAACTGTTACTTTTCTGTTAAGTCTGCATGTTCTCTGCTTTAATTTTATGTTTGTCTCTCTGTGGCCTCAAAAGATAGTCCAAATCTGCCTTTGACTAGATACTTAGATAACTAGATAGCTACATAGATAAGCAAGTTGGTGGTGATGAGGTGTTCCCCAAACTTATACTTCTCTTATATTTTCACGTAATTGTTAATGCATCAGTGTTAAAATTCTAAGAAAGGCAGAAGCATTTAAAAAAGAAAATGAGTCAACTAGACTTGGGTGAAAGGTCAGCGCATGGAATTAAGAGGACTCCATGTGCTGACCAAGTGCCTCCAATTCTCTAAATGGAACAAGTGCATGTCTGGAGGGTTCTCACTGACAGTATCAGGTCAGCAAGCAGCTCATGGAGCAAGGCATGACACAACCACAACTGCTGAGCAGCACCTCAGGGTGGACAGGGGACTTTAAGGAAGGCAAGATGGCGACATGAGCAGCAACCGTCTATCTTTGGCTCCACTGTTTGGGAGGGGCCAACCAGGGAGTACACCAAAGGAAAAAGAAGAGTGCTCCCTGCAGGCTGTGCCACTGCAGCCAGAGCAAACTGAAATTGCTGTTGGCCTGGACAAGCTGCTATAGGCATCTCTCTGCGGGAAAAGTGGAGTAGCACTTGCACCACAAACAAATCAGGGACTCTTCTATCGCTGCTCAATAGGGGCAGCTGGAAGTGCACAGGCCCTTCCGGTGCCACTCATGGCTGCTGTTCAGCAGTAGCAACCACAAACTGCAACATGTACGGCTTCTACACGTCTGCCATCTGGATGGGCTGGGCAGCCATCAGCTCCCTGGCACACCCTTGCGCTGGTACGGTTGGTGGTTATACCAGGGCAGATGCAAAGTCTGCTTCCTGCTGTGGTATCCTGAAGGCAGTGTGTAAAGTTATCCCTGGATGGTGTGGCAAGTTAACCCTCCAGCCTCACACCCCTGAAATGTGGGAGTCCTGGATCTCAGACTCTTCAATTGTGTGGATCTGGGAAGAAGCCTTACCTCGCCCAGCGTGCCCTTGGCACGGATGAGTTTGTAGAGAGCAGTGAGAGGGACACACAGCATGGAGGATAGTGCAAAGCCCCAGCCTATGGCTTCTCCCCACCAGGGGTAGATGTAGGTGTTGTTGTAGATCAATGGCTTGTAGTAGGCAACGTTGAAAAGAAAGATGCCCTGGAAGTGGGGTAAGAGTGGGTTGAGAAGAGCAAAATGGTTGTCAGGAATCTTGTTGCCAGTTTCCATCCCTAGAGCAGACAGGCTTTCTAACTCCAAATCCCCACACTTTAGTGCAATGCATATACACAAGTTCACACCCTTGTGTACCAGAATTGCTCAAGTGCTTCAGTTTCAAAGGAAATAATGTCTCCCTCTTGGGGGGAACATCCCTCTTTAGCATTTTGACCATATTCTGATGAATGGCATTTTCTGTAGGGAGCATTCAAGTTGTTCTCTAAGGAGTTCACACAAGTGTTGCCGTCATAGATCTCATGGGTGTACACACCCAAACAGTTACACAGGCATCCAAGATGGCAGCAACCATGCTATATGGGGTTCTCTAGGGATCATCTTGAATAGTCCTCACGGTGTCCTTACTTTGTGGTCAAGGCTGCTGGCTGCCTTGGATGCCTAGGCACTTGGGTGTGCAGACCCATGTTTACCACTTGGGGAGGGAGGGGCCAGATTATTACTCTTATTTACATTTTGCAGAGATAAAGGAAGGGCCAGGAGACTCCTATTCCAACCAACAAGTGAGCTGGAATTTGAACCCAGGTTTCTGCCGGGTTCAAGGGCATCTCTACAGAAGTTGCTTGCCACGTCACAGTCTGCTCAGTCAGGGCATTTGCTCAGCTCCTGCAAACTAGAGCTCACCTCTGGTCTATCTATCCACATTACAGCTGTAAGGAATCTGTATGGAGGCTGTGTATGTCCAGGAGACATTACATCACTAGTAAGGGTTGCCAGACTTCAGACCTAAAGCATCAAAATGTCAACCTCCTATTTCTCCGGGTCTCCAATGAAAGGGATAAAATCTAAAGGCGAGAGGCCAGAATCAGGGGGGATGGGGACAGCTAAATGTTTGATTGCCTTGGTGAGAGATTTTGCTATTAGCTCCATCCCCATGTAAAGCTGTAGCCCTGATTCCCTGGGCACAGCCAAGCACTGCCCCAGGATCCATCAGGTCCCATCGCCCACCTTCGGCAAGCTCCACTTCATTCCACCAGGCCTCACTTTCTGGCCTATGAGGCACCACCCTTGAGCTCCCAAGGCTCTGGAACCTGACAACCCTAATCAGTGGTGGCACCGGGAGAGGGGGCAGGGGGAAGAACCTGGAGTTGCAGCCAGGAATAGAGGGCAAGAAATTAGCATAGCAGGTTCTGAGGGGACATATACCTTTGCAGCTGGTGCAAAATGCGTCAGTGTGACTGTTCACTGGGGCAGGGTATCGCCAACATGTCACCTCGCTGCTGAAAAAATTGCACTAGCTGCCCATTTGCTACCGGGCCAAGTTCAAGGCTCTGGTTTTGGTGTACAAAGCCCTATGTCGCTTGGGACCAGGATACCTGAAAGATCATCTTACCCTTTATATATCCAGTCCATCACTGCGCTCTGCAGGTGAGGGCCTCCTGCAGATACCATCTGATCAGGAGGTCCATTCCACACCACATAGGAAGCGGACTTTTAGTTCAGTGGCACCTACCCTTTGGGAATTCCCTCCCCTTAAATATCACACAGGCACCATCTCTGTTATCTTTTCGGCACCCACTGAAGACCTTCCTCTTTCAACAAGCTTTTTAAGTTCAGACCTTATCCCAGACTGCAACTGTGTTTGGAATTGCTTTTTTAGATGTTTTTAAAGCTTTTTTAAAAAAGATGTTTTTAAAGAAGTTTTGTTTTCATATGTTTTAAAGTCTTTTGTTCTTAAGAAGTTTTAGAGTGTTTTTGCTTGCCACCCTGGGCTCCTTCTGGGAGGAAGGGCGGAATACAAATTTAATAAAGACACAATCTGAGAAGAAAAATGCAGAGCACTCTTCTGCTTGCAAGCAGCTGCATCTCTACCTTTAGCTACCAATGAGACTATTCCAGGTCAGTGGAGGAGATAAAATGGACTTTTTTCTTCTTTTGCCTGGAGTTGGCCTCATCATGATATAAGAAGATGAGACAACCACCTCAGATTGCAGATTCTGAATACCCCCAAGGACAGCACAGTGAGAGATGGACAAGACAGACCTGATGCATCGTGGAGCTGCTGCATGACATATGAGTGTCTGAGGCACAAAATCCAAAATTATGTATTCATCTTCTCACTCCTTAACATGGAGCACAATCCTTGGAGGAAGTTTGGATGCACATTGTCTGTTGAAAAGGAGTGGCACAAGAGTACGGTAATTTCTGTTAACGTCAGTGAGTCTTCTGCAGGTGAATTTCCCCAGGGAATTGAATGCCGTCTTAATTAATGGGAAAGGAAATGTGTCATTTTGGATTTTCTGCCTCCGGCTCCAAAATGTTTTCGCCCAGTCTTGCACCCCTGAAGGGCCATTTGTGTGTGTCACGCCGCCACCCCCCCCCCCAGGTGCTGCTTTGCCCACATTTGGTCTGGAGCTATAGCTGCCACCTTTTTTTTGCCTCCTTGTCTAGCTGTTTAACACCAGTTCGATGTACAAATTTATTGATTTATTTATTGCATTTGTATACCACCCCATAGCCGAAGCTCTCCGGGCAGTTTATATCAATTAAAAACATTAAAAACAAATATACAATTTTTAAAAAAATTAAAAATGTTATTATTTATTTATTATTTATTAAATGTATATCCCACCCTTCCTCCCAGAAGGAGCCCAAGGCAGCAAACAAAAACATTAAAAATACTTTAAAACATTTTAAAAGCAAAGTATTTTAAAATATATTAAAACAAAGCATCTTAAAAACAGCTTTAAAAAACAACTTTAAAAACATCTTAAAAAGCAATTCCAGCACAGACACAGACTGGGATAAGGTTGAAAGAGAAAATGTTAGCAGATGAACCTTTTCCTACCACTTACCTCTGTTCCTGGAAAAGCTTCAGACATTAAATCTCAATCTCTATCTCTTTCCCTCTCTGTGTATGTGTGCATGCCTGACTGCTGCTAAAGGCTGGCAAGCAGGGTCAATAAAAAGAGGCCGCTACCCTGTTCTGAGCTGGAAAAGCTTCACTAGTTTCATTTCTTTAGCTCAAGAATAGAATTGTTACCTCATTTTGCTGATCTTCCTTGTGTGACTTTAACGGCAGTTAGATTCACACATACACATAGAGATTTAACAGATGAAGCTTTTCCTGCTGGATTTCTGCCTGTTATCCAACAGTTTAATGCCCAGGAATCCTGCTGCGAGTGGAGCAGGGAACAGTTGAGTGAAGAATATAGAAAGCTTTTATGTTGGCATGCCAGAAATGTCTCTGCATCCATGGTCCATACTATTCTCCCCCTTAGAATCCCACTCTGGAGGGTTTATTACCAGGCAGACAAGAGGAGTCAGGAACATCCAGCACCACTTCATCCACGGGAAGGGCCGGTAACCAACCATGCAGGCAATGTCATCCATGAAACGGTCAGCGCCTGGAGGTTGTTGGGAGAGCGCATAAGAACATAAGAAGAGCCCTGCTGGATTGGACCAAAGGCCTGATCAGGCCAGCCTCCTGTTTCAGCAGCCAATCACATGGCTATGGGAAGCCCATAAACAGGGCATGAGGGCAATAGCAGCAGACTGTATTCAGAGACATGCTGCCTCTGTGAGACTTGAGCAAAAGTCTTTTTCCTTCCTGTTTCCTTACTCCAACCCCGCCCGCGACCTCCCAAAAAACCCTCGTCCCTCCTAGGCTAGCCGGCTCCTCCTTTCTCTCTTAGCTGCTACAGATAAAACAGGGTCCTTTTAAGGGCACAACACAGCGTAGGGAGCCCAGACAGGGAAACAGAAATGCCTTGACTGGGCAGAACAAAACATGCTAACTTCAACTGTTGTCCACATTTGATGCATATGCAAGCGCACACGTCTTTTGGCAGATTAAACTAGAATAACTGTAATTCTTTCTCTGCATGCACTGTCACTAAGTGGGCAAGTTCATGTGGACTAGTTAACTGCTCCACTGGACTGCCAATAAAGACAGCCAAAGAATGGCAAGGTCGGGTTTTCAACGTATGTTCACACGTGGGTTATATGCTGTGAGGTAACTGTGAGGTCAGAATCAGCGGTCATGTTTAGAGGTGTTGTTTATTTATTTATTTATATCCCGCCCTTCCTCCCAACAGGAGCCCAGGGCGGATTATGTGGCACAACATCATCATTCAGTGTTCTCCTCCACCCTGGAGCGTGCAGTGGCAGAGCAGAGGGAATAAAATCCACCCTTTTGTTACTCTTTAGCCACCCAGATTGTGAAATATAATAGGGAACATAAGCGTGTGTCAGAATGAGTCTATATGAGCAGCAGAGAACATGGTTAAAACTGTTCCTGGACTGTGGTGGGGTCCCTCATATATTTATTGTTTTTAAAAAACACCATGCAGTTAGAAGAATGGTAGTCTACCCTTTCTCTTGACAAGCTAGTTGTCTATATGTATCCCCCACAAACACACACACACACAGTTGTGGGAGCATTCAGCCATACAACCTTCCCCCTGCCCCGTTTGCCCCACTGGCAGTTGCAAGTAGGAAGTCCAGAAATAGTTCCACTGTCTGTTTCTTAGTTAACAGAACAACCCTTAAAGCAGAGGTAGCCAGCATGGTGCTTTCCAGTTGCTATTGCACTCCAACTCCCATCAGCCCCAGCCAGCATAGCCAATGTGATCAGGGATTATGTGAGTTGTAGTCAGACAACATCTGGAGGACACCACATTGCTGTAAAAGGTACGTAATCTGTGATAAGTGATTTGCTGATGAGACATTTTGCCTGCTGCAGTAATGTTGACCATGTGTTCAACAATTACGTAATGCCATGGTGTCATCTAAAAGGGCATTTTCACACATGAGGCTTAAATTGCCTTGGAGTCTATTGCACATTGCAGGCAGAAGCTTCTTGGAGGAAAGGTGCCATATAAATGTAACAAACAAATTGAATTAAATTAAATTAAAATACAAGACGACAGAAAGCTGAACAGTGTAATTTGTAATACCAATGAGTATTCTGGCCAACAGGTTGTTTTTACATTCACGTAACAAACCAAGAAAAGCAAGAACCACTTTAGAGCCCCATGTCTGAAAATACCTGAAGACAGACAGGCCTCAGCCCTGATCCAGCTTTTAGTGCCGGGGTTTAGCACCGAGAGGGAAGACAGAAGAGTAGCCTGGCTTGCAAAAGGATAGTCTCTCAGCACCAGCTGGCCCCTTTCTCTCTCTACTCCTACTGCATCTGCTCCTGGGGGCCTACAACTGAATTTAGAACAGAATGGTCCTGGGGGTGGGAGAACATGATAGTTAACAGTTCTCACGGGCAGGTCATTTCCACAGCTAGAAGACATAACTTTATCTGGTAGAGGGTTTTGCTGGTTTAGGAACCATTTGGGGGGCCCTATGTCTTTAAACACTTGTAAAGAAGGCTGGGGTCTGTGACTTCAACACTAAAGAACTGCTCTCCTTTATTCCTGGTTTGTCACTCATATCCCTGCAGTTCATTCCCTAGAGATTTTCTCCCCGCCCCACCTCACCAGCCTGGGTGAAAGTACAGCTGGGAAAACAGTGTAGGCAGAGGAAGAAAACGTATGGAAGAGCTCAGCACAGAGACCCCTATGGCCCTTTAAATTGCATTCGCCCATATGTGAACGGGGCAGACTTCTGTTTAAGACAATGGCCTGCCCTGGCCCCATGTAGTTTAAGTCACAGCTATTATGTAGACTGGCCAGAGAAAATAACACTTCTGAGAACATGTATTTCCCTCTCCTGCCCTACCGCTTAGCCACAGGCCAGCTTCCAAAGATCTGAAATTACAGGACACAGCATATAGTTTCTAGGGTGATACATGTCTGATACATTTTTCTTTTTGCAGAATAAACATGGGGGTTACTTGTGCTGCTTTATGCTGTCTGGTGTGTGCTAGAAATTGTAAGTGATCCACTCTCCAAAGGTGACACCCATCTTAAAAGCAACAGTTGTCTCCCTCTGCACCCATGAGGACTACAAACAGCTTCTTTATTTTATCCAGAGCGCAGCCTGTACACACTGATGGCAAGCAACTGACATTCTGGTGGACCTGTATACAGTGTCAACATCTGTGACTACCTCTCTGTTTAGTCTACTAAATTTCCCCCTCTCCCTCCCTAACAGAGATACAACTCGCACTTACCGTAAATCCAGGCAATCACTATGCACTCCCAGAAGGCCTGCCACAGAAGTGTTGTGCCACTTGCTGAGTAGTAATCAAACAGCTGGAAGACATACATGCCCCCCTAGGAGGAAGGCCTTGGTGTGAGATGGACATGAAACAACAGAACATTTGCAAAATGGCTTCTTGTTCCCATCCCTTGGCCCCTACTATCTCACACCTGGCTCCTCTCTTCAATATTCTTGAAACACCCCAGCTCTTCTAACTAGGGAGTCAGCCTTGCCACTACACAGCTGTTAGAGCAGCTTATTTCTCAAGAGTGGGAGCAACATTTCTTTTTCCTGTGCTACTTTGGTGAACCCACTTCTCCTGCTCAGGAACCACAAGGACTGAAGAAAGGGGGAGGGGTGGTACTAAGGGGAAGAGCTGGGCAACAGGCAAAGAAGTCTGTAGCAACAGAATGGTGGCAAGGCCACCTGACAAAGGCTTGAGGTGGCAAATCCAAATGTTACTCCCTCCCACCACACACACACAAAACCCATGGTAAAAGAAGAGGGGGGGGGAAATAAACAACTGACAGCTTGCCTCCCTTGAATGTTGGCAAAATCTACTGCCTCAGGGCCGAACATAGTTTGTCCTTGAATGAAAAGTGAAATGGACTGCCTTCAAGTCGATTCTGACTTATGGGCGACCCAATGAATAGGGCTTTCATGGTAAGCGGTATTCAGAGGGGGGTTACCACTGCCTCCCTCTGAGGCTGAGAGGCAGTGACTGGCCCAAGGTCACCCAGTGAGCTTCATGGCTGTATGGGGATTCGAACCCTGGTCTCCCAGGTCATATTCCAACACCTTAACCACTACACCACATAGTTGATTTAAAAAAAATAAATTGCTGGCATGTGGGCCAGTCGAGTGGGGGAGCTGGATCAAGTTCATGGGAGGAAGGGGCATCAGTGGGAGGCTTGCCTCCCATTCTGGATAGCAGGCAAGGGGTAGTGACTCCAGGCAGGACTGCATGAGGGGCAAAGGGTTAAAGTCCATTTCCCCAACACCATCACAGTCCCAGTCCGGCTTCCCACCGCTACCCCACTATTTACTTTTAAAAAATAAACGGCAGAAGAGCAAGCTATGTGACCAACATCATGTCTACACTGGCCCTCATTCTACCTCTTTGTTGGGCTGGCTATGAAAGGAGGCTGGCGAGAAGTCCAGTATCTTTACTAACGGCTTTCTAACACTGGCACCCTGCTACCTAGCCAGGAGGCAGGCGTGAGGCATGAGAGCTAAGGGAGCAGTCCCTTCAAGCATCAGAGTTCCCTGAGGAGGCTGAGTAAACTTAGTGAGCCTGTGGTTGGCTGTTTTTTGTTTTTGTATGTGTGTGTTTTTTAAATCTTTAGAAACCATGTTTTTATACATTCTCATCATTATAATAAACAGTCACGAGAGTTAACTAACCTTCATTAAAATGTAATTTTGAATGGAAGGAAAGTACAGATGATGACTTTTCCCATAACTAAGAGCTGAATCAATTACACAATGGTAAGAGAGAAAAAATTAAGGCAAAAAAAGATAAATAACAGAATGGAAAAAGATAAGACAAAGATGTATGTGTGCGCGCACAATCCTAATCATGTCTATTCAGAAGTAAATCCTATTGAATTCAATGGGGCTTACTCCAAGGTAAGTGTGTTAGGATTTCAGTCTTATTGCCAATGCTTCATATGGGCTATCAACCCTTACAAAAAATTTTAAAAAATTAAGCACAACAAGGACATATTGCAATGAAATGTTCATATAGCACCTTGTTTGTTTATTTTTAAAACTCAGATCAGTTTTTTTTAAAGTTGCAAAATTGCTCTGGGTTGGAAGTGGTATCGTGACATCAGAGCCCCAAGCCAATCAGTGCTGTGCACAGCCAGCTCCTGCACACAACTCATGGAGCGATTTCTCCCTGGGCCTAGTGACTGCACTTCTAGAGCACAGCAACCACTGACTTTAAGCCCGTTTGTCTGCAGACAGGACAGGTGGCTGGTGCAGTTGTGGTGACAACAGGCATAATGGAGGCCCTTGATACGCTACTTAATCAAATAGAGTGCTGAAGAGGAAGCATTAGGCCCCCAGGAGCTCCAGGGGTGAGGGTTTGTGCAAGATTTTAGCATTTTACCTAGAATGTTCAAATGTGTGAATGATTTTTCAGCATTCACGCCCAGGTTTGCCTATACTCTCTGATTTTCAAGCCAATATCTTTCCTGCTTTGCAACCAGATCTCTTTGTCCAGGTCACTTTCACCTAGCTCTCCTAAGCAATGCTATGCCCTATTCGGGACAGTGGCATACAAGGTGAGGCTAGCCAATCTTAATATATCAAAGTAAATCCATTTGTAAGGCATCTCAGCTGCTTTTTACAGTCACAAAACAATCATCAAGGAACGCCTAGGCAGGGTGATGTTGCCTTATCTCCCTGTTTGGAAATCGAGGCCTTGCAGAATGCGCACTTTTAGGCCAAGCAAAAGCTCCTTACAAGATTTCAGCAACAGGTGGACTTCATTCAAGTCCTGAGATGCTTTGCAAAACAAGCCTCACTAGACCTGAGGTGTTACATAATTCAGATCTAGTTTTGCAGGCAGATTGCAGTCATTTATCAGTAAGTGAAAACAGACATGCCTAGAAGTGACCGAGTAGAAGAACAAAGACCCAAATCTGCACAGCCTGAAAGGAGGAGCAATACAAATTATCTTGATTCTTTATTGTTGTTGTAAGCATGTGTTTAGGAATAACCTGCAATTAAACATTTACTATACCTTTTATTGGTTTTACTTATAAATTGTGGATGTAATTATGAGAGCAGAGGGAGGAGCCTAAATCTACTAGCAACAGTAGACTACATTGGACAGCAGATTTCAGGTGTCATTGAGGGTGGCAGAGAAGAAGGTAACAGCCACACCATAAATTAAAGCACTCTTATACCACTTTAACCATCATGGAGAATCCTGGGAATTGTAGGTTGTTAAAGATGCTGGGAACCGTAGATCAATTGTGAGTCAGCACCCTTAAACTATGGTTACTACGATTCGTTGGGGAAAGCCATGACAGTTAAAGTGGTAAAAAAGTGCTTTAAATGTATGGTGTGTGTGTGATTGAAGACAGACAAACCTGACCCATACGGTGCAATTAACTGGGAACCTGAGACCAAGGGCCACTGGGACATTGTACTCCCTGCCTCCCAGGAAGAACATCATGGTAAGGGGAAAATCAGCCTGGCCCCATCCATCAGCCACAGAGGGAGAAGCTGCAAGGAGTTTGTCTACCCCTTCTTGCTAGAAAGAACACTCAGCATGTGTATGAAATATTACTACAATCTATTCAGGGCTGATTCCAGGTTTTTTGGTGCCCTTGGGCACAGTGGGCCCCTTACCACCACCAGTGCTGGGCCTGCTCACCTCTTCCCACTGCCCATCTTCGTTGCTACAGGGAATCGCCAGTGCTACTACCACCACCTCCTCCTCAGCACTCCTGCATCCCTTCAGCAGCTGGAGGATCTGCCATGAGCCCTTCCACAGCCACTGCAGCCACTGCTGCCAGAAGCACTTTGGCCTCCATGGCACAGGACACTTTGCATTGTGGATACCGTAGCTGCAGCAGTCTTCATGAGGTGAAGTTTCTGCGTCATGAAGGCTGCTTCCAAGGGAGCGCAGCCTGATGTGCTTCTGGTGGTGGAGGCTGCAAAAGGGCTTGTGGTGAATAGCTTGGAGCTGAAGGAAGGGACGAGCACTGAGGAGGAAGAGGTAGCAGGACTAGCGGGCCCCAGCAGCAACAAAGATGGGAGGAGGTGATGGGGCCCCTGTCAGCTCCTGGGCCCTCAGGCCTGTGCATGACCTGGCCACCTGCTGGAGCCAGGCCTGAATCTATTGTAAGCCACCTTGGGGACCTTTGATGGAAAGGCAGGATATAAATCTTTTAAACAATATCTGCTGTGTGAGGCTTATGAAAATGAGGTCCTCATTCATTTCAGTGATGCTCATGCAGGGAGAACTCCCCAATGGAGGAATCCCTGTGCTACTTAGTGTCTGGGGATGCCACTTGGGCTTCCTGCCTCAGTCAAGCCACCAAAATGTCTTTGGCCTGCCGCCTTCTAAACCTTCCTCTGTGGTGTTTTCAGAAACTTGTTCGACGTGTACGCCCTTCACTTGCCTCCCCACCTGCTCACCCATCGCACAGTGCCTCATTGACTGCTGTATACCTCAGTCACCATGGACAGCTCAATGAAGAAGCAGATAGCACAGCAGACAGCCACAGTGACCTCTCTCTGGAATCGGAAGGTGTAGGCGGTTGGGAAGAAATCCAGGATGCCAGTGATAAAGCCTTCAACGCCCACAAACTGTGGAAGGGGGAGAGGGAGGTGTTGGAGAAAGCAGGAAAGGAAAATGGTGAGATGTAAGGCAACTTGCTCTCCCCTCCATCGTGATACAACAGCCCACTTCTCTGCTCCTTCCTGCCCTCTCCCCCTCAACTCTTACCTGGCTATCCAATCCCAGGAGCAGCAGCATGAAGAAAAAGAGGGCGGCCCAGAGTGGAGCAACTGGCATCAGGGTGACAGCTCTTGGGTATGCGATAAATGCCAGCCCAGGCCCTTTGGAGGGAGACAAAAGGAAGAGACAAGGCTAGAATCCTGGAACATTTGGATTCTAAATCAGGGATGGGCAGAACTCTTAAGCCAAAGATGTCAGTCACACCACGTATGCACCATGTGAACACTGAACTTGGCATCTCGGGCATAACTCAGCATCTATAAATGCCCAGCGTGCATTTAGGAGCAACTACCGAAGCTTCCAGTTCCAAAGGCTGCAGGAATGAGGTTCTCACTCCAGTTGTCAAGGGTAGCTCTTTGGTTCTCCTCTTGATTGGGGATGTGGAGCAAATTATGCATGACTAACTTGAATAATTTCTTGGACTTACTATAACTGGCATCCAAAAAAGGATTCTGTGGCTCTAGACAGGGCAGGAATTAAACTTGTTATGGCCCTAAGCCATGACATGAATGAGGCCCTTCCCTCTTTAACAAATAAAATTTTTAAATGCAAAATACGAGCTGTACAATTAAACGGAATTTGATCATTGTGTAATATAGGTATTAAAATGCAAGTTATATGTGTACACATTCTTTATTTAGGAGTTTGTCAAACACATAACACAATTAAACAATATAAGGTTGTAATATATAAATTAGATGAGAGCCAGTGTGGCATAGTGGTTAGAGTATTGAACTACCACCTGGGAGACCAGGGTTTGAATCCCCACACAGCCATGAAGCTCACTGGGTGACCTTGGGCCAGGCACTGCCTCTCAGCCTCAGAGGATGGCAATGGTAAACCCACTCTGAATACCGCTTACCATGAAAACTCTATTCATAGGGATGCCATAAGTCGGAATCGACTTGAAGGCAGTCCATTTCATTTTTCATTTAGGTATAATTTATATATACATGCAGGCTGTTTTCTGCAAGAATCCAAAAGGTCACAAGTGTACGACATTCTATAGAATTGTTTACTGTTTTTGGCAAGTGAGCTGCAACAATGATATTCAATACCTACCAAAAATTATCTTCATTTTGTATGATGTTTATGGTTTCCCGGTGGTAATGTTATGAACTTTCCCTCCCTTCTTTCTATCTAACGCGAGGCTCCTTGTCATGTGAGGCCCTAGCTGTAGATTGTTTAGCTTGTACATAAATCCGGCCCTGGCTCTAGACTTCACAGTCCTGCCGCAGCTCCACAACTGTGCAACACAAGTGCTGAAACGGGTAATAGCACCCAAAGAATCTCCGCTTTTTTCTTCTCAAGTCAAAACATATTGCCAGCCCTTATGGCTTTGAAGTATGAGGGCAGCACATGATAAAATATTAGGAGCCAAGGAGAGGGAAGGTTGATTGGCACTATCACGGGCAGGGCCTCAGTGTCCTGCATAGATTCTTGCTATTCTCACGACAGGCAGAGCCGAACCATCAGTTGTACAAAATAAGGAAATATAATCTGCACAATCCACAGAGGTCTCAAAAACCAACTTTTCTTGGCCCATGTTTATTTCTTTACCAAAAGGTGTTGACAAGGGATAGTGCTTTTTCAATAATAAAACAAAGCAAATACTAATAAACAACATATTTAAAACACAAATCTGGGTATATAAAATGATGAAAAGAAGAGAAACTATTCAAATTCATCAAAACAGATAAAACCCATCCCTTTGTAACTGACTATCTAAAACAGGTGTGGGGAAACCTTTGGCCCTCCTGATGTTGCAGAACTACAGCTCTCATCAGCTTCAGCAAGCATGGCCAATGGGCATCAATGATGGGAACTGTGGTCCAGCAACATTTGGAGGGTCCACAGGTTTCCCCACACCTGATGTAAAATGTTTTAAATCCATTCCTAGCTTTAGCAGCAGCAACAGTAACAGTACCACAAGCATGGACAACATGTTAATACCATTCACAGCATAAATACATTTAAACCTAGTTAGCCAAGTATGGACCTTAGGCAACAAATCCTTTAGATATTCTTTCCTCATCGGATCATAAATTGGTCGTATAAAGAGACAATGAGGAAGATCCTCTGACTCATTTCCTCCAGTTGAAAGAATCTATGCTCACTTGGTCTCCTCATATAATTAAGTGCATTTCTATCTCCATAAGGCTCAAACCGTAGAGATGTAAATGGCTTCCTGAGATTGATATCCTATAGTTCCATCAAGTAACATTCAGGCTGAAAATTTCTAAACTCTGTGCTAACTGAAAACAACAGCAGCTGCAGAGAATATTTTTAAATAGAGGGTAATTTGTTTTGTTCCAAGTTTACACAGCTTTCTAGCAAGGCTCAAATACAGGGGTGGGGGACCTGCGGCCCTCCAAATTTTGTTGGACCCAACTCCTGTCGTCTCTCACCATTGGCAATGCTGAATGGAGCTAACGGGAGCTGGATCCACAAGTTCCCATTCCCTCCTCTAAAGCAATGATCTAGGGATACCTTTCAGATAGAATATTAGCTTTCCCTGCACCCTTTGTCAGGCTCACTTGAGCTGCCTTGTGGCTTAGCCAGCTGACAAGGGAACAGATGCCAAGGTACAGTTATGGTGAGATTTAAAAGACAGGTAGCTGAGCCAAAGGGAGGAGAAGAATGGGGTTAACAAGACAGCTGAAAGATTCCTGCTGCTTTGTGTGAAGGAAAAGAGAGGGCTGTTCCCTTCCCCTTTTTGTTCTTAAGGAAATAACATCTATGCAATCAGAATAGGTTATACTAATTAATTACATTTGCTTTATTTTTGAGCATCACAATTCTCAAGTCATTTTTTTTAATTTGTTCAAAAGCAAGGAGACATTCTTAGGCTTTCCTTCAGAACCACGAGGGATAGAAACTTGTTTTGTGTGTGTATACATATGTCTTTGTCTTAAATCCAGGAGTGGCGAACCTGTGGCCCTCCAGATGTTGCTGAAGTCCAACTTCTATTAGTTCCAGCCAGAATGGCCAAACCTGAGGGGTGATGGGGAGTTGTAGTCCAACAACATCTGGAGAGCCACTGGTTAGCCCCTCCTATTTTAAACAAAAATAGAGATTCTGTGTGCTGTGCCCCAGAGAGATGACTTTGCTTGTGGGACAAACCCATGAAACACATACATAGGCCCTAGATGTGGCCCATCTATGTTTCCAAGTCTGATGATAGACAGTATTCCCATTGTGATGTCCTTTGCACAGGTTGTATCAGAACACTGGAATCATGTCGGCAGGATCAATTCTGTGGGCCCTTCCCACCTGATCATTGTTCCAAAAGGATTGGAATGATCGACGGGACTGACCCTGCCTACATCATTCTGCAGCTGATGCTTACATACTACAATCCACACACACATATACACAGACACAGAGCTAACTTTATATATATACTGTATATGAGGTCTTGGAGTTGAGGGACTCAAGACTATGGGTTCCAATGTGCGGACTCCCCTTCCCATTGCTGTACCTCTCACGGAATGGTGGAGTCCACCAATCATCTCACTCCCCCAGGCGACTCTGTGACAGGCGGTCCCAGCACTCACCGGATTCAGCCACCTTGGAGATGTCAACTCCCTGCTCTGCCGCCATGAAGCCCAGAATGGAGAACACCACAAAGCCAGAGAAGAAGCTGGTCCCACTATTAATCAGCGCCAGGATGATGGCGTCTCTGGGGAGGGAAGGCAAAGAGTGATAGCTATGAAATGGTGCCTGCAGGCTGGCAGGGAGTTTTGTATTGCAGCTGTCCGAAAACCTGGAGAGCTGCTACCAGTCAGCTCTGAGCTAGATGGACCATTGCTCTGGCTCTGTGCAAGGCAGCTTCCTATTTGATAAAAAATGGGCACCAAAGGGGAACTTTATTAGCAACGTGATGAAAGGCCCAATGAACAGGCATCAACAAATGCATTCACCATCTCACCAGCTGCAAATACCCATTTTGCACTGGCAGATAGCATTCCAGGACCAGATGATACTCCACTGTGAAGCGTACAGTCTTATGTCAAATTTGGTGCAAGTAAGTCCATGTACTTTAACAGGTTTCAGCAAGCATTCAAGAGGCAGCTGGACAGCCATCTGTTGGGAATGCTCTGATTTGGATTCCTGCATTGAGCAGGGGGTTGGACTCGATGGCCTTGTAGGCCCCTTGCAACTCTACTATTCTATGATTCTAAGCCTAATTCTGCATAAGTTCAGGCTGCTAACCAAGTAGCAGCAGCAGGATGTGAGGTGTTTTGCCATGCATGTCTCTGAGCCAAGCACAAGCAGAAAGCATCAGGGTGGGAAGAATCACTGAGCGTTTGGGGTACATGCATGTGACCCAAGGTCAGGCCAGGAGGAGGCAGTGCAGAGATGGAGTCAGGCAGGGTGACCTTAAGAGTGTCCACATGGGCATGCAACAGGGAGTTGAGTTGTACTGCTTAGTGCAGGGATGAGGAAGCTGTGGCCTTCCAGATATTGTTGGACTACAGTTCCCATCATGCCTGACCATTGGCCATGCTGGCTGGGAGGCTGATGAGAGATGGAATCCAACAACTTCTGGAAGACACCATCCCTGGCTTTCATCCAACACCAGCAAGAGGAGGAAGTGCAGAATGAAAGGAACCTTGAGAATGGAACTGCTTGCTTGCCCATCATTCCCTTCACAAGCACTGTCCACCCTACAGAGCTCTGTTCAAAGGAGCATCCAGAAATTTGTCAGTGGACTTGCAGCTTCTTCTAGTTGCATCTGATGAGATTTTCATGTGGACAAATGAAATAATTATTACATCTGGGTGCATAGTGTAAAGTTTTTTATCCAGCTTGGCAGCTTCCCTGTCTCCTTTTCCCTAACTGTGTAATCTTATACATATCTACTGAGGAGTAAATCCCATTGACCTTATTGGGACTTACTCTCAGATAAGTGCACAGTCCTATAAACACTTTCCTGGCAGTAAGTCCCAATGATTTCAGTGGCACTTATTTTAGAGAAGACAGGGATTGTCCTGGAAATCCTCCATGAGCAGGAATGTTTGGCAGAAGTGAATGATTTGGAAGGTATCTGCAACTGAGTAAATCCCCTGAACTATTTTGTTTAGAACATAAAGAAGAGCCCTGCTGGATCAGGCCAGCGGCCCATCTAGTCCAGCATCCTGTTCTCACAGTGGCCATCCAGATGCCCCTATGGAAAGCCCACAAGCAGGACCTGAGCGCAAGAGCACACTCCCCTCCTGTGGTTTACAGCAACCGGTATTCAGAAGCATACTGCCTCTGACTATGTTTCTGGGAGATTCAGCACTACAAGCATTAGGTGTCCTTATCCAGCTCCAGGCAAAATCAAATAGACCCAAGGTGGCTCTCTGGATCAATTTATGTGGGATTTAAATTGCTCCGAATGGTCCCAAATTGCCAACAGGATGGCGAGATGGAAATGAGGCCTGGGCTCTTACTACTACACCTTAACAGTTGTGTAGAAGAGGGAATTTCAGCTATTGCGCAGCCCCTACACATCTACTAAAGGTGTAGGAGGAGCCCTGTCATGTCTGGCATCAGCCCACCCAAATTGCCTGTTGATCCTCCTCCAGCAGCACCACTATAAAGAGACACCCCATTGCACCAAGGCATCTGAAAAGTTTGTATGAGACTGTATATAATATAACTTTATATAACAACCACTTTATTTATTTATTATTTGATTTATATCCTGCCCTTCCTCCCAGCAGGAACCCAGTTCAAAACTCTATTTACAAAAGAGAAAAGAAAAACACATTACATATTTAAAATTGTTTTCCTTTCATTAACTCATCCCTGATGATAAAGGTCCAACTTGCCTAGATACACTCTTGCTTTTACAGGTACTATTGCATTGGGATTTGACTTTACAGCTGGGCTAGTAGAAAACAACGGCTGGCTACTAAGCACAGACATGAATTGGGAGAGGGCAGCCATTGGGAAATATATCCCTAAAGCCTCCTTCTGACCCATTTTCCAGGCACCTGTTCTTAAACACAATCCCACTGAGTTTATATGCCTGAAAAACAGCCCCCCCCTTTGATGTACCTCAGCCGCAATCCTAGACCAGAGAGTAAGCCCCACTGAAGTGAATGAGACTTACTTCTGCGTAGGCATGTTTAAGTATGCACTGTCAGATAGAGCAATTTAAGATTGTAAGATCCCTTATGCCCGGATGGGAGCCTGTGGCCCTCCAGACACTGTTCAACTACAATTCCTGGGTGACCTTGGGCCAGTCACTGTCGCTCAGTCTAACCTACCTCGCAGGGTTGTTGTGAGGCTAACATCAGGAGGAGGAGAACCATGTTTGGATGCCACCTTAGATATTGCACCTTGGAGGAAAGGTGGGAGATAAATGTAATAATAAATAAACTCCTATCATCCCTGACCATTGGCCATGCTTGCTGGAGCTGAAGGGAACTGGGAGTCCAACAATATCTGGAAGGCCACACAGGATCCCCATTCCTGCCTCACAGTCACAGCTGAGAATCTACCAGTGTAAGAAAACAGGCAGAGAGTGGGGAAGGAAGATGGGAGTTGTTCTTTTCGTTCTCTGCCCTGCTCTAATGATATTGCGCATAATAACTTCATTTATATGGAGGAGAAAAGAGAGAGGCAAAACTGAGTGGTCATCAGCCACAAAATTATTATGTACTATTTTATTGCCAGATAATTATTGTTTTATTACCAGATGGAATGCTGTCCTGCACACTGGACAAGTCTAGGGTTGATATCTAGGGTTGCCCAATTGGCCAGGAAAACAAGTAAACAAAAAACCCTGGCCTGGTCTGCTCTTGCACATGCGACAACCTTGTCTGATGTGCAGAAATCAGCAGGTGAAGCTTTTCACGGTATGGCGAGATAAGCAGAATCACTCGCTAACAGCTGAAGATCAGGCCTACTACTGGAGGCACAATTGTATGAAAGTGCAGCAGCCCATCTTTCCCGTGGTGCAGAGGTGTGTCTGGGAAATGAATCCAGGACATCCATGCCCCTGGGCTGGGAGGATGGGGAGCCTGTGGCCCTCCAGATACTGTTGGACTCCAAATCCCATCAGCTGCAGCCAGCATGGCCAATGCGCACGGATAATGGGAGTTGTAGTTCAGCAACAACTGGAGGGCACCAAGTTAGAGAAGACTGCCCTAGACCAACAAACTGGACACAAATGCCCTCTGAAAAACCACAATTTTTACATATTGCCTAAAAGCCAAGTAATGATGGGGTCAAGCTGTCCAACAGTGGAACAGACTCCAACAGTGGAACAGACTATCCTTTGGTGGAAGTATTTAGGCAGAGACAGGATGGCCATCTGTCAAGGATGCTGTAGTTCCATCCAGCCTTGCAGATCCTGCATTGAGCAGGGCACTGGACTAGATGATCTCCAAGATCCCTTCCAACTCAATGACTCTATCAGTTGCAATTCAACAGGATCAGCTTTCTCTTGCCTAGAGATAATGGATGGTGCTTTGCCTGTTGAATTTCCACCTGTTCAAGAGACAAGAGCCCTGCCAGTTGGGGGAATGATGGCAACCCTACAGGGCATAGCATGTTCTTCCTATGCCCTGCCTGCTTGCCCCCCTGTTGGTTGCATAGGAAATGGGCTCTCACTTATAGCAATTGTTGTTGAACCGGTTATAGCTGCCCAGGGCAGTGAGTGCCCCCAGTCCTATGGCATACGAGAAAAAGATTTGGGTCCCAGCATCGATCCACACCTGAGAGAGAAAAAGAAAAGAGAGAGAGAGATTGAGGTATGACAGGGGAGAACCCAGGAGTCCTGGTTCCAAGCCCCTTCTGAACAGAGTTGCCAACTTTTCAACCATCCACTGCTGATCTGCAATAACTGACTGGCAATAAATGTATATTCATGTTGTAAAAAGGTTATAGTTGCAGCAATCAGTACGTTAGTGGCACCTTTTAGAGCAAGTCATCTAATAAATTCCACTGACACAGAGATATTTGCTCCCAATGCACTGGAGTTTATATATCTGGTATATAACTGGTTTATATACCTCCTGCACCTGCTTGTTTTCTCTTTTCTGTTACTATCCTTTTGGTGCATTGTGTTAATTCAGGGATGAGCCTGCAGCCCTCTGGATGTTCCTAGATTCCAGCTCCCATCATCCCAAACCATTGGCCATGCTGACTGGCCACAGGTTGCCCACCCTTGTGTTAATTCATGCATACTAAGTTGCTCTTATAGCTACAGAAGCTGGTTAATAAGTTGGCAACCCTACTTCTGTATCCCCCACCCCATGCCTTCTCTTTACCTGAGGGGAGGCCAGTTTGGACCAGTCGGGTTTGAGATAGTAGATTATCCCATCCTGAGCTCCAGGCAGCATCACCCCTCGGATTAGCAGTATAATGAGCACCACGTAAGGGAATGTAGCAGTGAAGTAGACAATCTGTGTTAAAGGAGGAAAAGGGGGGGAAGAGTTACGACTACAGGGAAAAGCCTTGTTTTCTCAGCTCATTATTGGGGAGGCAAAGGAGGGGCAAAAACATGTGCAATACAGAACACATTGTTTTGATTATGTATTGTCTGATTGTATTTGCATTTTTTCCTCTTTTTGGAAAATTCAGTTTTAAAAACTTAATTTAAAAAGTGCAACAAAATTCTTGAATGTTTGTGAAAGTATACCTGAAATACCACAGGATAGCATTGCAAAAGTGCACAAATTATTACTATTACTATTATTATTATTTTACAGCAGCCACCTCTTAATTGGCCATGCTCCTGCACCTTTAACAGCAGTGTGACATGGGGACATGTTACAAATGAAGCTTTCCCCACCAATCACATCAATCACTGCAGGAGCAGTACGGGGTGGGGGGAAGTTTTTAAAAAATAAGTGGCAACCCTAATTATAGCCCCTGGAGTCACAGGGCAGCTTTTAGGAAAGCGAGGGGCAATCTGCATACTGATTCCACAGCATGAACATCCTGCTTGCTTTGTGTGCAGAGAAAGCAGTGTGGTGGGTAGACTGTGGCAGTGGCTTTCCAAATATACGCCAAGAAGCCCTGGAGTTCCTCAGAAGTTTCTCAGGGGTTCCTCACAGAGAAGAAGCATGACAGTCTCCACTGAAGTGGTAACTTGGCCACAACTATTGGCCTCCCCTGGTAATGTGCAGCTGCAGGGGAGTGCTAGGTGACTTCTAAGGTGCTCTCTCAGTTCAGATAGGGCAACGTTCCTGACCAGCGCCCCATGTGAGCTGGGTACCCTGCCTAGAAGATGCCCCAGAATCCTTTGCAACATTCTGGGGTTCTATGGCACACATCATTTGCAGGTAAGAGATTTGTTCACTCATTACATTGAACACAAATACAAGATATTTCACACATGTTCAAGCATCTGTGTGAGAGTGTACACTTGTTGATTTGTACAGTTCAGCTATTGCATACACAGACTGTGCATTCATTGAACACCGTGTGAATAACTATACGAGTGTACAGCTCAACTAGTTAGCGAGTGCAGATTGCACACCTGCTAAGTATATCATGTGAATAACCCTAGGCTGGGGTGGAAACAGTGCCCAAAGGCTAAGGTATTTCAGCGACAGAGAAAGAGAAGACCCAGTCTGCGTCTGTGTTAGAATTGCTTTTAATATGTCTTTTAATATCTTTAACCCTTTTTTAAAAGATGTTTTTAAAGTTTTTTTTAATGTTTTTAACATTGTTTTGTTTTAATGTATTTTAAGGTCTTTTTATGATGTTTTAAAGTGTTTTTAGTGTTTCTGTTTGCTGCCCTAGGCTCCTGCTGGAAGGGCGGGGTATAAATAAATCAATCGAAAGAGAAAGTGCTCTGTGTGTGTGTTATACAGAATCTTTCCTTTGTTGCAGCACTTTAGCGTTAACTCAGAAGTCTGGGAAGTAGAACAGGCAAGAACTGGGTGGGATAGCAAACAGCCGTGCTCTTCCACCATCAATCACCAGAATATACCGCACAGCATGGGCATTAATCCTCCCATTGCCCCTTTGGCAGCACAGCAGATGAGTACAAGAATCCAAGCAAGTTGACTTGGGGCCAGCCCGAGCATTAGGTAGTCTAAGGCTACAATCCAATGTATCTTTACCTGGGAGCAGGTCCCACTGAACCCAATGGAGCTTACTTCTGAGTAGACATTATTGGATTGCAGCCTTAGTTAGCTGATTTTAGTGACATGAAAGGGGACAGCAAATGGTTAATTAATTAATTAACTAACTAGTGGGGCACCAATCTGTTGTTTTGTTTATTTATTTATTTACTGCCAGGGTGTGTGATTTTCTACCTCAGGTACCAAAATGGCTTGACCAGCCACCTTGGCTGCTATGTGTGCACCATGACTTGTGAGGAAGGACACTCTATTTGGTGCTCTGCTTCAGCTGGCAAAATGTCTTGTTTGTCAGCCCTGGCCTGAAGACCTCCATACATATGGCTTTCCAGGGCCAGGTTGTCAAAAGTAATACATATCCCTAAAGCCAGAGCTTGGAAAAGTTACTTTTTGAACTACAACTCCCATCAGCCCAGTCCAGTGGCCATGCTGGCTGGGGCTGATGGGAGTGGTAGTTCAAAAAAGTAACTTTTCCAAGCTCTGCCCTAAACTATGGGGGACTAGGAAGCTATAAATCCCCTGCCACCCCACCCTACTTCCTTCCACTGTCAACCTCAGGTGCCTCTCCTCCCCCACTTGCTGCATGACACACCTGGAGTTCTGCCCATTATAGCAGGCGGGAGGGTGGGGAGGGGGCAGACACGGCTGACTCATCTGCTGCATTCAGGAATTCTGCTATGTTGCTGACAGGGCAGTCCTAAACACTCATCACCTCAGAAGTTTGCTTTGCTGAGACGTTGAATGAGATCAGGATTACAAAGCACCCTTTGTTGCAGGATAGAAATGGACATGGAGAATAATAAAAAAAAAAAGCTTCAAGGAGCTGGCTTTCATCTCGCTTCCTTCTGATGGATATTAATAAGCTCCTGGGTGATCAACAGTTTCTCTGCTGAAAAGATGTTTCGGCATCACTCCTTAACAACTTTCCTCCGGCTGGCATTATTAGAAACACTTAGTGGGATAAAGGCCTCTGGCTAACTCTAAATGTTTTTCCATCACTCTTACACGCTTGCTCTGGCTTTCTGGAAACTTCAGGTGTTCACTCACAGGGAGAAGACACAGGCCTGGGTAGGCAGCCACCAGCTAAAAGGCCTGCTCTTGGCACTCTTTCCTCACCCAGGCCGCATGAACACAACACTGGCCTACTGTGAGAGTAGGCTGAGCCACGTGTGTGCCTGTCTTGCTGAGGCCTCAAGGTGGTTGCCCCCCACCTGCAGCTTCTGTCTGCTGAGAAATGTCAGGCTCTCTCAGGCGCAGAACTTGCTTACGGGTGGGATTTCAAAAGCACTGGCCATACACAGGAAAGAAACAGGCGCTGGGTGTCTGAGGGGGAAAGGAACGTACGTGTGTGTGTGTAACAGAGACAGAAATTATATATGCCTGCTATGTGGCAAAAGGAGAGGCCCGTGGCATTTCTATTTGTGCACAGAAAGGAATGGCCCATAGGTCAGTGTCAGAGCATATGTTTTCCCTGTGTTGAAGTTCCCAAGCTGTCCCTACTTCAGTCCCTGGAACCTCCCATTTTAAGAGGGTCTCAGATAGCAGGGCTAAGAAACAAAAGCCTGATAAATGGCCAGTCACAATGTCATTTTATCCCTTGAGGTAGATGTTGGAGAGCTGCTGCTAGTTAGATTACACAGTCCTGGCCTAGCTGGCCTAATGGTGAGACTTAGTATAAAGCAGTTTGCCTATGTTCAGCTTACACCCTACGTGAACACTCTCCAAAACTGAAGTGCTGATTTAGGGATGGGAGCTCATGTGTAGAACTCCACTGGGAACTCTTTTAGCTATGTCAAAACACCTTCTTTCCTCAGCTGCTTCTTACAGGCCAGAACCCTTAAATTTGTGTCAAAATGTCACTTCAGGCAAAATGAAGAGGCATCTATTTCGGCCCAAATAGTTGACCTTAAGAACATAAGAAGGGCTCTGCTGGATCAGGCTCTCAGTGGCCCGTCTAGTCCAGCACGCTGCTCTCGGTGGCCAACCAGATGCCTATGAGAAGCCCACAAAAAGCACGAGCATAACAGCACTCTCCCCACATGTGATTTCCAGTAACTGGCGTTCAGAAGTCTACAGCATCCGATAGTGGATATAAGTCCCGCTATGCAGAAAGTTGCCTCAGCTGCCCCAAACTTCCAATAGGACACCAAGCGTGTGTGTCTGTGTGGCAAGAGAAAGGCAAATGACACCCACAGCAGTTTGACTAAGAAGCTACATTACTGTTTTCTGTGGGACCCAGGTCAGGATTTGCAGAACATTCCACCCCAAAAAATTCTTACTAGTCATAGCGGAACTTCATTCGAGCAGGAATTTCTAGGTCTGTCTTACACAAAATATATTCTTTACTTTTTTATTTAGATAATGTTTACCATGCTCTCTAACCAGGAATATCTTTGTTATCAGGAGAAGACAGAGAAAGGGAATATTTGGCTGCAGCTGACAGGAATTATGCCAGTCTCAGTCCATCTGCAAATGGCAGAAGAGATGTAAATCCATGCTTATGGGACCAGGGCTTCTCTTGAGGAAATGGCAAATGAAGTGACATGAGGTGGCCACCTCAGGAAGTGGATCTGGGGCTCTATTAGGCAGGAAGACAGGAAGATAGATATGACTCACAGGGCACAAACTACAGAGGGCCATACTAGATGGTGGGAGACCTGTGTGTTAAAATGGGGTCTTCTGTCAAATCATATTAACTGTGGACATGGGGGGAGGGTGATTTAAAGTTCTGCATGGGCAGGTGGGAGTCAAATACTTCCCTATCCACACTTTTTTCCCTTGTAAATGCTGCACACCTGCTGTTCTTCCCCAACCCATTCCAGGTGGAGCGCCAAAATTGGAACTACCACCCCCCGCCAGAGAAAAATGGCTGGAGCATATCAGTTTCAAGGCAAAACATGCAGGCGGGGGGACAGTTCAGCTGGCCTATCCATGCTGTACATTCAGTGGTCTTTGTCTGCTTTATACAGATTTGGCAGGGCCTGAGTTGCGTCTGCTGCCATCATGTCTAGTTTGACACTATCCTATTCAAGGCCGGTCCAAGGTATTTTACTGCCTGAGGTGGAGGACAGTATGACACACCTTCCCCATTCCACATACAGAAGCTGACTGGATTGGCAGCTGAATCTTTCTGCAACACTGGTGACAGGACAGTGTCCTCCACTGGATGTGAAGGCAGCAGGCCAGCTTAGAGGTTGCGGGGCAGGCTATGCATGGCAAACACAGCTCTATCATCTGACACTGTGCCACCACCCCACCCTCCCAGCATCTGCCACCTGAGGCCACCACTTGACGCTGCCAAATGGTAGAACTGGCCCTGTCCCCACTGTCATGAAAGGAAGCACCTATTCATGCCAATGGGGATTGCTCAGGAGAACATGTCAGGGTGTCACGCTTCCTTTGGATTAGGCGAGGAATATAATTTTGAATTATCTGCATTAGGCACCAACATGTTTGGGCCTGCTCTGCCCTTTCCCTATTTTTTAGCTGATTCTTTTAAAAGTTCATTCTTCCCATGTACTTTGACAACACCTGTACACATTACCATGGATTGTTTGCTTTCCCATTGGATGGCAGGCCCAGTTCCAAGCATTGTTGTTACATTTTAAGGTTTGTATTCATCGCTTGTTCCATCAGTGCAAGGGTCCCCCCTCCCTTGCATGTCCCCTACATCTGTCCTGGAGGTTCCCCCAATCCTTCAGAGCAGATTTGAGGATGGCAAGAGGCATGCATGGGGGTGGAGGGGGGATTCCCATTGCGCTAGCACTAATCCTTGCACTAGCACTATCATATAGTTGAATACCACCTTAAAGACCTAAAGAGCTTGGGATGCTGCTATCTTCTGGACCACCTTCTCTCAAATGAGGCAGCCTCAGCCCCAGTAGCAGGTTTTGAGGGGCCCTATCTAAGTTCCACTCAGTGGTTCCCTCCCTCATGGCTCACCAGTGGGCAAACAGGAGTGTCATCTCCATACACGTGGAGTCACCAGTAATTTGCTTGTTCATTTTATTGAATTTGCATTCCACTCTTCCTCCCAAATGAGTAATTTGGCTGCCCCTACCCCCCTATACATTGGGATGGGGGCACCATAAATACAATGTCAGCGTCAGCAGCCCCAAGGGTATGGAGCCATCTGTCTTCATATAATCTCTTGATTCATCTTCCACTGACACATCTCCATCTTCCCATAGGCTTGAATCTATATAGCTATCTCCTTTCGCCCTTCACACAAAGCTCTCCACCCATTCTTTGTCATACCACCACTACAGGCAACTGGAGAGCCTTTTTTTAAGAGGGATAGCAAGCTGTTAGCAATGGGTTTGAAGGGCCAGGGGTAGCCCAAGTGGTGCCCTGCAGGTGTTGTTGGATTACAGTAAGGTCCCGCTTTACAATGTTCCGCTAATACAGTGGTTGTGAATTGTAGAAAGGCCCCGCTTTACAGCGTTTTTTCAGCTTTAACAGCGTTTTTTTTGCCGCCGGGCGCCATTTTGGTCAATGGGATCCGCTTTACAGCGGTTTTTGCTTTACAGCGCGGAACGTAACCCGCTGTATGAGCCGGGCCCTACTGTATAACTCCCATCTTCCCTGACCCCTGGGCAAGCTGGCTGGGACAGGAGTTGGGAGTCCAACAACATATTTGAGGGCACCACACTGGCTACCCTGGAAGTAGGCGACTGCTAGGGCTGTGCCTTCTCTGAGGAGACGGAATTACCCCTCCTGTGTGGAGTCCTGTGTGACCTCTGCCACAATTCACCCATACATTTCTTCCCCACAGTTCCTGACCCTGCAGAATCATGCCATCGCCCCAATTCCCCTACCTTTCCTGTGGACTTGACACCCTTCCAGACACAGAAGTAGACAAGGACCCAGCAGGCTAGGAGACAGAGGGTCACCTCCCAGTTGATAGCCCCAGGGAACTCCAGGCCTCCCGACAGACGCAGCACCTTGTTCCTGCAATCAGGGAGAGAAAAAGTTGGCTAGGGAGTGGAGGCTGGGGAAGGGGGGGGAGGCTCTTTTTGATTAGTTGGTTTTGCCCAGGCCAGTCTAGACCATGGTGTCAAGACCAGTTGATCCCAGGAGGCCTGGACAGCCATGGCCAGAGCATGCCAGAACTCACTCCCAAAACTCGATGACAGGTGACCTCTTGTCGGAGAGTTCATCACAGGTAAGGTTGCCTATGGAGGTGCCATTAGCACAGTCTTCATGCCGGAAGATCTCCACACATTCCGGGGAGTTCCAGGGGTTCCCGCAGGTTGCCCAAGGCAAGGTGGCCGTGAAAGACTTCACCAGGTAATAAAAACCCCAGGCAAGCACCATGATGTAGTAGGTGTTGCAGTAGAAGACAATCACCATAGAGGCAAACCCCAGTCCTGTGGAGAGAGAGAAGGCGCATGAAGAGAGAAGCCTGGGGCAATGAGATGCCACTTCCCCCTACGGCTCAAAAGTGGAGATGCAGCATTTGCCTCCTGCAATCCTACTGGGTGAATTATGCTTAACCCTACTGGGTGAAGTATGCAGGGTGTACTCCGTTGTTAACATTCCACACCGTCAAAACCTAGATCCTGAAATCTGTAAAATTAAGCAAATGAAACACATTTGCATAACAGTTTACTCTGTTTCTACTACTTATGGGGAAAAATGAAGAATGGAAGGATTGAAGCCCAGTCTCCAAACACTGGACATCTTACTCTGCCATCTCTCTGGCTTCTGAGATTTCACTGGGCCTTGCCCACTCAAGTAGCCCTTCACAGCCCTAAGGGCTAGAAACTTTAAAAAAAATGAAAGCGAAGATGCTCATGAAGATTCATTTTGCAGCCAGTATCACACTCTATGCTCCTGAAGAATCATGGTGTCTTCCTTCAGCCTCCTCCTCTTTAGTACTTCAGAACACCCCACTTCTTTAGCCCCTCCTCCTTGCCTCAGTTTATTTATTCTCCTGATAATCCTTGCCTGTCCCTTAACAATGGTCATTGTTAGTCTCTGATCTCATTTTCCTATTCTCTTCCATGCCTAATGTAGACTGGAGGGACTGCATCGCATCAATGTTTTGTACAGCACCTTGCACCGGGGGGGGGGGGGAGATATATAAATGAAATATTAAGTAGTAGCAATAACAACAGTATTAGCAGTAGTAATAGTAGCTAGGGCTCTCTGCTCCAATCTAGATCCGGATCAGCAAAATTGGCTTTCTTAGATGGGCTGGGAAAGGGCTACAGCCTAAATGTTCCAACTGTGGACCCCCAGGTACAGGTTGTGGAGACTCTGGTAGTGAGCCATTATGCCTGCGGAGGCCCTCTCTCTCCTCCGCCTGACCTTCAACAGGAACTCTGCAAGCAAAAGGTGGAGGACAGCTCAGTTCCTGTCCTCCAGGTCAATGCCTATGGAAGATCCTGTTTGCTATAAAAGAATGCAAGTGAATGTGTGTGTGTAATTTAATTAATCAATTAATTAATTATGATAAAGTCGTATTTAATAAACATTCATCTTGATCCACATATTCTCATGCATGCATGCTAGTATGACTGAGAATCTCCCCCAGAGCTGCCATCAGCACCTGACATTCTTGGGCAGCTGCTAGGGCCTCATTGCTGATGCCTGCCCTGGGCCATCATTAACAAAAAGAAATCCAGCCCTGCACTCTGTGCAGGACTGGGTGGCTGGATCTCGCAGCCATATTAATTCCCCACAATACCCCTGGGCAGAACATCACTCTGGGGCATTGTGGGAAATTAAAATGGTGGCTTGTAGCACTGTGTAAGTGTTGTTTGCTGTAGCTCCAAGGGAATCCCCCAGAGGCCCACTGACAGAGGAAGGGCTCCACCAGAGGCCACTTTGGGAGAGGAGGAGGGGGAGGAGTTTAGAAAAAGGGCTTATACTCTGAAACATATGAGGTACCGACCTTCCCTTGCAAGTAAGAACCTGGTTATGAACCAGTCTGAGATTGGAGTGAGGAGGAAGACGAAGGACTAGTTGGTTCAAGGAGGGGGAGCCTCTTACCTTTGAAAAGCGGTGCGATGTTCCAAACATTGATGCTCCCGGCCTTCATGAACTGCCCCAAGGAAATTTCCAGGAAGAAGATAGGAATCCCGCCAATGAGGGCAATAAGAAGGTAAGGGATGAGGAAAACACCTGTGGCCAGGTGAGCAGCACAAAGTAAGCAACAGCCTCCTCATTCTTCAATCCCAGCCCCCCACAGTTTCTCCCCATAACTCAGGGCTCTGCATATGTGTTCTGTACTAAAATAATAAAAAAATCTGTGGCAAGGCAACCCAAATTCTGCACTAAAAGTGGGATTCTATGCCATGTATAAAGTATGGACATTTGCATGACTTTTCTTACTTTGCATATTCTGCTTTTGATAGTTGGGTGGGAGGGGCTAAGAGTTTATACTGTACACTGAAATCCCACCCACTAGAAATCTTATTAAGCCAGCATTTTGACTTCTGGGATGTCACCAGCACACCATATTGGTCACTGTCATCAGGACTAGAAACATTCTTAGGAAGCTGATTTTTTGCTGCCAATACCTAAACCTGTGGCTTTCCGTGATTCCATGGAACTGCAACATGCATACAACAAACAACTCTTAATGCACCACCATAACAATAGCCTCTGTTTAACTGAAACACATCCTCCCAGCTTCATTTGGAGATATTTTGTTGGCAAGGCAAAAGTCTGTATGTACACATGACTGCAAAATATACAAAGGAGGGACAGATTCCTGATAGGTGCTAGGGAGCTGGAAAGATACAATACAGAGTATGCCATTCCCTGTTGTTTTTCCTCCAGCTTTTATCTTCTTAGCTCTTCCATCTAATCTTGACTCTCTTCCAAGCTCCCAGCCCCTTGGCTTCTCTCAAGTTCCCCATATCGGCTTCAAAATGTGCAGGTCACCCACTTTCTCCTGCTGTTGCCTCTCAGTCCTCATCCCCTTCTTCCCCAAATAGCCATCATATTTCCTGCCACTACTGTGGCACTTAGCATGCCAGTCCATGGCTGTGACTGACAGGCCTGTGTGTTCCCAGCGCATGTGGGTCTCAGTGTGAATTACTCCAGAGGTTGCTATTTATATCACAAATCCCTGGGTTATGGGGCCAAGCCTTGCTCCTCTTCCTGCAAATTATTATTATTATTATTATTATTATTATTATTTATTAAATTTATATACCGCCCGACTAGCGATAGCTCTCCCTAGCTAAGAGGATAATCTTGGAGATGTAAGATCTTTTCCATGATTACCAGGGCAGTGGTCAGGGAACCCGTTCATTACTGGGTACTCAAAAGGTCATCCATGACCCAGGGACTGCAAACACTGGTGTGTACACATGTGTTTGTAAGGTGGAAGGAGTATGTCTCTGGCAGCATTTGTATTTGAATATGATTTGGTGGGGTATGCATGATTATGTGTGCGTGAGGATGCACCTAGTGCTCACTGACGTGGCCAAACCTCAAAGCTATACCATTTCTGAGTGCAGGTGTGAGTTCACATGACTGAATACTTCTCCGTTAAATAAATAAATAAATCTATGTACAAAAAAACCATGCATGTTGGGGGAAGGGTTCTAGCCTCACCTCCCTGACAGTCTAGTTTTTTTATATGAGTGGGGTGTGTGTGTGTTTTTAATGGAGATGCATTTGGCCACATGAAGCCTCTGCAGTCAGAAATGGCCCAGTCCAGAAAAGTAGTTTACTACCTCTATAATGAGAATTGGTTCTGATTTAGAGCTAACCATCCCTGGAATCTATGTTTCAAAGTTCAAAAACATTTTGGTCCCGAGGCAGAAAAATCCAAAAGAATGAACAACAGCTGTGCAAGAGCAGGATTGTGCCCCATGGACAATACTAACTGTCTCCTAATTTGCTTCAAAATCTGTTGTCTCACAGTAAACTCAGTTTAGCTTTGAAGCCAGAACTAAGGGCTGAAATATGTGAAGTAATAATAAACAAAAAAGGTGCCTCTGAGAACATTCAGAGTGTATTTCTCATATCACAGAGTAACTGTAGTTAGCTCCCATAAATCTGGGACCTTCCAGGATGGAGAATGTGACTTCTAGACAGATTTAATCCTCAGTGTTCTGTTTTTTGAAATTATCAATTCTGTAATGTGTGTGTGTGTGTGCGTTATCTGCACTACAACAGTAGTGTGACATGTGTTCCTTCTCTGCAAATAACTCTGGGTAATGTAGTTCTGAGGGGGAGCTAGGGATCTCAGTGGAATTCTCAGCATTCCCTCTAAAGTACAGTTCCCAGGAAAGCTGCGACAATTAAACAGTTATGAAACCAATAAACACGTGTGATATAGACATGCCTCATGTGTTGCCTTTATATATCAGCTCAGTGACTCATCTAAAGACAGGTATTAGAGGAGGAGAAATATTTTTTTTCCACTGAACGATGACAATTTGCATGGGGATAACCTGAGAATGTTGCTGCTACTTAAAAAAGATTAACTAGACCTCTTTCTGAATTAGAGAGGGAATTCATACCCAGAAAATGAGACAGATGCAACTGATCAAAGTGGAGAACTGAATCTCCACAAGCAGAAGGGATCCCCATTCTGTGGGGAATTACAATCACATCTGAGAGAAACCAGCCCTGTGCAGTTCTGCCTGTGGGCCCAGCTTGCCCGATTGGTGAGGGGGTGCCTTGTTTTTGAGGTCACAGAGTCACAGAGATTCAGTTACTTGTTCCCTCTGATATCAGGCCTTGTGACAGACTACCTAGCAGATCTATCCTGTCCTGACACGCAAGGTAAAAAGTCCATTTTGCTTGATAATAAAAATTAAAAATTTTAAAAAAACAAGAAACAGTTTGCACATGTGAATGGGCCAACGCAGATGCAATGCTTCAAACAGAACTTTCATGTTCCATCTCTCTAAACACAATACCTGTTTATCAGCTGAGGCAGTTCACACATTCACCTATAACAACTGACAGAAGCCATTGCTCTCAAGCCACCCTATACTCTTCTATGGCTTTTATACAAATGAAGCTTCTGTCAGCTGGCTGCAGATTAAGGCAGGGAAGGATCCTTATGTCACCCTCACTCAGAGGGGTGGGAATAGATTATCCCAGCCTCAACACAAGCCAACACCCCTCCAGCCACTTTCCCTAGAAAGCACAGGCAAGGGGGGGCGCGCGGAGTCATCCCAGGCCAGGAAGGTTGTCCAGTGAATGTTTCTCTTATCTGTTGCTTTACCTCTGGCCTATCCACTCCACCCAACTGTGATGATATCCATCAGTCCAAATTCTTCTTTCTCCAAACTTTCTTCATCCACCTCATCACAACCACAAAGTTTCCTTCCTGGCCCCTTTAACTATGCAGCTCCTCTGATTACCTGGATCATTTCTCCCTGTCAGAGCTGGCAGTCATGAGAGACACATTGGCCGCTCTAAGAGTTGTTTTTGCCATGTCCCTCTTTTTTGCTGACCACAGAAATAAATTATTTCTCCAGAGCCTAGGACAGTAGCCGGACAAAATCGGACCCTGCACTCTTGTGGCATAATAAGTCATGCCATTCTCGTATACACAGATGTACAAACACACACCATCTCTAGGCCACTTGCCAAGTTCAAGGTTTTGGCAATCCCTTGGGTGTTAGCTCAGTTTAACTCCATTCAATGAGACTTTATTAGCATAACAAGATATACAAGTAATGTCAAAACATCTAGGAAGAACAGATCCCAGATCTTTACAGTGACAAGAGAAAATAATTCATTCTACCCCAGAGATGCCTGGGTAAAAAAACTGGGGCTATATCCATTTCTTCTCCAGTTTCCTTAACTAGTTTCTGTTCCAGTAGAAGGTGGCTGCAGAACACAATGCTGCCTCTTCTTGCCTGAGACTGAGCAAATTTTCTCCTTCTTTCTCTCTCTCTCTTTTAAAAAGGGAAATCCAGGACTAGGATCCATTTATGTTCTCTAAATACATCCCCTTCAAATATTGGATGCGGATTGGGATGCATCCTGAACTTTTGACTTTGTGCCAAAACATAAGTTGCACTCCTCCACCTTTATACACAACATTTAAAAAATGACAGATTTGATTTAGAAGTTTGTAGTCCTCAGTAAATGCAGGGAGAAAAGGGGTGCTAGCACTAGAGGGAGTAGTTCATAATATTGTTTGCAGCCAATCCTGTCAGTGTAGTCATGTGGCCTGTGCAATGCTAGCTAAACCAATGACATACTTAGCTTTGGCCACCTGAATGATTATGTCTGAACTGTATTGATTTTATGTATTTCTTAACCCATCCTTCCTCCAAAGCGCCGAGTTATCCCACCTTTCTCCACTTAATTCTCATAACAACCCTGTGAAGTAGATTAGGCTAAGAAATACTGATTGGGCCCTAGGTCACCAAGTGAGCTTCACATGTCTGAGGGAGGATATTAGTCCAGGCCTCCCCAGATGAAGTCCAGCACCACACTGGCTCCATACAAACATGCACATACCACAGAGAGCACTTGGCAAGCTAGGCCAGGTCATTTTATCAGGGAACAACCGGCATGTGTGTGTGACTTGATGCATGTCACATCATCCCAGCTGTGATTCTGCCTACTCTCCTCCACTCCACGGCCGCTACAAGCTAACTTCTGACTTTTCTTCTTTTGTCCCCTTCAAAAGGCAGTGGGTAGAAAACCATCTAATCCTAAGGGGGAATGAGGAGATGGTAAAGTTGGCATCATGCTATGTAGTCACATGACACTGAATCAGCAATGGAGCAATGCTGAGATCATGTGGCACAGCAGTATTCAGACCTCATACACTCCAATGCAGATGACTCCAGCCTGGACTGACCGCCCCTGTCCCCCCATTTCTAAAGCATCAGGGAGAAGATACAAGCTGACTTGAAAATCTGTGACCTCTGGCCTGTAAGCCAAGATGTGTGGAAGCTGGCTATGGTAATTCTTAGGATGTGGGGATTTCCTTTGAGCACGTGCAGAGTATACTCTGGTCATCTCTAATTCTTCCTATGGTGTTATGGTTGAGCCCCAGGTTTAGGAAACAGGCTCTGGAGCTCACCTTAAGCCCTGGTGATGCCTGCCTCTCCCTTTTCTTCACTCCCTGCTGATTTGTCCTGCCTATGTACTTTGACAACACTTGCTCCAAGCACCACGTTGTGCCAATTAAACACACCTGAATGGAAACAAATTATTCCTCACTTCCCATTGACTTCCTTCTCTGCACCCCTCCCCTGTTCCATCAGTTAAAAATGGACCAATCATAAGGTGGTTTGTACTGACTATGGCCTGATGTATCATCCTTGACCTTAACGGTCAGAAGCTCTGTTGAGATTCAATAAGTGGAAGCAGGTCTGCCCAACAGCTCTTGTCTGTTCAGACTCTCTGCAGATTTCAGGCAGCAGTCACTGCACTGAGTACACCCTTGGCTCATGCCAGGGGACATTTGCTTCACATATACAGTACATTGTTTCATTCCATAATGAGACAGATTGCCTCAAGAGTATGCTTGGGCCTCTAGGGAAACTCAGAAATAACTAACACCTCTGTTTTGGGAGAATCTGCAGAATGCAGTAGTTAGAATGTCAGATAACAAGGATTAGGGAGGCCCAGGTTCAAATCCTCACTCAGCCACAGAGTTGTTCCTCTGTCACTCTCTCTCAATCTAACCTGCCTTACTGAGTTGTTGTGTGGATAAAATGGGGTGGGGGAGAACCATATATACAATTTCCTTGGAGAAAAGAAGAGATATAAGTGGGATAAATAAAAAAATACCCACCCATCCCTTGCACACAAAGCATCAATCTAGACATTACCTCAGCACATAGGGGTTCCCAGCCAATATATCAGAGAATTTATATACTGGGGTGCTTAATTCCTCCTCTGACTACAAAGCTCTGTGCTACAAATGCCTCTTCTGAGGCTCTTTTTTTTTCTCCCAGCCAGGCTCAATGTTTATCTGAGGGGAAGAATAAATACTTTTGAATAATAATAGGGGAAGGGAGACAGGATTTGTCACAGGGAATCAGCAGGCAGAGGAAGGTCAAGGTGTTGCCCTCCTACCTGTCATTTCCCTTGTGACTATCTAGGCCACATTCACACTGTACGTTTGTTCCACTATTATTCCACTTTAAACAGTGATGGTTTTCCCCAAAGAATCCTGGGAAGGGTAGTTTGTGAAGGATGCTGAGAGTTGTTAGGAGACCCCTGTTCCCCTCAGATACCTGCAATTCCCAGAGTTGTCTAGGAAGAGGGATTGATTGTTAAACCACTCAGAGAATTGTAGATTTGTGAGAATAGGGATCTCCTAAAAACTCTCAGTACCCTTCATGAACTACCCAGAATTCCTTGAAAGAAGCCATTACTGTTTAAAGTGGAATAATAGTGGAATAAATGTATGGTGTGAATGTGGTCCTAGTTTGGTCCACAGTCACAGGCTGAAGCAGCCCGACTGTGAAGCAAGGCAAGGCATGTCAGTGGATTGTGGATGTCATTACTGGTGACAAGGCAGGACCCACAAGGTTCAGTCTGCCTGGAAGTTCTCCTACACAAGCTTCATTGAGACGGCTGAGAGCTACGCACAAGAAAGCCAGTGTAGCACAGTGACTAGAGTGTTGGACTGGGACCTGGAAGATTGGGGTTCAAATCACCACTTGGCCATGAAGCTCACTGAGTGACCATGAGCCAGTCGCTGACCCTTAGCGTAACTTAACCTCACAGGGTTGCTGTGAGGATAAAATGGGGATGAGGAGGACCATGTGCTCTTTGGGGGAAAGGTGAGATATAAATGTAGTAATAAAGAAAGAAACAGTACATTAATGGCACACTGAGTTGTACCTGTCCACTGAATGGGATGAACACTTTCCTGTAGATTGTGTCTCATTTTTATCAATGAAACTGTGTGTGGTGTGTGTGCATGCACGCACGCATGCCACATTTGGATTTTTCACCTCAGGCACAAGACCGGGATGCAGGTCCACCACAGCAACAGGCCCACATGCCAGTGAAATTGTAGAGGACTAGGCTAGGAGATGATAGATGACACAGACTGGAGTGCTAGACAAAGAAGGGCACTATAGCTGGAGGGTTTTTTGGGGGGGGGATATCCTCATGGTCAGGCTGGGCTGGGGGCAGTTACTGAATTTGTACTCTTCTTCCCAGTGCTGCTGCCCCCTTGGGGTACTCCTGCACACAAACAGCTGGGCGCAGGCATAATCTGTTTATACTACCTATTGCTTAGCTACAATTCTGGCCTTTTTTTCCCAGGGAGGGGGTGATATGCTGTTGCCCATGAAACTGGCACTCCCTTCACGGTGAAGACTGCACTTTGCTCCCTGAGTAGCAATAGATGTGTGGGGTGGCACACTTTGCCAAGTTGTAACCTCCCCTTGCCCCCAGTGCCTTACCAGCTGAGACAGGATTCCTCCTGTATCTAATCACAGCTCTATCCTCCACGCACACTCTTATTTCAAACTCTGGATAGCCAGAGAGCCCATTCCTTGCATCTTCTGTGGATCTTGTGATTTCTTAATTTCCCTTGGTTGAAGAGGCAACTGAAATCTCTCCACCTAAGATCCCTTTTTCCAGGTCTATAATCAGCACACCCACCCAGTCATCTTCCCTCCTGGCACCTCACCTCTGGATTCTATCTGTTGCCTTCAGAATTTCAACCTGGCAAGATTCCTTAAGTCAAGTTTGGTGCTATGACTCATTTTTCAAGTGAGAGTGTTGTATTTCTAAAATGTGAGGTCCTTCTGGGGCTGAAGATTGTCCAGGAGTGACACCATAGGTTCTGGCTTTTCTTGATATCAGATGTAGGGCTGTTTGTGGTCATTCAATATGGAGAGGAAGGCATTCTATACATGTTCAAAGGCATGCTCTTTACACACCTTCCCAGGCATGTACACTGACTTTTTAAAAACAGGTTCTAGAGCTAAATGCAGATATGCTTTAATTCGGCTCTGTATCCTACTGTCTGTAGGAAACCGGTCCTATCTTTTGTCTTCCCATGAATCCTAAGTAGTCTTTTTTTTTTTTTTGCTTTGCCACCGGGGAGTCCTTGAATGTAACACGATTGCCCTTTTGCTCAGGCAATAGGAGGAGATGCTTGGAGATCTCCAATCTCTGTTTCAAGGCTGAATCTTTACGAAGCTCCCCCCCCCATCAGCTTGAATCTTGAATGGATCTCCCCTAAAAGAAAAGGGAAGGCTCCCAAACCCGTCACTCTGCTTCTGCAAAAGGTCCCCTATCCACAGCCCCCTACTAAAGGACCCCCTCTTACCACCCAATCCCCCATACCGAGGTATTCCCCACTCACACTTAAGAGTCTATCCATATCTCATGCACCCTCATTACCTGACCCCGCTCCTCAGTCGCCCACCCATCCCCACCCCACCCCACCCCCACACACTCCCTCCCACCCGACCACGTGCCCACACGCAGAACGCTCACCTCCCCCGTTCTTGTAGCACAGGTAAGGGAAACGCCACACGTTGCCCAGCCCCACGGCGAAGCCCACGCAGGACATGATAAAATCCATCTGCCGGGTCCAGGTCTCCCTCTCGGGGGGCGGTAGTGCCAGAGTCGACCCGGAAGGGTCCACGGCCTCCCCTTTGCCCGCGATGGGAGCTCCCTGGCACATGGCGGCGAGGCGCCCCACCTTTTTGTCTTGCTGCTCCACGGAGACGCTGTAAATGCTGCCGCAGCCGCTGCTTTCCGACGAAGCCCCTTTGGCCATGGTGCCGGGGGGGGACCCCGAGTCCCGGCCGCCCCCCTCCAGGCGGATCGGGGCGATGCTCGAAGGAGGGTAGAAGAGAGGGGTTGGGTGGGTCTGGAGAGAATCCCCCCTTCAGAAGGGGCTCGCGGAAGGAGGTGGAGTGAGGAATCTGTAGAGAGGGAGGGTCTCGCCGGGACAGGGGCTCGATTTGAGGAGGGGGGATTTGCAGACTCAGAAACAATCCACGAAGCACTTGAAGGTCAACCTGAAAAACCTCATGTGTTCAGTGGACGCGGGAAGGGAGTTGTTGGAGGGCGAAGGCCGGCGAGGGCAGCCGAGGGGGGATACCCCCACAATACCCGGCCCGGAGGCTTAGCAGGGGGTAGGGGTGGTGGTGGGGTCGGCGACCCCTTCCCTTGCCTTCTGCAGAGCGCCCGTCCGCCTAAACTGCCTTTGCGCTTCTGCTGCCGCTGCCGCCGCCGCCGCTCAATCGCCTCCCCTTCAAGGCTGCTGGAGAGAGCCCGTGTGACGTCAGCCTCCCTCCCTCTTTCCCTGCCATCGCTGTCGCGGATCCGCCGACGGCTCCTCCTTCCTCCTCCACGCTCTGCTCCAGCACCGACAGCCGCAAGGAGAGAGAGAAAGGGGGAGAGGAGCAGGAAGAAGGGGGGGGAATTAATCAATCTCTGGAGGAATAGCTGTTTCCTCCCCAGCCCCCCCCATACACACCCATTGCACCTGTTCTCTCCCATTATAGATCCACATAATGCTGTTTGCGTTTACTGATTTGGAATATTTTTATCCCGCTCCGAAATGAGATGTTTTGACTATGCAATCTACATGCAGAGAGAAACACGATTCGGCTGCAATGCCTCCCGCGCCCCTACCATTGTCTTCTCCAGAGCAGCAACCCGCGTCCTATGCACTCGTATTTGGGAGTTAAGCTCCACTGAACAACTCAGCAACACTAAATACGCCTGCTAGGATTGAGCTGTAATTATCTCCAGAGACATCATCCGCAACATTTACACCCCTTTTTGGGGCTCCCTGTAACTCTTCCTCCCCCTCTCCACCCACCCGCTAGCCAATATTTGTTGGGACTAGAACCTGGAAGATAAGGCCCAGATGCTTTGTCCCTTGCAGCTCGATTCTCATCAAAGTGTTTCGTCTCCTTGAATTTTATTAGACTTACTTCCTTGTAAATATGCTTAGGATCGCAGCGTTTTAGTCTGTGACAGCAAACGCCCCCCACCAGTGTGTGACACCTTATTGTATTTTATGCAAGACTCTCTTCTGTTTTTGTGGTAGCCTTACCGAACAATTACAGAGTAAACCCACATATATTTACTTTGAAGTAAGTCCCACTGTGTTCATTGTTGTCTCTTCAGTAAAAGTGTGTAGGACTGTAGCCATAATCTGCTGGTGGCTGCAGTTAGTAATGCATAAGAGAAACCACTTAGCCCATGTTCAGAGGCTTTCCCTTCCCTGTTGTTATTTCACAGACTTGTTGATATCCCACCCACACACCACTTGCCTCCAAATGGGCACTCAACCACCATACGTACCATCTCTTTCTCCCCATTTTTTCACTTGGGTGGTGAATAAATAGCAAGAGGAAAATGTTACATTTAGATAAAGGACTGGCTACTTCTCCAAATACTTGTTAACTCTTTAAACTAAACAAACAACCTCTAGATCTCAACTCTCCACCACCACCCCTCCCGCCCAGCAAATATCCCATGTTGCAGAATCATTTGTCAGGAGGGTTTGTAGTCACCTACTGATAAAGTTTAGGCCCTTTGTACATGAAAAGCAACAGAGTCATGTGACACCTTAAAGACTAGGCTGCAATGCAATCCCAGAGTTATTGGCAGCCAGATACATTAATCTCTGCCTGATATTCCTCCCCCAGCCTTTAATTCGCCTGCCTTCAGTTCTACATACAGAAGTCTGTTTATAGAAGACTGGACTGGCAGTCCCCAACCACCTGCATCTGCCATCTGAAGTGGCTGCCTCACTCTGCAAATGATCAGGCGAGCTCTGTTTATTGGGGAGTAAGCCCCGTTGAACACAATGAAATGAACTTCTGAATAAGCATGTAGAGGATTATGCTATTAACAAATTTATTGTTTTATAATATTTCATAGGCCACAGCCTATGTGAGATGCTTCCTTATGGACTGTGGCCCATTAATGCTTATGCCACAATAAATTTGTTAGTCTTTAGGGTGCAACAAGGTTCCCTTGTTGTTTTTGTTGCCACAGACTTTGTACATGCCTAAGGGCATCCTTGTTTCTTCACTTTCACACCACATGCTCTAGTTCTAAACCCAGGCTTTGAAAAAGGCCCTACAGGCCACTGTGCCCATGGATGCATTATTTGTTGTTTTGAGCTGCTGGAATTAGACTAACAAACTTTAACATAAACACCACTAAACAGTTTGGAACGTTTTTACTGCTGTGAGAATATAATTTGCAAACAAATGGTAGTGCCCCAAACCTCCAGCCTTAAAGCAGTGGTTAACCAAAACATGGGAAATAACCAAAATGGCAAAATGAACTTCAAAATGATGCTTCTCACATAAGACTTTAAAAAAAACAACACCCATAGTACTCTGTTGTTTTCATGAAAAACAACTACAAATTGGGCCTTCATTTATATGAATCTTTCCCTACAGCTTAATGACACTTATGTATATATGTGATGTGTATGTTTTAGTTGTGTTTGCACTGTATTGTAATAAAAGGGAGGCAAGCAAAAAGTCTGGGGGTTAAGTATCAATGAGTCCTGGCTCAAGGTAAGGCTTTCCCCCCCTCCCAGCTGTACATTCCCTCCCTTCTCACCTGCCAGCTCATCAATTGCCTTTTGTATCTGCACTGTTTTACAACTTACATGACATGTGATGGCTATATAGTACCTCCAAGATGAGATGCCTCTGGATAACATTTTTTTGTGGAACAACAGTGGGATAGGGCTATCATCATCCCCATGTCTTGCTTGTGGACTTCTCAGCTGGCCACTCCGGGAAACAGGATGCTGGATTAGATAGGCCTTTGGTCTGATCCAGCAGGGCACTTCTAATGTTCTTATGTTCATCTCACAAATTTCTTCCAGGCCATCAGGTCTTTTTCTGATCATCTGCTACCCTAATCCTGCCTGGTTACTGCAAAGCCATATAACATTCCTATACCAGCTTCTCGGTAGTCAAGTGGACCTACCCTTTGCCACAGGGGTGGCTAACTTGTGGCCCTCCAGAAGTTGTTGGACTACAACTCCCAACATCTGGAGGGCCACAGGTTCCCACTTTTGCTCTAGCACACTGTTCTTCAACCTTGGGTCCCCAGATGTTGGACTACAGTGCCCATCATCCTTGGCCATTGGTTAAGCTGGCTGTTGGGAGTTATATATATATTCTTTATTTGCGGTCAAAGACCCGTTTTGACAGTACAAAACAAACAATTTAAAAACAGCTGCAAGGAATATACAGTATGCTGGAATAAACCTTAACAATTTCATTTAAATATTAGCACAGATTAATTGGGCCGCATAAACGAATTTGGCAACTTGAATAGTAATTCCTTTGTCTAAACCAGAAAGAGCGGAAACAATCATATCTTCGGGAGATTGGTAGTAAGGAATTGAGAATGTAGAATTAAGAAATTTATGTCTAATCTGAGTATAAAAGGCACATTCAAATAAACAGTGATAAGGAGTTTCAATACTGTTAGTTCCGCAGGGACAAATGCGGAGATCATATGGAGTTCCATTGAATCTTCCCTCAAGGATTGCAGAATTTAAACAATTAAACCTTGTTTTAGAGAAGGCTAATCTAAGTTTAGGAATGGTAAGAAAATGCAGATATGGGGCAATCTTACCATATTCAAACGCTAAATTTAGATATAAAGGGGAGCATGTTTTCGTGGCCCTAGAGATTGAGTTCTGGTAGTCAATGTCTTTAATACGAGAACGAATTAAGACTAAAGCATCACTTGGCGAGTATTGGATTAGATGTTCTTTAGCTAAACCCATTTTCAGCAGTTTTAATTCAATGTTGGTGTTCCAGAAAGAAGGACTGGAATCTTTCCAATATGCAGAAAGAAGGCCCAGCGAATTATTAGAAGAGATTTTTACCCAGTAATTGGCCGTCATTAGCCAGGCCTGGCATTCCAATGAGGAAAGACCACATTCAAGCCTAAGTGCCGCTGATGGAACGCATCTCGGGATGCCTAACAAACGGCGTAGTAGACTAGAAAGAATTGCTTCAACTGTATAATCCATAGAGTGGATCCAGAGTGGAACTCCATATAAGAGTTGAGGTATGATCTTATAGTTGAATAATTTAATAAGTGCTGGGACAAAACAACCTCCTTTGTAGTAAAAAAAACAAAGTAAACTCTTAACAGAGTATTTTGCTTTCAGAATTGCCTCTTTAATGTGTGTAGACCAACTCATAGAAGAATGAAAGGTTATCCCTAAATATTTGTAATGGGTGACTTGGTCAATTTGACAGCCATTGATTTTCCAAACATGAAGATTTCTTCGTTTGGAAAAGACAAGAATTTTGGTTTTGTCCAAATTTATAGTAAGTTGGTTCTCATCACAATAGGACATAAAGGCTCTTATCATGCGTTTGAGGCCAATCTTAGAAAAGGATAAAAGTACAGCGTCGTCGGCATATAAGAGCAAGGGACAATGGGCATCAGCAATTTTAGGGATATGGAACTCCTGAGAAAGGCAGTGATATTTCAAATCGTTTATAAAGAGATTAAAAAGAAGAGGGGCTAGAATACAGCCTTGCCTCACCCCTGTAAACGTTGGAATAGGATTTGTTAGGCCTCCGTCCTTGGTACAGGAGACTTGAATAGACGTATGTTGGTGCAGGTTATGGATAAGGAATAGTAATCTTTTATCAATAGATGTACATGATAGTTTATGCCATAGTTTGTCACGGGGTATAGAGTCAAAAGTGGCTGTTGGGAGTTGTAGTCCAACAACATCTGGGGACCCAAGATGGAAGAACAGTGCTCTAGCAAAAGAGGACACTGGATTCTTGGCCCACTCAAAATTAGGGAGTGCTTAACTCCTAAAATGATATGTACTGGGGTTTAACTCTTTCTGAAATGTCTGACCTAGAACCTCTCACCTCGTCCCAGCTGCACCAGCCTCAAATCACTTGTAGTAATAAGTGCACTGCATGTAGCTCAAAGGTGCTCTGTGTTCCAAGTTGAAGCTCTGGAACTGAAAGTAGATTCTTGAGCTAATCCTTAGCTTAAATTGAGCCCTGCAATAAGACCAAGACCTCCCTTTACAGCAGAAATAGCCAACGTAGTGCCCTCCATATGTTTTGGCCGACAACTCCCATTAGCTCTAGGCAGCATGGCAAATTACAAGGGATGAGGGGAACTGTAGTCCAAAAATCTGGAGGGCACCATGTTGGCTTTAGAGTTTCTCATAGTCTCTTCCTATCTTCCTTCTTGACTTCCTTCTCGACTCAGGCACTGATACCTCTTGGGTTTCATTTCCTGAGGTGGTGGAGGAAAAACATTTTCTTGCGTTAGCATTTTGAAGTGTTAGTACTAACAACAGATCAAAACATACTGACTAGTGACCTCTGGGGGAGATTATTTTAGAGTAAAAGCAGAATGTTGGGTTCATGGCCCGTATTTTGTGAGCACCACTGGGGAGAGAGAGAGAGAGTGTAAGCATCAGTGGCAGCATTCCCACATAATGTGCATATTTGAGCTGCATCTAACAAAGTGTAGTATGGTCCACAATATCTTTAATGCCACAAGAAATTTTTTAGTCATTATAGTGCCACAAGAATATTTGCTGTTTATGCTTGACCTTAGCCCCCCCAGACTCTCTCTCTCTCACTCACTCACTCACTCACTCACATGAGCCAGGCTGATAAGCTCAGCACCCCAGAGCAGTTTCATAGACTGCAGTGTGAGAGAGTGCCTGAAAGACGCCCCTCCGCAGGCTCTGTTGTGCCGAAGGGAGCAGACTCAGCAGAGTGAGTGGTGATAGCCACGATGCTGCACCTTGGCAGAGGCAGCTTTGGGGATTGCTCTCGCATTTGCTTTTTTGCACACAGCTCCTTCAACTCACACTTGAATCCAAACACAGGCTCAGCCCATTGTATCTGCCAACAGAAAGCTTTTACTATTAGCTCTGCTCCTGCTGGCGTCTGCCAGGCTCCACTCCCTAAACTGGCTGTCCCTGGGTCTACTCCAGGATCTTCTCCCTGGCCCTCCCAGGTACCAGAATGTTTGAAATCAAAGCCGCCAATCCAAGTAAGAGCAGAAAAAGCCAGCAGCCAGGATGCCTGCCCTCTCTTCGTCAGTTTCCTTGTGCAAAATGGAATGGTATTTTGTGTGTGTGTGTTTTGCCACATACACAAAATCATGATGATGGATTGACTTATCCTTCCCGAATGTGTCTAATCTTTTCCTTTTTAAAAGCTATGTAAGCTTAGTGGCCAACATACTACATCTCACGGAAGTGAATGGCATATCCAGGAATAGCTATATGGTGGTTGAACCATAATTCCCATCAGCCCGAGAAAGCACAAAGAATAGTCAGGGATGATGGAAGTTATAGTCTAGCAACATCTGGAGGCCACCACATTGGCTACCCCTGGCATACACAAATTACGTGTTGTGTAAAGTACTTTTTTCACATGTTCTGAATCTTCCCCCTAATTATATGAGCTGTTTGAGCAATGAAACATCTGCCTCAGGAGGTGGTGGGCTCTCTTTCACTGGAGGTATTTAAGCAGAGGAAGGATGGCCAGAAAAATGTCTATGTAAAATGAATGAATGCTGTGGTTTCTGCCACCCTCTGTTGTATTTTGACTGAAGGTTTACGCAATGCATGGTTTTATGTGATACTGTGATTTTAATGATTGTTAAGTGCACTGAGGAGTTCTATTCTGCTTTGGAATAGAAATTACTATATGAAATAAATAAATCTGCCAGGATGCTATAGATCCTGCATTGAGCAAGTGGTTAGCCTAGACAGCCCCTAAGATCCCTTCATCTCTATCAGATTCTACTTGCCCATCACTCTCATTTGGTGAACCTGAGTTTTTGTTGTTGTTGTTGTTATGTGCCTTCAAGTCGATTACGACTTATGGCAACCCTATGAATCAGCGACCTCCAAGAGCATCTGTCATGAACCACCCTGCTCAGATCTTGTAAGTTCAGGTCTGTGGCTTCCTTTATGGAATCAATCCATCTCTTGTTTGGTCTTCCTCTTTTTCTACTCCCTTCTGTTTTTCCCAGCATTATTGTCTTTTCTAGTGAATCATGTCTTCTCATTATGTGTCCAAAGTATGATAACCTTAGTTTCAACATTTTAGCTTCAAGAGATAGTTCTGGTTTAATTTGATCTAACACCCAATTATTTGTCTTTTTTGCAGTCCAGGGTATGCGCAAAGCTCTCCTCCAGCACCACATTTCAAATGTTGATTTTTCTCTTATCCGCCTTTTTCACTGTCCAACTTAGAGATCGGGAATACCATGGTCTGAATGATCCTGACTTTGGTGTTCTGTGATACATCTTTGCATTTGAGGACCTTTTCTAGTTCTCTCACAGCTGCCCTACCCAGTCCTAGCCGTCTTCTGATTTCTTGACTATTGTCTCCATTTTGGTTAATGACTGTGCCGAGGTATTGATAATCCTTGACAAGTTCAATGTCCTCATTGTCAACTGTAAAGTTACTTAAATCTTCTGTTGTCATTATTTTAGTCTTCTTGATGTTCAGCTGTAGTCCTGCTTTTGTGCTTTCCTCTTTAACTTTCATCAGCATTCGTTTCAGATCATTATTGGTTTCTGCTAAGAGTATAGTATCATCTGCATATCTTAAGTTATTGATGTTTCTCCCTCCAATTTTCACACCTCCTTCATCTTGGTCCAATTCCGCTTTCCGTATGATATGTTCTGCGTACAGATTAAACAAATAGGGTGATAAAATACACCCCTGTCTCACGCCCTTTCCGATGGGGAACCAATCAGTTTCTCCATATTCTGTCCTTACAGTAGCCTCTTGTCCAGAGTATAGGTTGCGCATCAGGACAATCAGATGTTGTGGCACCCCCATTTCTTTTAAAGCATGCCATAGTTTTTCATGATCTACACAGTCAAAGGCTTTGCTGTAGTCTATAAAGCACAGGGTGATTTTCTTCTGAAATTCCTTGCTCCGTTCCATTATCCAACGTATGTTTGCAATATGATCTCTGGTGCCTCTTCCCTTTCTAAATCCAGCTTGGACATCTGGCATTTCTTGCTCCATATATGGTAAGAGCCTTTGTTGTAGAATCTTGAGCATTACTTTACTTGCATGGGATATTAAGGCAATAGTTCGGTAATTACTACATTCTCTGGGATCCCCTTTCTTTGGAAGTGGGATATATATTGAACGCTTCCAGTCTGTGGGCCATTGTTTAGTTTTCCATATTTCTTGACAAATTTTTGTCAAGATTTGAACAGATACAGTCTCAGTAGCTAGTAGCAACTCTATTGGTATGCCGTCTATTCCTGGTGATTTGTTTCTTCCAAGAATTTTAAGAGCAGCTTTCACCTCACATTCTAAAATTTCTGGTTCTTCACCATATGGTTCCTCCATGAATGAATCTGTCATCCTGTCATCTCTTTTATAGAGCTCTTCAGTGTATTGCTTCCATCTTCCTTTTATTTCATCTCGGTCAGTCAGTATGTTCCCCTGTTGATTATTCAACATCCCTACTTGTGGTTTAAATTTCCCTTTCATTTCTCTAATCTTTTGGAATAGGGCTCTTGTTCTTCCCATTTTGTTGTCCTTTTCTATTTCTATACAATAACTATTGTAATAGTTTTCTTTGTCCCTACGTATTAGTTATTGTATAGTTGCATTTAGGGTTCTGACCGTGTTTCTATCTCCTTTTGCTTTTGCTTTCCTTCTCTCTTTAACCATTTTAAGAATTTCTTCAGTCATCCATTGGGGTCTTTCTCTCTTTTTAACAAGAGGTATTGTCTTTTTGCATTCTTCTCTGATCATGAGTCTGACTTCAGTCCATAGTTCTTCTGGTTCTCTGTCAACTAAGTTTAAAGCCTCAAACCTGTTCCTTATTTGATCTTTATATGCTTCTGGGATGTTATTTAAATTGTATTTTGGCATTATGAGTGCTTTGTTGTTCTTCTTTAGCTTTACTCTGATTTTCGATACGATCTGTACTGCAGTCTGCTCCTGGTCTTGTTTTTGCAGAAAGTATGGAACTTCTCCATCTTCTGTTTCCAATTATATAATCAATTTGATTCCTATATTGACCATATGGTGATGTCCACGTGTACAGTCGTCTTTTTGGTTGCTCAAAAACTGTGTTGGCAAGAAACAAATCACTGGCTTCACAGAATTCAGTAAGTCTTTCTCCTGCTTCGTTTCTGTCACCTAAGCCCCATTTCACCACAATTCCTAGTTCTTCTCTGTTCCCTACTTTTGCATTCCAGTCCCCCATGATTATCATCATATCTTGTTTTGGTGTGTGATCAATTTCCTCCTGTACCTCTGCGTAAAATCTCTCCAATTCCTCTTCTTCTGCGTTTGATGTTGGAGCATAGACTTGGATGATGGTTATGTTAATAGGTTTCCCATTTAATCTTATTGATATCACTCGCTCAGACCTTGCGTTGTAGCTCCTAATTGCTTTTGCTACATCACTTCTCACTATTAAAGCAACCCCGTTTCTTCTTGATTTGTCATTTCCTGCATAAAATATTTTGTAGTTGCCTGATTGGAAATGTCCCATTCCAGTCCATTTTAATTCACTCACTCCAAGTATTGTAATGTTGATACGCTCCATTTCTTGCTTGACAATTTCTAACTTTCCCTGGTTCATGCTTCTCACATTCCATGTTCCTATTGTGTGCGTCGTACAACTCCGGACTCTCCTTTCGCATCTGTGCGCATCAGCCTCTGGGCTTCCTTTCGGCTTTGACCCAGCTGCGTCATTAGTCACAGCGCTACTCGTACTTGTCCTTTGTTCTTCCCCAGTAGCTCGGTGAGTGCCTTCTGACCTGGGGGTCTCATCTTCCAGCACTATCTCGTATTGCATTTTGGATACTCTGTTCATAGGGTTTTCGTGGTAAGAGGTATTCAGAGGTGGTTTACCATTGCCTTCCTCTGAGGTTGGATGCATCTTAGTCTGAGTTTTAGCATTGTAAAAGAAGGAAATAAATCTCTCTCTCCATATCATTCATGATTGTATAAACCTCAATCACGTGTATGCCTTAATCGTTTTTTTCTTCTAAATTAAAAAGTGTTAGATGTTCTAGGCTTCCCTTGAAGAAGGTGTTCCAATCTCCCATGGTCGTTTTGGTTGCCCTGTTCTGTGCTTTATATGAAGTGAGGGCTTTGGTTTAAATAGCTCATCTAGCATTCCACTTGTTTATAACATGATAACCCTTCTGATAATTGTGATATCAGAATGGAATTTAGTACCTGTGCTCAGAATTCAATTCTAGGCTTCAAGTTCAATAACCAGCTCAAACCCCCCAAGCCCGTTTTCAAAGGGGCATAGAACATATCAAACATAATGCAATGTGCTATCTCCCAAGAAGATTCAGACAACAATCCTAAATGCACTTATTAAGAGAGTAAGCCCCATTGAACATAATAAGTTGTATCCAATGCTAGTCCTACTCAGAGTGGACCTATTGAAATGAATAGACATGACTAACTCTAGCTAGGAAGACATCCACTGTTTTGCCAGTTCCAGTGCATCTCCACCTCCCTCTTCTGAAAAAGGAGGCACACAACATTAGTCAAACCCACCCTTTTTTCTTGTAAAACTGGTGGGATCAGCTTGAGTGAATTTAAAAAAAAATTAGCTTCAACGAGATTTCACAACTGATCAGCAGATCAACCCGTTCCCTCTCTAGGGGAAATGCTTTGTTCTCATTATTAGTGTGTTCACAGCCTTAGGACCATTAATTTCAGTGGGCCTATTCTGAATATAACTTGGCTGAATACAACCCAATTAGCCTTAGTTCTGTGTAAGCATGCAGAGGAGTGTGCAGTGAGGCATTCAGCACCCTGTTGTACATTTCAAGTTTGAATAGCAGGTCAGTCGTTGCAGCTGTTTCCAAGGGTGCCAGGAAATATTTAGATCCCACCACAGAGTGATAAATACACTGAAGAATGAGATATTGGAATGAAAACATACATGCATTTTCAAGACCCCACTCTCCAAGTTTGGACTCCAGCCAGCTTGACTGCTTTCCCATTTTGAAGGAGCCTGGAAAGATGTCAATCTGACTCTCCATTAAGCATGAGGTATTTGAATGAAATTTGATGTGCACGTGTAAGATGTAGTTCTCCGAATCTTGATCCCTACTACCAAGGTTTGGTGGGGTGGACTGGGTAGGAAAGCTGAAAAACAGATCATCAATCACTTTGCTGTTCTAGCTAGTACTCGGAGGTAGCTAATCTGTGTGAAGTCGTTTTGAGCACAACCACGTTGGTGGATGTGCTCCCAAGTTGAGTGGAATGATAGGTTGTTATGCCTCATGTGTGAGAAGGGCAAGAGACACAGGCATAGCTGGTTCCTCTGCTCCCTTGCCCACCAGCGCTGCTGACCCTCTTCAGTATAAGATAATGTATGACTCTAATCACTTTGCATCCCCAGCATGCTACATAAGCCACCAATCCCTTGGAATAAACAGGTTTTGCCTCTTCGTCCAGTGTGGGAGAGATTGTTTTTAAAAAAGAATCCAAGCCCAGGCACATGATGCCAGGGAAGGGTGCCAGCCAGGCAAGATCTGTCTCTCACTGTCTCTTCCCTAGGATGGGGAAGCTTCTCCTTCACGGGGAGTGTGTGGGGTGTGTGTCCCTACATAAGTCCATTTTCCCACCTCCTCCCCGCTGGGGAAGGATAGGCTCTTTATTCATACAGGGGTCCTAACAGACCAGGTTATAAAAGGTGGGGGAAAGCATAGCTTGCCTGTTTGTTTTGCCTTGGCTGCCAGAAAAGCAGGGGGAAGGCTAAAGTTGTACATCAACTTGAACAGGCAGATTTTGTGCTGGACTCTGACCCCAGCCCTCAAACCCCAGCTCGGGCTGTCTCCAGGTTGAAAATGCTCCAGGCCCTGTCCCCAAATGTACAAAACAAAAACAAAAAACTCTGGGCCCCACCTCCTGACCCAGAGGCCTCTTACCCACAGGCCCTCTGTAATTTCTGGTTTCAATTGTTTGCATCTTTTAAAAAAATATTGGTCATATATATTACAATATTACAAAACCTGCAAATTGCAATACACCATCCTACATAAATGGTACTATATAAAGTAATAATCATATACTGTAATCTGTCCAAGAATAGGGTGGCGAGGATCACTCTCTCTCACACACGGGTGTCAATTATGAACCTAATAATGAAGGGAACTCTTTTTACCTTTGCTTGTCCCCTCCTCCTCATCCCTCCCTCTGTTCTTTCCTCCATTATCAGAATCAGACTGCCAGCTCCTTGAGACAGGAAGGAACCTGCCTAGTTCCTTATGCCATTATGTGGAGGTGCATACTGTGATGGTATTGAATAGATACTTAGTTGTAAGAGCTGGTCCTTAAAAGAGAGAGGTGTAATACAATCCCATTTTTTGTCCTGAACTGGAGATTCACACTATCTCCTGACTTTTCCAGGCCCCATATCCCATTCCATCTTCTTGTTTCTCTTTACATAAAGAAGAAGGTCATGGCCTCTCTGAAATATTGTGTGTGTGTGTGTGTGTCTATGTCTATGAAGACATGAGTTTTTCAGCTGACACAGATGGAGGAAACGTCACCAGATGGTGAGTCGCATTCTCTCTGCTGAAAAACAAATGAGACGAGCAATTTTTGCAAAAGATCGGTGATGGAGGGGATTTCCGTGCTGTCCCAGAAGGAGGTGAAATTTCCACTGCAATTCAAATAAGGCCTTCTGGGGTTTGGTGGTGGCCCATAGACCATCTGGGTTTGGCATGGAAATCTGGCAATGACCCACAGACCTGCTGATTATTATACAGAGCAGCACACAAATACTCCAGGGTTTTTCAGAAAAAGGATGAGAGGAAGTGTGAGGGTAGGAAGAGAAAGGGAGATACTCTGACTCTGCCGTATATGCCTTGCGTGATCTTGGACATGTCACTTGATCTCTCAGGGCTTTGCCACCCTGCACGGGGTTGGGTCTCTTGTATAGCTCAACGTATTCCTGATCAAGGTTCAGACTACCGTGTAATTTAATAAAACCTCTTTCTCCTTTCCCCCCTTTGCCTCCTTGCTATATTTTAAATCCAACGTATTTTGCAATACCTGATACAACCCCCTTATGTTTTACTTCCTGATCTGAAGGGAGGCCTGTAGACACTTTAAATGAATATCGTGTCAATTACAGGATGTTCAGCAGAGCAATGGTTCATGCTATTTTAATGGACAGAAAACATCAAAAAATGGGACACTGGGCCAGTCACTGCAAAGGAGGCAAATAATTACCAAGTCAAAGAAAGATTCTTTCATACAGGGGTGTAGTTGTCCTGGGTCTTGGGGGGTCTTAGACCCCTTACTTTTTTGGGAGTAGGGTCCCAGCAGGGTCCTTTGGTCTCCAGAATCCTATGAGCCAATCAGCATGAAAAGGGAGTGTGTTAGCCACTGAAAAGAGACTTCTAACATGTTTCCTTGTGCTTTCCTGCTGTTTGGAGCCAATTAGTGAAAGGAGGTGAGTCAGCCACTGAGAAGACTCATTTTAACAGCTAACACTCTCCTCTTTCATGCTTATTGGCTTCTAGGGAGGTCTGTTGTGAGAGAAGGCATTAACAAGGAATTCATTCTAAACCCAGCAGCAAAGAAAAAGGGAGGGGCATGGCTGTGATTATTATGAAGGGACCCTGTACTTCTGAATTTGCCACTGCACTGCTGCTGTCATACACTGCATCTAATTAACCAGTCTGTGCAACTTACTGCCTAGGGATGACCAGAGGATCACTGGCAACAATTTGCTCATAAACTTGGGTAGCTTCTGAGGAGGAAAAAAAAAGATTGTATTGTATCCTACGTCTTAGCTGAGGATAACCAATAGTAATGTTGCACTCCAATTCCCATCAGCCCCAGCCAGCATGGACAAAGGTCAGGGATGATGGGAGTTGGAGTCCAGCAACATCTAGAGGGGACCACATTGGCTAACTCTGACCTTACCACTGGAAGCAATGAGTGTTATTCAATGCTAGTCCTCCTTAGAGTTGACCCACTGAAGTTAAAAAACATGACTAACTTGGTTTATTAATTTCAATGTGTCTACTGAGTAGGACTTAGCTGAATCCAACCCTTTGACTTTGGACATATGATTTAAAGGCGGCACAAAATGTACAAGAAGGAATTATGATGATGATGATGAAGATGATGTTGACATAATATTTTACAGAGCAACAGAAATAAAAAAAAGGTCAGGTTCCTTCCCTGAGGAGTTTACAATCTAAATTTCAGTGGTGAGGGAAAGGAGGCAAGGGTAACTAGAGAAATCTGAAGGGACTTGGAGAAGGATTGAAAGTTCTCTATGGAGAGCTTTCTGTAATTAAAATAGCTCACACCCCATATTTATAGAGGAGGAAAGGTTATAAAGCCACCTTCCTTTAGTAAAGAAGCAGTTTTATTAGAGTTCATGGGGATGGGGGATGGGGTGAGCATGGCACTGTAAAACCAGGGGAGTGGACAGAGCAGGGTCCATTAAGTGAGGCTAATAGCAGAATTCTGTCCTGGTGTTTCCTGTGCATCAACTGAAGTAGCTATTCCAGAAGTTTTGTATTTCTGGGAAGGTCTTTATGTCTTTATCTAATTTGCATTTGCAGAATTCTATTTCCTATTTCATCCTACTCAAATATTTCCAAAACTATCTGACGAGGCAGTAAGGCAGAATGATCTGTCACTTTAAAGTGAAGGAGGTTCCTGGACAGACAGCAGAGCTATCTCCATGTGGAATGGACATGGAGCCCCCTACTGTGACCAAATGGAATTTCATGTCTGTTCCACAAATAGCCTTAGGGTTGCCCAGTCTCCTGAGCCTGAGAACCTGAGACTTGGCCACATCCTCACCATACATTCAAAGCATTATTGTACCACATAAATAGTCATAGCTTAAAGAATCCTGGGAACAGTAGTTTATTAAGAATCCTGAGAGATGTTAGGAGACCCACAATTCTCTCCGTTGTTGTTATGTGCCTTCAAGTCGATTGTGACTTATGGCGACCCTATGAATCAGTGACCTCCAAGAGCATCTGTCATGAACCACCCTTTCCAGATCTGGTAAGTTCAGGTCTGTGGGTTCCTTTATGGAATCAATCCATCTCTTGTTTGGCTTTCCTCTTTTTCTACTCCTATTGTTCCTAGCATTATTGTCTTTTATTTATTTTATTTTATTTATTATTTCAATTTATATACCGCCCTTAGCAGAATAGCTCTCAGGGTGGTGAACAAACTTTTCTAGTGAATCATGTCTTCTCATTATGTATCCAAAGTTTCATAACCTCAGTTTCATCATTTTAGCTTCTAGTGATAGTTCTGTTTTAATTTGTTTTAACACCCAATTATTTGTCTTTTTCACAGTCCATGGTATGCGCAAAGCTCTCCTCCAACACTACATTTCAAATGAGTTGATTTTTCTCTTATCCGCTTGTCCTGCCCAGAGCATGAGACACAAGACAGAGGCGAAACTGGAATTAATTCTTGTTTTATGACAGTAACGGTTACATCAAAAGCAGTGCGCTTCATAGACCTGACTATGCTAACTCACTACTGGCCCTAGCTAAGCTACCTAGGCATTCTGTGCAGCGTGTGGAGTAAGTTGACTCAGCAACCCAATCGGGGGCGCCGCCTTAAATAGGGAAGGTCTTTGCCTGTAATCTCTGACTCCTGCAAAGAACCACCTTCTGACCTTCCCGCTTCTCGCGTCATCTCACGAGGGGCGAGAAGGGGCAAGCCTCCGGCTGCTCATCTGACAGCAAAGGCTTGCTAGGTGCCGGCTCAACCTCGGGGGGGGGGCAGGAAGCATGTTGGCAGGGAAGCGTTTGAAGTGCCAGGCGGGGAATCCCGGGGGGGGGCAGAGTTGTCATGCACACAAGATCACCTCCGAACAGCTCTGCTGGAGTGCTTGCAGTCAGAGCAGGCGCTTTGTCGACGGGAGGGCTGACCATGGGAACTTGCGAGTTGTCAGCATCTCCCCCTCCCTCGGTGTCCTCAAAAATCTCATCCTCCTCTGACACCTCTCTCTGGACCACCCGAGGGAACTGGAGCTCAACTTCATCCCCCCCTCCATGCACTATCCCCCTCCACCCCCTGGGCTTGGGCTTGTTCGACTTGAAGGCAGTCCCATTTCTATACAATAACTATTGTAATAGTTCTCTTTGTCACTACGTACTAGTTGCTGTATTGTTATATTTAGGGTTCTGACTGTGTTTCTGCCGCCTTTTGCTTTTGCGTTCCTTCTCTCTTTAACCGTTTTAAGAGTTTCTTCAGTCATCCATTGAGATCTTTCTCTCTTTTTAACAAGAGGTATTGTCTGCTTGCATTCTTCCCTGATAATGTCTCTGATTTCACTCCATAGTTCTTCTGGTTCTCTGTCAACTAAGTTTAGAGCCTCAAATCTGTTCCTTATTTGATCTTTAAATTCTTCTGGGAAGTTATTTAAATTGTATTTCGGCATTATGATTGCTTTGTTGTTCTTCTTTAGCTTTACTCTGATTTTCGATATGATCAGTTCATGATCTGTACCGCAGTCTGCTCCTGGTCTTGTTTTTGCAGAAAGTATGGAACTTCTCCATCTTCTGTTTCCAATTATATAGTCAATTTGATTCCTATATTGACCATATGGTGATGTCCACGTGTACAGTCGTCTTTTTGGTTGCTCAAAAACTGTGTTGGCAAGAAACAAATCAACTTCTCCCTCTTCTGCTACCAATTATTTATTTATTTATTTATTCAATTTATATACCGCCCCATAGCTGAAGCTCTCTGGGCGGTTTACAACAGGTAAAAAACATCTGACATACAATTAAAACCTCATATTAAGCAGTTTAAAAATAAGTTAAAAATATCAGGAATTAAAACATAATTAAACACACACTAAAATGCATATTAAATACTACTAAAATGCTGAAAATGCCTGGGAGAAGAGGAAGGTTTTTATCTGACGCCGAAAATATAATAATGTTGGCGCCAGGCATATCTCATCAGGAAGAATATTCCATAGTTCGGGGGCCACCACTGAGAAGGCCCTTTTTCTTGTTGTCACCTTCCGGGCTTCTTTCTGAGTAGGCACCCGGAGGAGGGCCTTCGATGTTGAGCGCAGTGTGCGGGTAGGTTCATATTGGGAGAGGCGTTCCATCAGGTATTGTGGTCCCATGCCGTACAAGGCTTTATAGGTTAAAACCAGCACCTTGAATCGAGCCCGGAAACATATAGGCAACCAGTGCAGGCGGGCCAGAATCGGCGTTATATGTTCGGACCGCCTGGTCCCAGTTATCAGTCTGGCCGCCGCATTTTGCATGAGCTGCAGTTTCCGAACCGTCTCAAGGGCAGCCCCACGTAGAGTGCATTGCAGTAGTCTAATTTAGAGGTTACCAGAGCATGAACAACTGAAGCAAGGTTTTCCCTGTCCAGATAGTGGTGTAGCTGGGCCACCAACCGAAGCTGGTAGAACGCACTCCGTGCCACCGAGGCTACCTGAGCCTCCAGTGACAGGGATGGATCTAAAAGAACTCCCAGACTACGAACCTGCTCCTTTAGGGGGAGTGCAACCCCATCCAGGACAGGTTGTACATCTACCATCCGGTCAGGGGAACCACCTACTAACAGCATAGTCTTGTCTGGATTGAGCTTCAATTTATTCGCTCTCATCCAGTCCATTATCGCAGCCAGGCATCGGTTCAGCACCTTGACAGCCTCACCTGATGAAGATGAAAAGGAGAAGTAGAGCTGCGTGTCATCAGCATACTGGTGACAACACACTCCAAAACTCCTGATGACAGCACCCAGCGGCTTCATGTAGATGTTAAAGAGCATGGGGGACAGAACTGACCCCTGCGGAACTCCATACTGGAGAGCCCAGGGTGCCGAGCAATGCTCCCCAAGCACTACCTTCTGGAGACGACCCGCCAAGTAGGAGCAGAACCACCGCCAAGCAGTACCTCCAACTGCCAAATCCACAAGTCTTCCCAGAAGAATACCATGGTTGATAGTATCAAAAGCCGCTGAGAGATCAAGGAGAATCAACAGAGTTACACTCCCCCTGTCTTTCTCCCGGCATAAGTCATCATACAGGGTGACCAAGGCCGTCTCCGTGCCATAACCGGGCCTGAAACTTGATTGAAATGGATCCAGATAATCGGTCTCATCCAAGAGTGTCTGGAGCTGGTCCGCAACCACTCTTTCTAGAACCTTGCCCAGGAATGGGACATTCGCTACCGGGCTATAATTATTAAGATTTTCTGGGTCCAGGGAAGATTTCTTCAAAAGTGGTCTCACTACTGCCGCCTTCAGACAGCCTGGGACCTCTCCCTCACACAGTGAGGCATTAATCACTTCCCTGGCCCAGCCGGCTGTTCCATCCCTGCTAGCTTTTATTAGCCAAGAGGGGCAAGGGTCCAGAACCGAAGAGGTCGCACGCACCCATCCAAGCACCTTGTCAACGTCCTCAAGCTGCACCAATTGAAACTCATCCAAAAAATCATGACCAGGCTGTGCTCCGGATACCTCATTTGATCCAACTGCTATAACATTGGAGTCCAAGTCCTGACGGATGCAAGAGATTTTATCCTGGAAGTGCCTAGCAAATTCATTACAATCAATTCATTATAATCAATTTGATTCCTATATTGACCATATGGTGATGTCCATGTGTACAGTCGTCTTTTCAGTTGTTCAAAAAGATGTGTTCCCAAGAAACAAATTATTGGCTTCACAGAATTCAATAAGTCTTTCTCCTGCTTTATTTCTGTCTCCTAAGCCCCATTTTCCCACAATTCCTAGTTCTTCTCTGTTTCCTACTTTTGCATTCCAGTCCCCCATGATTATCAGCACATCTTGTTTTGGTGAGTGATCAATTTCCTCCTGTACTTCTGCGTAAAATCTCTCCTCCTTCTTCTGCGTTTGCCATTGGAGCGTAGACTTGGATGATGGTTATGTTAATAGGTTTCCCATTTAATCTCATTGATATCACTCGCTCAGACCTTGCGTTGTAGCTCCTAATTGCTTTTGCTACATCACTTCTCACTATTAAAGCAACCCCGTTTCTTCTTGATTTGTCATTTCCTGCATAAAATATTTTGTAGTTGCCTGATTGGAAATGTCCCATTCCAGTCCATTTTAATTCACTCACGCCAAGTATTGTAATGTTGATACACTCCATTTCTTGCTTGACAATTTCTAACTTTCCCTGGTTCATGCTTCTCACATTCCATGTTCCTATTGTGTGCGTCGTACAACTCCGGACTCTCCTTTCGCATCTGTGCGCATCAGCCTCTGGGCTTCCTTTCGGCTTTGACCCAGCTGCGTCATTAGTCACAGCGCTACTCGTACTTGTCCTTTGTTCTTCCCCAGTAGCTCACTGACCTGGGGGTCTCATCTTCCAGCACTATCTCGTATTGCATTTTGGATACTCTGTTCATAGGGTTTTCGTGGTAAGAGGTATTCAGAGGTGGTTTACCATTGCCTTCCTCTGAGGTTGGATGCAACTTAGTCCGAGTTTTAGCATTGTAAAAGAAGGAAATAAATCTCTCTCTCTCTCCATATCATTCATGATTGTATAAACCTCAATCACGTGTATGCCTTAATCGTTTTTTCTTCTAAATTAAAAAGTGTTAGATGTTCTAGGCTTCCCTTGAAGAAGGTGTTCCAATCTCCCATGGTCGTTTTGGTTGCCCTGTTCTGTGCTTTATATGAAGTGAGAGCTTTGGTTTAAATAGCTCATCTAGCATTCCACTTGTTTATAACATGATAACCCTTCTGATAATCGTGATATCAGAATGGAATTTAGTACCTGTGCTCAGAATTCAATTCTAGGCTTCAAGTTCAATAACCAGCTCAAACCCCCCAAGCCTGTTTTCAAAGGGGCATAGAACATATCAAACATAATGCAATGTGCTATCTCCCAAGAAGATTCAGACAACAATCCTAAATGCACTTATTAAGAGAGTAAGCCCCATTGAACATAATAAGTTGTATCCAATGCTAGTCCTACTCAGAGTGGACCTATTGAAATGAACAGACATGACTAACTCTAGCTAGAAAGACATCCACTGTTTTGCCAGTTCCAGTGCATCTCCACCTCCCTCTTCTGAAAAAGGAGGCACACAACATTAGTCAAACCCACCCTTTTTTCTTGTAAAACTGGTGGGATCAGCTTGAGTGAATTTAAAAAAAAATTAGCTTCAACGAGATTTCACAACTGATCAGCAGATCAACCCGTTCCCTCTCTAGGGGAAATGCTTTGTTCTCATTATTAGTGTGTTCACAGCCTTAGGATCATTAATTTCAGTGGGCCTATTCTGAATATAACTTGGCTGAATACAACCCAATTAGCCTTAGTTCTGTGTAAGCATGCAGAGGAGTGTGCAGTGAGGCATTCAGCACCCTGTTGTACATTTCAAATTTGAATAGCAGGTCAGTCGTTGCAGCTGTTTCCAAGGGTGCCAGGAAATATTTAGATCCCACCACAGAGTGATAAATACACTGAAGAATGAGATATTGGAATGAAAACATACATGCATTTTCAAGACCCCACTCTCCAAGTTTGGACTCCAGCCAGCTTGACTGCTTTCCCATTTTGAAGGAGCCTGGAAAGATGTCAATCTGACTCTCCATTAAGCATGAGGTATTTGAATGACATTTGATGTGCACGTGTAAGATGTAGTTCTCCGAATCTTGATCCCTACTACCAAGGTTTGGTGGGGTGGACTGGGTAGGAAAGCTGAAAAACAGATCATCAATCACTTTGCTGTTCTAGCTAGTACTCGGAGGTAACTAATCTGTGTGAAGTCGTTTTGAGCACAACCACGTAGCTCAGTGAGTGCCTTCTGACCTGGAGGTCTCATTTTCCAGCACTATCTTGTATTGCATTTTGGATACTCTGTTCATAGGGTTTTCGTGGTAAGAGGTATTCAGAGGTGGTTTACCATTGCCTTCCTCTGAGTTTGGATGCATCTTAGTCTGGTGTCTCAGCTTTGACCATTCCGCCATGGGTGCCCCTGCTAGGAGTCTAGCCTCTTGGTCTAAACTCCTGATGGCATTGCTCTCAGCTTCTTCAAACACTCTCAAACCCCCTCACCACGTTAAGGTGTGCATCCTAAAGGGGGCAATTCCTCCTACAGAACTACAGTTCCCAGAGTTGCGAAGTACAGCTCCAAACAACTCTCAGGACCCTTAGCAAACTATAGTTCCTATGGTTCTTTGAGGAAAGCTATGACTGTTAAAGTGGTATAAGATGTACTGAATGTATGGTGAAGATGTGGCCTTGGGCAGTGCAGCTCCAGAGCTCAAGTGAGTAGTAAGTAGGGTAGTGGCAAATTCAGAAATGCAGGGTCCCTTCATGATAGTCATGCCACACACCCCTTTTCCACTTTCCCTTGCCTCCCTTGTTCTCCCTATCATCTCACAAGTCCACACTCCACTATGACAGATGTCCGTAGGAGCCAGTCAGCATGAAAGGGGAGGCTGTTAGCTACTGAGAAGAGTATTCTCAGTGGCTGACTCATCTCCTTTCACTCTGATTGGCTCCAATCAGCACGAAAGGGCAAGGACTCTTTTCAGTGGCTAACACATTCTCTTTTCATACTGATTGGCTCGTACAAAGGGACCTGGCTGGGACCATGCTCCCATAAAAGTAACAGGTTTACAACCCCCTATGACCCTGATGACAACACCTCTGGTGGTACCTGGTGGAGAAGAGAACTTGGTGAGAAAGAGAAAGAGGCCAAGCCACTCCAGCTTCAGTACTAGATTATTGTCCTCTTCCCTATAACACCTTACTGGCACCTGCGTCTCAGTTAATCTGTTCCTCAGGAAGAGAGAGGCACTGAAACCAGAAGAACATGCTGGATACAAGGCGTGACTTAATATTTAGAATGGAGGAATAGGCTGGGGATGGAAAGGACCTGCCCAGTTAGGAGATGCCTTACAACCTGTGCAGGCTGGTCCATCATAGTGAATGGGGAAGTGCCTCAGCAACCTCAGCTTGTCCTCAGCCAGCCCTCATCTGCCTGCCTTCTTACTTCCTGGCTGTGACTCCATTTACTTTTGGACTACCAGCCTTCTTCCCCACCAGTCCCAATGGGCACCAGCTGCCACTGCCTGTCTACCCTGGTGTTGGCTACTTTGACTGGCAGGAGCTCTTCCAGCTCTCAGGTAGAGAACAGTCTCTCCCGTCACCTGCCACTTGATCCTTTTAACTGGAGATCCGCCAGGAAGTAGATGGCTGCCTAGGACCCATTTATACATTTGGCAGAATCAACTGGTAAAGCTTTTCCTGGATTCCACCACTTTGGGCTGCCAGTGAGAGGTTATATGTTGGAACAATCCCCTTACATAATAAAAATAGGGGTGAGGCAAGGTTGAATCTTTCTCCCTTAGATTTGTATATACAGGGAGCTCTTTTAGCATTTAAATATACAATCCTCTGCCTCTCTCTTGAAATGATACTGTCTAGTAAAAACCTTCACAAATCTGTAGAATATATAACCTGCCCCCTGTACGCCTGGTTCACAGATGAATCTTTGTCTCTTCTACTCTACATTTTATCAATGTACAATTGATGACTGGCAACTATAATGCGTAATTTGATGCCATTGAAAGGCATGCCATTTGAAGCAATAGGAGCACTCTGTTCAGTGTTATGTCTTGATGGTGTCCAGTTCACACATGTCATCATTTGGCATTGCAGTCATCACCCACAGTCTGCCTATATGGCCATGCACTCCAGTCTGTTATTGCCAGGCTGATGCAAACATGCCATCTAGTGTCCACATGTTGCAAAACACCTTGTTTCTTTCCATGGCTGCAAACATCCGTTTTCCCCGCTCCATCCTTTCCTAACTGATCTTGAAAAGGAGGATGCACAGTGTCTTTGCATAGAAGTTCTCAGCTGCTGCCCCCCCACTGGTTACCAATCCGCCACTCACTCTCCTTCTAGACCAGACGTTGTAGTCATGGAGGATAAGCCTACGCAGGGCCAGCTTTAACAATAGGCAAACCAAGGTGGCTGTCTGATGCAGCTGAATGGCAACACATTCTTAGTTACTGAATGTATTACTGTGGTATTTTTACAGCTATGGAAGGGCCACAGAGGTGTTTGTGGGACTCCCTGCCTTTGGGGGCCAAATAACTTGAGTGGCTTTGGACCCTATGCTTCTTGACTTGCGGAAGTGCCGTTGCCATTTGCTGCTCTGCCTCAGGTAGCAAAATGTCTTGAGCCAGCTCTGGGTCTATCAATAATAGACACTAGCCGTGACAAGACAAGTGGAACCTTCATTATTAGAAGAAGTATATCCCTGGTCATTTATTATTTATTTATTGCAATAATTTATATCCCACTTTTCAGGATACAAGTCCTTCCAAAGCAGCTTACAAGAAACATCAAACCACATTAAAACACCCTCCCCCAAATGTAAATATATTAAAAGGCATAAAATCCTTCCCATGGCTCAGTTGGTGGTAGAATCTCATCCTGTGTGTGATGGTGGGGGGGGGAGGAAGCAAATAGTCTAGAAGGAGCATGTGTAATTGACGGATGCTGGGAACCATGCCTTGCCTGTGCAATTGGTTGCTAGAGCCAGAATGTTCGGCAAGATCAGTAAAGGGAAAGCTGTGGCCCTCCAGATACTGTTGGACTCTAGTGCCCATCAGACCCAGCCAGGATTGTCAATGGTTAGGGACGATGGGAGCTGGAGTCCAACACCATCTGGAAGGCCACATATGAAGAACACAAGAGGAGGCCTGCTGGATCAGGCCAAAGGCCCACCTAGGCCAGCATCTTGTTCTCGCTGTGGCCAACCAGATGCCTTTGGCAAGCCTACAAGCAGGACTGGCCTAGATTAACCCTTGGTCTGATCCAATTCTTATATGCCAGATATGAGTTGCACGGGATCAGAATATGCGTCCATCTAGTCCAGGCGACTTTGGAACAAAGGATTTCAGTTTCCCTATTAAGAGATACACTGCCTCCGCACTTGGAGGTTCTGCTATAGCGATCATGCCTAACACCCGTTGCTAGACCTATCTCCTCTAATGCTCTCCAGGCAGCAGCTATATCCACGAAGCCCAGCTCCAGAGTGACCACTAGTGTCCCTCTCTTTGGTTGATTTCCAGCAGCTCCAGAGAGGCCACGGCGCCGGCCTGTTATTTCCTTACAAGGCAGGGGCCGGAGAGATGCTTTTAGAGAGACGGATGAGGAGGGTGGAGTAAGCCAGCACGCCAGGCGTGGAGGGGGGTCGGGCCGACTGTCTTGATAGATGGGGAAGGGGCTGCCTGTTAGCATGGGCTAACTCCGGAGGGCGCTGCCGTCTGTCTGCCAACAGGTAGGAAGGCGGGAAGGGATCGCGGGGAGAGAGCAGGCTTTAAGGAGGGGAGGGAGAGGTGGGGCTTGCGGTTGCAGTCCCCCTGCCTGCGTGGGCCGACCCACTCCCCCGCTCTCCCGCGCACAACCCACTCACGCCACCCCCGCGAGCCGCACGCACCGCCAGTCCGGGAAGCGCGCAGGATGCAGACGCCGAAGGAATGTAAACGAACCCGGATTGCGGTCGAAAAAGTGCGCGGAGAGGTGGTGGTGGTGGTGGGAGTGGAGGATCGGTCGCGGGTGTGAAACTTGGGAGAGGTAGGCGAGGGGCACCACCTGGGCTGGGAAGCCGAGCGGGAGGGGGGCAGGGCTCTGTGGGGGGCGGGCTGTGCGTGCGGGTATTTGGAATGTACCCAGCCCTGTGGTTGCCTAGCGCTGTGTTTATGTCCATAGCAGGGCGCTTTCTCATTCAGAGACAGGAGGCTTCTATGTCTTGCTCACGGTGCAATTAAAGAGCCCTGCAGCAGAAGGGCTGGTATTGATATATGGGCTGTATATGGTGGGTGAGTGCACGTGTGCAAGGCACAGAAATATTTCTAGGTGCGTGCCTGTCTGTGAGGACAGGAGGAGAAAGAGCGCGCGAATAAAGTTTCTATGGACCGAGGGAGTAGATCCAACCTAGAAGTCTGGTGGTCGACGGGCAAATAATGAGCATCTCAAATTTGCTGCGGGCAACTAATGGATATCTAATTCGCTGAGGGCCAATCGGTGTTGTTTGGGTCTTGGGTGCGTGAAGCTCTGAAGACTACTTTGTTGTGTACCCAAACAGGCGGATCCATCATTTGCTGAAGAGGGTATGCGTGTGCATGTGGATCAGTAATGTTTCATTAAGCTGTTTTTGTTGTTGCTGAAGGCATGCGAGACTTGCCTGTTGTGCTTTTGTCGTAGAGCTCAGTGCTATTCTTTTTCTCCACTTGCTTCATCAAGCTGGGCGCTGGTCTGAGCTGGAATCTGTCCATCCACATGTTCTTTTGTGCTCCCCCCTTCCCCACTGCCTTACTCTGAATCCTCTTCACCCATCCATCAGTTTGTCCAGCCATTTTCTCCACTCTGGATCATCTCCACATGGCCTCTTCCCATTACAGGCTAATCTGCCTCTATGAAAATGTCTCTCTTCTTCAGCTAATACCCCATCATTTAAAACTACCCCTGTATTGGCCACCTCGCTCCCCCCTCCCCATCAATGCATCTCCAAAGCCTCTCTCTGCACACACACCTGATGCCTTCATCCTTACCTATTCATGCCTATTTATATCATTCATAACCTTCATATCTATCTATGCAGCATCGGGGTTTCTTGCCATAGGACAAGACTGTGTGTGTGTACTTAAACACACACACACATGTTCACATTTCACTTGCATGCAAACACTTAGCATTTTCACCACAGATTGAAGTGTACTGACAATACCCACGATTTTTAAGGGTGGGGAGAGGTAGCCTCCAGTTCACACAACCATACACACACATTTTCAAAATGACACATACTGACATATGTACAGGCAGTCATATTTCTGCAGTATGCAATTCATCTGCTTTCATCAAATATTCCTGTTGCACAGTAATTTTCACATACAGTCCCCACTTCTATACACTGTCTCTCTCAACACAACATCATTTTGGACTGCATGCACACATACTAGTTTATTGTAATTGTAATATGATGCAAAATGTATGCATTTTGCCAATGTTACATTTTCACTCACGATTTCTGAATATGCAGGCAGCATCCACGCTGTTCTAGTGAAATTTACATCTCTCCAGCATATTCAACCAACATTCATTAAAAGGAAAGAAAAGAAAAAAGTCAGAGGAGCTGAACACAGTTCCATCCTCCCCACAGCAATCTGACACACTGGTCCACAGACACCTCACATGTAGATCTATGAACGGTTCATGTTTAGTACCAGACAGTAATATAACCAACAGCTAACTGAGTGTACCATTTTAAAATGACCACAGTACTCATGTAAACATGGGTAGACTGGTATAATTATGGACGGAATATCAGACTTGGAGTGGAAAATCCTGCTTTTAATCTCATTGAGTGGCCTTAGGCAATTTACTTTCAGCGTTAACTGAACTCACAGGCTTGTTGTGAGGATACAGGGGATAAGATCCCCACTATGCTGCTCTGAGATCCTTAAAAGAAGGTACAAATATGACAGACACATAAGAACAGTTTACTAATGTGTACATCCACGTGTACACACACACACACACATGTGCACACACCCCTCTCATTAGACCTATTCATTAGGTCAGCAACGAGGTTTTCTAGAGGGCACTTTCCAAAGGGCTGATGGGTCAGCACCTCAACCTGCATCTTCTGTCACCTGCCAACAAACAACAAGATCTTTTCTCACACAGGCCATTTTTCTCCACCCCTCTTTTGCCTCCAGATGGGCATCAAGGATGGCACACCTCAAGGGGATGGATTTGGCCAAGGGATCCTCATTTGCCCCTACATTAAATAGTTGAGTACACACCCATGCACTCTCTAACTTACACACATAGAATCATAGAGTTGGAAGGGGCCTTGTAGGCCATCGATCCAACCCCCTGCTCACAGCAGGAAATCCACAGCTAGAGCATCTCCCGCAGATAGCTGTCCAGCCTCTGCTTGAAGACATCCAGCGAAGGGGATGCCACCACCACCCTAGGCAGTCGATTCCATTGCCGAACTGCCCTTACTGTCAAGAAGTTCCTTCTAATGTCCAATCTGAATCTACACTCCTGCAACTTAAAACCATTAGACCTAGTCCTACCCTCTGGGGCAGCAGTGAATAAATCTGTACCCTCCTCTATGTGACAGCCCTTCAGGTACTTAAAGAGTGCAATCATGTCACCCCTCAGCCTTCTCTTCACCAGACTGAACATGCCAAGTTCATTCAACCTTTCCTCATAAGACTTGTTCTCCATACCGGCTATCATCCTCGTCGCCCTCTTCTGAACCCGCTCTAACTTGTCTATATCTTTCTTAAAATGTGGCGCCCAGAACTGAACGCAGTATTCCAGATGAGGCCTGACTAATGCAGAATATAGTGGGACTATTACTTCCCTCGACCTGGAAACTATAGCTCTGTTTATGCAGCCCAAAACCGCGTTTGCCTTTTTTGCCGCAGCATCACACTGCTGGGTCATGTTCAACTTGTGATCCACTACAATTCCAAGGTCCTTCTCACACGCACTACTGCTAAGCCGGGTATTTCCCATCCTGTACCCGTGCATTTTGTTTTTGTGGCCTAAATGCAGAATCCTACATTTGTCTTTATTGAATGTCATTTTATTAATTTCAGCCCAATTTTCTAGTCTATCCAGGTCCCTTTGGATTTTATTCCTGTCTTCCATTGTGTTAGCTATCCCTCCCAGTTTCGTATCATCCGCAAACTTCATAAGGCTTCCCTCCACCCCATCGTCTAAGTCATTGATAAAAATGTCGAAGAGTATCGGCCCCAGGACAGAACCCTGTAGCACTCCACTCGAGACCTCCTTCCAGTCGGAAGCAGAACCACCAACGACCACTCTTTGAGTACGGTTTTCCAACCAGTTGTGAATCCACCTGACAGTATTTTCATGTAGTCTGCATTTGACTAGTTTGCTAATCAAAAGGTCGTGGGGGACTTTGTCAAACGCCTTGCTGAAATCTAGATAGATGACATCTACAGCATTTCCACCATCTACTAAGCTAGTGACCCGATCAAAAAAAGAGATGAGATTAGTTTGACAGGATTTTTTCTTGACAAACCCATGCTGGCTCCTTCTAATCACAGGTTTGTCATCTAGATAGTTGCCAATGGACTCTTTTATTATCCGTTCTAATATCCTTCCCAGTATTATAACACAATTGACGTATATCTGCTACCAGTTATCTATAAACATGATTCATCTGAGGCACAAAATTCACATCCCTCCTAATTCCACACAGTATGCCAATAAGGCCACGGACTCCAACCCCCTACTCAGTACAGGAATCCATTTTAAAACATATCCAACAAGTGGCTGTCCAGCTGCCTCTTGAATGCCTCCAGTGTCGGAGAGCCCACCACTTCCCTAGGTAACTGGTTTCATTGTCGTACCCCTCTAACAGTTAGGAAGTTTTTCCTGATGTTCAGTCGGAATCTGGCTTCCTCTGACTTGAGCCCATTATTCCATGACCTGCACCCTGGGATGATCAAGAAGAGAACCTGGCCGTCTTCTGAGTGACAACCTTTCAAGTACTTGAAGAGTGTTATCTTATCTCTCCTCAGTCTTCTCTTCTCCAGGCTAAACATGCCCAGTACTTTCAGTCTCTCCTCATAGGACTTTGTTTCCTGTCCCCTGATTATCCTCATTGCCCTCCTCTGAACCCTTTCCAGTTTGTCTGCATCCTTCTTAAAGTGCAGTGTCCAGAACTGGACGCAATACTCAAGATGAGGCCTAATGAGTGCCAACTAGAGGGGAACTAGTACTTCATGCGATTTGGAAAGTATACTTTTGTTAATGCAGCCAAAAATAGCATTTGCCTTTTTTACAGCCACATCACACTGTTGGTTCATATTTAGCTTGCAATCAACAACAATCCCAAGATCCTTCTTGCATGTAGTATTGCTGAGCCAAGTATCCCCCATCTTATAACTGTGTATTTGGTTTCTTTTTCCTAGGTGTAGAACTTTGCACTTATCCCTGTTAAATTTCATTCTGTTGTTTTCAGCTCAGTGCTCTAGCCTATCAAGATCACTTTGAATTTTGTTTCTGTCCTCCAGGGTATTAGTTATCCCTACCAACTTTGATCTGCAAATTTGATAAGATGTTACAGTGTGGCACAGTGACAGGTCAGAGGCTAGCTTTTATCTAGAGAGAAGACTATTTAATCGGGCCCCAGTGTTCTCAAAGTGGGATGTGAGCCTCCACCCATATAAAATCACAAAACTAAAAAAAGCACCAGTTTAAAAGCCCAGGAGAACACTTAAAAGCCCAGCAGTAAAATTCAAATAGAAACAAAATGGTTTTAAAAGGTTGTTTAAAAGCTAACAAAGGTGGGGGCCATACAAACACCCTTTGGGAGAGAGTTCTGAGATATGGGGCCACTACTGAAAAGGTCCTGTCTGAGGGTCTGCAAGTGGGGTTAATCTTAAATCCTGAGCAGCTTCATATGGGTTACTGGGAAAGTGGGTGCTATTGCCTGCCATCTCTAACTCTAGCTTTGGTGTTTGTTCATTAGGGCAAGGAAATGTAGAGCTGAACATGCCCCTTTAGGCCTAGAGACTGTCCCACCATAAGCAGTTGGAAATTAATTAAGGGTGGCAGAGTGGAAGAAAGACGGATCTTAATCTCAGACTCAAAACAGAAAAGACTTGCCCAGACAAACTTCCTACTGGATTGCAAATTAATGGCAGAGAGAGAGAGAGAGAGAGTCATTTCAGTGTCTTTCTTCAGACACCCAAAGAGTATCGGGCTGGCCCTGACCATGTGTCTACTCTTCTGTGAAGTCAAAATCTTTGGCAGGGAACATGGACAACAACAAGTTTGTTCTTCATGCGTTTTTTTAGAACCTTATTTATTTATGCACAGCTATAGCCCTCCCTCTCTATCCCCAGGCCTTGGGGCAAGCTACAGAAATTTGAAAGCGACCCGGGACCTTCTAGTAGAGGTGACTTTTCTTTTTGAAAAAGAAAAAAAGTGGTAAAATGAAAAAGAGAGAGATGTAAGATGTATATTTTACATGTTAGCTTTTTTGGGGGGGGGCAGGTTCTGTCTTCTCAATTGATCTTCTGTTCTTTAGACAGTGGTCTGGGTGCTGGAAGTATATTCTCCCAGACAATCTATCTCCATGCCAGTGGCCAGGCTCCAGAATAAAGTTGGCACCATCTAGCAGCAAAGATTTCACAGTTATAGAGGGCATGTGCTCGGGCATCGCATCATGATTTACATACACATACAAACATGTTATATGCATATAACATGCAGAATCCCAAAAGTGAGCTGTAATATAAAAATATGGAAATAACTTTTTCTTCTCACTCGAAAACATGTTTCTCACTTGAAACCAAACATAGCTCTTGCAGAGCTCCTATTCATTTCATCGTAGATTATGCAGGAGAACTTCCCAGAGGGTTAGGCTGTAAAACACCTACCAATATTTAACTAAAACTCAACTTCTCTTATTCTGGAAATTAAAAAAAAGAAACCTTCTCTTCTGGTAATTATTTACTTTTTGTCTACTGTCTCTTATGCATATATAGCAAGTAATTTTGCTATAATCTCTTCTCTCTTTTTTATCATCAGTTATCATTTGCTGTTGCTGCTACTGTATATTATACACAATTGTAGTTGCTGTTAACATATATGATATTAATTCCTCATTTGCAACTTGTGCATACCCTTTCATTAAATGAGGGGCAACAGTGGTTCTATATTTACATAGTACTTTTTTTTTCCTTCTGGAAGAGAATTTGTTTAGGTCTTCAGCCTAGAGTTGCTAGCTGGCCCACCAGTCACGTGGTCAGTATTTCCCACTTCCTTTATATACGTGAGAGCAGGAGATGCAAAATTCAATGCTGTTCATGAAATCCTCCCTCTAAAAGAAGTGAATTTTGTGAACATATGTTGTGGCTTTTTGTTTTGTTTTAAGACTTCAAAATAATTGTAGCAATGCTACCAATATAGATCAGACACTCCCTCCCTCTGCCATACACAAAAGGGATTTGCGCCTTTGACATGTATACTGCTTAGGCTGCAGTCCTTACCTCCTGTACTCAGAAGTAAGTCCCATTAAGTTCAGTGGGGCTTACTCCCAGATGATTGGGTATAAGCATGCAGCCTAAGACTGCAATCCTTAATAGGATTTACTTCTGAGTAGGCATGCATAGGATTGCACTGTAAATTGCTTATGGAATGTGTGTGGGATCTCTGGCCCTCCAGATGTTGCTGAACTACAGTTCCCATTATCCCTGGCCATTGGCCATGCTTGCTGGGGTTGAAGGGAGTTATAGGTCAGCAACATCTGGAGGGCCAAAGGGTTCTCATACCTGCCTTACAGTGTAAGTGGGCCAAATGGGGAGGCCTGGCAGGCCAAATTAGGCCCTGGGGCCAGAGGTTCCCCACCACTGGCTTATATAATATCCTGCGTGCAGAGCCCTGTAATTCAGGATGGCCATTTGGTGAAGGAGATGGGGATTGCTGCAGTTTCCATTCTCTCCATACCAGTCTTTAGCCACTGAGTTGTCTATCAGAGGGCAAGCTAGGTATCGTCCCTACAGGAGCTAGTTTTAGCCCAAGGGGCCTCTGGTGTAGAAATATTGGGTTCTCCAGAGACATAGGTGCTCGGATTAATAATTGTAGGTCAGTAGCAGATAGTGTGGTGGGCGGCAGCACTCACCCAACCTCCACTTGGTTGTGAGGTAGAGGAGCAAGGTGGCAGCAAGATCAGTGTGATGCAAATGCACCACTGGCATCAATCCAGGGCTTCCACTAGTAGTGTGTTTGCATTGCACTGACCTTGCCACTGCCTCAGCCCTCCATTTCTGCCCCTTGGTAGGCAGCAGTGATGCAACCAATGGGAGATCAGGTCAGTGCCACCGCCCCACCATGCTTTCATGCTACTGTCGTATGTGATCATTACTGTGTGCCCTAAAATGGTGCCTCTGGAGAGGTGCCAGGGATCAAGGGAGTCTGGATGCCACAGCCTCTGATGTGAAAACTCTAAGGATTGGCTCTAGTTCATGGTGAACAAAATCCATTCTGCTCATGATAAGGGGCACTGTGTTATCCATGTGTCCTAGAGCTGATTCCTGGCAAATAACTTCAAATGCAAGCTCTGATATTGCTTTGCTTTCTACATATTGGCTCTTTTTGAATTACCAGTGATATTTTTTGTTGTTGCTTTACCAATGATGTACAGACTTGCTGTAGGCCATTGGTGCCTGAGACATTATCGCAGGGAATGGGGAATCTGTGACCATCCAGATGTTATTGAACTCCATATCCCAACATCCTGGCTGGGGCTGATGGGACTTGGAGTCCAACAAACACTATGTGTGTGTGATGATCAAGTTCCCTACCTCTGCTTTATGGAGAAGGCTCCTGTGGGCTGCAATTTCAGGAGGAAATGGCAGAAATGTCAAAGAGCCTGTGGTACCACCAAACAGAGCAGCATCTTTTAAGCCCCATCTGCACTATACATTTAAAGCAATATTATACAGATTTCCCTGGGATAAACGTTTGATTGTAAAAGCACTCTGGAAATTCTGGCTCTGTGAGGGAAATAGGGGTCTCCTAAGAACTCTCATTGCCTTTAACAAACAACAGTTCCCCGGATTCTTTGAATCATAGAATAGTAGAGTTGGAAGGGGCCTATAAGGCCATCAAGTCCAACCCTTTGCGCAATGCAGGAATCCAATTAAAGCATTCCTGACAGATGGCTGTCCAGCTGCCTCTTGAAGGCCTCCAGTGTTGGAGAGCCCACTACCTCTCTAGGTAATTGGTTCCATTGTCGTATGGCTCTAACAGTTAGGACGTTTTTCCTGATGTCCAGTCGAAATCTGGCTTCCTGCAGCTTGAGCCCATTATTCTGTGTCCTGCACTCTGGTACGATTGAGAAGAGATCCCGGCCTGGTGGAAGCTAAGTCTGTTTGAAGAAGAAGAAGAAGAAGAATTGTCTAGTGCAGGTGGAGCCCTAATCGCTGCATGGAAAGTCTTGCAAAGCTAGCTAAGGTTGCTGTGGACCCAGAGGCAGCCGTATTGCTAGTTGGGTCAGCCCCAAACATTTTGCTGCCTGATGCAGAGCAGGAAATGGTGTCCACCCCTTCAAAAGCCAAGATGCATAGTACCCAAGGCAAGGTACCTGAGACAGAAAATCCCACAAGCACCTCTTTCCCCCTCCTTGGTAGTAAAAACACACACCAGTCGATTAAATTAAATAACAATTTGCTGCCCTTTCATGATGCCCAGAATCACCAGTCTGAGACAGCTGTCTCACTTTGTCTGTTGGTAGGGCCAGCCTTGAGATGAGGTGGCTGTCTAAAGGCAATGGATTTTGGGCACCATTAAGGATGGCAGAGTGGGAGACACTTGGATCTGTTCCATGGAACCTAAATGCACAATGCCATCTGGAATGCACAGGAGTAAATCCTACTGAACTCAATAAGCATGATCAAACCTGCCTTCCTCCTCCCCTCCCCCGACGCCTCCTCCCATCCCCACCTCCTCCCAACCCCACCTCCCCTGTGCCCTTCTTCCCCTCCTCCCTCCTCTTCCCCTACCCCTGTCCTTCTGCCTCCTCCCTTCCCCATTCACCCATGGTCAGTTTCATCTATTCTAAGCATGATTGCAGGGGAGTAAATCCCATTGAACTCAATAAGCATACAAATGATCAGCAAATTCTCAGCAAACTTGCACAGGATTCCATTTTTTACCTCCCAGATTAAAAAGCAGAGAAATTCGCTAATAGTCAAAAAACCTTGTGGTTTAAGAACGTACCTATAGCCCACAGTTTTTAAAGTTTGATAGAAATAACTGTTGGATATATGTACATTGTTAAACCACAAGGGTTCCCCCCCATTAGTGAATTAATATACAGTATGACCTAAAGGAGAATTCAGTATAGCTTGAACTAGAGAACTTTCAGGTTGATTGTACCGAAATTAATACATATTAATTAATTAAATAAAACTAAATAAATAAAATGTATGAAACTAATAAATAAATAAAACAATAATAATGTTGCTGTTTGGATTTCTGCTTCAGGCATCAAAGTGTTTTGGTCCGACCTTGTGTGGGACCCTGTGTTCGATGACCGTTGTGTATCTCATGCCAGAGGAGCAGTCTTTGATGTTTCTGGCCCAAGAAGCCGTGGGAATGGGCTGACCCCATTTCAGTGATCTGTTGTGAGTGTGTGACATTTTTCTCCTTCCAACATCTCTGTACCCAGCTCTTCCTGCGTTAACCACTCACAGCTGTCCGCCATGCCGCTCGGGAAAGGCTGGAAGAAAAAGGTTGAAGACATCACCAGCGTCTACGACATCAAAGAGAAGCTGGGCGCGTGAGTAAACAAAGGCCTGACGGGAGACTTGTCTCTGCTGTGTGGGTCCTGCCAATGATCCTCAGCTTGGATTTGCAACTTCCTCATACCCTTCATTTTTGTTGTTGTTTAAAGCCCCCTTTTAGTTTCCATGCTTGTGCACTTCTTCCACAGCAGCCTTCCCCAATCAGGTATTCTCCAGATGTTTTGGATTACAGCTCCCATCAACCCCAGCCAGCAAAGTGATTGCCTCTGTTTAATGTCCCTTCCTGCTCCCCCCATCCCTATTAAACCAACCTTAACCAAAGGGGTTTCTGTCATGAGTATAAACTATGATTCTTCTACATCATTCCTCAAGCCCTTCACCTCAATTTTAATAATGGACAAGTGTTAAATATGGCACACATTTTAAATGCATTAACATGAGAAAAAGAAGCTTTTCCCATAGGTGCTGACCTTAGGTAATTTTAGACTCTGGACTTGATGGTCTTAAGTGGGTAATGAGTATCATTTTTTTCCGAATTTGGTAAGCCATCCCTGTTGTGTTTAGGAGCCCACCCGTCATTCTGTTGAGCAGGACCCTGTACGTCTGCCCCAAAGTGAGGGTGAGGAGGTGACATGTGTAGCTTTGTGCTATACTAGCATGCTGGCAACTCACATGCCACCCTCTTAGTGTCCAAGCGCAACATGATTTTCCCTAAATGTACCATTCTCAACCTACACTCCCCCAGCTTCTGTGGCCCTTTCAGCCTACCCTCCATCTCCTCTGCTGCACTAGCAGCTGGACGTGCTCTCCCCCTCCTTACAGGGCACCTCTTTCTGCAGAGAGACCTGCAGCCTGATGTGCTTCATTTGCATTCTGTCATCCCGTTGGCTGAGAGGAGCTCCCACGCATGTCTGGCATGTCTGACGTGTATGGGACAATAATAGACCAGGAGTCCAGAGAATTGGTGGGGGGAGTGAGAACAACTGCTGGTTTAACTCTTTCTTAACTGAGCCTACAATTTTTTTTGGAACTTGGAGCATAACTCAACTCACTCAAAAAATTGTATTCTGTCTAAACAGGGGAAACTTTAAGAGCAAGGTTCACATTTGCCCCGTTCACAGTGCTGTAACTAGGCATGTGCAACAGGTACACAGGCACAGGGCACAGGACGAAGGGGGCCCTGAAATGGAACTGACGAAAAAAATTGTCAAATATAATAATATTTTCAAATTTTAAATTTCGCTGCCGTGCTCTGCTGTGCAGTTCAGATGTCGGTGAACTGAGTGCGTCGAGCAGGCCCAGGCAGCCCATTGCGTCATTTAGCAGTTTAGCGATTGGTCATTGCATCGCTCAGTCCCTGGATGCCCTCGATGCCCTCTGCTCACCAACATCTGAATGACTGAATCGCAGGACTGATCGACGCGTCACTTGTGCGACAGGAGTGAATGTTTATGTTTATGTTGTGGTTTATGCCGCTTTTTACCCAACGACCACAGCTGAAAATATTGTTGACGCTGTTTGTTAACTAGTCTGACTTCAACTTGTGATTCGATAACGAACAAATTACTTTGTTTTCGCATTTATGTGTTATTGTGAAAACAGGTAGGTAAGCTTTATTAAATAATAAAAATCTCAAAAATACGTTTGTATATTTTAAGGTTAAGGTGGCGACTCATCTATTTGAATTTAGCGATATTACATTATTTTGCTACAATTCTATACCGGGGTAGATATTTTAATTTATTAAATTTATATTGTACTTAAATTAAATTAAATTAAATTAAAAAGTAAATACGTATGTGATTGTGAAATGTAATTTATAAGGCATACAAAAACTTAGCTCATAATTATCGTTATTATTAAAGTAAAGATAACGTCGAATGCAAATAATTATAAATATAGGAACATATTTTATTATATAAAAGATTATCATTGTAATACTTAAGCTCTTAAATTTTCAGAAGATTTGATGATTTTAAATTTTTTGAGATTTTTTATCGAATTAATTTTTTTTATATTTTTACCAATACTCATGCAGTGTGAAAAATAGTATTTTTGTTTTTTTCTAGTCCAAAAATGTCCAAGCAAATGTTGGGTGCACAAAAGAGAAAAATAAACAAGCGAAAATCAATGAATTTGCTGAAATGAAAGCCAGAAAAGTGCAATTAAAATAATTATTTTCATTTATAAATACATGTGAATGATCTTGTATATTTCTTGTGTACACAAAAATTATTTATAAACAATTGTTATATCGTATTTGTTTTATTATTATTTCCCCCCCCCCAAAAAAAATTAAGGGGCCCAAAAATAAAAGCTTTCATAGGACACATGAAAAGCTTGTTAGGGCACTGCCCGTTCAAGTCAGTTTTCTCTGTAGCAGTCAGTGATTGCAAATGAATTTGCATGTCGCTTGACATCAGTTTAAATACCTTTTGTTGAAGATAGCTCACACCTTTATCTGAGAATCATCAAGTCATGAGACATGAAGCAATAAACAAAGATGTGTGAATGAGTTCCTGACATGGGATAGGAGCCTCTGGTCTTCTGTGAGCACTTGTGGTAATTCTCAGAAAGTTTCCCCCCTTTTGCATTTTGGATCATTTTTCATGCTAAAAGAAACCCACATCTGATTTAATGAAGTAATGAAAGTCTTAACTGCAGGCACTAGTATTTTGAAAGGGAGACTGTTTCTTTGTTCCAGCACATTTTGATGCAAGCTGAGGTCTTTTGCTCTAGGCGCAAACTATCCTTAAGGGTTTCCAAAACATAACTGAGTGTTCTCTCTCTGCATCTTTAGAGAAGTTATTGTAACCGGTGGTACCGTTATGTAATTGCAGACTCTGGTCTTACAAGAGACCCTCTTTTTTTAATGGTCATGTGTATTACTTCAGAGTACAGCAAGGCAGCCTTGTTGCATTTGGGGGGGGCAGGTAGGAGGGGGGAGGCCCTACAGCTCATTCTGCTGAGTGTGGCCCTGGACTTCTGCCCCAAAGTCCTGCCCTGGGGATACCACATGTATGTTGATCCTGTTCCTCTTTGACCCTTCCGCTGCCTTTTTTTTGACAGAGGAGCCTTTTCAGAGGTGGTCCTGGCACAGGAGCATGGATCCCAACGCCTTGTAGCACTCAAATGTATTCCTAAGAAAGCACTGCGGGGCAAGGAAGCAGCAGTGGAGAATGAAATTGCTGTGCTCAAAAAGTAAGCAAGTCTCTGTGTGTTCTTTCCAGAATGTAAAACACATCCCAGAATCTGTTTTCGACATTAGGGTTCAGCCCTGTTCTGATTATGATGATGATAATGTTGTTGTTAAGTGCCTCAAAACATGTAGAGAGAACCTTTCACGAGTGATCAGAGTTCAGTCCTCACAGACCCAGGATTAGGACCAGACATTTCTCTTTTGGGTCAGAGAATATGACATCCATGCAGGCTTGGCTTCACCACCTCTTTGGCATTTCCCTTTTACCTGATCTCTTGATTGTGGAGCAGTTAACCACAGGTTCACTATTTGGGGTTGGAGGAAGAACCATAGTTCAATGGTAGAGCATCTGATCTGCATGCAGAAATTGCTTTTCATGTGGAAGGTGCCAGGTTCAGACCCCGCAGGCAGGCTGGGAGACTCCGTGCCTGAAACCCTGGAGAGCATCTGCCTGTCAGTGTAGACAATGCTGAGTTAAGTGAACTGTAGGGCTGACTTGGTATAAGACAGCTTCCTATGGCTGTATAATAGGAAACCCATAAGGAGTACCCTTTCGAGGGGATCGCAGTGGGTTTGACATCTTGCAATCTTGTTATATCTATTTCTTACCCTTCCTCCAAGGAACAGGGTGGTGCACAAGTTCTCCCCCTGCCCCTTATCCTCACAACAACCCAATGAGGTAGGTTAGGCTGAGAGGTAGCAACTGGCTCAAGGTCACCTAGTTAATTTAGTGGCTCAGTGGGAATTTTGTCATGCAAGCTAAAATATGATGAAATTCCCTCTTCTACACAAGTATTAACGATGCAGGGGGAGCCCTGTCCTCTTTAGCGTCTGGCCAGTGGCTACTCTAGTTTGAACCTGGCTCTCCCCAGTCTGACTCCAACACTTAACCGTTGTACTCTCAGTCTTGTATTTATGTATTTAACCTTATTAAGAGCCAGGGTAGAATCCAGGGATTTTTTTACTCCCATCTATTCCTCCAACTCTTAATTTATGTTAATCTCACTGGTGTTGCAGGATCGAGCATGAGAACATTGTGGCTCTGGAGGACATTTATGAGAGCCCCACTCATCTATACTTGGCCATGCAGCTGTGAGTAGCAGCCCCTCGCACTATGAATTTGGCCCTGCCATTTGGGTCTAGGTTCGGGTGTTCCCAATGCTCTTTGGAGATGGTTGGTCCTTTCTGGAGAGGCTGGGAGTGGCAGGTGCAATACTTGTTGTTAATATATCTCAAGGGCTTATGGAGCACATGCAGATATTTATTTATTTATTACAGTTATATCCTGCCCTTTCTCCCAGTAGGAGCCCAGGGTGGTGGTTACAGGTATTCAGTACCGTTGGTGCGGATGAGGGCTAAGGGCATAAGGCAAGTACTTAATGCAAAAGCTGGCTTTTGAAGAGCAACCTGAAAGGAGAAAGACAGTGCCATGGATCCTCCTGTTAAAGGATCTTGGCTCATTTGGATCATCAAGTGCCTCAAATTATACCAAGCTTGGTTGTTGGTATCTGTGAAGATCATAGGGATGAGTTAGATGGTAGGACTCCTGGATCAGAGATGGCCTAAAACATTCTGCTGCCTGAATTGAAAGACAAAGTCTCTTCTCTCCCTCACACTCCCCCCTTTGCATGTGCAGAAGTTAACAGACTGGCAGTTGAATGTCCTCCACAGCACTTGAGGGGAGCAGGTTAGCTTAGGGGTTGCAGGGCAGGTCACATACCACATGCAGCTATGCCTTCCAACACCTGGCCGCCGCTCCTTGTCCTGCAGCATCTACTGCCTGAAGCCTCTGCCTAATGGTAGAGCCGACCCTGTCCTGGATTGTTTTTCCGGGTTAAGTTAATTCTCCTGATGCTGAGGGAGATTCTGGAGGTAAAAGAGTTGCTTCTGGTTTGCAGTGTGACAGGAGGAGAGCTCTTTGACCGCATCATTGAGCGGGGCTATTACACGGAAAAGGATGCTAGCCAGCTCACCCGGCAGGTGTTGGAGGCAGTGAACTACCTGCACAATCTGGGCATTGTTCATCGGGATCTAAAGGTAAGAGTTCAAAGGGTACTGCGATCCTTTGGGGCAGGGGTGGGAATGTCATATATGGCATCAGGTGTAGCGTAAGTGAGCATGTGGTCCTTTTGGTGCCAGGTGAAGACATTTTAATCTTCTTAGGCTTTGAATTTTTTAATCCATTTAATTTTAAATCTGTTATATATTGTTAGTGACACTATTTATCTACCGTGTTTTACTCTCAGCTGCCTACATTTTTATGTGGAATCTTTCTGCTTGAATTTGTTTGCTGTTTTTTATTGTTTGCAAGCAGCCCAAGGAACTTTGCTATTGAGTGACATATAAATGCTGTTAATAAATAAAATAAAAGTGGAGGGAGAGGTTACAACTGCTGCTCACGCTTCCATAGGACTGCTTTTTCACTCCTGGAGGCCCACACAAAACTTGTGACCCATCAAGCCAAATGCAGCACATGGGCCAGATATTGTGGCCTGCCAGGTCATAGCCTTCCCCACCATTTTTTGTATCTCCAGGCAAGCTGCAAAAACATGAGGTTGATTGAGAACTTGGATGGGCTGCCCGTGGCTTGGTGGGTTATGCAAGTTGTGCATTTAGTGAGTCAGAGCAGCAGATGGTGACAAGGACCACTGTTGTTTCTCAAGCTGTGGTCATTGGTTCACACTAGACTGCTCCAAACTAACTTTGGACCTCCCAGATCTAGTCCGATTTTTGCACTAAATCACACTCACCCATGAAAGCTCATAGCCCACTCACATTTCTCAGCCTAACTTACCTAATTTTGGTTTTAAAAACCTAATGTTTGTAGGTGTTTTTAAAATCACTGTAGATGTTTTTTATTTTATTTTTAATGTATTGTTTTTCTACAGGAGAGGGGAACTCCCTTATCTCCGTTACCCTTTGTGGGCCAAATTTGACATGCGGGCAGGGTCACCCACCTGATGCCACAATGGTGTCCGGTGAAGTCCCAACAGTTGGGGATTCAAAGTGCTGAGCAGGGTGCTTGCAGGAGCAAGGGGCTTGCAAAGAGCCCCGTCACGGATCAGCTAGCTACAGAATTCATGGTGCAGCCAGTCCCAGTGAGCTTGAAGTGAGCACCTGTCAGGCGATAAGTGCTTATTGAAAGCTCTGTCTTCTGGAATCAGCTGGCTGCAGAATTCCCCGTGGTGAACTCCATGGTGCATCGAATCCCAACTGGCTTGCACTCACCACCAGTCAGTTGATTAGTAGTGACAGTGAGCCTCCCTTGTCAGTGCACAATGGGGAGTGTATTTGAAAGCTCCCGATTGTGCATTGGCAGCCACATCTCCACCTGCTCCTCACGTGATGTTACATTAGGTCTGCGGGCTGGAAGTTCCCCACCCATTTTACTACTTTGCTGTTTGTTACCCTGGGCACTTTTGAGGAGAAGGGCAGATTAGACAATTAATTAATTAGGATTGTTTAGGGGGAAAGCAAGAGAGAAATATTATGCAGGCAACCCAATTCTGTTTTGCTCCACAAACAGCCTGAAAACCTTCTCTATGCCACTCCATTTGAGGATGCCAAGATTATGATTACAGACTTTGGGCTGTCCAAGATCGAGGCTGATGGGATCATGTCCACAGCTTGTGGCACTCCTGGCTATGTGGGTGAGTGTGAGATTGGGGAAGGGTGAGGGATAACAGCATTGTTGGCTGAGGGGCGGCAGTAAGATGGATGGTGCCTCTGCAGCTAAAGAGGGATGGACTTGCATGTTTTAGCCTCTTTGAATGTAATGATGGCAAGGTGGGAAAATGGCTTGGTTGGCTGCTCTCAATCAAGAAAAAAATATCTGTCTGTGACTCAGCAGCGGGCTATGTTCTCGAATATTGCCAGCAGAGGGGAAGGTTTTTTCTGAATTTCTGAAGAAAGAGGTGCTTGGGCTCAAATCTGGGAGTGGGGAGCCTTGCTATTTGCCCCAGAAGGAAGCTCTGCTCCTTAATTATAAGTGTGTGGGGTTAGGGTTGCATTTGCTCAGTGGGAAGAGAAAAAACTCTGTATGTGCTCAGAGGTACTTTTCTTTGTATAAAAGAGGGAGCATAGCCACAAATGGGAGGGTATGGTTAGAGGAGGAATGGGGCTGAAAGAACAGCAGCAAGATAATTCAGTGGTCCTGGGGGGGTATGTGCTATGCTGCAAGAGGTGGAGTTGGAGGTGGGGCACACCACAAAGCACCATGCCCTCCTCTCATTATTTGCTGTTGTGTCCTCTGCAGCACCTGAGATCCTGGAGCAGAAACCATATGGAAAAGCTGTGGACTCCTGGGCGCTTGGTGTCATCTCCTACATCTTGTGCGTATCTCTCTCTCTCTCTGTCTCTTCACTTCCCTGCAACCTCTTGCATGTTAGAGCTAGGAGTGACCTCTAGCGCTATGTATGTCTTTGATTGAATGCCGTTTGCTCTGTCTTGCAGGCTTTGTGGTTATCCCCCTTTCTATGATGAGAATGACTCTGAACTTTTCAACCAGATCCTGAAAGCTGAATATGAGTTTGATTCCCCATACTGGGATGATATCTCTGAGTCAGGTGAGTGGAAGCTGGGGCGTGTGTGTGTGGCATGGGAATGGCTACTCAATCATTAGGGTAGCCACTCACACATAACCAAAAAAGTGAAAATGAGTCCTCTAGAAAAAGGACAAAAGAGGGCATGTGTAATTTTTTATGTATAAATGTAAATTTAGAAATAATTACTATATACAATGCATCTCACTGTAGTTAAAAAAAAGACTGTGGCCTGTTTGCCTGCTAATGATGCTAATGATGGGCAATTTCAAGACCCTTGCTTCTTTCGGTTCTTTAGCTTTAAACTTGACTTGGCCTGGACAGCTCTTCAAACAGAAGACAACTTCAAATAGAGGACTATCTTATGGCCATCCTACTTATCATCTCTCAACCACAAAGATGGCAGCTCTTTTGTTAAGACCCTGTGCAGTGATTAGTTTTACTGGATAGCCATGCTGAGGATAAGGTGGAGGATGGCACACCACACACTCACTACTGTTCTTTAAAGTGGGAGTGTCAAGGCCACAGTTATCCCAGAGGCTGGCAGTTGCTGATTCCCTATTTTGGGAGCTGGAGGGCTAGCATTGAGATATGTTCCCCCGAAGCAAAATATCTCTCTGCCACAATGTAGCTGTTATGGCTCATTTGTGTGGATCTTTGTGTATGTGTGTGTGTGTGCTGGGTGGAGGACAGGATGAGATGGTGGAAATTGCATGAGCTTGTTCAGACCTTTACAAGCACCCCGAGTTAGGCTGACTGTCACTGGCTGCTATTAATTTCTGCCTGTCAGCACAGCATGAGAATGCAGTGGCTACAGCTCAAGGACCAGCACTTTCTACACAATCTAGAAAGCAATTTATGATGTCTGTAAGGTAGCAGGGGCAGTTGAGGACCAGGATAATGCAGGGTGCAGGTGCCCACCCATCTGTCACAAGAGCTAACAGCCCATCTATGTTGGAGCTGAGACATTGTTGGAGGATGCTGGAATCAAGGGTGAAGGCAGTCGTGACATTTTTAGAGAAATTTGACCTTATCTGGAAGCAGCTTCATGGATTCAGTCCAAACCTAACTGTTCTCTCCAAGGTCAAGCAATTGTTGTGCAAGTTTGAAGCAGAAACCCAAGTGTTCATGGTGCTGATTAGCTCCGCACTATGTCAGTCAGAAACCTCTTTCCAATTCCCAGCAGTGTTTTGCACTTTAAACTCCTCCCCACTTAATCATTAAGGCAATGAATGAATGAATGATATAAAATTTCAGTTGTGATGCTGGGCTTGCGCCATGGCTGCTTTGAACACCCTTGTTATACCATGCCTGTCCTCAACTCCAATTTGCAGCATACCCATCTGATAATACACAAAACATTACACCGATTGATACAAAATCAAGTCAGGTTCATTGCTGGCTCTCATTATATATGAATACATATAAATAAGTCAGCATTCATAAAGCAATTGGATGCAAAGGAAGTCAGGGGTCCCATATCTTTCATAGTTCTTCAGAAGAAGGAAGTTTGGTCAGTGCAGCTTTGTGTCGCCTCTCTATGAGGTGCAGCTACCAAAATCTTCTCGTCTGCATTGCAGTTGCAGATACCATAGCTCTGTCTTTCTTTTGCCGCTGGTCTCCTTTTTTACTCATATTAGAGAGCCAGTGTGGTGAAGTTTTTAGAGTGTCAGATTTGGATTGGGGAGACAAAATGCAAATCTCCCTTCCAATCATCCCTGCTAGTCATACTCTCTTTCAGCCTAACCTACCTCACAAGGTTATTATGAGGATAAAAAGGGGGGCATGCATACCACTTTGAGCTTAGAAGAAAGGCAGGCTATAAATGAGATAATACATACCCATAAGCACAAAGGAAGATACTTCCTAGAGAGTTTCTGGTCTAGTTTTTTCAGAATTAGCTTACATGAGGAATGGGAAGCCTATGACCTTCTGGACATTGTTGGATTACAACTCCCATCATCCCTGACCTTGCTGGCTGGGTGTGATGGGAGCTGGGGTCCAGCAACATCTGGAAAGCCAATGGTTTTCAATAACATTGAATAGTTCTTAATAACAGCAACAAAAATCCCAATACATGAGGTGAGGGTGGCCAAGAGCAAAAGAAGATGGATGCATAGACTTGCACCTTCCACTCCATCACCCTTTAATACTGGCCTCCTAGAATAAAGTACTTTCCCCTTTGAAAGTACACAAAGGGAAGTGAAAGGGTACATGCAAGTGAGCCCTCTGCACAATAAAGAAAGAGTCTCAATAACTTATTTCAAGATCAAGTCAGTAAGTGAAGGTGTGGAACAAACAGCAATAGTATTGAAAATGGTGCCTGTGCCTCTAAATGCTGGTATTAAAATCAGACACAATGGAAAGAGAGAGGTATGTTTATTGACTGAGATTACTAAACAAATAGATTCCTTTTTAAAAATGTCTACAGAGTGGGAAGAGATGGTAAAACAATTGGAAACCAAAATAACAGAGAGGGAGACTAAACTCGAGAACATTGCTGGCACTGTGGATGTTGTGATGGAGCTTGAATTACAGTAGGCAAAACAATTAAAATATACATAACAAAAACAGCAGGACTTTAAAATTAAAAAGGAAGACCTGGAAAACTAGGATTAGAAAATTAATTTATATATTGGAGGGATCCAGGAGGAAGATCTCAAGTTTATTACCCGATTTTGTGTTCACAGCATTTGATACAGAATGGGCACATAGGGACTCTAATGCCCAAACCCAAAGATAATACCTTTCCAGAGACTGCATTGTTGAATTTGTAAAGTTTACCAAAAAAATCCTTCATTTCTCAACTCCTGTCTTTATGGGAAATTAAATAAAAAGATCAGCAGATGGCAATATCATAGGATCTCTCATCTGACACCATGGAGATGTAAAGAACACTGAACTATTGCCTTAAAGCTGCAAGAGGCCTGCAAATGCTATCTGTGGAGGTTTCTCTTCAGACTATTTATATGTTATGGAGGCAATACCCACATAGCAACCAATAAACAAGCAGCAGCAGAAATCATGGTGCTAATAAATTTGGAACCCCCGGAAGGCAAAAATAATAATGATAATAATGGGGAGGTGGATGGCATTAGTACAGATGGTAAATGGGTTTTCATGCCAAGAAAATCAACCCACAAAAAGCACAGGTTTGTCATTGAATATGGATTCATCAAAAGAGATGGCAGATTGCTATAATCACTATCCAGGAAAAGACAATGAGGCTGCAGTCCACAAGATCTTTCTGTCTATGTGATCTCTATGAAGATTCCATACATTTACTATTTGGGACAAATTGGACATTTAATTATTGTGTAAATATAGGTTGTTGCATTTAATTTTAAGGCACTTCCCTCCTTCAAATTAACAAAATATTATGTAGGGAAATATATTTCAGTTTTAAAAGGATATAACAAAGGAAAAATATGTAGGCCAGTGGCGGGAGAAGGGCAATTCTGAAATGGTTATCAGAATCTCTCTCCCTCTCTTTTTCTTATAAGAAAAGAGACGTTTTGGAGTGTTGCCCTGGCTTGGGATGGAAAAAGATATCCCTTGGGAGGGAGTCATCCAAAGAAACCTCTATTGTGAAGACCAGCAATGATATCTATGCCTTACATAATGTTTGTTGAAAAGGTGTTTTCTTTAGTTTTTTTTAAGATGCAAGATTCTAATCATACAAACACATTGGCAGGTGACATGGGCTGTTCAGACAAACATGGGAAAATGAAAGCAGGAATGAAATGGTTATGAAGGGAAAATAAAAATATTAGAGGTGAATGGGATTGTATTAAAATGCTTAAATTGAATGTGGAATGGCTGAGCTAAAAGCAATTACCCTTAATGTGAAAGGGCTAGGAAATCAATCAAAAGACTGAGAATTACCCCTATATAAAGGAAACATCTCAGCAGATAATTATGTTGAAGGAAATATATCACACCAGGTAGGATGATAGATTGTTAAAACCGACTTACTTTGGCCAGCATTCCTCTGCGCCCTGTTCTTCACGAGCCATATGGATAGTGATAATTTTAGCTTCAGTGAATTCATATTGTTGCTAAAAAATTATTACAAAACTCAAATAGGAGATTTTTATTTCATAAAGCAGGTATGGGGAACCTTTGACCCTCCATATGTTGCTGAACTACAATTCCCATCAGCTTCAACATGTAAGGGCAATGGCAAGGGATGATGGGTGTTGTAGTTCAGCAAAGGCCAAAGGTTCCCCTCATGTGTCTTAAAGAATTATTAGCTAGGAAACAATATAAACTTGCTTCACTTTATGCTCCAAATAGTAAACAAAAACAATTTAGTTAATCAAAATGCTTAAGAAATTAATGAAGTTTTTAGAAGGGCAGGTAATATTGGCCAGAGACCTAACTTGGAAAGTAGATTATGATAAGGATAGAACAGAGTTCACATTACTGCAAAAAATAAAAATATTGAAATACTGTGGAACAGGAGAAAGACTATAAAAATTAAAACTTCTGTTAAAATAATATCACTTGGAGAGAAGGCTTGGATAGAATCTTTCCTGAAACGGCCAGTCTCGGTGTGGAGGGAGCGATGTGTATGGAGGAGCATTACAGTAGCAGTCTGAAGTGGTAAAAATGCAGATTCAGACCAACTATCTCAATGAGAAACAGGGCTCCATTCTAGCAGGTAGCTTTTTACGTCATTGGCCGTTGTGATCAGTCTATTGCCAACAACAAAAGGGAACAATGTCATGATCTCTGTTCTCCTTTCCTCACCCTACCATATTAAGCAACAAAATGGTGTTTCAGCAACCATGAAAATGAATATAGCTATACCAAGGGCAGTCCATGCACCCCGTTTAGTCAGCAGGAAAACATTTCCGGCAGTAACCTTTTGACAAAATTGTGAGGCTTGTGCCTTTATTTTCACACAGCCAAAGATTTTATCCGACACCTTCTAGAACGTGACCCTGAGAAACGATTTACCTGTGAACAGGCCCTGCAACATCCCTGGTAAGTCCGGCCAGAGGGGGACCTGTTAAGGTCTTGGCAGGAAGCAGAAGTGAAGAAATTTGTCCACCGCTAGGATTTCTGTTTCGGAGCATCTTAGAAAATTGTGTGGTGAATTAAGAATAACTGGGTGTATCCAGTGCTTTTTTTTTTTTTTAATGAGGTGCCGGTACAGGCAGGCCCCGCTTTACGGCGCTTCACCTATCGGCGTTCCGCTAATGCGGTGGCTTTCAATTAGGGAAAGTCCCCACTTTAAGGCGCTTGTTCTGCTTTTACGGTGGTTTTGCTTGTTACGGGCCATTTTCACGCGATGTGCACCATTATCATCAATGGGTTCCGCTTTTCGGTGGTTTCCGCTTTTTGGCAGCAGTCCGGAATGGAACCTGCTGTGTAAGCGGGGCCTGCCTGTACTCATATATTCATAAAAGTGCCATGGGTGTCAGCACAAAATGGCTGCTATGGGCAGCCAAAAAAGAGAGGTGCCAGTACTCCATACCAGTGAGTACTGTCAGAAAAAGCCCTGGGTGTATCTAAGAAAAGCATGTAGTGAAGTTATAGATCTTTGCTGCATTAAAAAAATAAAATATTTCATGGGTCAAGCTGTCTCCATTTTGGGTGTTTCCATATTACAAGCAAAGTTCCTTTAGAGTGAGTATGCGCATGCGCACACACGCACACAGAAATAGACCACACACAAACACAAAGGGCAAGTCTGAGTGGAGAAGCAGCATCCAGGAAGGGGTGCTTAAACCCTTCCCTGCTTGCTATTTCTCCTCTCTAAATTCCCCATTCCCATGGCTTTTCTCCCAATGGACTAAAAGAAAATCCATTTTGAACTTAGGAGGGGCACTTGGGGAGTTAAACTGGAGATCAAAAAATACGAGGTGTGGACATTCGTAGATAATAAGAAAAAAAGAGGGGAAACCCCAGAATGTCTCACTTTTGCTGTGAATGGCATCAATGTCTTTATCATAAAGACATTGATGCCATTCACAGCAAAAGTGAGATAGAAAACTCTATTGAATAAAGCACTTTAACAACTTAAATCCCCTGATGAAAGCCCTTGTGTAGGGCTGAAACGCATTGGGTATTTGAAAGAAATTTATTCTCTTTTATAGAAATCAATAAAGAAAAAAAATATAAATTTGGAATTTCCCTTTTTTGACATTCTGGGGTTTCCCCTCTTTTTTTCTTATGAGTTAAACTGGAGAACAGAAGGAAGAGGGTTTAGCACTTCCCCCTCCACTCAAATGTCCTTTACCAAGTTTTTATTTTCTTTAAAATAGTGATGAGGCTCGATTAGAGCCGTCCGCACGTAACATGTAGCTAGCCCCAAGAGGAAGGGAAATGCCAGATCAAACGTTTCTTCTTAGATGTGTATTGCTTTGATTCCACGGCCTTCTGTATTCTGTTGGAGCTCAGGCATCGCCTGCAGACCTAATGTATGTTTGTTATATTTTTGAGTCACTTTCTTCACAGAAATGACCCAAAGCAACTTACATTAAAGCCAATTAAAAGAAACACAACCAATTGATCTCCGAAAGACTATTCTATTCTGTAATGAAATATGTGGCAAGACAGCTAAACAAAAGCCAAAGCGACAAATGCCTCAGGACAAATCCTAAATTTCTACATGGAGTTTGGGGATGCTTCCATCTCCTTCATGCTTTATGTGTGTACTGTGTTAAATCCTGGTGAAACACCAATGCACCAAGATTTCCACTAGACCAGTCTGTGGCCCGTGACATCAAGAGAAAATAATTGAGTGAAAGATGATTACCTTGTCTGTTTTGTGTTTCAGGATCTCTGGGGATACAGCTTTGGACAAAGATATTCATGGCTCTGTATGTGAGCAGATCCAGAAGAACTTTGCTCGCAGTCAGTGGAAGGTAAAAGGGGAAGATTTAACTTTACTTCAAGATGGAGAAGATTCTGTTCTCCTTCTGCAGTGCTTAATTTTAAAGAAAGCGGTTCTAGGGCTCAAGTCTGTCAGTATCCCTTATCCAGGGAGTCCAAGTCCTACACCTTTGCAGGTCCTCATTGTTGGCCTTGCAAAGCCCTATCTTACCTGCCCCACATCTGAGGTCAAGTGTGGGGCAGATGAGTGTGGCAGTTTGGGGGCCTAATTAGGCCCATGGGCTAGAGGTTCCCTTCCATTGCTGAAGAGTTTCCCCTGCTAATTGCTGTAGATCAAGCTGCTGCCACAGGCAGAAGGGCAGGCTGCAGAAGCTCTTTTTCAGTTGGCAATCTCATTCACATTTCTGTTCTTGCAGCGAGCATTCAATGCCACATCCTTCTTGCGGCACATCACCAAGCTGGGACCAGGTGCAGAGGGTGAGGAAATTGGAGAGGCCACGTCCAGAGGGCATCATGGGAAATGGTGACCAGAGAGGTGAGTGTTATAGAAAAGCACTTTGACAGCCAGGGGCTACTGGTATCTTGGAGGGCAGGATTGCCACTTTTTTACTTGCCCCTGTATATAACAGTGGTCTGACATACACAGATTAAGCAGATGGAGCTTTTCTTAGCGTAGCAAGTGAGACTTTTCCTTTTATTTCTGCCTGTCAAGCTGCTGTTAAGAGTACTGGGGCTGGGATGGAATTAGAAGCTATGCAGCAGCGTGGCCTAGCCTCATCCACAAGACAGAGGTGTTTCCTTGTTCTTGCTTCCACACCTGAATCCCCAGGTCTCAGCCAGATTTAGATAGGACAAATGAACAAAATAGGAAAATATTGATCTGCATTAGTATTCACATTAGTATTTTTCCATATATAGTTAACATTGTTTTGAACATGCCCACAGTTCATACTGGTGGACATATGTGCACAGGCTTCCAAGCGTCTTTGGACACATGCTGTGAGCACACTACTCGCCTACAGCAAAGCGTGTCCATTGGCCACACCTGGAGGGGGGACAGGTTGATTTGCCAATCAGTTGCGAAAGCTCTTTGAAGTGAATTTTTAAAAACTCAAGCTGATCCCACCAGATTTTACAGTAAAAAGGGACAGGGTTTGCCTAGCCTTGTGTGCCCCCGTTTTCAGAAAAGGGAGGTGGAGATGCACTGGAACTGGCAGAACAGTAAGAGTGTCTCTATCTCCAAAGAATGAATAATCCTGTTCCAGCCTAAGGCTGAGGGAGCCTCTCACTACTTGCATGATTGCAGATCCATGGGTCTGTTGTAAAGTGATTGCAGCTGGACTATGGAGTGGTGCAATTATTGTGTTGGTCTCTGACTTGTGTCTGCTGGCCTGCTTTAGGTGCCAGGTCATCCCAGCCAAAAATATTCTAAGAGGTGCACTGTCTCCATAGGTAGCTTCTTCAGCTTCCCACTGCATTGGTTTTGTGGCTCCAGAGGGGATGGTTGGAGCCTGGGAGGAGACAATGAATTGTAGTGGCAGTAGTCTGGACTGCTGCTATAGGAGAGATCCAATAGGGTAGTGTTAACCCCATTGAATTGTGCATACAGAGAGAGAGAGAGAGAGAGAGAGTTGGTTCACTGTAGGCTGCCACCTGTCCCACACACCCATTGCTCCCAATGACTATTGGCACAGCCCTGGATGCCGTGTTTCATTATGACATGCTCTGTGCATGTGCAGCCTCACAAGGAAACATAGCAGCTGGGACGAAGCACTAACAGCGTGTAGAAATGTGCTGCAGGGCAAATGGCATTGGGAAGGAGAGGGGTGAAGACTCGGTGGCTCCAGCGGGGACCTTATCCAGAACCAGGGTGGGGCTGATCTGTCATGGGAATTCCCTAAGGGTGGGAATTCATAGAAGCCTCCTGTTTTTAACCCATTTCTTGCCACCCGCAGGTGCCTGAAGAGCCTGGGCCGCTGCCCTTTGCATGAGCTACCCTCCTGCATGCAGCTTCACAGTCACGATGCTGCGCCAGCACCCTCGCCCAAGGGGCGGGGGTGTCCTTTCATTTCCTGCTCCCCCTTCTGGGGATATCTCTGCCCTGAGGGGCCTGGGAGTTAACGTCAAGTCAACCACTGTCCAACCTGCTTTTAGCAGGGTTTAAAGTTACCCTGCTGCCTGGGACCAAAGTCCAATCCCCCTTGAGGCTGGTGGAACCATCATAACCTTGCTGTGTTACTCACCTCCCACCATGTCGGCCACAGAGGCCGGCAAAAGTGCCATTGGATCAGGGGTGAATGTTGTGGAGTGGAGGTTTTAAAAAAACCCTTCCTTGTAACCTGTTGGATTGCTTATTGATTTGTGACTATCTCCTCCCCTCAAGAGTAACAAAATGGTAGCTGCATTACAGAGAAGAGCCAGCTGAGCTGAAGCACCCCACAATAGCAAGAGACAGCTGTGTGGGAATAATGGATTCGGGAATAGTAAGGGAGCAGCCACCAGCAGAGCTGAGCGTAGTATGTATTTGAAAAATCCCTGATCTGAGATGGTGGGGAAGAGCTGGGTCAAAATTGAGGTTCAATTGGATAGACATTTTGGAGACCTCAGGATTTGGGCTTCAGATTGGATACAGGTGAAGACAGATGTAACATTTTAAAGAATGGTGGAAGTGGTCTGATAGCACTTTCACTGCCTCCGTACCAACTTACATTTTTCTGTTGTGGAGTGCATATTAGGGATGGAAAAATTCTTCAGGTTTTTCAGCATGGTTCAGTCTGAACCTGGGAAAAGTCAGTTGTGGTAAGCGCCAATTAGCTAGTACTCAGGATATCTTCAACACACACATCCCAGATTCTGAAGCTGTTTTGCATTTTTAAAATGTCTTGGCTTTTTTTAAAGGGGACTAAGATGAAGGTAGGACACATCCAACCATATGCATATATGCACTGCTCTCACAAGTAACAAAAACTGAAAAGACAGACAGGTCTGCTTCACGCACAAGGCATGGGGCAGGAGCGTAGGGTTGACACATTTCCTTACCATAGGAAGCAACTGGCCAAGCAACAATTGACTTGTTGGCATGTATGTAACATGAGTTGTCAAGCTGGTTCCACACTGTGGGGGTAAGAGCCCACTCTTAGAATGCTACATCTGTCTTTACCTCTTGCTGTTTTGTTTTTGTTTCTTAAAAATTGGGCCAGTTAGACAAGAATTCTGGGAAAAGAGCCAGCTGGCCAGGAGAATACAAGGCCTCCTGGATATGTCAGATGTTCTGCTTCATGTTAACATCAGATCCATCATTACCACTTCCCCAAGGGAGAACTGGGCTCTATAGGACAGCTACACCATCCAGTCTGAAAAAGATTTGCCTCTCTGAGTAGAGCCCAGAGATGCCCCACATGGGAAACAGGGTATCCCCCCAGTGTTTTCAAAAACATTGAAATGTGAAAGGGGGGTCAGCAAAGTCAGTGACCCTCCCCTGTACTCCACAACCTGTCCTTTTCTTCCTGTCAGACTGAACATTTGCTTTGCTGTGTTGCTCAGAGCTGGAGATACTTCTTGTGGTTCTTGTGGGGACTGATGGGGGTCATTTCCTTCATGCTTCCCTCCCCCCTGACATGTGTCAATAAACAAATGAAAACTGTAACACCATATGGAAATGGTCATTATTTCTGTGTGAACTCACGGCATCTTCCTCCGCACCCCATTCTACTATCCTCAGGTTATAAAGCCTAGAGAGGCCTAGCTAGACTGTTGTAGTATCTTCCACAGAATCAGAGGTGCTGATTCACAGACTACTACCCTGACATGCTTGTACCAAATAATGTGAATTGTTCTCCACACCATTAAACTGCAATTTTGCTGAAATAATTCTTTCAGGTACCAGTGTCCTTCTGTTTGTGGGATTGAATTGAATGCTGCCTATGCCACTTTCCAAATTTGTTCTTCTGGTGAACTATAGTTAGGCTAGAAGCTGGGTACTCATGTCCTTCTGGCTATAAATGCCTGCATCAGTGACTTATTTTACTAGAGTGGAGGCCCACTTCGAGGTGACAACCCCATTCCTCTTCAAGTGGTCTACTGCTATTGACAAGTCCAGTGTCCACAGTCACTGCTCCCTCTAGCCAGACACACATCTTTGCCTCTCCGTTGGCAAATGATGAGAGTGAAGGTGGCAGCAGCCTGTAACTAATCCCTAGTAAGAGTACTTGTAGACCAGGGCAGTAGAACTCAGATACTCTGTACTTTAGCTTTTTCTGCAGGAGCCTGAGCTTTGCAGCAGGAGAGGGCAACAGACACATCGGTGTAGCATATTTTGCAATTATGTTCTCTAAGTAATCTTTTATGAAAGCCCTCTTATAAGGTAGGCCAGAGTCACTATAGCCCATGTTGCAGATGGGAGAGAAAAGTTGAGAGAAGAAAGGCAACTTGGCTAAGCCAACCAGTGTGATCATGGCCGAGATGAGATCTGAAGCACAGACTTCTCTGTTCGCACTCTGGCATTCTGTTACATCAGCTTTGTAAAACAACAACTTGATAAGGAACAGACCATTTCTGCAAATTAGCAGTGAGTAATCATACCTAACGCACCACTAGCTTCCTCCTACATCCCCAGGAGAAGAGGGAGGGGGTCATCAGTAACAAAATGATTACCAATGATTCACAGCGCAATCTCATGCATGTTTACATGGAAATAAGCACCACTGTTTTCAATGGTGGTCACTCCCTAGGAGTTTAGGGTTGCAACCTCAGAATAAACCACTGCCCAACCAGTCCCTTCCCTCAGGAGGACCCAGCATGCCTCAGCAAGCCAAGCAGCACCCTTTTACATAAATCAGAAATGACTTGCCTGGAGACGATGTTACTTTGGGCCAATATATAGATACAACTTTGGATGTATGTGAATCTTTTTAAAAGAAAAAAAGAACTAAAAATTGCAGGCCTTGGATAGGTGGGGGTGATCAGGACTGGGACTGTGGCACAGGAGAAGGAAGAGTTTGACCCCCTGTTGCAGCCCTGTCGAAAATTACCTTCCTCTGCAAAGCATCCTATTGGTATCAATTGGAGTTTTCCTCCCAGAACCAAAAAGCAAGTGGGAGCAGGAAGAAGTGGCAGCTCTCTAAAAATGCCTGCAGCTCTCTGAGAGAAAGCTTGATCTCTGTCCCTCCCCACCTCCAAAAAAGTCTGATTGATGCTATTCTTGTTGCTTCCCTGTGCTCCATTGGCATTAAAGCAACTTTTTTTAAAAAAAAATCCAGTTTATAGTACTGGCAGGAATGTTTATCTATTAAATTACTCCAAAAGCAATGTTAAAGCCTGTGGTTTACTTCAAGCACATCTGCTTTACAGCGCAGTGATTTAGTTTTCGTTGTTTTGAGACTACAGGAAGCCAAAATATGTACACCAGCCACTCTGTGAACAGAAACATGATGCCATTTTACCACCACCAAACTGAAGAAAGGTCAAACAATTCCCCATCCCCAATCCCAAGCAGTAGTTACGAGTTCACACACAGCTTAGAGCTGAGATGAGAGAATTCTGAATATAGGTTTTCAATTTGTATTACAAATTGATTTTAAGGGCCAAGCTAGACATTAAAAGAGACTCTGACCTGCCTTTACTCCCTGTCTAGTACTAGCTTTGCCTATTATTATAATATTATTGTTATTATTATTGGGTTGTACTACTACAGATAGAGCTAGGTAATCAGATGATTAAATGCTCCTGCATACCAAAAAATGAAAAACCCTTACATAGAAAACTAGCATGGCAGGAAGGCTACACTAGAACCCTTCTTTCTGACACCTAGTTTTCTACATGAGGGGATTTTGTGCTGATGGAACAAGAGATTTAGAGCTACATTGAATTCCATCCATTAGCAACTAAGCCTCTGGCTGTGTGCACATTACCAGCATTAAAACACAACTAGTTTCTTTTTTTCAGGATCAAAGCTGGATTGGGGAAAATGCATCAAAATGCAATATTTCATAAGAAACAACAGGATAGGTACTGATTGTGGCTAATGTCCTGTACACCGCTTTCCAAACCAGTGGTGGGAGTGTACTGAATGCAGAGTAAACAGGAGCGTGTACACACAGCTTGTGTCCCTAATTGTTTAGCCCTAAGCCTTTTATGTGAAAATGCCCCATTGTTGATACAGAATGCAAAGTGAAAGGGAGGCATTTGTCATTTGAATGAGCATTCTGGCCACTAGCAGACTGTCCAAGCTATGTGTGAAAATGCAGCCTCTTGCTTGGGGAGCTCTCTGGTTATGTAAACTCTTGTTTGTACTGGTTGGGAGCTGTAGGTGTCTCTCTCCTTTCTCTCTTGATATAAGTGTTCTCTGTCCTGCCTTGTTCTTTTGCCTTTACATGCAGTTGCCAGGTTCCAACCTGGAGGGTCTCTCTGTGCCTTTACGCCATTCTTTCCTCCCTCATCTGCTCTCCTTTCCTACCTGCTGTGCTGTGGACCTGGCATGTTGCTTGCTAGAGGAAGGGGACATGTGTGAAGGACAAAAGGACAAGGGGAGGCAAGAGAAGCCATGGCTTCTGCACCGCCTACTTCACTGGTCGTTTTAAAGGTGTATAGCAAATCACCAGGTTGAGGCCTAGCAAACACACAAACCCCCTTCCATTTATATGTGGTGGTGTTCTATTTAGAATGCAAAAAAAAAAAAGTTGGCTTCAGAACTAGTTTGGTTGCATAAATGTAGCATTAATAGCAGCTGGACAAACAGAAATGTAAAAAGGGAAGCTTTTCCCATCAGCACTATGACAGCAAAAGCTTCATTCCCTAAACCGGTAAATTGTGGGCCTGGCTGCTTCTGAAGGCACAAGGTTGAGGCCAGACTCTGGTTCTTGTAAGGGCTCTGACACTACGCAGCATTCAGTAAGTGCAGCACCTATAGAATTTCCTCAGAATTTTAAGAACATAAGCGATGGTACCGTCAGCACAGGACATTGAGGTAAATGTCTGGGACCCCACTCAGCAGAATTGGGAAGCAGCGAGCGCCATAGGTCAGTGATAGAGAAGGTCCCAAGTTTAATCATCAGCAACTCCAGGTACTGCTTGGAGAGACTCCTGCCCGAAATCCTGGATAACTGCTGCCAATCGGTGTGGACAATATTGAACTAGATGGACCAATAGTTTGGCTCAGAATAAGGCAGTTTTCTCCCTATGAATGAGCACACAGAAGATGAAAATCCTACCTGCTTCTTACATCACTGCAGCCCTGAAATGGGAAATGCCATACTGGGCAAAACGCTCCTTTCTCTAGAGAGACAACAGGGCAAAACCTGGCTATTCCAAGGTGGATGGACTATATCAGGGGGAACTTCAGGCTTGGGACCAAATGTAGTCCTCCAAGTGTCTCAATCTGGCCCTTGGGTCTTTCCCCAGGCCACACCCCTAACCTCCCGTGGTTTGCACCATTGGCAATTGGTGGCTCCATGTCAGCGGAGCAGTGCAATCAACTCCAGGTTTTAGTGTGAACTTTCAAACTTGAAAGTGTGGACAAAAACCCGGAGCAGATAACTCTGCCCCACTGACATGAGGCCACCAGCTGCCATATCTTTGCTCCCTCCTTGGGGCAGAGGGGGCCAAATGGGGGCACCGTCCCCTCAAGGTGTGCTTCTCCCCCTCCCAGGATTTATGGAGGAAATTGTCTTTTAAATTGGTGACATGACAGACAATGACAACCTCCATTTAAAGAACGACAGCTTATTTTAAGAACAGGAGCAATTTAAGAACAGGACCCTCTGAAAAATTCAGTAAATTAGTCAGGGTGAATGCACAACAAAAGCTTCATCTGGAAGAGCCTTTAATGTCTGCTTATTCCAGGTTTTTCCTAACTGAGGGTGGATTTTTCATGATCACAGTCACCTTATAATTACTTGTGATCCTAACCCCCCCCAGCCTGTATAGTAACAATCCTTGATGAGATAAATATTAGAACTTTGTATTATGGGCTATAGTTAGACTCCACCCCTCGGGCTTTCCTTTGCTCTGCTTTTCAGTTTCAGTTTCAGTTGTGTTCTCTACCTAGCCAGCAATAAAGAAGAGTGTTTGTTTGCCTGCAGTAAGAAATAAGAGTTCATTTATTCTACAGTTATTATAATGAGTAGAGCAGGATTGGGTGCTTATTGCTTAAGGTTGAAATAGAGATAACTTAAAGCGATCTGAAAAAAAATGCTACCCTTTATTGTTCTAAAGCACTCACTAAACTTACAATCATAATGGCTATTTTTCTTCTTTTTCTTGAGTACTTGATGGTAAAGGATGAAAACAGCCTTTGAGGAGTAGAAATATTGCTGTGTACATGACAGCTAGCTAGCTGGCCGGCTGGCCATCTAGGCATCAGGCCTAATTTCTGATTTTCCCAATATATGCAGCTCAGCATGAGGGTTTGTGGACAGAAAAAATAAATGGAGCAACCAGTAAAAAAAAATAAAATCCATTTAGTTTCCAACTGCTTAGTTAATCCTGTTATCCCTTGATTGTCCAGCAGGAAGGAAAATCAAAAGGTCAGGAACAAGACTAGGAGAGACTCTCAAGGAGGATTTAACAAACGCACCCTAAAGTATTTTATCTCTGCCCTTTCCTAAACTTGTACTACAGACAAGTTTGTTTTTTCAGGTGGAATCTAAAACTGAGATACCTAATGCAGCATCAAAGCCAAGCTCAGAAGCTCATTGTCATTACCAAAGTAGTTTAGTTCAGGAAGAATCAGAACACAGGGACAGAAACCACAGGTGAAAGAGGACTGTAGCTATAAGCAAAGTAAAACTTTTCAGACTGGTATTCCTGGGGTCTCTCAAAAAAGGATGAGACGGTTCAACCAATTAACATAAGAAGAGCCCTGCTGAATCAGGCCAGTGGCCCATCTAATCCAGCATTCTGTTCTCCCAGCGGCCAACCAGATGCTCCTGAGAAGCTCACAAGCAAAGAATCATAGAATCCTAGAGTTGGTAGGGGCCTTGTAGGCCATCGAGTCCAACCCCCTGCTCACAGCAGGAAATCCACAGCTAGAGCATCTCCCGCAGATAGCTGTCCAGCCTCTGCTTGAAGACATCCAGCGAAGGGGATCCCACCACCTCCCTAGACAGTCGGTTCCATTGCCGAACTGCCCTTACTGTCAAGAAGTTTCTTCTAATGTCCAATCTGAATCTACGCTCCTGCAACTTAAAACCATTAGACCTAGTCCTACCCTCTGGGGCAGCAGAAAACAAATCTGTACCCTCCTCTATGTGACAGCCCTTCAGGTACTTAAAGAGTGTAATCATGTCACCCCTCAGCCTTCTCTTCACCAGACTGAACATGCCAAGTTCCTTCAACCTTTTCTCATAAGACTTGTTCTCCATACTGGCTATCATCCTTGTCGCCCTCTTCTGAACCCGCTCTAACTTGTCTATATATTTCTTAAAATGAGGTGCCCAGAACTGAACGCAGTATTCCAGATGAGGCCTGACCAATGCAGAATATAGTGGGACTATTACTTCCCTCGACCTGGAAACTATAGCTCTGTTTATGCAGCCCAAAACCGCGTTTGCCTTTTTTGCCACAGCATCACACTGCTGGGTCATGTCCAACTTGCGATCCACTACAATTCCAAGGTCCTTCTCACACGCACTACTGCTAAGCCGGGTATTTCCCATCCTGTACCCGTGCATTTTGTTTTTGTGGCCTAAATGCAGAATCTTGCATTTGTCTTTATTGAATTTCATTTTATTAATTTCAGCCCAATTTTCTAGTCTATCCAGGTTCCTTTGAATTTTATTCCTGTCTTCCATTGTGTTAGCTATCCCTCCCAGTTTCGTATCATCTGCAAACTTCATAAGGATTCCCTCCACCCCATCATCTAAGTCATTGATAAAAATGTTGAAGAGTATCGGCCCCAGGACAGAGCCCTGTGGCACTCCACTCGAAACCTCCTTCCAGTCCGAAGCAGAGCCACCGACGACCACTCTTTGAGTACGGTTTTCCAACCAGTTGTGAATCCACCTGACAGTATTTCCATGTAGTCTGCATTTGACTAGTTTGCTAATCAAAAGGTCGTGGGGGACTTTGTCAAACACCTTGCTGAAATCTAGATAGATGACATCTACAGCATTTCCACCATCTACTAAGCTAGTGACCCGATCAAAAAAAGAGATGAGATGACTTCCGGGAAGGGTGACTTAGCCTGTGCCTGCTTTTGAGACGGGCTCCTGCCTCAAAAGAAGCTTATTCAGATATATCAGTCAGTTTTTTCTTTTTTTTTTGACTGATTAAACTTCTCCCGGGTAGGGAGAAACGAAGAGATTAACCTCAAAGCCTATTTTTGTTGGGACGACCAGATCTCATTAATTTATGGGACGAGGTCCAGCCGACGAAGGTGGGACGGATTTTCAACAGCAAGCTCTATCTGTTAAAGCGAACGTTCATCTTATCTTCTAAGAGAGAACGCACTAACAGGCAAGCACCCTTCTTTCTATATTTTTCTTTTACTTGACTTAAATTGTTGCTGTTTAAAAGAGATTTGCCAGATTGATCGGTTTTTGACATCTCACTGGGGAGCCGTAACTTCTCTCTGCTACGCACTAATTAATAGCTTATCTCTGTTTTTGTTGCAAAAAGCTGTCCTGGATTTGCATTCTAAAGATATACACAGAAGAGGGATTTCTATTCCAGATTTTTATTTTGAAAAATATTATACTGTTTTGAGACTACTCTCTTTTTGGTCTATTTTATTTTGACGAATCTGTTTCTTGACGATTGCCATTAATTGTTTCGATCCTGGGAACTGCATTTTGTTTACTTAACTATTGGAGAGATAAGGCTGTCTGCTCTGTTTATACTGTGATGTCACCAAGTTTGGAGTATTAACCCAATTGTTGCTGAAATAAGAAGTGGTTTTCCTATATTTTTCTTTTAAAATGGCAATTAAGAAAGTGGCTGAGAATCTGGAAATAACTATGTTTCAGAAAATAATGGATGAGATTGAGATAACGAAAATTGAATTGAGTAAAATGAAGCAGGAGATTAAAGATATAAGGGTCCCTGTGAGAGAGGTGACCCTGGAAGGGGTCCCTGTGAGAGAGGAGACCCCGGAGATTGGAACAGGGGTCCCTGTGAGAGAGGAGACCCTGGAGACTGGAATAGGGGTCCCTGTGAGAGAGGAGATCCCGGAGATTGGAACAAACGTGGAACAGGAACAAGATTTGGAGTCTATGGACTTTAGAAATAAAATCTATTGTTTGGAACTCAATGTTATCTCTGAAGAAATTAATGAAGATTCTAGAGATAAAGTTATCAATGGCATGGATTATCTTCTGGACTGGAATGATGTGATGGAGCCCAATATAGAGAAAATCTATGGAATTAACTGCAGCCATGTGACAATGGAAAAACTTTTAAGAGATGACCCAGTGTATTTTGAAAAAAAGAACAGAGATATGATTTTACAGCAGTATTTCAGCAACCTATTCAGAATGGATGGCAAGAAAATATTTGGGATAGAGGTAATTCCCATCAGACTCTTACTATATGACTATGGCTTTGACAGCAAGATTATTATGGAATACTGATAATGGAAGATTGGATATTGAAATTACTGGACTTAACAAGACTACTGAAGATGGAAGATGGAAAATGGAACTAATAGAGATAATAGAACAATGGCTACTGAAATTACTGAACCTAACAGATTCTGATGTGATGGATTAATTGAAATGTTTATTTTGACTATGGTTATGACAATAAGATTATCATAATTAGTAATGAGATGGATTAATCGATATGCTTATCTGGAAAAAAAAATTGATAGATATATTTCTTAAAGAATTGAAACCTCTCTTTGACTTTTTGTGGAAAGAATAAAGTAATGTTTATGAGATTTGATGATTAAGTAAGATAACTACTGGAGGAAAGTGATTTTATAATATGACTTAAGAGACAGGATTGTTATATATTATAGACTTATAACTGATTTGATCTTTGACAAATGGGAAGTCAATATTTTACTCTTTATTTTTTATTTTTGTTTTTTTTTTCTTTTTTTCTTTTTGTTTAACTATTTTTGATTTTGTTTTTTGTCTTTGAATGTTTTATGATTTTGTTTTGTATGTTTTATGAAAATCTGAATAAAAATTATTGAAAAAAAAAAAAAAAAAGAGATGAGATTAGTTTGACAGGATTTTTTCTTGACAAACCCATGCTGGCTCCTACTAATCACAGCATTGTCATCTAGATAGTTGCCAATGGACTCTTTTATTATCCGTTCTAATATCTTTCCCGGTATTGAAGTCAGACTGACCAGCCTGTAATTCCCCGGATCTTCTTTTTTACCCTTTTTAAAGAGCAGGACGACGTTTGCCCGTCTCCAATCCTCCGGCACCTCTCCCGTTCTCCAGGATTTCTCAAAGATGATGGCAAGAGGTTCCGAGAGTACATCAGCAAGTTCCTTGATTCAGCAAGCCTGCGTGCAAGAGCACTCTCCCCTCCATCAACTTCCGGCAACTGGTTTTCAGAAATATACTGCCTCGACTATGGTGGCAGAGCACTGCCATTATGGCTAGTAGACACGAATAGCCTTATCCTCCATGAATTTGTCGAATCCTCTTTTAAAGCCATCCAAGTTAAACTTATGTAAGCTTATGTAAGATTCACATAAGTTAACACACTCTTTGGATGGAGGAGGAGTGAGGCGGAAGGTTACTGCCTTTTCCTTCCGCTGGCCCAGCCCTCCCGTCCTCTCCACCAGTGGGGGGGGCAGTTGGTTGGCACTTTGCGCCTCTCCGCCCCCCCAATGCTCCACCTAGAAATGTGGCTGCCCCACCTAACAAGGAAGGCTGGCTACAGGGCTGCCTTGAGAGGTGCTTTTGTCCAGCTGAAATATGTCCTTGAACTGTGATTATGCTTCTTACTTGCCTGCATGGATGTGGGGGAGAGAGGTAGGTGCGTTTGTGTGTGTATGAGAGAGAGTGAGAGAGAAGGCCTTGTGACTTTTGTGTGGCTGGAGCCATGTATACGTCTCTACAAAGATAAGTCACATCCATTGTGCCACCCACTTTTCCCACCCACCATCAGGATGCGACCCATGGACGATTGTTCACAAAGTAATGTGGCCTTGGTCTGAAAAATATTCCCACACCCCAACATTCAAGTACATGCAAGGATGCTAGCATAGAGAACTAGAGACCAATGGCAGAAGAGGCTTGTTTGTCTGGGAGGTTCCCCAGACCTCCAGTAGATGGCAGGCATGCCTCGCTTTAATATCAGTTTACATATTGGCATCTCATACTAACTTGGTGGGTGTTATGAGGCTGCTGCCAGGGTTATGCAACCACTGATGATGACGAATCCCTCCTGTCTCCTGGCTGAATCACCCCATACCCCACACACATCATTGCAGCCTCTCAGAACCCTCCTTCTCATCCAAGGGCACAGCTGATCTTGGTGGCCCCTTGCACTGCAAGCTTGAGGGTGCACTTTAGCAGGAACCATAGCAGGCCTCTTGCCATGGCTCCGTCCCCTCTGGTGGTACCACCAAGGCAGAACTCTGGGAGAAGAGGTTCAGGGATAAAATGAGCAGGAGGGTCTCCAAAAGGGCTGGCCTACTACATTTTAAAGTAAATTAAATATGAATATAAGAGTGGCCCTGGTGGATGGGGCCAAAGACTCATCTAGTCCAGCACCCTGTCCTCACAGTGGCCAACCAGATACCTATGAAAAGCCTGCAAGCAGGATCTGTGTGTAATAGCACCCTTCTCTCCTGTGATTCTCAGCAACTGGTATTCAAAGGCATACTGTCTCTGACAGTGGAAGTAAAACATAGCCAGTTACCATCTAAACAGGCACCGCCTTTCATAAGACCATTAAGCCAGAGTCTAAAATTACCTACGTGCACCTCTGCTCCTCTCTTTTGCAGTGTTTGTAGAATGGGAGGAGGAGCTGGTGGCCATTAGGAAATCTGGGAACAGAATCACCAACTATTCAGGCACCTGGTTGGCCACTGTGAGAACAGGATGCTGGACTAGATGGGCCACTGGCCTGATCCAGCAGGCTCTTCTTATGTTCTTATGTTCTTATGTTCTTATTTATTAGATTTGTTAGACGCCCATCTGGCAGAGATTAGTCTGCCACTCTGGGCGACGTACAACAAAAACACAATACAATCTCTATAAAAACATAGGAACATTAAAAGATTAAAAAGTTAAAAACCCCTAGAATTGCACTCTGACAGCTTAACCATGCCTGGTTAAAGAGCCAGGTCTTCAAGGCCCGTCGAAAACACAGCAGGGAGGGGGCCTGGCGGAGATCGGTTGGCAAGGAGTTCCAAAGTGAGGGGGCTACAACTGAGAAGGCTCTTGACTAGGGGAAAAAGCCAGGTGGGTCTTCTGTTGTGCCTGTAATAGGAACATGATGTGCAGCAATTAGATGTAAGCCTTTTCCTGCCCACAGCATGGAGGCAAAGCATTATTACCCCCTGCTACTACAGGAGCCAGATGCAGAGGAGGGGCACCTGTGCCCTTAACAGCTGTGTAGGCATGGTCTTCCCAATAGGTACAGTGTTTTTCTCCCTTGCAAGACAAGCTGCATCTGTTAAAATTTCCTCTTCTATACTATCCTACCTTGAGATATCCTACCTTAACATCTTGAGATAAAGTGGCTATTTAAGGCACAACTACAGGGAGCAGTTAAAAGGTGGGCAAACCTATATTTGATTTCATCTTTCATTTATGGCATAGACTCTATGCATTCGTATACATTAGGGGTGGAGGACCTTTGGCCCACCAGTTGTTGCTGGACTACAACTCCCACTAGCCCCAGCAAGCATGGTCAATTATGGGACTTGTGGTTCTGCGACGTCAGGAGGTCCAACGGTTCCCCATACTGAGATACATGAAAACCCTCCATGCCAACTTTCCAAACCATGTGCCTCATAAAACAGCTCATGGAACCTCATGCCATAGTAAAAATGGTCAAGTCTAAGGTGTTGCATTACGATTGACTCTTTTCAATTTTAAATCTTTCTTCATCATGTGATTTTCAAAATATTACAGGTTCAAAATCATGCACATTAACATTTATAAACATTGAAGAGAAAAAGTCTGGAATTCATCCAGCCTTGTAAATATGAAAACCTGTCCAGCAGGACTTCACTGTCATCCTGTTTTATGCTTCCCCCATTGCTATTGCCAGAGAGCTGAGAATGGTTTTCTTGTAGTAGGAAGGGCAAGCGCTTCAGTGGAAGCTTCACTTCTCCTCTCAAAGGTGGAAGCCAGATCTGGCTCCAAGATCATATTGGCAGAAAGGCCTGTTAATCTGGCGGCAAAAACCAGCATGAAAGCAAGAATAAATAGTCATGGTTTCTTCCAAAGAATCTTGGGTACTTTAGTATGTTCAGGGTGCTCAGAGTTGTTAGGAGACCTCTCACAAAACTACAGTTCCCACCATCCTTAACAAACAAACAGTTCCCAGGATTTTTTGGGGGAAGCCATGACTGTTAAATTGTACAAGAGTGCTTGAAATGTATGGGGTGGATGTGACGTGACCAATGAGTTGGGATGAAAGGATCTGTCCATTTCAGTTCTCCCAGTTTCTCCTTTTTCTAATTTTAAATTCAGTTCTCCACATTTCTGTAGCAATTTGCGAATTTTTAATTTTAAAAAATCCTCATGAAAATTCTTCAGCATTTTAGTACAAAAGTGTGGAGTAGTGGTTAGAGTGTTGGACTACGACCTGGGAGACCTGGGTTCGAATCCCCACACAGCCATGAAGTTCACTGGGTGACCTTGGGCCAGTCATTGCCTCTCAGCCTCAGAGGGAGGCAATGGTAAACCCCCTCTGAATACCGCTTACCAAGAAAACCCTATTCATAGGGTCACCATAAGTCGAAATTGACTTGAAGGCAGTACATTTCCATTTTTTCTCCTACTAAACACATTTTTGTATGCCATTTTGACTAATGTACACATTTTGGAAAGCAATTTCTTTGAATATAAAGCATTTTTATATGTTATTTTCACATATATTTATTGTGTGCATACTTTCCCCTAATATCTGCATTTTTGTAAACACTGTTTGGTTAGATCAGTGTGAACTTGAAAGGATGGCTGTGTTTCGGTTCTCATTATTGTTTTGGAAAGTGTAAACATGATAGATTTGGCTTTAAATGAATTTGTGCCCCCTCCCTACTGATGAATGACATTAAAATGCACTGGAAAGTGTGAGATAACATTTGCTTGACAATGCTGTATAACCTCCCCTCAAACAAATCAGAATGAATGCCCAATAAACAGGTGACTTCATCTAACCTCCCCACAGACTTACGTGCAAACAACTGCGGATGAATGCTCAATAAACATGTCATCTGGAAGCGACCTTGGTTTCAGTTTCTCTGTGTGACATGAAGTACATTGGGTAACCTTGGACCAGATACAATCAATACAGTACACTACAGCACTATCTCTCACCCTAACCTGCATCATAAGGTTGTTGTGAGGATATAGTGTGTGGAGGCAGTGCATGCTGGCCTCAACTCCTTGGAGGAAGAGTGGGATAAAAAAGGGGGGGCATCAGGCAACCACCATGCAATTTGGCTTTAAGTTTAACCAAGTGGGCTCTCTTGCCCATGAAAACTTTTTGCCACAATACATTATTTAATATTTCTGTTGCTTTCCACCTTTAATGTCCCATTTAATTCCCATTTTGGAGAGTTTTGCGTGGATGGTAAGGACTGTAAAGCATAATACATAATACAAGAACGAGAATGACTGTTCAGGCGACAGCAATCTCCTCTGTATAGGAAGCTGCCCTTCCTGTCCTCTGACAGGAAGAAAACCAGGTGAAAATAATCCCTCGGAAACAGCTTGCAGGAAATGGCTGCAAATAGAGGAAGGGCGGTGCTGGGAACGGAAGCTCACACCCGGAGAACCATAATTGTGTGTGTGCAAGAGAGACCAATACATATTGGGACAGCCAGTTCTCCCTATGAGGACTGCAACATATTTTCTTCCCTGTTGGGACTCCTGTCCCTTTAACATGACAGAAGTGTTTCCTGGCATGGAGACAGCATTTTCATTTAGTCATAACCATTTGTGTACTCCGCTCTCATCCATGGAGCTCCCGGTCACAAACACAAAAATATCCCATGCAACAGGGGTGGGAAACCTTTGACCCTCTAGATGTTGTTGAACTACTGTTATCATCCTTGGCTGTTGGGCATGCTTGCTCAGACTGATGGGAGTTGTAGTTCAGCAATATCTGGAGGGCAAAAGGTTCCACACACCTGCTATACAAGAAGCCCAAAGACATGTTTCTTTTTGTTCCCCCCATCCTTACAACAACCCTGTAAGGTAGTAGATTAGGCTCAGAGAGAGAGAGATTGGCTGGCCAAAGATTAGAGATGGGGGAAATTTGATTCAATTTGTGTTCAAATCTATCAAATTCACACTTTCTGAAACAATATGAGAACCGAACCTCAGCCATCCTTTGAAATTTGCATGAATCTGAATTTTGTTTTATATATATAAGGTAAATGAGCATAAAATTTGTATATTTGTGAAAATAAAATACAAAAATGCGTTATATTGGAAGAAATTGCTTACAAAAAGTGTACATTAGTCAAAACTGCAAACAAAAATGTGTTTATTAGGAGAAATTCACACTAAAATGCTGAAGAATTTTCATGAGGATTTTTACAAAAAGTTAATCTGCAAATTGCTGCAGAAATGTGGAGAATTGCATTTAAGATTGGAAAAATGAGAAACAGAGAGAATTGAAAGTGGCAGATCCTTCCATCCCTATCAAAACAAGCTTCATGTGAGTGGGAATTTGAACCCAGGTCTCCCAAGTCCTATTGCAACATGTAACCACTACACTACAGTTACCTTGTAAGATAGATAAGGCTGAGAAATAAGTGATGATTTCCCCCAAAGACCAAACCAGTAAGCAGGAATTTGAAGTTGGATCTCTCCAATCCATGTCTGCTGCACTACTTACTATGGCTCTTTAATGGGAGTGTTTCCCTTGTTGAATAGACCTTTGGGCAGCTTTAAAGATGCACAGACTATTTTGGGGTGGGAGAAAGGATTACTATAGCGAGAGAGGATTATAGTGGTAGAAAGAGGTATGTATGTATAGGTATATTGCTGTTTTTCCCTCTACTAGCTACTTGTTTTTGTCCTTAAAGTAAAGGTGTCCCCGCACTTGTAGTGCGAGTCGTTTCTCACTCTTAGGGTGACGTCTTGCGACGTTTACTAGGCAGACCGTATATATGAGCTGGGATTGCCAGTTCCTTCCCTGTCTTTCTTTACCCCCCAGCATATGCCGGGGACTCATTTTACTGACCACGGATGGATGGAAGGCTGAGTGGACCTCGACCCCTTTTACTGGAGATTCGACTTCCTCCTTCCGTTGGAATCGAACTCCGGCCGTGAGCAGAGCTTTTGGCTGCGTTACCACCGCTTACCACTCTGCGCCACAGAGGATCTTTTTGTTTTTGTCCTTAGATGCCTCCATTTTTAGATTGTGAGCCTTCAGGCCAAGAAACATCATCAACTATGAGGGCTGGACCTCCCAGTGCTTTGAATCTGGAATTCCGATTATACGTGCCTGATGATGGGTCTAGTTGTAATATCTAATTTGGCAAGGTATCTTTCTACAACAAACATTTTTTTTCTAAGTGGGAGAAATTTGTCCCTCTAAAAACTGGTGCAGTTGTCAGCAATGTAACATTACCAAGGACCATTCTGACACCAATTCCTGTATGTTTTGGATGCCGGTAGCACAGGCCATGAGTACATTGCAGTGTACCACTCTTCTCCCAAGGAAGGAGAGTGTGCATACATGGACATGCACGCACGCATGCACACACATGCATATGCGCGCGCGAGCACACACACACTCACAAACTGGTGGAAGGGAAAGTCCAATATGGGCATCCCCCAGGATTACAGCTAGTTTCCCTCCCACTCCACCCTCTTCTCAGAGCAGAAAAGATACTGGTTACCAGGCAACTGAGTAGAAGAGAGAGATTTAAAAAACAAACCAAAGACACAAAACTGGCACAGACAGAAAGAGTGGAGAGAGAGTCACAGGAGGAATCTTGTATTCAAGCTGAACCAAACCCCAAGCTGAAAAAGTGAACCACAGATTATATCTGAAGCATGAAAGAGGAACTTGTTCCTCAGTGCAAAAGGACACAGGTCTAAGGGTCAGCTGACAAGCCAACAGGGGCCTGAAATCAGAGGCACTATTAGATATGCAGAGATCTCCATCTGACTTCAACCCTCTCACTTGGCCCGCTGGCCTCCATTTTCTGTTACATTGTATCAACCACAGTTGCTTGGAGCATACCATTCAAAAAAAAATTCTCTGATTGGAGATTAAAATAGAAATCTTACCTAAAATAGGGTGTTCCTAGGTCCATCTGAAGTGACAAGGTCATTCTTTCTCACAAGCTTAGGGTGATGCAAAATGGAAATGGACTGCCTTCAAGTTGATCCCAGATAGGGTCTTCATGGTAAGCAGTATTCAGACAGAGGTGGTTTACTATTGCCTTCCTCTGAGTCTGAGAGGCAGTGACTGGCCCAAGGTCACCCAGTGAGCTTCATGGCTGTGTGGGGATTCGAACCCTGGTCTCCCAGGTCATAGTCCAACACCTTAACCACTACGCCTAGAGTGGCTTACAAATGTAAGACAGTCCCTGCCCTCAGGCCTACAATCTAAAGCAGAGATGGGGAACCTTTTCATCCCAAAGACCACATTCACTTCTGGGGACTACATGCCAGTGGTGGGTGGGGCTGAGGCAAAAGCGGGCAGAGTACTGAATGTGCACTTCACTTTTGAACAGTAGGGTAGTTTCTGCACTCTCACACACCTCCCTATTCTTCATGTAGGCAAGCAAGAATTATTATCAGTGTTCAAAGATATATATCTGCAGTATGAGAATGATTATTGTGGCCTACCTCCCAGCAGAAGCGGCTCACCATGTGGGGTGGAGCTGCAATGCTAACTTTCTAGCAGCAGCTTTGCTGCGGCTTTCAGCGACTGATGAGGCATTAAGATATTGGCATTGTAGATCTGTTCCACTGGGTGAGTTGCTTCTGCCTTAACGTGGTGTAATGATTACTGAAATGGTGCACGTGAGGCACTCTGAACACTTGAAATAGTTAAAATAAACTGTGAGTACCAAGAAGTAGCAGTGCTTTGGAGAGAGAATCTTATGATGACCTTGATCAGCTGAAATATAGTAACTTGTCATTGCAGAAAAAAAGTTGTATAGGTTACTGCTACTGAATCTTAATGCAAAGTCTTGAATGCTAGCAGCCAAGATGATGGGCCTAAGCTTATTTCAATAATACTTTGATAAATGTTTAAAACTGTCAAGTGCTACTTTGCACATCTAAGGGAAAGAACTGTTCCTCTAGTTTTCTTAGTATGATAGTTATGTGTTACTGAAGAAGTTAAGTTTACATTTGTGCATGTGTGCATGTTTTAATCTTCGTGCCTGAATCTTTTAATCTCGCATGTGTGTGTGTGTGTGTGTGTGTGTGTGTGAGAGAGAGAGAGAGAGAGAGAGAGAGAGAGAGAGAGATGGCCCCTACCACCGACTCTTCATCGCTCCTGCTGAGGCTGCCAGGCCACGTGGGCGCTGTCTTGGCAGCGGTTGCTAGGAGATGGCATCCGAGCGGCCTGCCAGCCTCAGCAGGAGTGGAGGCCAGGCAGGGCCGGCTCATTCTTAGCCCCGGAGCCGGTTCCCCTGCTCCGGAAAGGACGGCCGGCCGCTTCACCCCTCATGCTGTGGGCGCCACTGGGCGGCAGCAGCCGCGATGGGCCCCCCCAGCCAGAGACTGCTGAGCCCCATCGCAGCCGCTGCCGCCCAGCGGCGCCCACAGCATGAGGGGTGAAGCGGCCGGCCGTCCTTTCCAGAGCAGGGGAACTGGCTCCGGGCCAGGGCTAAGAAGGAGCCGGCCCAGCCTGGCCTCCACTGCCACCACCTCTTCACGGCTCCTGCTGAGGCTGCCAGGCCGCTTGGACGCCGTCTTCTAGCAACTGCTCCCGCGGGGGCTGCTGCTGGGGGGGGGGTCCCTGCAGGGCCGGCGGCTGGACGAAGGCGCCCATGTCATGGCAGACGCAGGCCAGGAGGCTGCCCTCGCTCAGCCAGGTGGCTGCGGGCTCCACTCCAGCACCCTCACCTGCGGCTGTGTGGGCGGCGGGGCTGCTGCTGCAGCTGTGGCTGTGTGCCGCTCGGCAGTGGGCAGGGGCTGCTGCTGGGGGGGGGTCCCTGCAGGGCCGGCGGCTAGACATGCTGGGCCTCGCTCAAGCACAGGAACAACTATGGTGCTTCAGGCACCTGCTGGCAGCCACTTCGTCCTCCTGTCTCTGCAGTCCCTGCCTGACTGAGAAAGGGCGGGAAGGCGGCCAGCCACAGCCTTCAACATATGCGTGTGTCAATCACGCATGTGTGGCTGAGGGGGCCGCTGAAAAGCCGGAGATCCACGTGTTTAACATAAGTACGGCCGGAGACCGGAGACGGTCCCATTTTGCCGGAGACTCCGGCTGAAAACCGGAGATCTGGCAACCCTAAGCCCAAGGGATGAGGAACCTGTGGCTGTCCAGTAGGGTAGCCAGGTTCTGGTTTTTGCCTGGACACTCTGGTTTTTGGGAGTCCTCTCTAGGTCTCCAGTGATTCACCTTAACACGGACTCTTCGCTTTCATTTTTAAAAAAAATCAGTTTCTAGGTGGTCTGGTTCAAAAGATATCAACCAAAATGTCAGCCGCCCCCCTCCCCCACAGCTTCCATTAGTACCGGCTGCTCTAATCCCTGCCCTTTCAGGTTTTTAGCTAATAAGTGAAGTCAGGGTTATGATTGACAAGATTTGTTTAGCCCCAGGAAATAGCTAAATGCAGAGTTTCCTTTTCCTGCTTGTCTCACATCAGGAATTCAGTAAATATATAGCTTTCAGCAGCATAAAGCTTACTTTCTCTGTACAGGATTGGGACTTGCTTCTGAGTAAACATGCATAGGATTGCACTACAGTTGAAGATCACAGCAGCAGGTTGGTAGGCATAAAAGTGTACATGCAGGGTTTTTTTTAATTACTTGCCAAAAATGGCATATTATACATTTTATCTTTCAAATAATTTTTGAACAGAAGTTTTACAAAGTGTACATGCTGCAGTGTTATACTTTTCTAATTAAGGAGTCAAACAAGTTTAAATTTTACTGGTTTATTTGTCTTTTTCATAACCTGTTTTGAAAACCTTCCCATTATGAAGCTTTTCTGGGAATAAAGCTGCAATGCTAATTCCACATACCTGGAAGCTAACCTCACTGAATTCAGTAGGGCTTACTTTGTGTACACATGGTTAGGATTGTGCTGAAAATCAATTGGATTTTTGAGTGAACATAGAAAAGGATTGTGTTGTAAATCTTTCCCTCCCCTACCTATCCTTTTTTTAAGCAGTTAGGCAGGGCTTATTTATGCTTCACTGCTTTTATTTGGCAGGAAACTAATACTTTTTTCAAAAAAAATGTTCTGCAATGGCCAACTGATTTTGACAATAAACTATTATATAGCGTGTATGTATTTTTACATCTCCAGTGTGTGTGTGTGTATGGAATATTTCCAACAACCCTGTGAGGTAGAGTAGGAAACCAAAGTAGCTCACAACAAGAAATAAAGCCATTTAAAATCCAATAACCAAAAACCCAAGTGTAAAACAGTTGCAAAACAGCTTAAAGTGGCATGATTCTGAATTTGGATTGGGTAAGTGAAGTTCCTTATGACTGAATTGCAGTCCTGTGCATGCTTTCCTGTTTAGTAAGCCCCATTGAATACACTGGGACTTGCTTCTGAGCAGAGGATTGCACTAAAAATATCGTTACAGGCTGTGTAAATAATAAACATCTTTGACATTCATGCTTATATAAATATTTCTTCATACTATGTCTTGATATATATCTGATTTCACACTATAGTTGTAAATTATTATTTACAAATTATTATTTCCTCTATATTTTAAGTGTGCCCTTCTTCCTTGGGGTGGACATGGTCCCCCTCTGTTGGTTTCACCCTGAGGGGCAGATTAGGCTGAGAGATGGTGTGTAGCCCATGGTCACCCAGTAAACTTTGTAGCTTATTTCTATTTTAAAATGTAATTAAAATTATTTATATGCAGTCAAAGTTTATGAAGTAATGCAGATCCACATAATACATTTAAAGCACATCCAACTCGCATTTAAAGTGCATGACTTTCCCCAAAGAATCCTGGGAAATGTAGTTTCCCCCTCACAGTTATAGTTTCTACCACCCTTAACAAACTACAGTTCCCATGATTCTGTGGTGGGATTCATGTGCTTCAAATGTAAGTTGAATGTACTTTAAATGCATGGTGTGGATCTGCCCTAGTATAATGTGCATTCAGCAGTGTAAAATTGTTATTTTCAATTCACTGCTGAATGCACATTATACTATACGTTTAAAAACGATACGTTTTTAAACAGGGCTGTAGCTCAGTGGTAGCGTACATGCTTTGCATGCAAAGGTCCAAAATTCAATCTCTAGAAGAGACTATTGCCTGGAATCCTGGAGAACCAATGCTTGTCTGTGTCATTAGTACTGAGCTAGATGGTACCAAATGGTCCAATTCGGTATAAGGCAGATTCCTTTGTGTCTAAAAAGAGGAAAGAGACCCAAGGGCCACAGTGACTCTGGAATTTATTTATGTATTTTATTTACAACATTTATATACCGCTTTATTGTAAAAAAACTCAAAGTGGTTTATAGAAGGAATTAAAACAATAAAATTATTGGCAAAATCAGTTAAGGACAGGTATTTAAAAACATTCAAAATAATACCAACAATGAGTTAAAAACAGATAAAAAACACAATAACTTCTACATGCCTGGGTAGGCTTGCCTAAACAAAAATGTTTTTAGCAGGTGCCAAAATTAGTACAATGAAGTGCCTGCCTAATGTAAATAGGCAGGGAGTTCCAAAGGATCAATTTCTTACAAGAGCAGAACAAGTACAATGTGGAACCTGTAACATGGAAAGTACACCTTGAACATGGCCTGGTAGCAAATCGGCAACCAGTGCAGAGGTATTATGTGCTGATAGGGTCTCACTCATGTCAGCAATCGTGCCACAGCATTCTGCACTAACTGCAGCCCTCAGATCAGGTTGTGCTGCATGGAGATTTCTGTGACCTTGGCTGACTGGCTGCCAGGATTTTTTTAGTTTTGGTTAGGAACCCTGACTAGTTGTGGGATGCTGAGTTTTCTGTTTTACTCATAGGAATCTTGTTGTGGTTGGTATAGTATTGCATTTAGGAAATCATCATTGTTTTTTCTTTTTGTTTTTCTATTTGGATTTCATTTCTCTCTGCCCATACTCCCTTACATCCATAGAAGCAACAACAATGGTTCCATGTGATCAGATCAACCCCCTTAAACCCACTGATGATGCACCTTGTTCTTTGCATGATGGTTTGTTTCTTGCCCAATATGGTAAAAGAGAATTCACATACTGGGAAGTGTGGCTGCAATTGTTGTTCCCATGTTGCTGCCTGTGAAGGTAGATCAAACCATGTGTGTTTTCTCTCTGTCAGTGATTACTCACTGGAATTGGGTTGACTGTCAAAGTGAGTTTATAGCAGCCCACAGGATAGACAGAAAAGGGTAGAGAATCTTTTTACTCTTACTCATTTCTCAAACCTCTTTCTGAAGTGAAGGGTCAAATCTGTAAAGAAGTTTGGAGCAGCCACGTTAAAAGGCAGGCAGGGCATTCCAGGCAGGGGGTTGCCAACCCTGCTTGGGTATGGATATCTTTGCAGAGGATCCCTAGTCAAACCTTACCAACAGCACAATCCTAACAATATCTACTCAGAAGTAAGCCCTGTTGAGTTCTATGGGGCTTAGTTCCTTAGGGGCAGCTGACCAAGAGAGGAGGCGGAGCTCTGGTGAGGCTCGGCGATGCTCTCTGCGAGGGAGAAGGGACTCGGGATTCCTGACCCTGAAAGACCTGAGAGACTTGGGAGGCAGCTGACCAAGAGAGGAGGCAGAGCTCTGGTGAGGCTCGGCGGTGCTCTCTGCGAGGGAGAAGGGACTCGGGATTCCTGACCCTGAAAGACCTGAGAGACTTGGGAGGCAGCTGACCAAGAGAGAAGGAGGAGCTCTGGTGAGGGAAGCAGCTCATCTGCATACTTTCTTTCCCATCAGGCTCGGCGGTGCTCTCTGCGAGGGAGAAGGGACTCGGGATTCCTGACCCTGAAAGACCTGAGAGACTTGGGAGGCAGCTGACCAAGAGAGGAGGCGGAGCTCTGGTGAGGCTCGGCGGTGCTCTCTGCGAGGGAGAAGGGACTCGGGATTCCTGACCCTGAAAGACCTGAGAGACTTGGGAGGCAGCTGACCAAGAGATAAGGAGGAGCTCTGGTGAGGGAAGCAGCTCATCTGCATACTTTCTTTTCCATCAGGCTCGGCGGCGCTCTCTGCGATGGAGAAGGGACTCGGGATTCCTGACCCTGAAAGACCTGAGAGACTTGGGAGGCAGCTGACCAAGAGAGGAGGCGGAGCTCTGGTGAGATAAGCAGCTCATCTGCATACTTTCTTTCCCATCAGGCTCGGCGGCGCAAATGTAAATAAAAAAAAAAAAAAAACCAAACTACAATCCGTTCAACTACTTCCTGGCCCTGACAACAGAAACATCAAGACTGCCACTGACAACCGAAATAGGAAACAACAAACATAAAATGGAGGGGGATCAAGCAGTTGTTGTCACCTGCAACGTGTGCACTATGTTCATCTTCTTAATGGAAACCAGACGCGATTACACTTGCAGCAAGTGCAGATTGGTGGCGCTCCTAGAAGAAAAGGTTAGGGGGCTGCAGCAACTCATAGACACCCTGTGACTTATCTGAGAAGATGAGAACTTCCTCGATAGAATACAAGAGGAATTAAGGGAGCGACACAAAGGAAGAAAGTGACAAGGAAGAACAGGACTGCAACAGCTACAAATCCCCGTGGAGGACTGTCACTGTAAGGGCAAGGAAAAACAGGAGGGATTCAGAACTGATGCAACTAACAAATCGCTTTCAGTGTCTCTCGGCAGACAGCACCTCTGAAGAGCCTCAACAAACTCACCTGCATCAAGAGACACTGACTGCAAAGGAAGACTCCACACCTCGGAAGAAGAAAGCTGATGCAACCACTGCTCGCGGCAAAAAGAGGAGGGTGCTGGTGTTTGGAGACTCGTTGCTCAGGGGGGTAGAGGCACTGGTATGCCAGCCGGACAAAATGAATTGAGAAGTCTGTTGTCTCCCTGGGGCGCGCATCCGGGATGTCGCTGACAACCTGCCAAGGCTCATTGGGAAACAAGATAGGTACCCCTTTCTCCTCATCCATGTGGGCACGAACAACACGGCCAGAAACACCTTGGAACAGATCACCTCGGACTATGAGGCTCTGGGTAGGAAGGTCAAGCATTTGGGGGCGCAGGTGGTCTTCTTGTCAATTCTTCCCATGAAGGATAGAGGACTACAAAGGGAAAGGAAGATACTGCAGGTCAACGACTGGTTATGCAGATGGTGTCGACGGGAGAGGTTTGGATTCTGGGACCATGGTCTAAGCTTCTTGGAGGGGGGACTGTTGGCAAGAGATGGGCTGCACCTCACGAGGACTGGGAAGAATCTCTTGGGCAGAAGTAGGGCAAAACTCATCAAGAGGGCTTTAAACTAAAGCCTCTGGGGGATGGAGATGATAGCTTAAATACCGATCCAAAGACAGCGGGTTGTAAACGCAGCAATTTGAAGGGTACAGGAGACACTGGGAGAGAGAAAGGGATGCACGGCAAAGCTCACGGTATATTAACGGAGGAATCCATTCGGGACAAAAGAGACTTCTGGTGTCTATATACCAACGCGTGGAGCTTGGGAAACAAGCAAGGGGAGCTTGAAGTCTTAGTGCATCAAGGCAAATATGACTTCATAGGGATAACAGAGACTTGGTGGGATGACTCCCGTGATTGGAATATAGCCATTCAAGGATATAAACTCTACAGAAAGAATAGAAGCAACAGAAAAGGAGGGGGAGTAGCGTTATACGTCAAAGACAAATACACCTCTATGGAAATCCAAGAGAGCGAACAAAGTGGTCCGATAGAGACCATTTGGGTAAAAATAAATGGAGAAACGAATAAAACTGACATGGTAGTAGGTGTCTACTACAGACCCCCTGGCCAAGAAGAGGTGGTAGACGAGGCCTTTCTCAAACAAATCTCTGAAATCTCAAGGAGGCAAGAAGTAGAAGTGATGGGGGACTTCAACTACCCGGATATCTGCTGAGAGACAAACTCTGTGAAGCACAAAGCCTCCAACAAATTCCTGATGGGCCTTGCTGATAATTTCCTCTTTCAAAAAGTAGAAGAAGGAACAAGGGGATCGGCAATCCTGGACCTGATCTTAACTAACACGGACGAATTGGTCACGGGAATTAAAGCTGTCGGTACCTTGGGGGAAAGTGACCACGTAATGCTGGAATTCGTGATTCTGGGGAAAGCCAAAGAAGAATATAGTCAAACATGGACCTTGGATTTCAGGAAAGCCGATTTTAGCAAGCTCAGGGAAATGATGGGTAGGATCCCGTGGCTAGATAGACTAAAGAAAAAAGGAGCCCAAGAAGTGTGGGAGTTCATGAAGAACGTATTACAAAAAGCGCAATCGCAAACAATTCCAAAGAGGAAGAAAAATGGAAGACATCGGAAAAAGCCAATGTGGCTACACAGAAGACTGGTGGAGGAGGTAAAAGTAAACAAGAGCATGTATAAAGAATGGAAGGAAGGACGCATCACCAAGGAAGAGTACCGACGAACGGCTCGGGGTTGCTGGAATAGCGTAAGGAAAGCTAAAACCCAGAATGAGCTGAGGCTGGCAAGGGAAGCGAGGAACAATAAAAAGGGGTTTTTCAGATATGTTCGAAGCAAGAGAAAGAGCAAGGAAACGGTGGGTCTGCTGCTCAATGAGGATGGCAAAATGTTGACAGATAACGAGGAAAAAGAAGAACTGCTCAACACCTATTTTGCCTCTGTTTTCTCCCAAAAAGGGAACAGTGTGCAACCTTGCATCGGTAGCAATCTCAGTAAGGGGTCGGGACTGCAGTTCAAGATTGATAAGGAGATAGTCAGGAAATACCTAGTTAACCTAAATGAGTTCAAATCTCCAGGGCCTGATGAACTGCATCCCAGAGTATTGAAGGAACTTGTGGATGTACTCTCGGAACCTCTTGCCATCATCTTTGAGAAATCCTGGAGAACAGGAGAGGTGCCGGAGGATTGGAGACGGGCAAACGTCGTCCTGCTCTTTAAAAAGGGTAAAAAAGAAGATCCGGGGAATTACAGGCCGGTCAGTCTGACTTCAATACCGGGAAAGATACTAGAACGGATAATAAAAGAGTCCATTGGCAACTATCTAGATGACAATGCTGTGATTAGTAGGAGCCAGCATGGGTTTGTCAAGAAAAAATCCTGTCAAACTAATCTCATCTCTTTTTTTGATCGGGTCACTAGCTTAGCAGATGGTGGAAATGCTGTAGATGTCATCTATCTAGATTTCAGCAAGGCGTTTGACAAAGTCCCCCACGACCTTTTGATTAGCAAACTAGTCAAATGCGGACTACATGGAAATACTGTCAGGTGGATTCACAACTGGTTGGAAAACCGTACTCAAAGAGTGGTCGTCAGTGGCTCTGCTTCAGACTGGAAGGAGGTTTCGAGTGGAGTGCTACAGGGTTCTGTCCTGGGGCCGATACTCTTCAACATTTTTATCAATGACTTAGACGATGGGGTGGAGGGAAGCCTTATGGAGTTTGCGGATGATACGAAACTGGGAGGGATAGCTAACACAATGGAAGACAGGAATAAAATCCAAAGGGACCTGGATAGACTAGAAAATTGGGCTGAAATTAATAAAATGACATTCAATAAAGACAAATGCAGGATTCTGCATTTAGGCCACAAAAACAAAATGCACGGGTACAGGATGGGAAATACCCGGCTTAGCAGTAGTGCGTGTGAGAAGGACCTTGGAATTGTAGTGGATCGCAAGTTGAACATGACCCAGCAGTGTGATGCTGTGGCAAAAAAGGCAAACACGGTTTTGGGCTGCATAAACAGAGCTATAGTTTCCAGGTTGAGGGAAGTAATAGTTCCACTATATTCTGCATTGGTCAGGCCTCATCTGGAATACTGCGTTCAGTTCTGGGTGCCTCATTTTAAGAAAGATATAGACAAGTTAGAGCGGGTTCAGAAGAGGGCGACAAGGATGACAGCCGGTATGGAGAACAAGTCTTATGAGGAAAGGTTGAAGGAACTTGGCATGTTCAGTCTGGTGAAGAGAAGGCTGAGGGGTGATACGATTGCACTCTTTAAGTACCTGAAGGGCTGTCACATAGAGGAGGGTACAGATTTGTTTTCTGCTGCCCCAGAGTGTAGGACTAGGTCTAATGGTTTTAAGTTGCAGGAGCGTAGATTCAGATTGGATATTAGAAGGAACTTTTTGACAGTAAGGGCGGTTCGGCAGTGGAACCGACTGCCTAGGGAGGTGGTGGCATCCCCTTCACTGGATGTTTTCAAGCAGAGGCTGGACAGCTATCTGCGGGAGATGCTCTAGCTGTGGATTTCCTGCTGTGAGCAGGGGGTTGGACTCGATGGCCTACAAGGCCCCTTCCAACTCTATGATTCTATGATTAGTCAGTGTGTTTAGAATTGCAGCCTTCAGGGGCATGCATCTTTACTCCTGAGTGCTCCCATCTAACGTCTCCATGGTGCTAGGCTTTCTTCCTACAGCGGCCTTCTGGTGACTGGCCTGGCCTAAGGGCACTTAAACCCTTCTTGCCAGAAGCAGGTAGGCTAGATTAAAAGTTCTTTACCCAGGCTATCTAGGCAGGTGAGAAGGAATCACCTTGGTGTTAAGGTAAGAATTGGAGTCTCAGGCCCAAGTTCGGTTCATCAGATGACTTTTATTGCTAGCAGAGACACAGGGGAATTTGTCCTCCAAACTGTGTCTCCTGACAGTTGAGGCACAGCTCTTTTATTGGGTTACAGACAACAGAAAAGATACATTGGTGAGTGTGTTGCACAAAACATAACTGTATAGCTGGTAATTTTCCATTCCTAGAACAATCCTCTGCGCTTGCGCCTCCTTCTGGTCTATGTGCTGAATCCTTCTTTGCTAATGGCGTCCATTAACCCTTACAATCCCCCCTTTGATACTTCACTGACCTTGCTAAGAGGTTTGGGGAGTATCATTCTTACAGGTAGGTATGGACCTATATTCATACAATGCCATTAGCTGCACTGCTGTTCTCCTGTCCGCTATGCTCTCCATCATGTTCCTTAACCCTCGCATTATCAGAGGTAGAATACAGGGTAACAAGACACACATCAGAATTCCTACAATTAATGTTCCAATAATACCTCGTATCCCTCCTATCCATTGGAACCACGGACCCAGCCCTTCTGCCCACTCAAATCCTTTCCATGTTTGTACCGGCACATGTGCAAGCTTAATTATTTTATCTGTTATATCTTCTATTACTTTTCCATTGTCATCAATATGTAAGCAACAATTAGTCAAATTGAACTTCCCACAAACCCCTCCTTCCGTTGCCAACAGGTAGTCAAGGGCGAGTCTATTTTGGTACACAGCATTTCTAAGTTGGGTTTGTGTTTTAGACAGAGCAGTCAAAGCCCTCGCAGTTTCATTTGTTATAAGTTCAAGCACTGCCTGTAACCGAATTATTCTATTTAGCATGTAGATTGGGGTTCTATATCCATATAACCCATCCTGGGCCCAGGTTGCAGGTCCATAGTACTGAACTATCCTTTCAGGGGGCCACTCATCATCCTTCCAGTCACCAATCTTAACTGTCATCCTCTTTTTCCTACCATACAAAGGATGTCCTAACCGAATTCCTGCACTGAGGGGGATGAGAAAGAAGGATGGTCTGACCTCTCCTAAAGTACAAGTTCCCTCCCAGGGTTTGGGTAATTCTGAATAAGCATATTTCCCACAAACCCAGTAAAACCCTGGTAACGCTTTCCAAGACTTATTATTAATAACTGACAAATTTAATCTTAACTTTAACTCTGATGTCCACAACAAGTTAACCGGTATCATAGAGGCATTGGGCCAATAACTAATTGCAGACTGATTCAAAATGGTCATGGTTTCACAAGGCATCTGACCTATCTGTGGGGCACCGGGTGAGATCCTTTGTACACACCAACGACCAACAAGAGTAGCCTTCAACATCCATTGACTATGGGGGTTTGTGATATTGGTGGTATTATAAAGCTGACTAACATTCAATTCGGCAGCTTCCCAGGGCCAGTGATCTCCAATCTGAGTCCCCCCACAAACATAACAATTACTGATGTTTAAAGCGATGGCCACAGTTTCTGCAAAAGTAATAAACAAATTTCTGGCCACTTCAGGCACCTGAAAAGAAGTATTCATCTCCTCCCAGAAATCACAGAAGAAGGTTTGCTGCAAGGTATGGCCTGTCTCTGTTAGCTGAACAAGTTTCAGATAGAACAATCCTAACGGATCTCTGCCTGTTCCATGAATGCGTAACCCAAAGTGTTGCCCAAATTTACTCAAAAAGGCCTGTGGATTATTAATAGTAAAATTTACGTAATTACATTTCCGGGGCCCGCAGTCACTTTGTACTGTGAGTTTGGAAAGGTGAGCACTTATCCCAGTAGTTTGCCAAGTGGCCCAGCCTACACAGTTCCAATAAGGACACTGATTTGTACATTCAGTACTGATACCCTTTTCAGGACAAATGTATTTATCATCCCACGTATAAGACTTTTCCCAATCATGATTTCCACATTGGTCAGGCCATTTTGAAATCTCACAAGGTTCGATTTTAACCCATGCTGTAGTATTAGGGGTTGCTAATCTGGTCTGGAACAGTACTCGTCCACTCTGCGTGCCTTCCCTCACCTGAAGCCACCATTGGTCAGGACTTTCTTTGGGGTCATAACAAGTTGTCTGGTTTCCCTGAATACAGGCTGAGTAACTAACATTACGAAACTGGCATGTGACAGCTGTCCCTTTACAACTGAATTTACTCTGATAAACTAGAGTGTCCTGGATATTGTTATGGTTCCTAACAGTCTTAATACAAATCCTGCAGGATGGAAGGGTAGCCGTTACACAGTGGGGAGGAAACAACAGCAGCATTAGAATAACCCCAAACTGGAACAGTATAATCAAATAAGATAATTTACAACAGGGCATTCTAGTTGAAGTTGGGCAAATCTGAATCTTCGGGCGCTGTCCCACTACTCTATCAAGGACGGTAGGGGATGCAGCGCCCCCAGCTATTTCGCTCTCTCGGTTGCCGGTCCCGAGGAGGCTTCTCCCGTTGCGTCCCGCGTGGTGGCATCCCTTCTCAGGGTCATCTTCAGGCCTTTCTGGTTGGCAATCGTCCATCCTTCCGGAGAGGCTATTTTAGCGCGACTCCAGTGGATCCAGGTAGGGTTCCCTTCAACCTGTAAGGCAGTAGGGGTAGTTAATAAGACAATAAAAGGCCCTTCCCAAACTTTTCCCAATGCATCTTCCTTGTAACTTTTGACCCATACTGTATCTCCAGGACGGAATCCATGGACAGGGGTGGTGAGTCCCAAGGGGCTCTGTTCTGTGTATTCACCTATCTCTAGAACGGTTCGGTTTAACTCTCTTAAAATGCGCTTCAGGTTTATTTCCCCCCTTAGTGCCAGGGTATTCACTGCCACAGGCAAAGGTGATGGCCTCCCGTAAATCAGTTCATATGGGGTGAGACCATTAGCTCCAGGTGTACATCTCATGTGTAACAAAGCCACCGGCAGCATCTGGATCCATTTAGTCTTTGTTTCAGCGCACATTTTCCTGAGGTGCAATTTAAGGGTCTGGGGTGTCATGACAGATCCAGCAAAGCTTATTCTTAAGCTCTGTTACCTTACAGGGATAACTGACAAAAGTGAGGTGATTTCACTGTGATGAAGGACTTATTCATTCGTACAAGATCTGTCCCAAAACAGAGAATGCGTGAAATTGGGGGGGCTCCTAATTACAGTAACAAAGACGATAATGTCCAGAAAGAATTTTCATTGGGGAAGTAAAATGCTTTACTACCATCCACAATTTATAAATTAATTTAGAGAAACCAGAGGAGCATCTCTGATTGACTGTGATGCTGTTTATACACTAGTTCAACTGGGGGGTTGAAGAATTCGTCCTCCCGCCCCTATGACAGGTATACAGGTTTTCTTCTTAATGGACAACTCAGCAGGCAGCACGTTGAGGACCGAATGCTGAGCTCCGGAGTCCAGAAGGCCCTTGATTTTCCTGCCTCCCACAGTAATTTCCAGTACGGGGTCGGGAGGCAGAATGCCCCATAGGCATCCTCAGTCTTCTGTATAATAGTCCTCTGCAGTCATGGTCCGAGCAGGCTGCTGCGTCTGGGAAGACGATAATGCCTGATGGTTGAGCCCTCCTCGTCCCCTTTCCTGACCTCGGCCCCTGCCGGGTCTAATGCCTCGGCCATAACTTCTCCACTGTTCCCGGGGTCTTTCTGAACATTCGTTTTTCCAATGGCCTTCTTTTTTACAATATGCACATTGATTACATCCCAAAGATGGACGAGGGTGTGGGAATTGTTCCCGTGACTCCTGGGGCCTCAGGACAGCTGCAAGAAGATTAGCTTTTTCCTTCATCCGTTTCGCTTGTTCCCGCTTCTCTTCCACATCTCGATTGAGAAATACTTTATCTGCTAGAACCTTCAACTGGCTGAGGGGCATTCCTTCGAAGCCCTCGGCCTTCTGTAACTTCTTTCTGATGTCTGGTGCTGATTGGGACACGAAGGCCAGCGCCACTGTCTGTCGGTTCCTTTCATCCTCAGGGTCAATGGGGGTGTATCTCCGGTATGCCTTAAAAAGTCGTTCAAGAAAAGTCCCAGGGCTTTCATCCTTTTCCTGAACTACATCGTGGATCTTTTGCATGTTCATCATTCGCTTTCGCCCTTTCTTCACTGCCTCCACAAAGGCTTGTTGATACTGATGCATAGCGGTGCGGTCCGCTCCTCTAGAAAGGTCCCATCGAGGGTTCACAGTCGGAGCATATCTGGCTATATACATTGTTCGATCTTCATCTCTCGCTCCTTCCTGCCTGGCAATCTTGCCTGCAGCCTCTTCTAAGTTGACCTGAATTTGCATTCTTTGCTCAGTAGTCCTCAAATATCCCTGTAACTGTTGTATATCAGACCAGGTGGGGTTCTGGGCTGACACTATGCCTTCAACCATGTCCACAAATTTCTCCGGTTCCTCCTCATATGATGGTCCATGATTTTTCCAGTTAAGCAAATCGGAGGAACTAAATGGCACATACGTGAAAGTATTGACTGATTTATAGGCTACTTTGCCGGGATCAATTGGGTCTGGGGCGGGGATCATAGCTGGGACCGTACGAACAGGCAGGATTCTAGAGCTTTCGGAATTTCTTTCATGAATACTCTCGGGATTGGGTTTCCCTAGTTCCTTTTCTATTAGCCGAACGGACCTTCGGAGATTCTCAATGCCCTCCTCTAAGGGGCTTCCTTGGCTTTCTTCTCTGGGTAAGGGCTGGTACAAGGATTTTTCTGGCGTCTCAGTTATAAGGGGTAACGGAGTTAACAGTGCCGAAGGTGGGCAAGGACACACATATGGTGGGGGTGATTCTTCAGGTTGATTTTCTAGAACAGGTTTTTCTGGTTTCTCGGCCTGGCCTTCTGAGGCAGCCTTCTGTTTCCAGGTGACAGTATAATCAAGATCAGGCTGCATCTTGGCCTTCTGGTTTATTTCGCGGCCTGTCTTAGAAGTCTTCTTGACCTGAGTTAACATAATCGTGGCGGCGTTCTCCACCCACTTCTTTGCCCAAGGTGGCGGATTACTTGCCACTTTCCTCCATCCTTTCACATAAGGAATATCTTCAGGGCATCCGGGATTGCCTTCTACTGTAACTACATTCCAGAGGCGGGAAATGATGGGGCCATAGAAAGTGCCCTCTGCTGGCCAGTCTACTAAGGGCCCAAGTCTAGGCCAGTCCCAGGAACATTTAGTCTTCATGGTCTGCATATTGCAGATACTGGTATCAAAGACTTCAGGAAAGTGTTTGACCATGAGAGCCAAAGGGGTTGAAGAGCCCCATCCTGACCTAACTCCTTCCTAACCTAATCAATTCAGGATAGTGGATAACACACAGAGAAGGGAGGGGGCACAGGACACAAGTCGCCTATAGGAATTGGGGGAAGCGACTTGCTGAGGTAAAGGTTACAGGCACGCTCCACTGCCCACGTCCCCCGGACTTTCAAGACACCCAAAGGTGTCCCAGGACTAGTACGTTCAACGGCCAGACGTGGAAATCGAGCGGTCAGTCACACACTCACCAAGCACACGACAAGAAACCCCCCTTCCCAAACCTCCCGACAGAGAAACAGAAATGGAGGTTGATCAGACCCCCCTTCGATCCACTGGGATCGGCTGGCAGGCAGAAACAGGACAGAACAGAAAGGGATCCCTTAATACTCGCCTGACGGTGAACACCTCCGGTACTGGTTTAAAGTGATCTGGACCGAACTTCTGGAAGGCCTCCGTTGGTTCCGCGTCGTTCCCCGGCCTCCTCCCTAGCCCAGCCGGGCATCAGCAACTGCTGAAGGCGCGCTCCCTGCAGAGTAGTGAAGCAATCCGGGGAACCGCGCGGCCCAAGGGAGGTGCAGGGGAAATATCCCTGACCGAGAACTCCGCTGTAGGACAAGGGGGAATACCCTTGACCTTAGGTCCCTGTTCGGGCGCCAAATGTTAAGGTAAGAATTGGAGTCTCAGGCCCAAGTTCGGTTCATCAGATGACTTTTATTGCTAGCAGAGACACAGGGGAATTTGTCCTCCAAACTGTGTCTCCTGACAGTTGAGGCACAGCTCTTTTATTGGGTTACAGACAACAGAAAAGATACATTGGTGAGTGTGTTGCACAAAACATAACTGTATAGCTGGTAATTTTCCATTCCTAGAACAATCCTCTGCGCTTGCACCTCCTTCTGGTCTACGTGCTGAATCCTTCTTTGCTAATGGCGTCCATTAACCCTTACATTGGGAAGGATAGCTAACGCAATGGAAGACAGGAATAAAATCCAAAGGGACCTGGATAGACTAGAAGATTGGGGTGAAATTAATAAAATGACATTCAATAAAGACAAATGCAGGATTCTGCATTTAGGCCACAAAAACAAAATGCATGGGTACAGGATGGGAAATACCCGGCTTAGCAGTAGTGCGTGTGAGAAGGACCTTGGAATTGTAGTGGATCGCAAGTTGAACATGACCCAGCAGTGTGATGCTGCGGCAAAAAAGGCAAACACGGTTTTGGGCTGCATAAACAGAGCTATAGTTTCCAGGTCGAGGGAAGTAATAGTTCCACTATATTCTGCATTGGTCAGGCCTCATCTGGAATACTGCATTCAGTTCTGGGCGCCTCATTTTAAGAAAGATATAGACAAGTTAGAGCGGGTTCAGAAGAGGGCGACGAGGATGATAGCCGGTATGGAGAACAAGTCTTATGAGGAAAGGTTGAAGGAACTTGGCATGTTCAGTCTGGTGAAGAGAAGGCTGAGGGGTGACATGATTACACTCTTTAAGTACCTGAAGGGCTGTCACATAGAGGAGGGTACAGATTTGTTTTCTGCTGCCCCAGAGGGTAGGACTAGGTCTAATGGTTTTAAGTTGCAGGAGCGTAGATTCAGATTGGACATTAGAAGGAACTTCTTGACAGTAAGGGCAGTTCGGCAATGGAACCGACTGCCTAGGGAGGTGGTGGCATCCCCTTCGCTGGATGTCTTCAAGCAGAGGCTGGACAGCTATCTGCGGGAGATGCTCTAGCTGTGGATTTCCTGCTGTGAGCAGGGGGTTGAACTCGTTGGCCTACAAGGCCCCTTCCAACTCTATGATTCTATGATTCTATGAATGATCCTGTCATTTCAGCTGGACCTGGAAACACCCTCATTTAGCTAAGTTTTCTATCTTATTCTCAGTCAGAGACATTTTTTGAGTGGTATGCTCCAAGCAACTGTGGTTGATGCTTAATGTATCATGCTTAATGACATCAGTAGGGCCTGCCCCCTATGACATCACTGCGGCCTGTTCCTGAAATCTCAGGATTTAGGATGCTTCTGACCTGGCAACCCTACCCTCCAGACATTGCCAGACTACAACTCCCATAATCTGTGAGCATTGGCCATGCTGGCTGGGGCTGATGGGAGCTGGTTCCCACATTCTCTTGACCCCTGTCCCTCCTGGCTTATTAAATCTAACAGAGGGGGTTTGACTGGTAGCGTTCATAGAATCATAGGATGGTAGAATTGGTAGGGGCCTATAAGGCCTTGAGTTCAACCCCCAGAGTGTGGTTTATGCTTCATTGTGTGAGGGGGTGGTCCCTGCGGCCTTGAAAGAGGCAGTGGTGAGGCCACTCCTAAAGAAATCAGCCCTGGACTAACTATTGACCAGTCACAAATACTCCCTTCTTGGGGAAGGTGGTGGAGAGAGTAGTGGTGGGGCAGCTGCTGGCATTCTTGGATGACATGGATTATCTAGATCCATTCCAATCTGGCCTCAGGCTTGGCCATGGGACTGAGTCAGCCTTGTTTGCCGTGATGGATGACCTCTATAGAGAGCAGGAAAAGGGGAGTGTGACCTTGCTCCTACTTCTCAGTCCTTCTGACACTATTGACCATAGTATTCTCCTCATGGAATGGGAATTGGGGGCACTGAGTTACGATGGCTCCAGTCCTACCTACAGGACCAAGTCCAAAGAAGATACGTGCCTGTTGGGAACCTGAGTGTGTGAACCTGCCACCCACATGTTCCATTAAACACACTTCCTTGAGAGTAGGGGGATCTTTTGCTAGGGATAAACCAACCGCTTCCCCTGAAATGTGCCTAAACAGTATGAGTATAACCCAAAAAATGCAGGTCCAAACCAGACTAAAGCAAAGCTTTCATTATTGAGATAAAAGAGAAGAATAGCATTACAAAATTACTGGGTGCGTGGCAGCATTAATCATTAATACACTAACCCATTCATAACTCTACCTAAAGAAATAAAAGATCCCTATTGCTATAAGGAATGACAGGTAGGAGAGATTGCCTATCCTAGGCCCAGGAGTGGGCAGTGGAATACAGCTGAAGTGTTGTGAAGGAGCTCTAACCAAAAAGCAGGAAGGAATCTCTTTGCCTCAAGGTTTGCACCGAGACACAGACTCCCTTCCTGGTCTGTGGCCTGCAGTCCTGTGCTGTGTTCTTTGACAACATAGTTGCACAGATCGCCCTCTTAGGTCTCCAGCCCTGCTCTTAAATACACTTTCCCTCTTACAAATCAACATGAAGAGGAGGGGTCTGGTTATGAGGTGATCTCATGTTGTGTGTGTGTGTGTTTCTTGCTGACACTCACAGAAACTAAGGCTACTTTCTAATGCTTTCTTTAAACAATGGGATTGTTCTGCTGGGCATGAGGGAAATCTACCAAAAAATGAGATAACATTTAATTCAGGGTGTTCACGTTCCTCCAAAAGTGCCAAAAGATGGCCCTTGCTTCTTGTCCTCATTCACAGTACTTAGGAAGGCACAATGAGCCAGAAAACAGGGGGTGTGGGGTGGGAAATGTAGTCCAGAATACTCCAGGGCCTTGCCACCCCTTTGACTCCAAAGTGGGGGTTAGCCTGAGCACTCGTAACAACTAGCATTGGGTGATTGTTTTTTGACCCCCTGGCAGTTGCGCTATGGGATGTTACAGGGTACCATCTTATCCCCAATGCTATTTAATATCGATATGAAGCCACTAGGAGCTGTCATTAGGAGTTTTGGGGCAAGCTGTCATCAGAATGCTGATGACACTCAGCTCTACTTCTCCATAACATCCGAATCAGGAGAGGCTGTGCAGACCCTGGACTGGTGCCTGTACACAGTGCTGGGATGGATGAAGGAAAATAAACTGAGCTTGAATCCTGGCAAGACAGAGTCACATGGGTGAGTGGTTCCCATGGGTGAGCGGTGCCTGTGTCCGAGAAATTGGTCAATTGCCTGCTCTGGATGGGATTGCACTCCCCCTGAAGGAGCAGATACGCAGTCTGGAGGAGGTTCTGGATCCAACTCTGTCACTGGAGGCCCAGGTAGTCTCAGCGACTAGAAGGGCCTTTTATTAGCTGCACCTGATGAGATAACTATGATCTTCCCTGGCCGGGGAGAGCTTGGCCACAATAATTCAGGGACTGGTGACTTCAAGACTGGATTACTGCAATGCATTCAATGTGGGGCTTCCTTTGCACTTAACTTGGAAACTGTAGTTAGTGCAGAATGTGAGATCATGTCAGCATGTAACACCTCTGCTCAGAGATCTGCATGGGTTGCCAGTTTGTTACCAGGCCAAATTCAAGGTGTTGCTACTGGTACATAAAGCCCTTAACAGCTTGGGACCAGTTTACTTGTGACACTGCCTTACCCCATATGTGCCAACTTGAGCACTTCGCTCTGCAGAACAGGCACTGTTACTGGTGTCACATAATACTTGTTACACACTTGTGAGAAATAATTTTTTTAGTGTGGCAGAACTTACTCTTTGGAACTCCCTGCCTATTGACATCAGGCAGGCAGCCTTCCCTGTATTCTTTTTGGCACCGGCTTAAAAGTGTTCTGTTAACGCAAGCCTTTCCAGGTACATAGACAATGATTTCTTTTAATCTTTTTAGTTAGTAGCTGTTTTGTTTTAAATATTTGTTTTATTGTTTTTAACTTTTATTGATTATTTTAATTTTTTTTTGTAAAACTGCTTAGGACTTCTTTAAATTCAAGCAGTATATACATTTTAAATAAAATAAAATAGCCCATCACCACAGACCTCAAAGATCCTGGGTTGGTGAATACACCCTTCAGATCTAGATTGGCTACACAAACCATGACCTACCAAATTTAGACCACATTATTTCTCTTGTACCCTTAGGATTCCATCCTCACTATTCATTTGTTATCTGAGGAAAGTTGGAACTACTGATGGGTTTTGATAGTTCCATTCTAGACTGGTTGCCTTGTGTACCTGTGTGCATAAGGAAGTTCAGGCACAGGGGGACACAAGTTAGTGGGGTGGTACAGGGAGGCTTCACCTTTAGGACTGCCCTCTGTTGTTGATGCAGAATTCTCTGTTGTTGATGAGAATGATATGTGTAATATTCAGTGGCGTCACTAGGGTTGGTGTCACCCGGTGTGGCCCTCAGCGGCTTGTTTCCCGAGAGTGTGAGTGATGGCGTAGCGCGCAGCCAAACAACAGGGCCCGGGAGCGTGCCGCCGCCTCACTGCCGCTGCCGCTGCCACCTTCTAACAGCCGAGGAAGGCAGCCGGAGCGGCACGCGAAGGCTCTCGTTGGAGCCTAGGCGGTGCGGGGGGGGCGGCTCTGGGTGTCATCCCCGTCTGGTGGTGTCACCCAGTGCAGCCTGCACCTGCCGCACCACCCCAGTGACGCCCCTGGTAATATTTACTATAGCAAACTTTGCAAGTGGTGTCATAGGAGTCTGAAGTGTGGAACAAACTACATAACTCCATATTTTCAAAATGTTTGCTATTCTAGGCTTCAGTTCTCTGTTGGTGTTTCCCAGAACTGCTTCCCTCTATCCACCACTCACAGAGCAATGTGGTTCCTACTATCATTCTATTTGGCAAGCACTTGTGGATCTGAAGAGCTTTCTATGCTTGTGATCTGCCTCCATCTTCAGAGATCCAGAAATAAGACAAGAGTAAGGGTGCTTTGTTGTTGTTGTTATGTGCCTCCAAGTCGATTACGACTTATGGCAACCCTATGAATCAGCGACCTCCAAGAGCATCTGTTGTGAACTACCCTGTTCAGATCTTGTAAGTTCAGGTCTGTGGCTTCCTTTATGGAATCAATCCATCTCTTGTTTGCCTTCCTGTTTTTCTACTCCCTTCTGTTTTTCCCAGCATTATTGTCTTTTTTAGTGAATCAGGTCTTCTCATGATGTGTCCAAAGTAGGATAACCTCAGTTTCATCATTTTAGCTTCTAGTGATAGTTGTGGTTTAATTTGTTCTAACACCCAATTATTTGTCTTTTTCGCAGTCCATGGTATCTGCAAAGCTCTCCTCCAACACCACATTTCAAATGAGTTGATTTTTCTCTTACCCGCTTTTTTCACTGTCCAACTTTCACATCCATACATAGAGATTGGGAATACCATGGTCTGAATGATCCTGACTTTGGTGTTCAGTGATACATCTTTGCATTTGAGGACCATTTTTAGTTCTCTCATAGCTGCCCTCCCCAGTCCTAGCCGCCTTCTGATTTCTTGACTATTGTCTCCATTTTGGTTAATGACTGTGCCAGGTATTGATAATCCTTTATAACTTCAATGTCCTCATTGTCAACTTTAAAGTTACATAAATCTTCTGTTGTCATTACTTTAGTCTTCTTGACGTTCAGCTGTGTTGTCATTACTTTAGTCTTCTTGACGTTCAGCTGTAGTCCTGCTTTTGTGCTTTCCTCTTTCACTTTCATCAGCATTTGTTTCAAATCATTACTGGTTTCTGCTAGTAGTATGGTATCGTCTGCATATCTTATTGATATTTCTCCCTCCAATTTTCACACCTCCTTCATCTTAGTCCAATCCTGCTTTCCGTATGATATGTTCTGTGTACAGATTAAACAAATAGGGTGATAAAATACACCCCTGTCTCACACCCCTTCCGATGGGGAACCGATCGGTTTCTCCATATTCTGTCCTTACAGTAGCTTCTTGTCCAGAGTATAGGTCGCACATCAGGACAACCAGATGCTGTGGCATCCCCATTTCTTTTAAAGCATTCCATAGTTGTTCATGATCTACACAGTCAAAGGCTTTGCTGTAATCTATAAAGCGGAGGGTGATTTTCTTCTGAAATTCCTTGCTCCGTTCCATTATCCAATGTATGTTTGCGATATGATCACTGGTGCCTCTTCCCTTTCTAAATCCAGCTTGGACATCTGGCATTTCTTGTTCCATATATGGTAAGAGCCTTTGTTGTAGAATCTTGAGCATTACTTTACTTGCATGGGATATTAAGGCAATAGTTCGATAATTACTGCATTCCCTGGGATCCCCTTTCTTTGGAATTGGGATGTATATGGAACGCTTCCAGTCTGTGGGCCATTGTTTAGTTTTCCATATTTCTTGACAAATTTTTGTCAAAATTTGGAAAGATTCAGTCTCAGTAGCCTGTAGCAACTCTGTTGGTATGCCATCTGTTCCCGGTGATTTGTTTCTTCCAAGTATTTTAAGAGCAGCTTTTGCCTCACTTTCTAATATTTCTGGTTCTTCATCATATGGTTCCTTCGTGAATGAATCTGTCATCCTGTCATCTCTTTTATAGAGTTCTTCAGTGTATTGCTTCCATCTTCCTTTTATTTCATCTCGGTCAGTCAGTGTGTTCCCTTGTTGATTATTTAACATCCCTAGTCATGGTTTAAATTTTCCTTTCATTTCTCTAATCTTTTGGAATAGGGCTCTTGTTCTTCCCTTTTTGTTGTCCTCTTCTATTTCTGTACAGCTGGTATAGCACAGTGGGGAGGAGAGCCTGGCTGGGCGTCCAGAGTCTGTGAGTTCAAATCCCTGCTCATGTCACCTGGGTGTAAAGGGCCAGCTAAAGATCACCCCCACAGTGAGTGGCTCAGGGGCTATGTGCCCTGCCACTTGTGCAGCTGTGGGCAAGCAGTATAGTCCTAAGGAGCCCAGTTTGCCCCCCAGCTGGCAATTGCGGACAAGGAAGGGGCTGGCTTGTGCTGCTGTGGCAAGCTGAGCAGGCCCTAGCCAGCTGGGGAGGTCTCCCTCTGAATACCGCTTACTGTCAGCTCTGCACTGAGTCAGCAGTGGGGGTTGGACATTCCTGGGTCATTAGCAGGGAAGGGAAGTCCTTAGCCGGCAGACTGGTTGTAAATCTGCCAGGCCAACAAGGAGGGAACCTGATAAGGGCCAGGCCTGTCTGAAGCTTACTTGCCAAGTCACAAGTCCAGAAGCGAGGTCAGTAGAGGTCTGGGATCAATTGCCAAGGGGTCAGTCCAAGAGATGCTGCAGGGAAACTGGGAATACACGAAGCCACGCCTGACGTTGCAGTCAGCAACAAGCTGCAGCCAAGGTGTGCCTTATAAAGAGCAGGGTTGACAGCAGGTGTGAGCCCTCAGCGTTTGGGCCTTAAGGGGACAGGCCTGCCTCTCTTCTGCCTGACCTTCTGCTGTCTACGTTCTGCAGGTGAGGGGGAAGTATCCTGTTCACTGTCTGCGTCTGGCTGCAGGGCCTCCGCTGTATCTGGGGTGCTCTGCAGCTGAGGGGGAGAAGGAGCTGGATTCTCAGGAGTCTCTTCCGTGTCTCCTTCTGGGTCTGCTGCTCCTGGGTCTGCTGCTGTTACTCCCGAGTCGTCCTCATCGGAGGAGTCCTCTGAGGGGGCCATGACACTTACCATGAAAACCCTATTCATAGGGTAGCCATAAGTCGGGATCAACTTGAAGGCAGTCGCATTTCTATACAATAACTATTGTAATAGTTCTTTGTCCCTATGTACTAGTCGCTGTATTGTTACGTTTAGGGTTCTGACTGTGTTTCTATCGCCTTTTGCTTTTGCTTTCCTTCTCTCTTTAACCATTTTAAGAGTTTCTTCAGTCATCCATTGAGGTCTTTCTCTCTTTTTAACTAGAGGTATTGTCTTTTTGCATTCTTCCCTGATAATGTCTCTTGCTTCGCTCCATAGTTCTTCTGGTTCTCTGTCAACTAAGTTTAAAGCCTCAAATCTGTTCCTTATTTGATCTTTAGATTCTTCTGGGAAGTTATTTAAATTATATTTCGGCATTATGATTGCTTTGTTCTTCTTCTTTAGCTTTACTCTGATTTTCGATACGACCAGTTCATGATCTGTACTGCAGTCTGCTCCTGGTCTTGTTTTTGCAGAAAGTATGGAACTTCTCCATCTTCTGCTACCAATTATGTAATCATGGTGATGTCCATGTGTACAGTTGTCTTTTTGGTTGCTCAAAAAATGTATTCGTAAGAAACAAATTATTGGCTTCATAAAATTCACTAAGTTTTTCTCCTGCTTCATTTCTGTCTCCTCAGCCACATTTCCCCGCAATTCCTAGTTCTTCTCTGTTCCCTACTTTCGCATTCCAATCCCCCATGATTATCAGCACATCTTGTTTTGGTGTGTGATCAACTTCCTCCTGTACTTCTGTGTAAAATCTCTAAATTCTTCTTCTGCGTTTGCCATTGGAGCGTAGACTTGGATGATGGTTATGTTAATAGGTTTCCTGTTTAATCTCATTGATATCACTCGCTCAGACCTTGCGTTGTAGCTCCTAATTGTTTTTGCTACATCACTTCTCACTATTATGGAATGATTTTGTTGACGAGGTGCGCCTGGCGCCAACACTGTTATCTTTTCAGCGCCAGGTCAAGACTTTCCTCCCAGGCATTTTAGCATGTGTTTTATATTGTTTTAAATTTTTAAATTGTGTTTTAAATTTTTTTTTTAAAGATGTATCTTAAATTGTATATGTTTTTAGTTACTGTAAACCGCCCAGAGAGCTTTGGCTATGGGGCGGTATACAAGTATAATAAATAAATAAATAAATAAATAAATATTAAAGCTACCCCATTTCTTCTTGATTTCTCATTTCCTGCATAAAATATTTTGTACTTGCCTGATTGAAAATGTCCCATTCCCGTCCATTTTAATTCTCATTCCAAGTATTGTAATGTTGCTTGACAATTTCTAACTTTCCCTGGTTCATGCTTCTCACATTCCATGTTCCTATTGTGTGCGTCGTACAACTCCGGACTCTCCTTTTGCATCTGTGCGCATCAGCCTCTGGGCTTCCTTTTGGCTTTGACCCAGCTGCGTCAATAGTCACAGTGCTACTTGTATTTGCCCTTTGTTCTTCCTCAGTAGCTTAGTGAGTGCCTTCTGACCTGGGGGTCTCATCTTCCAGCACTATCTCGTGTTACATTTTGGATACTCTTTTCATAGGGTTTTCATGGTAAGAGGTATTCAGAGGTGGTTTACTATTGCTCTCCTCTGAATTTGGATGCATCTTAGTCTGGTGTCTCAGCTTTGACTATTCCGCCTTGGGTGCCCCTGCTAGGAGTCTAGCCTCTTGGTCTAGACTCCTGACGGCTTTGCTCTCAGCTTCTTCAACACTCTCAAAACCCCTCACCACGTTAAGGTGTGCATCCTAAAAGGGGTGTAAGGGTGCAAGTGAATATTATTATTGTTATCATTATCATCAGTATTATTATTTCCTGCCCTTCCTTCCAAAGGAGACCAGGGTGACACATCCTCTGAAAAGCAGGGTGTCTCTAAGGTAGAGCCTAGGCCAGAAATTAACCAAGCAAGTGATGAAAGTGAGCAGGAAGAGAGAAGCACATGGTATAGGGAAAACATTCAGAGGGAAAGGGCCATTGCTAAATGGCAGATCGCATGCTTTGCATGCAGAAGGTCCCAAATTCAATCCCAGGTAGAGCTGGAGAAGGCTCCTGCACCTCTGGAGATCTGCTCCCAGTCAGTGTAGACCAGGGTGGGCAACTTTTTATTCCTCACGAGGGACTCATTTCCTCGGGTAATCTGTTTGGGAGCTGCATGGCAGCAGTGATTAGAGCCAGAGCTGATGATAGGTGGAGCCAGAGGCCAGGGATGGGGGAGACATTTTATGTGGTTCTCATTTAAAGGTGAACATACAAATCTGCACTTTCTGAAATACTGTGCAAACCGAAACATAGCTCTCCTTCAAAATTAGTCTTTCTCCAATTTTTGCAATGCAGTTCGACAGCAAAGTTCTTTTCTGGTTGTGCTCCTAACTATTTCCTGTGCGCTCCCAAATGGAGGATTTTTTTTCTTTTGATACCTCAGATTTGCACAGAACCAGCAAACTGCACAAGCAAACCACATCAAACATTTCTATACCAGATATACTGGGCAGCAATCTGAAAAGTATGTGCAGAGAATTTACAATTGCTTTCTTTTCTTTTCCAGCATGTTAGCAGAGGCATATCAGAAGCTTAGTCTTTTATGTACTTTTGATCCTTCATATTTGCACAAAACCAGAAAACTGAAAAAATTTACAATTCCCTGACTGTGTGCTATCATGCGCTTCTTGGGCGAGGATTTAAAAGACAACAGAAACTAAAACAAGGTGCACACACAGCTATCTACAGACATGCCCTGTCAGTACTTAACTGGCATAACAGAATCAACAAATTAGAAAGCGGGGTCAAAAACAAAGGGGAACGCATAGTGGTATGAATGAGAAAGACTGAAGTTGCTCCTCATATATGAATTCAAATACCTACAGGTGTGGACTACTCTGGTCTAATTTGAACAGGGAAAACATGGATTAACCGCTAAATAATGCTCAAATGTGGAAAAGGTCCTAGTTTTGTAATACAACAGACCAACACAGCTGCTGTTCTGAAAATCATGTGAAAGCAATCCCTTTCTGACTTTAGCATGCCACCCACAGAGAGCAGAAGCCTACTCGTTTGTTCTCAAATAACTGGTGCAGCTTGGGGGGGAGGGATAGGAAAAATTCAAGCAAAACACTGTCCTAATTTTTCTGAAACTACACGGAATGGGTGGGCAGGGGGGCAGAGAATAAACAGTTTTAAAAGCCTGGAAAAATAAGAAGGAAGGAACTCTGATGGAATGGACAAAAGGGGTTGCCTCAGGAAGCACCTTTGGACTCATAAAATGAGGTTAGGGGCTGCAGGTTGCCTACGTGTGGTGTAGACAATAATGAACTAGATAGACCAGTTGTCTGACTTGGTATAAAGCACCTTCTTATGATCAAGTAATCTCAGGCCTCACCTCATTTCCTGGAAGCAACTCTCTTGCTTGAGACAAGCAAAAACCAGAGCCCTCTCCCGCCAGCGCTACCCTAGCCTAATCCAGACTAGAGGTACACACATAAATCACTTAATTCAGATTGGTTATCTTGAATTAGCTGTTGAAATGTATGAGGTTCAACTCCAACTTGGTGGGTTGAGGCTGCATGGGGTTAAAAAGGGTAGCTAGAGAACTAGACCTCTTGCTGGTTGAGGCTATCCCTATCCCTTTGATCCTGCCGTCTCTCCCCTTCCTGCTAGACTGATAAGCAACAGGACATTTGATCCCAGTTCCTTCCCGCCTTCCCAGTTCCTTCTTCTCTCTCGAGAGGGGAGCAGACATCTTTCCTTTGTCTCTCCCTCTCAACCAGCATGAGAGCTGCACTGGGACCAGTGCAGACTGCTCCAACATAGCTAGTTAGCTAGATATAGGACTCTTTTCTATCAAGCATGTACTTCCAGAATAAAGTAGTTGTTTCTTATTTTAAAGCTTAAAGTCTCTGTCTGACTAATTTGCAGGGAAGGCAGAATCTTAGCAAAGATTCAAACACACATACATAAGCTCGCTCAATGCTCTCCGCTCTGCTACGCATCTCAATAGAATTCTGACATTAGCTGCATTTGAAGGAGCTGCATTTGCTCACGTTCCTATGATCTGGGGGGAGATATGATAGCAGTCGTCAAGTACTTGAAAGGTTGTCACACAGAGGAGGACTAGGATCTTTTCTTGATCATCCCAGAGTGAAGGACACGGAATAATGGGCTCCAGTTACAGGAAGCCAGATTTCGGCTGAACATCAGGAAAAGCTTCCTGTTAGAGCAGTACAGCAATGGGTCCAATTACCGAGGCAGGTAGTGGGCTCTCCAGCAGTGGAAGCATTCAAGAGGCAGCTGGACAGCCACCTGTCGGGTATGCTTTAATTTGGATCCCTGCATGGAGCAGAGGGTTGGACTTGATGGTCTTCTAGACCCCTTCCAACTCTATGATCTTACCCATTTTTTTATGTGACCAGAGTTCTTCAACCTTGGGACTCCAGCTGTTGTTGGACAACAGCTCCCAGCATCCCTGACACTGGCAAAACTGCCTGGGGATGATGTGAGGTACTCAGTGTTGAAGAACCCTCCACAGTTCCTGCCACTATCAATCAGTATTGGTTTTTAACTCTGATTAGTCACACTGAGGGTCACTTCTGATAGAAAGGTAGCACAGATGTTTCAATATAGATTGTAAACTGTAGGGCAGGAATTTACCTTTTTTGCTCATGCTGTTGAGCATGATCCCCACTGATGACATTATGTGGGCTACTATAATTAATGGTAATAAAAATACATATAGTCTCCACCTCAAAAAGGATATTGTGAAGCTGGAAAAGATTCAGGAAGGGTGAATCAAAATGCTCAAGGGGATAGAGCAACTCCCCTATGCGGAAAGGTTGCAGCATTTGGGGCTTTTTAGTTCAGAGAAAAGGCAAGTAAGAGGTGACATGATAGAAGTGTATAAAATTATGCACGGTATGGAGAAAGCAGATAGAGAAAAGGTTTTCCCTTCTCTCATAACACTAGAATACATGGACATCCAATGAAGCTGAATGTTTGAAGATTCAGGACAGAAAAAAGAAAGTACAGTACTTGACAAGAGTGCATAGTTCAGCTATGGAACTTGCTCGCACCAGAGGCAGTGATGGCCACCAGCTTGGATTACTTTAAAAAATGATTAGACAAATAAATGGAGAACAAAGCTATCAGTGGCTACTATCCCTGATGGCTATCTTCTACCTCTAGTCTTGGAGGCGGTATGCTTCTGAATACCGCAGCAGGAGAACTTGCTCTTGCTCTCAGGTCTTTATCGTGGACTTCCTATAGGCTGCTGGTTGGCCACTGTGCTAACAGGATGTTGGACTAAATGGAGCACTGGCCTGATCCAGCTGGATCTTCTTATGTTTTGTACTTACAATCGGGGGGAAGTTAAATGATGGGTTTCTTCTAATCACAGGGCATGTACGTATGTAGCATACATGGGTCATTTTTTCCTAGAGCGCATTTGTACATAACACTTTACAATTGTACACACCTGCCCGCCATAATGTTTATTAAAGTGGCAGCTGCTATCCCTGCTGTCTGTACACATTGGTGGGCCAGTTTACCAACCAGAGTGCATTGGTCTTCCCCTCCCCTCAGTTAGTGTTTCCACACCCCCAAGTGCTGCCAGAAATGATGTAATGGCCTGCTGCAGCCACGCACATCCAGTTCCGCCAAACTTTTTTTAAAAAAAATATTTTTTCATGGGTCTTTTAAAAGATGGGATATTGGAAAGAGAGGGGCTAGAAACTGGTGTAAGGATACATATCGATATGTAGTTTGTTCCCTGCTTTTCCATCTCTTGAGTGATATGCTCGAAGGTATCATAACTGTAGTGGCTACTTCTAAGCTGTTCTTGAATCTTTTCCTCTCCCTTTCCCATATTAAGAAGATTGAGGATTTCTTTGGTTTTGCAAGAAAACCCTCTTCCGTTCCCATTTACCGCTATACCATTGTACTCCACTGCAAAAGCAGCAAGCCTCAGCTTTACTGGAAAAGGAAGAGAAAAAGTAACTCTCAGGTGAATGTGCACAGAAATGACAGGAGGTGCACAGCCCTGCAATGCAGACGGTTCAGCCCAATAGGAGGTCACCTGAGGAACAACTGTTCTCTGTGTACACATTCAGGCAGCAAGTGCCTGCAAAGTGCATTCTTGGGACAAAACAGATTATAGCCATTCTAGCAAAAAGCGTTTAAGTCAATGAATAGTGTGGGACAGGGGTGACATTATGTGTACATCACCCCAAAAATGCACCTGCATCCTGCACTGAATACACATTAACACACAGGGTGTTCACAGCCACAATACTTTATATGTTCTTAGGGAGTGTAATCACAGCCATTTGGGATGTCTGTGAAATGGTTCTCCATCAGCTGGAATCACCTTCCCTCCAACAAATCCACACCTCTTTGTATTGTTTAAAATCCTGTTTTTATTGAAGTGACTGTGTTGCTCATGGCAATGACAGTTCTTGCCCACCTCTGTAGTCAGCTCTAGAGCTGGTTACATTCATTTGAAAAACAAAGAGACCAGGATGCCAACCATTTTTTTTTAAAAAAAAGGACAACTCATCCCTAGGCAGTCTCTTAGCTGCCATAAAGAGAAGCAGGGCTGCAGAAACATACATGGACTCATATGCAAACTTGCATTTTTCACATACAGGTACACAGAACTGTAGTATAGAGCCAAATAAAAGTCTATGTCCAGGCAATCCAAATCCCCAAAATTCTGCAACCCACATGAATTACACTAGTCGAGCAAATTTGCATAATTGTTTTTTTTTGCATAACTTAAGCTGTAATCCTATACACATTTACCTGGGAGTAAGTCCCACTGGACTCAATAGAATTTACGTCTGTGCATGCACACATAGGATTGTACTGTTAGTCTGCAAATTTTGTTCACAACTTTGCACCATCATTTTCCCTGCTTTTGCTAATCATAAGGGGAGGGACCAGAAGGTATGGAGCCCCATCCTTGGATCCCTAGAATCTCACATTCAGCAGCTCCTTGAGATTATTTCAGCAAGCATCGCCCACAAACACTTTTAGGCATATTTTCAGAGCTGCTTTTAAAAATAAACGAATAATGGCAGGATGAGCAGGAAGCCAATCTTGTAGAAAACACCAAATTCTGCAGTCCTATGGGATTATGGCCAGCAGATCCACAGTGAACAAACCAAGGGTAATATCCTTAAACAGAGTGCATCAGAATACCCTGGTGATAGTTTAAACACATAGGCACAATCTGTTATCTGAACGAACTCACTTACAGGCTGTAGATAATTTAATACAAATAAAATAAAAATAGACAAGTGCTGAGACCCATACTTGCTTACAAGTCACATCATTTGATTCAGAAACTCTAGCCCCTTGATTGCAGATTCAGGCTGTTGCACCTTGATGGGGAGGGAAAACACACCCTGCACATTTACCTGTTATTTCTTTGATTCCTTTTTTTCTGCACATGCTCAGAAGTGCTATCTTCTTTGTTATTACTTAACTTCTCCCTGGACTGAGCCCTGGCAGTGAAAACAAGTTCCAGCCCTAAGTTCTGGCACTAAGCCTGGGCACAAATGAAGCCCTGCATGCAGGTGTATAGACAGTGTCCAGTACACACGTTCACAGCTCTGGTTGCTTACACGGAGGCATTAAGGCATACACACACACATTCAAAATCTGTACAAACACACACATTAAACTCAGAGCTGCTCCACTTTCGCCACCTCTGTGCAGGAACTGATCACTCTGCTCCTTATTATCTAGGTCTCCCGGCTGCCTCCCTCATGCGAATCTGTTCCAAAGCTTCAATCTCATACAATTTCCTTCTCCTTTTCCTAAACAGCTGGATGAATTCCAGAGTGGCTGGCTTGCCTGCTTTTGGGAGAGGGAGTCTTGGGGCTGAAAGTGGATGAGGTATGATAGATGATACAGGCTTCTGAGCCTGCGTCCAGAGCTATAGGTTACTGACCTGGTCATTCCTTAACTGTCCCACTTCCAGAGCTGGAGTTCTTGGGCCTGGCATGGTAGAATTCCAGAGGCTGAAGGCTTAACATAAAAAGGGTGCAGATTCTTCTGTTTGGTGTCTTGTACCAGACCTGGTAGAGGCTCTTTAAGGCAATTTTAGAGTCTCAGACTATACATGCTGTGACATTGTTTTGGAATCAGTGGTCCAGGCTTCTAAAACCAAGAACAAGATAGCCAGCTGGAGAACCTCTCACCTTTGAGATACAGGCTTCTGGTCTGGCATTATTATCAAAGACTCCCTTTATTCACTGTAGAACTACCATGGTAGACTGGTTTCTCTCTTCCAGATTCTGTCTCTCTTATCCCCTCCCCTCCTCTTAAGCTGATTAACTGTAGAACCAGAAGTCTTGTGTAGGGAGGATCCTCATGGGAGCTGTAGGTCTCCAACCTAATTAATTTCTAGATTATGGCTGTAGAATGGGAAACACTCTGTATAAGGTGGGCACTTTAGCAACCAGCAGGGTCCAGCCCTGAAAACAGCGCATCCCAAATCTTGACATTTTGACAGGGTGGTCTGGACCATGTTCAACATGTTGTATGTCCAGAGCAAACACTCCTGAAAACAACAGGCTCCAGAAAAGTGGGGGATTCTCAGTGTTTTACAGGGCTCTTTGGGGACAGAGAGGGAGGTGAAAGGGTTAGTTGGGGGGGATGGGGAAGGGTCTTTGGTTATTGGTCTGGCTCCATCAGCTTAACTACAAGTTTGGTAAGGTACAAAGCACCAATTGTTGATGCATCAGACAACAAAAAACAACAAAAGGCAACAAGAACCTTCTCTGGAAGTGGCAGTCGGTTCTGAGGGAGGAGCCTCCCACTCTGGCGTGAGGTATTCAGTTGGTCCCAAAAGGACTCTGCCACCAGGGCAGGCGAGTAGAATTTAGGCGCAGAAGGAGGCTGATGGCAAGAGAAGCCAGCACCATTTTTGTGTCGCTACGTGGGATCCAGTTCAAAGACGCTGTTGCCAGTTGGCGAGGTGAAGAAGCAGGCCTGTCCAGAGGCAGGCCGCCGGTTGCCCCCGCTGAGCCCCAGAGACTTTTCAAAATCCAGCAGCTGCCCCATGAAGTTGAAGTTGGGCGAGATGTTGGACTTCTTCCTCTTCACCAAGTCATAGGCATCGTTGAGGGACAGGTTGAGCTTCTGCATGAGGTAGGCTACAGTGACGGTAACGGAACGGCTGATCCCCGCCAAGCAGTGCACCAGAATGCCACAGTTCCGAGACAGGGCCTCATCTGAGGGCAGAGATGGACAGAAGAAGAAGAGGGGGTGAATGGCTGGATTGTATTGGCTGTCCTGTGAAATTGGGGCTGTAGGGTTGGGGCAGAAAAGAAAACGGGGATGGGAAAGGAAGACAGGAGAATTAAGGCAGTTGGGGAAGAACCCAAGGGTGTGCGTGAAAAGCCCAGCTTAAGAGCAGGGCTATGTGTCCTGCAACTTCACAAGTGCAGAATTCAGCTTCCTAACCATCCCAGGGTTCTTATTGAAAAAACAAGTCCTCATAGCTTGAATGTACATGGATACTGGCTACTGAGATTTCATTAGCCAGAGTGGGGCTGAATGACATTGCCAACGATGGGATGGGACGGGACTCAAGTATGCTTACATACTGCCATGTTCCTCCACCCATGCAAAATAAGGTAGAAAGATGCAGGTGTACTTGATCACATAATTTATATATGTTACAGAATGCAGCATTTATTTATTTTTGGAGAATTTGGGTAATTTGGGTGTTGAGATCAGCAGAGGGGGGCCCTTTTGGTAGTTCTGCCACCCTCAGAGGCTCAGGGGGAAGTGGCTGAGGAGACGGCATTCTCTGTGGCAGCCCATAAGCTGTAGAACTCCCTCCCCACTGAGGTGCATCTGGTAAATTCATTGGATGATTCTTGGTGAATGCTGAAGGCGCACCTCTTTACCCTGGCCGACACCTGAGAAGAATATTTTTAGGACCCTTCCTATTTTCTGTCATATTGTTTAGGTTGTTTTTAACTATGTGTTTGAAATTGTTGTAACCTGCCCTGGGACCTCTGGGTGAAGAGCAGGCACTAAATTCTAATCATCATCATCATCTTACTTTGTTGTTTAGCGCACACAGAGACCTACCTGCCTAAAGACCTCTGCACCAGGGCAATGGCCCTTGACGCAATCCTATCATCCTGCTAGGGAGAAACTAGACTGAGGCAACCTTGATAAAAAGGAATGGTGGGTATTGTTATTCTTCTATTAGTCTGTTTTTTAAAAAGAAAAGGAACAGGAAAATTTGATGCTGAATTTTCCAAATAAAAGGAAAAGACTGGGATTTGTATTATCATGACTGCCCACTCTGCAACAAAATATTTCAAAATGTGTCAAACACACATAAAACATAGACACAGAAAACCCATATGCAAATTGCTCTCTTTTGGCTCTAGTTCCAGAACTCAGGCTTCTGAAGAATTTGGAAGACTGGGGGCAAAAGGAAGCGAGCAGCACAAGGGAGAATGGAAATGGAGGAAAAGGCATACATGCTGACATTAGATGACTAAAGCTCAAGGAAGCACAGAAATTGCCCATGATATGGGACAAAGGCAGGGAGTTGGGGGTGGGCACCACAAATGTACTTCCTAACCGGAGAGGTACAGAGGGGAGACAAAATCCTAAAACAGCAACACTCAACACTGCAGGTCCCACTTGTAAGGAGGATTTCCCTTGTGAAAATTTCCATGGCCACACACAGTGAGGCCTTTCCTTGAATGAAAATGTGGAATGCAAATGAGTCAGGAAGTTTATTAGATAACTCTGCCAAAAAGAGAGAGGAGAAATACCCCTCTTTTAAGATGTTGCCTGCTAGTAACGGATTTTGGAAACATTTATCTTAAAATAGTGAACTTTTTAAAATAAAAATTCTCTGCCTTGTTCATCAGAGACTCAAAGTACTTTTAAATGATTAATCTGACGAATTCATCAACTAACCAGTACAGCCCTAGTTGACGATACCAAGATCTCATATTCTGTATGACACTCTAGATTAAACAGGTGTATGCTCAACCTGAGGATCAGTAGACCACAAACCTCCATGTGTGCACACATGATCCTGCTAAAAGGTAAAGAAAAGGGAGGAGCTGAATGATAGCAAGGAAGAAGCTTGGGTCTGTAGGACACTAATGTAAAGGAAGATTGTAGGTCTGTGACAGAAAGGAAGAGAGGTGGGGGAGTATGTATATCCCCAATGACAGAAAACTTGAGGAACCAATTAATATAACCAGTGTGGTTGATGTCTTCAGCCAAGGGCCTATCCTCACAACCCACTCAAGATGCATCACCCATAGTTCCCAGCTGTGCAAGTGTCTGGCCTGTACATGACTCCTACTCTCTGACAGCATGACGCCCAAATAAGACCAGTACAGGGTTACTTGAAACCTGGTTGCCATGTTCCAAAAGGGTCATCATGAGAACAAACCTGAATGGAATGCCACTGTCATATTTCGCTCTCTGGGCTGGACGATTGATGTATCTCCACAAGCTTGGATGCTTGTTTACTATACCCTCATCACCGAAGGCATAGAAATTGGACAGATCGGGGATATGGCAAGAGCCAGTCAGGAGGGAGAAAAATATACAGTGCTTGAGTTGGGAGTTTCATGAGTTCTAGAAACTTTGCCTAGTAAGCTGCCTAGGACTCTGCCCACTTGAGGCCTCATGAGCCTCCTTCACATACAGGAAGGGAGGTATACCATCAGCCCCAGTGACTGATAAGCAATACAAGGCCTCTGACTAAAGCAAAGGATGACTACTACGAGCTAGGCCTTCTGGCTCCTCCTTAGTCAATACAGAAGTTGACTTCTTTCTGTTTTGTTCTGCTCTCAGCTCCAACACCAGCAACTCAATGCAGGGCCCCGGGTTGGAAAACACCCGTTCCCAGGTAGGGATGGAAAGATCTGTCCATTTTGGGTCTCTCAGTTTTTCATTTTTCCAATCTTAAATTCAGTTGTCTACATTTCTGCAGCAATTTGTGGTTTTTTTTAAAAAAAAATCTTCATGAAAATTCTGTTGGAATATATTGTGGGTTGAGGCTGCATAGGGCTAAAGGCGTAGCTAGAGAGGAGACCTCTTGGTTGCTAGGCTATACCTGTCCTTTGATCTCCTGCTGTCTCTTCCTTCCTGCTAGACTGATATGCAGAAGGATGTTGATCTCAGTTCCTTCCCTCCTTCCTAGTCTTCTTCTTTCTCGAGAGGGGAGCAGAAATCTTTCCTTTTGTCCCTCCCTCTCATCCAGCATGAGGGCGAGTACTGGGCACAGTGCTCGTTGCTCCAACATAGCTAGTTAGCTAGATATAGGACTCTTATCTATCAAACATGTACTTCCAGAATAAAGTAATTCTTTCTTATTTTAAAGCTTAAAGCCTCTGTCTGACTAATTTGCAGGGAAGGTAGAATCTTAGCAAAGATTCAAACACACACACATAAGCTCGCTCAAAACTCTCTGTTCCGCTACGCAACTCTGCAGGGTCCTACAGGACATTGGGCCCAATGTCCTATAAATTCTTCAGCATTTTTGTTTGAATTCTCCTAATATACCCATTTTTTGTATGCAGTTTTGACAAAGGTACACAGTTTTGCAAGCAATTTTTCCTAATATAATGCATTTTTGTATGTTATTTTTTGCTAATATATATATTTATGCATCGTTTCCCTAATATATGCATTTTTGTAAACACTGGTTGGTTGGAAAACTGCATCACAAAATGTGGATAATTGTGAATTTCTAAGGATGGCTGTGTATCGGTTCTTGTATTGTTTCGGAAAATGCGGATTTGATAAATTTGGCTTTAAATGTGAACCGAGACAAATTTATCCCCCATCCCTATTCCCAGGTATATCTGCCCATTGCCCTGGTTTGGCCCTGAAAGCAACTAGATTGACCACTGGGACAATCTAGGGCAGGGAACAGTGGCAAGGGGCTTGTTGATCCCTCCTCCTCACTCACTCACTTGCAACCCCCTATGCATTGATTGCCAAAAGTCCAACAGTGAAGTTGGCACAATGGTGTGTGTTCCTACGGATTTCTTTCCTCCCTTTCGAATGTACTGTGAAGAAAATGACAAGGATCTTTCTATCTACTGAAAGGCACAAGAATGAGTGATGGGGGCCAACTGGTAATCAATCAGCTGTGGGCTGCATTGAGCTCAAGGACTGCCGGTTGCCCATCTGTGGGCTCAGACAAGCACTTCAGGGTATGCTCATGAAAAAAAAAGGCAAAGATCCCACAAACCATATTCCTTAAAATGCTTCACAAGGGTCATGTGAATTAGTTCTCCAATTGCCAGCCAAGGGTTTTATTCCCATTTCTTCAGCTGGTAGCAGCCACGGGAAAACCTGAAACACGCAACGAAGGGTGGGGTGTCGCTTGCTTTCCCGTCACTCACCAATGAACTCAATGGCCTCAGGGAAGAACTGAGAGAGGTTCTGGCTCCAGTGGTCCGAGATGGGGATCTGCTTGTAATGGAAGTCACCGTTCTTCTCAAAGAGGTTGGGCAGGTTGGGCGTGACGTTGAGGATGTAGTGGATGCCCAGCTTGGCCAGAGTGTCCATGTTGGCAGAGTCACGGGCGCTGCCCAGGTAGAGATTGGGGAGAATCTGCACAGGGAAGGATGGGGGGCTTGCCCCTTCCAACTCCATGCCACTGCTTAGGGGCTCCGACTCAGCATCGGAGCAGTCCGAGTTTAGGCTCAAGCCACCCAGCCCCACAACAGGAGCTGCCAGGGGCACAGGTGAGCTACTGGCACTGGCTGTGTCCAGGTTGGTCTCACAGAGGTGTGGCCATTCAGCCTGGAATTTATTGAAGCCTCCTGCAGGGAAAGACAAAGCCAAGAGATCTCACCATTGTTATATGTGGGATTACGACATCAGAGGTTCTCAAACCTTGTCAAAGTGAATACACCCTTTCCCATTCACACCCAAGACTGTATGTATTTGACATGGGTGCTGTTGGGGGAAGCCCAGGAAGTCTAGGTCCTGGATCTTTTGTTCCAGGCCCCAGATCTCCTGCTTCTTCCCCCTCATTTTAAAAACTACCCCCTTTACTTATAGGGGGGCCCAGCACACTGTAAAATGCTGTGTAGGGATGTGCTAGAATTCTGCCCAAATTGGATTTGGTACTGAGTTTTTCATTAATTTGATTTTTCTCTATTGTTGCGGATTGGATTTTTATGTAGCAATTCTCTGTGGCTATTTTTGAAAACAAATTTTATAAAAACAATTCCAAAAATATCATTAAGTTTGATAATTTATCAACATTTCCTTTCAAAATATTGGTATTTCCTTTCAAATTATTGATATGTCAATATTTTGAGAGGGAAAAACAGATTGGTACAAGTAGCAGATAGTGGACAAAGGACAAATCTGAATCAATACCAGCCTGTTAGGTTGAAGCTTTTGAACCAGCACCGATGGTCCCTAGTATGGTGTTGGGGAGATGCCAGCTGCCTGCCATCTTAATTTGCCCAGAGGCACTGTATGCATTTATGCAAATTTGTACCACTGGGCCTGTCCTTCGACTCTTTTAAGTACTGAGCAACACCCACCCACCCCTGGTGCTTTGATATTACAGAAAATTCATATTCTGCATACAGGCATGCCAAATTCTCATTGAGAAATGCCACATATTGTGACCTGTATAAAATAATTCAAAATTGATATTTGATCAACTTCTCTTAAACTGGATAGTTTCTTCTGCAATTATTGCTGTTCGGCAGAATTTATCTTGGTTTTGCTAATCATGTTAAGGGGTACAAAGCCCTGTACGGCACTGAAGCCCTAACCAGTAGAAATCTTATTTGGCAATTTTTCCAGCGTCTGAAGTTTCACAACACATTACCCATGGACACATGCAAGCATAACTTCACATCCATATGGACTAAAAAGTTTTAAAGAATAAAAGAAAAAGAACAAAAGCTGGTATTTTCAAGATGCCGTTGTCAGACAAGCTTTGTGTCAGACAGTTGTCAATTTAGGACAGTTTAGACTCTGGATTTTATGGTATTTACAGGGATCCCTGCTCTTTAGACGTAATGTGATTACTCTGCTTGCTTCAAAATGGGATAGGCCAGCCCTGCTGCATCCAGGGGCCCTTCTGCTTGTTCTGCTGAGTGGGGCCCTAGACTTCTGTCCTAAAGTCCTACCCTGATGGCCCCACTTAGTTCCAGACCCACAAGGTGCCATCCCCACCCCATCTCACCAGGCGTTACCTCCTAGGGTCTAAGCCTCTGGGACAGGGTGGGAGGCACTGAAGAACCCCATATCCACCTCTTGATCCTCCCAGCTGTTGACTTTCTGTCAAGAAGCAGCAATTTCTTCTTGACAGAGGCTTTAGCATGAATAGGCAGCAGGTTACCCTGTGCAGCTTTTCCCATCACCGCATCACCATGCATCATCACTCATTGACTTTCTATTAAAACACACAACAGAAATGCCACAAACACATCTAGAATGTTATGTTACGACAAAATTAAAAATCAAATGGATTTTGCCAGCCTCTGGGCTGAGAGGAAAGAATCCCTCCACATAGAATCCTATTTGTACCTTTAATATTAAAGTTCCTGGGAAGGATAACTGAGCTAGTCTATCCCCCAGGCTTTCTACCTAGAAATCTACAAGCAGTTCATCATGCATTACATAACACAGCTTTTTTAACTCCCATGATTCCAGGCTCTTTATTTACTTTTTTTTTTTAAGCAAGTTTCTAGCAAGGGGTGGGGAAAGACTAGGGAGACCGGGTGAAAAAAGGACAGGAGAGGGAATTTCAGCAGGTGTAGCCTGTATTGGGTGGGAAGTGGCTTCTGCATCTTCCACTTAAATCAGTGGACAGAGTAGGCACTAACCTACATGGAAATGCAGTTGCATATAGCTTTGCCCAAATTCCTTTTAAAAATAATATCATATGAAAAGGTAGCCACAGAAAAGTGCAATCTGAGTGGAAGATCAGTGGATGGGGCATTTTGCCTGGGTTGGCTTTATGCTTAAAATCACCTGCAACTAAATATATCTCCATGGAGGAAAAGACACAGGCTCAAGTATCTTTTCCCTGAAGGCCACTGGGTGGAAAAGGGTTAAGCAGCCCCTCTGCACTAGCTAGTGCTGTATTGAAAGACTGCAGTCTCCTGCAGCTAGGCGGGGGGGGGTACTTGATGCTTTGACAGGGGTGGGGAACCTGTGGCCCTCCAGATGTTGCTGAACTCCAGCTCCCATCAGCCCCAAGAAACATGGCCACTGGCCAGCAATGATGGAAGTTGTAGGTCAGCACCATCTGGAGGGCCACACGCTTCCCGCACCTAGTTTTTATCACTTAAACATTGTATCAGTTATACAACTGTGCACAGTGTGTACTTTGGCCCTGAAAGTCCAGGTTGTAGTGTGGCTGTCCTACCAGCAATCAGCTAGGCAACAGGTAGCCCTTGACTAAGGGTAACCAATGTGGTGCCCACCCAGTTGGACAACTCCCATAATCCCTAACCATTGGCCATGCTGACTGGGGCTGCTGGGAGTCATAGTCCAACATCATCTGGAGGGCACCACATGGCCTAGCTCAGAGGTAGCCAAACGGTTAAATTACAGCAAGGCACCATGTCAGGGGAGGCAAAGAAAGAGCTGGGGACTTCATCTATGCCGTGGTAAGAACTAGAGTAGCACGCTCATAGTCTGGATGTCCCTTGAGGCACACTTGCCAAAACGTCTGCTGAGAATTTGAGTTGCCAATGGACCAGGAGAACAACTGGCAAGCAGTGCGTTGTGCAGAAATCAGCATTGAAGACAATCACCGGCGGCTGATGTCTGCAGACCAAGCTGCTGTTAAAAGCACAGCTATAATGGCCAGTTGAAAAGCTGGCAGCCTTATTCACCACTGTTCTTCTTTCATTCTGGCTCTTGCCCCAATAAATGGGACGGGTCAGGGCTACGGTGATACTTAATAGGCTTGGATTGCTGTCAGGCAAGTTTCCCAGGAGAGGCCTGTGCTAGGTTGCCAACCAACCTCCCCACCCCCCACCCCCTCGCAGGGTCCTTCCTGTGCCTTTAAGAGTTCGATAATAAGCAGTGAAGACTTTGAAAGCATGCAGATGCAGCAAGAAGAAAAGCTTCACTTGCTAAATTTCTGTACATCAAGACTTCTTTCATGGTTACAGGAGCAAAGCCAGGCAAAAAATAAAATAGCACCCCTTAATACGTGGCCCACCTCACACTTTTGAGAGCAGTTGCTGCCGCCCGAGTACAAAAAAACCCTGATCTGCCCCATCTGCAGATTTCTTTCTCCCTGGCTATCCCCCATCTTTGTCAAAAAAGAGGAGAGGGGAGTGGAAGGCATCCAAATCGGCAGCAAGAAAAAAAAAAGGGGGGGGGAAACCCCAGGAAGACGAAAGACCAACGTGGGTGAATGATGATCAATAATCTTGTTTACTGAGAACGTTATAAAATATATCCCCAATGCGTTTCGGTTGGATGAATTCCAGCCTTCATCAGGGGCTTCATCAGTTATTCAGTACTGCTCCGGATTGATTTTGTACGAAACACTGAATAACTAAGATATCTTATTTATGCCCCTGATGAAGGCTGGAATTCATCCAACCGAAACGCGTTGGGCATATATTTTATAACGTCATTAAACAAGATTATTGATCATCATTCACCCACGTTGGTCTTTCGTCTTCCTGGGGTTCCCCCCCTTTTTTTCTTTATCCCCCATCTTTGGAAAGGGGCAACAGCTCAGTGGCAGAGTATGATCTGCCTGCAGAAAGCGATAGGCTGCCACCCATGGGATTCCTACTTAAAGGGTCTGAAAAAGCAGGGCTGTGGAAGACCTCTGCCCTAGCCCGTGGGGACCCACTGCTTGTAGTGACCTAAAATGACCTATGCTTTCACTTAACATCTCGGGAAGGGATGAGGAACCTGTGACCCTAGAGACGTTTCTGGACTCCAACTTCCATCATCTCTGACTATTGGTCATGCTAGCTGGGGCTGATGGGAGCTGGAGTCTAGTAGCATCTGGAGAGACACAGATTCCTGATCCCTTATAAAGGGTGATACTCTATAGGGTTGCCAGGAAGGGAGGTGCGACACAACTTATACTGAATCAACAAAACCATAGGTTTGCCTAACACAGTACAGAGATTCCCTCTACCACTGAATCCTGAGATGAGGCAGGCACAGCTGCTTCCACCTATTCCTACTTGCCTGGTCCTTTTGTCCGGTCTCTCCTCTTGCGTGTTGTTGGTATACCTATAAAACTGCTTAGTAGAACAGCCAAGGAGGGAGCACACAGCAGGACAGGGAAGGGTGAAATAGGTACAAGAAACTGTGGCTGGTTGATCTCCTGATTCAGCAGCAGATTTAAAAGTAAAAAGGAAGTCTCTCGCTTGAAATCTGGCAGCCATATCCCTGCCTCTGCCTTCTCCCTGCTCCCCCAGAGAAGAAGTGACTGACTGGGGGAAGGGGCATAGCTCAGTGACCGGGCATCTGTCCTGCACGCAAAGGTCCCTGGTTCAACCCTCACCATCTCCAGGTAGGGCTGGGAACATTCTCCATCTGAAACCCTGGAGAGCCACTGCCAGTCAGTGTAGACAACACTGAGCTAGATGGACCAGCAGCCTGACTCTGCATCAGGCAGTTTCCTATGGCCCTGAGATGGAGATAAGTTGCTGGATGTTGGGTGGCACTCCTTCCCCCAGGTTATCTCCCCGCTCCACAAATACGCTTTTGCCAGCATACCCACCCTGCAGGTAGTAGGCAGGACAACCTTCCTCCCGTAGCTTCTGCAGCAGTGTCACCAGCACTGACTCTTCCTCCTCCTCCTGCTTCCCTGATCGGGGGAGCTGGAAGGTTCCCTCATCATACAGTAACACTGCATTATCCCCAAGGCCCTGCGGGGGCCCAGGCAACAAGGACCGGACCGAAAGATTCCCCTTACGGAGACGCCGCAGTAGCAGCCCTGGCAGGGCCACACTCAGTGCCCGCTCCACGTGGGATGAGTCGTACAGCTCCCGGCTGCGGCAGTCCAAGATATGCAGGTACGGAGAAGGAGAGGCCAGCTCGGCCCCCAGCCAGGACGTGGACTTGCCCGGGTCTTCCATGTGGCTACAAGCCGGCCGGTCAGAATCTTCACAGTCAAACGACTCCCCACCCTAATCCTGCCCAAATCTCAGAGCACCATCTGAATTTCCCTCTCTTGCAATGGGCAGGCACCAGGCTGCCCGTAAAAGCAACGTCTGCCACATCCACCAGCTCACCCTTGACCTGCGAAAGGACAATGTGCAGGGGACTTTTTTTGTCAGACGGCAGGAGATTGTCCCAAACTCAGGATCCAAAGTCCCCAGATGCCTTTGCCCAGGAGGAATCGTTGCACCATGCTGCCGACACAGAAGGTCTCGCCTCATCCATTGAGATGAAAAGAGCTGTTACTAGCAAAATAAGAGGGGAGCACAACGAGGTGCGAATCCACGCATGGAAATCATCCTTCAGTCTCTTTGGAGGGAGAGGAGTGGGATGCAACCTCTCAAGAGGTGAAGGTATAAAATGAGAGTCAGATCCCAGGGCTTCATGACAGCCTGCAGGAGAAGAGGCCCTATGGAGAATTTTCCAAGAATGGTTTGTCCTGTGGAAAAAGCTGCTTCTCGGACACTCCACTCAGGATCCTGACCTGCCTCACTGGTGTGGTTTCCCTGGCACCGCTATGCAAGGGACAGTCCGCCAAATCAGAGATAGCTGGAGCTGGCCAAAATTAGGATAGCAAGGTGGGCCTGACAAGCTTTCACCCCCCCCCCGGTGTCTAAATCCAGCTTATTTTGTTTCCCCCAAACAAGCCTCCTATTGTTGCCGCCCTGACAGTTACTGGTAGGTCTGTGCTGGTTGAGGACAGCCACAACTTGTGGTCCAGCCTGAAGAAAACTCCTTTGATCCTTCCCTTCTTCCAACAGCAGTCTATCCAACACCACTGGAGAGGATGCGCTGGAGCAGAGGCCAGGGAGGAGTGGGTCTGTGGGAAGCAGGCATCCAGATAAGCCGGGGAGGGTGGGGGGAGTAGAAAACGAAGAAGGGACCACACGAGAGACAGAGAGGGATGCACACTCTGGGGACCAAGTGCGACACCTCAGGCTTCCAGAGAACAGGGGGACGCTAGCATGGATGCTGGACGAACCTGCATGGGGAAAGCAAAAGGGGAGAATGAGGCTGGAAAGAGTGAGAACAGGCAGGCAGGCGAAGGGAAACACGGGAAGTGCGTGTTCCCTTCCTGGCACCTTGATGTCCCCCTCCATCCTGGCCAGATGCTGATGAGAGACTTCCTGGCAACCGGAGGGAAGATGGCAATAGCTGCCAAGAGTCGGGTGACAACACAGGCTGTGTGTATACTGCAGGCGCCCAGGGCTTTAATTTCTGGTTTTCAAATCAGTCGCACCTTCCATACATGGGAAAGCCTTTCACTCTGAATCCCCAGTGTGTGTGGGTTTACGAAGGGGAGTCACATTTTAAATGAGCAAATATAAGCTAAATTTTGGGAATCATCATTTTGCCTGTTAGTTTTTTATAGTGTGTGTGTGTGTGCGTGTGCGTGCGTGCTTCAATATGGTTTTAAACTGAAAGGTAAGCTATATCATCCTTGCCTATGGCCTATGGGAGAAAGAAAAAGAAAATGGCTGTTTTATAATGATTAGTCTTTATAATTTATGTTGTAAACTGCCCAGAGAGCTTCGGCTATGGGGCGGTATAGAAATTTAATTTATTATTATTATTATTATTATTATTATTATTATTATTATTATTATTATTATTATTATTATTATTAATAATAATAATAATAATAATAATAATAATAATAATAATAATGTGCGGAGGAGGAAAAGGCTCACCAGCACCCTCTACTGAAGGCAAATGCCTTGCGTGCAATAAGGTCCCAGGAGGGCTGGGAAAGACCCATGTCTGAAACTCTGGACAGTCAGTGCCAGGCTGTGTAGACCAGCAGTTCTCAGACCACTGGAAAATCGCTGAGAGTCGACCACTTTATGATTTATTTTTTTTTGCCTGTTGTAGCAATTGTAACGCACTGTGCTAGGTGCTGTATGATTTTTAATTGTATTTTCACAGGCATATCGTGGACCGCCTGAATGAAGCTTGCGGGCTGCTGGTGGTCCGTGGACCACAGTTTGGGAATCCCTAGCACAGAAATACTGGGATAGACGGGCAGATGGCCTCACTCAGTATAAGGCAGTTTCCTGTGTGCTTCCACTTCAGGCACTGAATCTGGAAACAAAATATGATGTTCTGGGGTCCAGTCCTGGCTCAAATGAAATGACATCACCACCCCATGCTTTGGATACCAGCAGGGCTGGCTCAAGAGGTTGAGAGGTTGCTGCATTGTTTATTGCTTAACTGCACTATTTTTAATGTGTTTTTATTTATTTTAAGTGGATGTTAAATGTTTAAATCGTGCTAATGGTTTAATCTTATTTTAATGCAGAATTTTGAATGTTTTAATCACATGTATTTATGTTTGTTGTAAGCCGCCCTGAAGTTCCACTTGGAAAAAGGGTGGGGTATAAATAATAAATAAATAATAAATAAATATAATAATAGTTAATAAGCCCTGTTTGTGCCAGAGGTGGAAAATTCAAATAGTGCACCCATATTAACATGAGGCACAGAGCTGCATGTGCAGGAGGAAGACCTGGGGATCTTGCACTGACCATGGTTGCCTATAGGAAAGGGATAGGGATCCTGTGGCTCCCCAGATCATCCCTGAGCCCTGGCTGCACTGGCTAGGGATGATGGGATATCCAACAACATCCAAAGGGCTACAGGTTCCTCACCCCTGCTATAAGACCTTGAATATGGGGCCTGCACATTTGGATACACCACTTACGTGATCTGTCCATAGTGGTGCTGTTACACAATTTTAGACTTTGGATTGAATTGTCCTATTCCCATCCACCTCCCATCTTTAAATCATAATGTGCATTACTGCGTTTAGAGCCACTCTGCTGAGTGGGGTCCTGGATTTCTGCCCAAAGTCCTGCCCTGATAGCACCACTGTATGTCCATCCCTTTTTCATACTGGATAGATAGGTGACTGGGGCCTAAGGATGGAATTATCCGTCCATTTCGGTTCTCTCAGTTTCTCATTTTTCTAATCTTAAATTTGGTTCTCCACATTTCTGCATGTGCATTTTTTAAAAAAAAAAATCCTCACAAAAATTCTTTAGCATTATAGTACAAATTTCTCCTAATACATTTTTGTATCCAGTTTTGACTAATGTACACATTTTTGCAAATAATTTATTCTAATATAATGCATTATCGTATGTTATTTTCACCAATATATTCATTTTGTGCACACTTTCCAGTAATATATGGATTTTTGTAAACACTGTTTAGTTGGACAACTGCATTGTGTGAATTTCAAAGGATGGGCGTGTTTCAGTTCTCATATTGTTTCAGAAAGTGCAAATTTGATAAATTTGGCTTTAAATGTGAAGTGAATCCAATTTCTTCCCCAGTTTACTGAGGTCTACGCCTGAAGATCCCAGTTCACCTGCAGGCTTCTACTCATCATCAGGAGGCAGAACACAAGAAGCCAAGGCTTGTTTTCATGAGTGTATCTGTCAGGGCTGTTTGTGAACCAGCCTTACGGGTCATATGCCGCTTTTTGTACTTTGGTACAGATCTCCAAGTACAAATTACATGCACAGAATGTCAGTTTTGACGGGCACAAACATGGACACATTTGTGCTTGTTGTTGTTTGCACATGGCTAATCACTGGAAAAGGACTGAGCTCCCACTCACTGGTATTTTAAAAAGGGAAAGTTGGCACTTTCTATACGCATGCAGCCTTCAAAACTATTGCGCTACAAGTCATTTTTTTGTACTCTACTCTCTGCATCCAGTTACAAATTGTGAATTAATAAGAATTTGGACTATGAATGTATTGAATATAAATTTATATGAATATGAACTATGAATTTATTGTGGATTAATCTATCCAGAATAATCGCCACCCTTAACTCCCAGTCATAATTTAGGGTTGCCAACTGATACCCCCCCCAAATCTGGTCTGCTTCTCTGCCTTTAAAAGCTGATTGATCTGCAGAAAAACAGCAGCTAAATGCTTTTCATGGCATGGAAATAAAAGCCACCTGTTAATGTCTGCAGATCGAGTGATTCTGCTAAAGACGCAGGAGCAAGAGCTGGCTGATAAGTTGACCAACCTATATCTGATATGGATTAAGGCCACCACTCAACACCTGAATGGTACTATAACAGTTAAACAAACACACACACACATTTTATCATCCTTATATAAGGAACACAGGAGGAGTAATAAATCATCATAGTGGGTCCCTAAAATACAACTCATCTTTCTCTAAGATCAGGATAAGCTCAGTAGGACTTTCCTTTGAGTTTGGACACTTAGGTTTACAGCTCTACAGAGCATGATTTAGGACAACTGGTGTTTTTGTGGTTGTATTCTGCAGCATGTCATTGATGCAACAGTAGTGCATTAATTATACTGGACCATCCACACATCATTCCATTTTATTAGTTCTGCAATCCTTTCCCAATATTGCTGTGTTATTGCCATCTGAAGCAGCACTCTTGCGCTACAGCACAATAAAAGTGCGGGGGGGGGGAGAAGAGAAGTGAACTGAAATATTTGTGGTACAAAAATTACAGGATTTCAGCAGGAAGTTATGGGACATGCACTGATTAGAAACAAAGCAGTATGGCTGCCCCAAAACATTTGCAGGCACAAACGGTGTTGAAAGTGGGATTGCATATAACCATCGCAAAACCATCATGAGCACAAGTCATCATGAATGCACAATAAAAAGGACATATGGGACAACCCTTGGCTTGGAGAGCATGCGGAGTTTGATGTAGCCTGGTTACAATTTCTCATTTATGTGGAACTATTAATCTGAAAAGCACTTCCTGGGCTTTGTCTTCCTAACAATACTGTGAAATGGGTTAATGTTAAAACAAAGTTCACAAAACTAAAGCTGAAAGTGTGACTTCCCAAAGGTCAAGCAGTTTGCCCCGTGACAAGGGGTGAAGCTCAGGCTTGGGCCTGCAGAGCCAATTCTACAGGGAGTCAAGGTGGCCTCAGAAACAGCAAGCTGTGGGAGCCATCAAGGGCAAGGGGAATGGATGACTGGAATTCTCCCGCACCAGCCCTGTTGAAAATGTGACTTGCCACTGGGGGTTGTGCCCCAGGTTAATTTTTGGGAGAGTGGCAGTGATGGGGTACCATGTGGATGTTCTGCCTCAGGCAGCACAGTGTCTTGCGCCTGCCCCAACTATCCCTTACATCGGTGTTCTTCAACCTTCGGTCGCCAGGTATTGCTGGACTATGACTCCCATCATCCCCAGCCAGTTTAAGCAATAGTCAGGGATGATGGGAATTGCAATCCAGCAACATCTGAACATTGAAGAACACTGCCCTACGTGCCTGGTTCCCCTCAGCTGAAAGCAAATTGCTGGCTCCTGCTCCCTTCCAGAACAGATAATAATAGAATCCAAAAGCCCTCGCTTCCAAGCTGGCAGCCATTAAAAGAAAACCCTTCCTTAGGCAGGAACACAGTACTCCCTGCCCTCAGAGTAAACAAGAACACCGTTAATTCAGGAATATTGTCATTCTTAGGCAAAAGATACATTCTTGGCTGCTCCCCAGTGCCAACGCAACTCAGAGTCTACCCCTCTTTCCTACTGCAGCTGAAGCCAGCCATCTCTGTGCCTTGTGATGTGCACCAGGACTGTCCATCAAGAAGTCCCTGGTTTGACTCGTGTCTCTGCCATGATCCACTTAACAGAGTGACCTCAGACAAGCCTCTGCTCTCTTGGTCACAGTCCGTCCCCATCAAGAAGAATAATAAGAGTGACCTCTCTCACATGGTTGCAATAAAGGTTACAAGACTTACCGGAAGTGCTGTGGACATTCTGAAGATTGCCACTGGAGTGCCAAGTATTAATATTAGCCTCTAGGCTAACATTATGCCAAAATATTATGCCACTTGACCTAATAGCCATTCTCTTAATCCCTATGTGTGTGGAAAGGCTGGCTGTGGCTCCTCACTGATGGCACTCTACACATGCGCAGAAGCACCATTTCCTTTGTGGCCAGATCCTATGTAAGTTTAGTCAAGGCTCCCAGTTAAGGGAAAGGTACTCTGCACAGGCTCAGAGGCCCGGATTTACCTTGAACCTGCTCCCCTTCCACCTCAGGCAATGTAACTCGGCAGTGAATTCAATAGGACCAGGCTTCAAGTTTATTTATTCATTTTATTTGTTAGCCGCCTCATACCTAATGGTCTTTAGGCGCCTTACAACACAAGGTGGTTACAGCATTGCTACTTCATACAAACTTTCCAAAGCTTAAATCTTAGCACTAAAAAGAGGTTCCAGGACTAAGCCCTGGACATGTTAAACCTTGGCAAGAGCCTTCAGTAAGGTCTGAGCCCCGGTCGTAAATTACTCTTACCCTGTAGGTCTCGCCATACTTTTCGGACGCCTTGGAAAGCGTTTCCGATCTTGCGGGCGGAGGCGCTGGATACTGGCAGCAGTTCGACAACACGCACGACCCAAACGCAGAAACTCCTCCGCGTGTCTCTTCAGCCCCCGCAGCAAGCGCTGGCTTTCCAGAGAGGCGGGCGAAGCGGATCCCTGCTGCAAGATGCTCCCGGGCCCAAAAACAAACAAGCGAAACCTCCGCAGCTCCACCAGCGCTTCTTTGCCCCGGCCGGCTCGGTTATCTTCGTCTGCTTGAAATTAATGGCCTGATCCAGTTCCTTCGCTTTCGTCGCTAGGAGAAAGAGCCGCTGTCGCTGTAGCAGTAGGAGGCAGAGTAGTGGCAAAGTACTCGGTCGCCTCCATCTGCAGGGTGAAAAAGAAAGGATGGAAATATCCGGTAGCCCGCAACCTTTGCTTGATTGCTTGTTATGCTACAGCCAACTTTATACGCGGGGTGGGGAGACCGTAGGGGTGACTTTTGTATTATTATTTTAAGATCCCAGAGCGAAACATGAAAGGGCGGGAAGGCCAGTAGATGAGAAGCAGGTGGCGAGGAAGGAGAGACTGCTGGGTTCCTCCCGTCCTCCCACTCCCCCGCTCTAAGAACATCGGGCGAACGTTTCCAGCGCCGCCTGCTTGGCTGATGCCAGTCCCCACCCCAGCTCCACGTGGTGGCTGTGTACAGCCCGGGAGCCACGCCCAGCCGCGTAGTCATTGGCTAGAATGACCTTCTTGGGCGGCGGAGTATATAAGTGAAGGAGACTGGGCGCGCGGGCGCAGTTGTTCGTCAGCTTTTGACCTGGTGGTTTCTCGGGTGGACCGTGAGACGGGGACGGTGAAGGTTGCCGCCTTTTGCTTGGTGGCCCTGCTCTTGTGCCTGGCATCCCTGGAACGGAGCTTTTCTCCGTCAGCGGGCCAGTACGATGACTGCCCGCCTTAATTCTGTGCTTGTGGCACAGATTTGGAATATTTTGTGAGATTCTGTGTCACGGATGGATGTGTGTGCGTTTGGCAGGAAGGGGGCTCCTTTAAAACAGGAATGGGGATCCTGTGACCCTCCCGTCGCTGCTGGAACCTTTTTTGGTTCGCGGCGCACTGTAAAACATACAGATTTTTTCTGGCGCACTTCGTGTACAAAATTAAAAATATATTAATATATTTTAAACTATGAATAAAAATAAAAAACTATAGAAAACTGTTACTTACCCTATACAAATGGGTTTCTTCTAATTTTTAAAATATACTTTCATAATATTTGAGGCACACCTAGCCACCTCTTAGGGCGCACCAGTGTGCCTGGGCGCACCGTTTGAAAATCACAGGCCTCTTGTTTGTTGATTTAATATATATTTATATACTGTCTTTCATCAAAATTTATTTCAAGGTGGCGTACAACATTTTTTAAAAGTACACTAAACTAGACCAACAGTTTAAAAAACAGATAAATTTAGCATTTTTTAAAGCTATGGGCCAGATCCCTCTGCCATCCTTTATTGCACTCACATTTCATTATCTGAGATGGCTGCTTCAGTTCCTTGGAACAGGTAAAACAATTTAATGAGGATTAGGGCACAGAGATAGAAAACAATTCAGGTGACACAGTCTCAATTTCTGGGGTGGGGGGTGGAGATATGAAAAGGTGCATTGGCCATGATGCTCTATGGGTGCAGAGTGGCATCACTCTGGGCCTTGCCAAAACCTTTATATAGTTTGTCTTGAATGTTTTCATTATTAAGTCAGAGACACCAAAAAGGACTGTGGTGATGGTTGTGACTAACCCTTTTCTATCTTTATAGATTAGGGGCACCTCTTGCAAAAACCCCAAAACACACGAGATGTGATAGCGATGACGATGGATGAAATCCATCTGAGCTAAGAATCTTAGATACCTACTGTATTATGGGAGGAGGACTCCTCCCTGACACCAGACCATATGCATCTAGCACTCCCACTTGGCTGCTGCCTCTACTATCTTAACCACGGTACCCCCACTGTAGCAAAGTGCATTATGCAAGCGAGGGCTCAGAGCAGATTGGGTTTGAGAGGGCAGTAAACAGATGAGTCAGGCAAGCGTGCTATGTGCTACAGGGGTGTCATAGTCAGCTAGGATTCAAACCAAGAGCCTCCAAATCTGTTCTTGTGGTGAGCTGCTGGAGGAAGAAAAATGCTGTATTCGCTGCCCTTTCCCAGTTCTGACCATCTCAGCATAGTTCTCTACTGCACCTCCCATTTGTTAAAATGGCTTGACTATAAATGTTTCTAAGGTTTTAGCCTGGTCAACAGCTAGAGTCTAGTCTTGTCCCCTATTAGGTGCCCTATTATTTGTTGCTTTAAAAAAGTATCAGAGCAACTTAACAAGATAAAATATGAACAGATAAAGTAAATTAGAAGCTTTTTTTAAAAAAAAAATACAGTATAAAGGTCCTAAAATGTGCATCAAATTGCATAATAACAAGGACAAGTCTAAATCCAACCCACTAAAAGATGAGCACCACAGTAGAGACTAGCTTAAGTACCAAAGATCTGAGTAAATGGAAATGTTTTAGCTTGGTGCCTAAAAACTATCAATGATGGTGCCAGGTGTGTTTCCATGGGAGAGCATTCCACAAATGTGGAGCCACCACTGAAAAGACCTAGTGGGGCCACCCTCCACACTTTTCTCAGATGAGACGTATGGAGAAGGGCTTCTGATGAAGACTGCAGGGTCCAGGATGGTTCATGTGGGAGAGGAGGTTCTGGATGTATTTGGGTTGGGAGCTGCATAAGGCATTGTAGGTCAAAACCAGCCCCTTGAATTGAGCCTAGAAACTGGTAGCCAATGCAGCCTAGTCCCTTTCCTTCCCTCCTGGTTTGCCTGCGTGTGCCACTTCCTTGAATCTTAATCCAAGCCCCCTTTGGTCACAAACCCAATTCAATCAATTATTGATTGGCCCTAAGAACATTAAAAAAAGCCTGCTGGATCAGGCCAACGGCCCATCTAGGCCAGCATCCTGTTTTCACAGTGGCCAACCAGATGTGTATGGGAATCCTGCAAGCAGGATCTGAGCACAAAAGGACTCTACCCTCCTGCAATTTCTAGCAACTGGTATTCAGAAGCATACAGCCTCTGGCAGTGGAGGTAGAACATAGCCATCAGGATTAGTAGTCACTGACAGCCTTATCATGAATTTATGTAATCCTCTTTTAAAGCCATCCAAGTTGGTGGCCATCACTGCCTCTTGGAGGAGCAAATTACATAATTTAATTATACAGAAGTACTTTCTTTTGTCTGTCCTGAATCTTCCAATGTTCAGCTTAATTGGATGTCCATGAGTTGTACTACTGAGAGGGAGGAAAACTTTTCTCTATCCAATTTCTCCATACTGTGCATACTTTCATACACTTCTATCATGTTGCCTGTTACTCACCTTTTGTTTACACTAAAAGATGGTGTAGAGATGGTACCCAGATGGTGTAACCTTTCCTCATAGGGGTTGCTCCATCCCCTTTATCATTTTAGTTCTCAAGGTCTTTTCCTGGTCACTCACCACCAGTTCAGACCCCATGTATATGTGCAATTAAGATTTTTTGCTCTGATATGCATAACTTTACATTTGTTTACACAGCCATTTTACTGCCTGTCATTCACTTTGAAGAGCTCCTTTTGCTCTTTGCAGTCCTTTCTTGTTTTAACAACCCTGAATAATTTACTATCATCAGCAAACTTGGTTATCTCACTGCTCACCTCTAACTCTAGATTGTTTATGAACAAGTTGAAAAGCACAGGTCCCAATACCAATCCTTTATTTATTCATTTTATTTATTTATTATTTAATTTGTATCCTGCCCTTCCTCCCAGCAGGAGCCCAGGGTGGCAAACAAAGCGCTAAAAACACTTTAAAACATCATAAAAACAGATCTTAAAATACATTAAAACAAAACAGCGTTAAAAACAACTTTTAAAAAGGGTTAAAAACATTATTAAAAAACACATTGAGCAATTCTAACACAGACGCAGACTGGGATAGGTCTCAACCTAAAAGGCTTGTTGAAAGAGGAAAGTCTTCAAAAGGCGCCTGCCTAATATTCAAAGGGAGGGAATTCCACAGGGTAGGGGCTGCCACACTAAAGGTCCATTTCCTATATTGTGCAGAACGAACCTCCTGATAAGATGGTATCTGCAGGAGGCCCTCACCTGCAGAGCGCAGTGATCGACTGGGTATATAAGGGGTAAGATGGTCTTTCAAGGATCCTGGTCTCGAGCTGTATAGGGCTTTGTACACCAAAAGTAGAACCTTGAACTTGGCCCAGTAGCAAATGGGCAGCCAGTGCAATTTTTTCAGCAGCAGGGTGACATGTTGGCAATATCCTGCCCCAGTGAGCAGTCTTGCCACTGCATTTTGCACCAGCTGCAGCTTCCAGACCAACCTCAAGGGCAGCCCCACACAGAGCACATTACAGTAATCCAGCCTGGAGGTTACCAGTGTGTGGACAACAGTGGTCAGGCTATTGTGGTCCAGAAACGGCTGCAGCTGTCTCACCAGCCGAAGCTCATAAAAGGCACTCCTAGCCACTGAGGTCACCTGGGCCTCTAGCGACAAAGATGGATCCAGGAGCACCCCAGACTACAGACCTGCTCTTTCAGACGGACTACAACCTCATCCAAAGCAGGCAACTGACCAATTATCCGAACTCGGGAACCACCAACCCACAGTGCCTCCGTCTTGCTAGGATTCAGACTCAGTTTATTGGCCCTCATCCAGCCCACCACCGAGTCCAGGCAGTGGTCCAGGGCTTGCACGACCTCTCCCGATTCAGATGTTACGGAGAAATAGAGCTGGGTATCATTAGCATACTGCTGACACCTCCCCCCAAAGCTCCTGATGACTGCTCCCAAGGGCTTCATATAGATGTTAAACAGCATGGGGGACAAGATGGTACCCTGTGGTACCCCACAGCACAACTTTCAGGGGGCCAAATGACAGTCACCCCAATGCTATTCTCTGAGAGCGACCTTGGAGATAGGATCGGAACCACTGTAAAACAATGCCTCCAATACCCATCTCACAAAGTCGGCCCAGAAGGATACCATGGTCAATGCTATCAAAAGCCGCTGAGAGATCAAGTAAGAATAACAGGGTCACACTCCCCGTCCTTCTCCTGATAAAGGTCATCCATCAGGGCAACCAAGGCCAATTCAGTCTCATAACCAGGCCTGAATGGGATGGGTCAAGATAATCTGTTTCATCCAAGAGTACCTGCTGCGCCACAACCTACTTGATTACCTTCCCTAAAAGGGGAGTATTTACAATGGGGCAATAATTGTCACATACCAATGGGTCCAGGGTGGGCTTTTTCAGGAGTGGTCAGATCCCTGCCTCTTTCAGGGTGGCTGGAACCACTCCCTCTTACAAAAACATGTTGACCACACCCTTGATCCACTCGGTGAGACCCCCTCGCCAAGCTTGAATAAGCCAAGAAGGGCAAGGGTCGAGAGGACACATTCATGGCCGCATCATCGCAAGCACCTTGTACACGTCATCAGGCAGCATCAACTGAAACCGTTCCCAAGAAGTTGCAGCAGACGTTGCACTGGACACCTCATTGGGGATTACAGTAGATGTGGATGGGGCATCAAGACCTCTACGGAGGCGAGCAACTTTACCCTCAAAGTGCCTTGCAAACAATTCAAAGTGGGCCTCCGAAGGGTCTAAGACTCCATTTCCTGGAGTTGATGTCAACAGACCCCTGACAATATGGAAAAGCTCCACTGGACAGCTACTTGAGGATGCGATAGAGGCAGAGAAGTGGGCCTTCTTCTCCGCCCTCACCACCACACAGTAGGCACGGTTATGATGTTTTACTCGTTCCTGATCAGCCTCAGAGCACATCTTTTGCCACTTGCGCTCTAGCTGTCATCCAGCCTGTTTCATTGCCCTTAGCTCACTGGTGTACCAAGGTGCAAACCAGGCTCCACAATGCAGGAGAGGGTGCTCGGGGACAACCGTGTTGAGAGCCCGATGCACCTCGCTGTTCCACAGTGTGACAACGGCTTCAACAGGGTCACTTGCTCTATTACTGGGAACTTCCCCAGGGCATTCAGGAATCCAGTGGATTCCATTAGTCTCTGAGGGCGGACCATCTTAATCTGTCCATCACCCCTGCAGGGAAGGATCGGAGCCATAAGTCTAAACTTCACCAGGAAGTGATCTGACCACGACAATGGGGTGATATCCAACCCCCGCTATCTCCAGACCACCCTTTCCTCCATCTGGAGCAAAAACCAAGTAGAGGGTGTGCCCTGCCCTATGTGTTGGGCCAATAACAACTTGAGACAGCCCCATGGTCGTCATGGAGGCCATGAAGTCCCGAACCAGAACACTAGAGGCAGCCTCAGCATAGACATTGAAATCACCCAGCACTATCGTTCTGGGCTCCTCCAACACCACAGCCAAGACAGCCTTCGCTAGCTTGGTCAGAGAAACTGCCGGGCAACAGGGTGGATGGTACACCAGCAGCAATCCTAGTTTACTGTCTCCTCAGCCCAACACCAGATGCAGGCCTTCACAGCCAGCTCCAAGACAGAATGGTTTCCTGGTGACATAGATGGAAGTTCTGTAGACCACAGCAACTCCTCCCCCCCTCCGTCCCTGCAGCCTGTGCTCGTGCTGCACCGAGTATCCAGGTGGGCAAAGTTGGGTCAGATCAACTCCTCCATGCTCACCCACCCAGGTCTCGGTAATGCACACCAAATTGGCACCTTCATCCACAATCAAGTCATGGATGAGAGTGGTCTTATTATGTACCGATCTGGCGTTAAACAACAACACACACAGGCCAATGGGCACAACAGATGAGCAACAAGGAACCCATCCATGAGAGGTGTGGCAGCAAAGAACAAGGTGCAGATAGCCTTGTCTTCGCCTTCTTTGGTAATTCACCACATCCCCATGGCTATACTTACCTCTGCCCGTAATCACTGAATCCTTGTGGGATTCCACTTTCTACATCCCTCCACTGTGAGAACTGCCCATTTATTCCTAGGCTGTGGGCACACTAGCTGATTCAAAAGCAGCCAAAATGGTTTTTCTGGCTGCGTTTTGAAACAACACTGCCCTCTGATGGCCACACCTCCCTTCCCCACTGCTGCTTTTAGACTTTTCAGGACTGACCATGGCAAAGCGTTAGACCAATCACTGTCTCTGCCAGAGCTTGCAGCAAAGCGTTTCCATTGGCCACACCTGGAAGACAAAGGGGTTGATCTACCAATCAGTTGTGAAACCTTCCTGAAGCTGAATTAACAACAACAACAACAAGCATGGGAGTTGATCCGGCAAGGTTTTAAGAGTAAAAAGGGGAGGAATTTGACTGGTGTTGTGTGCCTCAGTTTTGAGAAAAAAGATAGAGACTCACTGGAACTGGCACAACAATAAGTGTGTCTCTACTCACACTCCCTGCTTCCTGTAATTTAACCAGTTCCTGATCCACAAGAGGACCTGCCCACATATCCCATGACTGCTGAGCTTACTCAAAAGTCTTTGATGGATACTTTGTCAAAAGCTTTTTGAAAGTCCAGGTAAACTATGTCAACTGGATTACCGCTGCCTATATGCATGTTGACACTCTCAAAGAACTCTAATAGGTGAGTGAGATGGCTTACCCTTGCAGATGCCATGCTGGTTTTGCTTCAGCAAGGCTTGTTCTTCTATATACTTGGTTATTTTATCTTTAACAATAATTTCTAGAGCTATGTGCTGGATTTGGCCAAGGTCCAAGCCAAATCAGGTCTATTTGAAGACATTTGACTTTGGCCGAGTAGTATTAAGATAGCTCCAGATCTCTATGGCTTGGGTTGGGCAGCCCAGAGTGATCCAGGGCTATTGGGGGGCGGGGTGTCTGGCAGAATGGAGAGGCAGGCATGCACAGGAAGGAGGTCAAGCTGGAAAGCACCTTTTTGCAGGAGAGGGTAGGTGTCCTTACTACCTGACCTCTTCTTCCCACCAGGCCCTGCACAGTATCCAACTCCCCTTCGTGAGTGGCTTCCCTACGTGCAGAGAAGCTGCTCACAAAGGAGCAGGACCCAGAAGGATGGAATCCTCTTGCTGATCAGCTGCTGACAGTGCCGGTTACTGCTTCTTCATGGGTGGCTTCCCTGTGGGCAGAGAGGCCACTTGTGAACAAGCAGTGATTAGCACCATGTCAACTGCCTGCTCTCAAGGGGTGGAGGAGAGAAGGCGGTTCAGCAGCATCTTCCCCTGGACCCCTCCCAATGATATTTTAAGCCCTATTTTAAGTTAAAATAGGGTTTAAAAAAACCATAGGTCCCTCCCCCAAATGTCTTTAAGGATGGATCCAGGGCAGGTGGTCCCCTGGTCAGGGCAGAGCTGATTGGCCATCCTTGGGACCCACATATTGGGACCACAGGGCAGATCAGAAGGCCTAATACTTTCCACCAGTTTCCCCAGGACAGAGGTTAAGGTAACTGGCCTGTAATTTCCAGGATTCCCACCCCCTGGATGCTTTTTTTAAAAATGGTGTTACACTGGCCACTTTCCAGTCCTTAGGTATGGAGGGTGATCTTAGGGACAAGTTACATATTTTTGTTAGAAGATTATCAATTTCACATTTGAGTTCTTTAAGACCTCTTTGGTGGATGCCATTTCAACCTGGTGATTTATCAGTTTTTATTTTGTCAATAAGGCCTAGAACGTGGTCTCTCATTACTACAATTTGTCTCAGTTCCTCAAACTTCCTGCAAAATTTAGTTCAGGCACAGGGTTCTGCACTACAGCTGTGAAGACAGGTGCAAAGAATTCATTAAGCTTCTCTGCAATCTCCTCATCCTCCTTTAGCACACCTTTGACTTCCTTGTCATTTAAGGGTCCAACCTCCTTGCTCGAGGGCTCCTGCTACAAGTGTATTTAATATTTTTTTTGATGGTGGTCTTTGTTTTAGCAATGTGTTCCTCAAATTCTTTTTTAGCATTCCTTATTGTCTTCTTGCACTTCTTTTGCCAGAGTTGGTGTTCCTTTTTTTCCTTCTCATTTGTACAAGACATTCATTTTTTGAAGGAAGATTTCTTTTCTCTGATAGCTTCTTTGATTCTGCTTGTTCATCATGCTTGCATCTTCTTGGCCCAGGTGGTACCTTTCCTGATCTGCGGTACACATATCAGTCAATCTTCTAATATTGTGTTTTTAAACAACTCCCAAGCATTTTGGAGTGATTTTACCCTCTCAACTTTGCCTTACAATTTCCTTTTTACTAATCCCCTCATTTCTGGGAAGTTTCCTCTTTCAAAATGTGACCATGCTGGATTTCCTTGGCAACTGGCCATTTACATGTCTATTCAAGTTAATAGAACTATGGTCACTGTTCCAATTGGTTCAACTGCACATTTTGCACCAGGTCCTGGGCACCATTTAAGATTAAGTCCAGGTTTGTCATCCTTCTGGTCAGTTCCATGACCACCTGTTTTAGGGCATGGTCCTTCAGTGGATTTAGAAATTTTACTTAACTAATTTTTCGTAACTGGAACACATACATGGCCAATCTATATCAGGGCAGTTGAAGCCCCCCTTTACTACAACATTTATTCTTTTGGATGCTTCCTTTCATCCTTCATCTCAAGATCTCCCTGAGCATTTTGATCAGGGTACGATAGCATGTCCCCAGTACTAAATTACTCTTGGGGCCCAGTATCATCACCCACAATGATTTTGTGTAGGGCCTTATCCACATGGGAGCATTACTTCGTACTAAATAAGCTGTTTTTACCTCTGTTTTCTATTTTCATGGTCACAGTAAGGGCTCAATGCCAGCTGCAAACACAGTTTTCTATTCACACTGAGGGGAAGGATCAATCGCATAGTTTCCTAATGACCATGGAGTCTAATTTAACATTTTCACTCCCTCTGGTTACCTGGCAACCAAGCATGCTCAGTTTGTTCTACTAGTTAGTTTCATTTAAAAAACAACAACCCGGAAGTGCGATTATTTGTATTTTCACTGGTACAGTACAGCTGAAATACAAATCTTTGTTTCAACAGTGTTACGCTTTTGCGCACAAGTTAGGGGGGAAAGAAAAATAAGGCACTGTTTGCAGCAGCATAAAAAAGGTTTGCAGAATGGGGGAGAGCAGCTGGAAGTCGTTTGTCAGCCCACAGGAAATGAAAGAAGGGAGGAGGAGGGAGTGAGCATGGAGAGGGGAATGATTGACACACCTATTTAAAAGCATCTGAGCAAAGTGTCTGCACGCACTAGAGAAAGGGACTGAAGAGGGTTTTCCCCTCCTTTTCGTACCATGAAAACTCTATTCATAGGGTCGCCATAAGTTGGAATTGACTTGAAGGCAGTCCATTTCCATTTTCAGAGGATTGGATTAGTACAGATTACAGGGGGAAAACTGCAAGATAGCTTCTGTTTGCCAGTAACATCATGTGAACTGTGAAATCTCAGGGCCAGCTTCAAAGGGCGGCCAGGTGGGGCCTTGGCTTAGGGCTCCTGGGGCTACAGGGGCCCCTGAGGGGCCCCTCCGCTCTCCTTCTGTGATTTGCGGCAGGATCACTGCTGCATATTGCAGGGTGGGAACTTTGTAGCCCCTGCCATTCCCTCGCTCAACCTACCTTTCTCGGCTGTGTTGTGTGGCTGTGCGTGCAGGGCTTGCAGCGCTGCCCTTAACCAAGATGGTGGCTGAGGTTTCCCTAAGGGGCTGAAGCCTCTGCCGCCATCTTGGCTGATGGCAAGCATGCGTGCTACATGCCCACATCTCTGCCATCAGCCAAGATGGCAGCAGAGGCTTCAGCCCCTCAGGGAAACCACGGCTGCCATTTTGGTTAAGGGCAGTGCTGCGCATGCTATGCACACAGCCACACAACACAGCCAAGAAAGGTAGGTTAAGGAATGGCGGGGGCTCCGAAGCTCCCGCCCCTTGATAAGCGGCAGTGATCCTGCCACGAATCGCAGAAGGGGGGCGCCAGGACCCAGGGCAGCCTTGTGCCCAAGGGCCCCAACATGCCTGGGGCCGGCCCTGATGTGAATTAAAGGGGATTTGAGTAGCACCAAACATACACTAAAGCACTGCATAGATGAGCCCTAGGACTCAGCCCTTTTTGGGATTTCTAACTTGTTGGACTTGATACCGTCTTTGATGTACAGACAAACACCAACTCCCTCTTGTGGATCTGCCCCATTTCTCCATTCCAAATATAGTCCTGATCCTTTCGGAATGTGTACCTTCAGGTTTGGCCCATTACAGCCATGCATTGACCAGAGTGGACCATCAAGGCAAGCCTGTACTTGGTGACTGTTGAGCTATTGTGATAATGATGCAATAAATAGTTTCAAAGAGTTACTGGAAAGTGGAAACTCATTCATGTCTGCATATGCGGAACAATGCCAAATGGATGTGTTTTGCATTTTCCTTTCCCATCTTCCTTGAAGTTCCTATTACCCTTACTGTACACAAACATGTATACAACAGCCAGGTTTCAGTCATGGAGAATGCTTAGCTGAACACCAGCCTGGGTAGGAACTCTATCAGTGATTCACAGCAAAGAAAGAATCTAGGCAAAGTAAATGTCCAGGAATAGATTTATGAAAATGCACACACATGCACGCACACACACAGAGAGAGATGTGTCCTCCTCCCCCAGTTCTAATCTCCTTAGCAACATAATCCATTTTCATCTTGTAGCGGGGGGGGCATGGGGGAAGCTAAAACAAAAATGGATTTTCCAGTTTCTGAGGTATGAGTGGGTGATTTTCTCTATTAATAATGATTGGTGAAGTCATGGTAAATTGCAAGATGCTGCTCTTTCTGTATTAGCCAAGAGGGTCAATGGGCACAACTCAATTTAACCCAAGCCTTTCCTAAATTTTGGCTGACAACTGCTAGAAGCAAATGGCAAAGATGATTGACTGAGGAGAGAGAAGTGAGGGAGAGACCAATCCCTCTTTCTTGTGCAACTTCCTTTGAAAAATTGGGTGTTAGCTGCTGTCTGAGAGAGGAGCCTGCTGTTGTGAGGGATGGTGGTTGATCCCAAATCTAGATCTGAGTAGTACCTGGATTCAGCAACAGAACTCAGGGACTCCAGAGGTGGATTTGGGAATAGCTACCAAAACTAGTAAGCAAAAAGTGCTACTCTGTTGTTTGGGCCAGGCCTCAAATATTTCTACCAGGCCCGGCCAATCTGGAGGCTTCATGCTGCCTGCCAATGGCAGGAGCCTATGTTGGAGGGGCTCTTACTCCTCTCTGTCCATCTGAGGCCTAAGCACACACACATCTATTAACTCATTAAGCTGAGCTCTTGCCCAGTGGTAGCCAAAGTGGTGCCTCCATATGTTGTGGACTAGAACTCCCATCATCCTTGCTCATTGGCCATGATGGTTGTGGCTGATGTGAGTCCAACAATATCTGGAGGGTACCATGATGGCTACTCCTGACGTGGCCAGATAATATTATTTTTAATCCTTTCAGTCCATATGTTGAGAAAATACAGAGTGTGTTATAATGTATAATAAAAATAGAGTACAGCCACATCGAAGGTCAAAAGACCTCAGGGAACTGATTACAATGTACAGAGTTAAGGATAAAGAAACTAGCTGGGAGTTCTGGTTTATCTTGTGTATGCAGATGTAATGGGCAGATAGCCAAACGGTGGCACATCTTGTCTTTTGTTTCCTGTGTTAAAATGCTTGAGCTGTGTAACTTTTTATTGCCACATAGCATCAAGATAAGGCATAAAACAAGGCCTGTTCAGTAATATGGCAGGCAACTTTCTTTTACGCGAGTGTGAAGCGTGTCTCTATTTTGCAGAATAAATTTGGGTTGAACCCTCGACTGACTGACTTCTCGTTCTCGGTGGTATATCAGAGAAAGGCCTACCAAGGGGAATGAACAGCAATATTTGCAACAAAAACTGGTGAGCCAGCCAGGAGTCCCCTGTGTGACTCGGGAGCCGGTGGTGCAGACTATGCCAGGGGTGGAGGACGTCCCGAGTCCAGTTGAGACTCGCCACTCGAGTAGGATCTGCACCTTCGGTAGCCTGACTTCCAATGGGGTTCCTGTAAAATCAAGAGGAAGCAGTGAGGGTTCATTTGGGGACAGGACGCCGTCGGCTTGAGACTGCCGCAAGAAGGGTAAGCGCACCCTCTTTTCCCTACACTTGTTTGGGAATCTGGTCAGTGGGACTGGGTTCATTTGCAGCACGGGCTGATTGACGTTAGAGTAGCGGCATCGTGCATTTGAGTGAAACACGGGGGCGGCTGGGTCTCATTAGGAGAAGGGAACGGATTCCTTGGCATGCATGCTTCAGAATTTTACAATGTGTAAAAGAGATTATGGGGTAGAAATGACCAAAGATAAGCTTATCATATTTTGTAACAGGGAATGGGTAACATTTGAAGTCGGCTGGCCGACCAGGGGAACTTGGGACAGAGGAGTAATTTCTGCTGTGCATCAGAAGGTGGTCTGAGACGGCCACTGAGATCAATTCCCATACATTGATGCATGGCAGTTCTGGGAAAATAAAAACCCACCATGGGTAAAGAAGTGTAACGAAAAAACTTGTAAAGCTATGATGGTGAAAACTGAACAGGGGAAGCGCCCTCCCGTCTTACCCAATTCTGGACCACCTGGAGGCCAATGGGGGTGTGGGGACCCTGGGAGAGATGTGCAAGGAATACCGGGTATAATTCAACTGGTAGTAGGGAGGCCAGTAGTCCCAAATAATGCTGGTGATGGGCCGGCAGCAATACCCGTCATCCAACTGGTGGCCTTACCACCACAGCCACCTGGGATGATGCCAGTCCGCCTGGGACAAGCGGAGGTGTTAATGCTGCTGCCGCCGCCGCGTTACGGAGAGTTGTTAAAAGAAGCGGAAAATGCTGCATGGAGGGTGAACCCAGTTATAAACAAGGCTTTGGAAGGACGGGAAGATGTATATTTGCCCCCTCCCATACTGGGTCAAAGACGAATAAAGGCTCCTTTGAATGTCCAAGCAGACTGCCCCAAGGACACTTTCTCTTACGAGAGGCGGTTGGGCCCCAAGGGGGCAGAGTCTTTGTATATGTGCCCTTCACAACTTCTGATTTGTTTAATTGGAGAAACCAAAACCCCTCTTTAAGGGAGGATTCAGAGAAGATGTACAGATTATTTGCATCTATCTTCTGGAGCCACAATCCCACATGGGGAGATGTACAGATCATGTTAAATGAGCTGTTGAGCCCAGAAGAACAACAATTAGGGGAAGCCCAGGCGAGAAGGAGGGCAGGTGTGGAACAGGCAGAGGGAGGGCCAGTGGTTGCCGCTGCATTGCCACTTGAAGACCCAGAGTGGGATGTGGGGGAAGATGGACAAAGGGAAGCCCTATTGCGGTATAGGAGCCTTATCCTGGAAGGTATTCGAACCGCTATTCCAAAAGTAACCAACCTATCTCGGCTCTATGAAGTCAGATAAAGCCCCACCGAAGACCCCAGTGTGTTCTTAGAGAGACTGACCACTGCTTTCCGACAGTTCAGCGATATGGACCCAAGTGCACAAGAGAATGCCAAGTTGGTGAACTTTATGTTTATTGCCCAATCCGCCCCGATATTCGGAGGAAGCTCCAGAAAACAGACGGAGCTGCAGAAATGTTGTTGTCGCAATTGGTGGAAATCGCCTTCATGGTGTATGTGCACAGGGATCAGGTGGAAAAGGGAACAAGAGCAGAAAGCTGAGCAAGAAGCGGCTTTATTGGCAGCAGCCATTACTAGCCGGCCAGGAGACCGGGAAGAACAGACGAAGAAAAGAAAAGAAGGTCGCCGAAAGCTAGAGGAAGATGAATGAGCGTATTGCAGAGAAGAAGGCTACTGGCGCCGAGACTGCCCAAAGTTAAAGAGGAAAAAGAGGGGGGTGGATTTGATTATGTTACAGGGTGAAGTTTCAGATTGACGGGGACTGTGGATCCCAGACTATGGGGGGAAAACCAAACCCCTGTATAAGGCCTTAACGAAGGAAAATATTTCCAAATGGAAGTGGACCAGGGAAATGGAAAAGGCTTTTCTCAATCTAAAACAGGCAGTGCTCTCTGCTCCAGTGTTAGCCATCCCGGATGGGGAAAAAAAAAAATCTATCGCAACTTTGAAGGGGGCCCTAACCAAATTGTGTATTGAAGCAAAGCTTAAGTAGCCAGAGGCTCTCCCTATTGCCCTAACAAAATTAAGGGGCCAGCCAAGGGGAAGTTTGAAATTGACACCATTTGAGCTGTTATATGGCTGACCCCCCAGGTTCTCACCACTGGCTAAGAAAAAGGAGTGTAAATTTAGAAATAGGGATGTTCAGTTGAAAGAATACGTTACTGCCTTGCAGTCTGTCTTGTTTTCTCTCCACAGATTTGCAGCCCCAGTTCCGAGATTGCCACTTGAAGGGCCATTGCATTCGCTAAACCAGGTGCTGAAAGAAAAGTGGACCGGACCGAAGCAAGTGCTACTGACTACCCACGCAGCTGCAAAGCTCGAGGGGACGGAGAAGTGGGTACACCATTCCAGGCTGAAAAGGTGCCGGAGCCGGAGGACGAGAGAGCCAAGGTCTCACAGCTGGAGGGAGAAGAAAAGTAGTTATTGGAGACAGTACCGGGTCTCAACCTGAAGTTAAAGCTGAAAAGAATTAGAGACTAAAATTTAGGCGCTAATCGGGGATTTCATATGGGAGGGGGAATTAAGCCCAGACTAAGTACGACATATCAGCTTCGCCCAAGTCCGAAAGAGCAAAAGGAAAGAGAAAGGCTAGGTTTGCAGCCCCATGAATGAGTCAGGGACCCCCAACCAATCATAATAGGGCTGTTTTTTTGTGGAAACACTCCCATCTGTTGGAAGCAATTGGTAAGGGAATTTTGGCTAGGCAACAGTAGGGAGATCACATAGATGTTTAAGTAAATTTCAGTGGTTCATCTTACGGTTTTTGTTGTTTCACCCCTTTTAAAGGCAAACCACGAGGCGAACGAAGATGGCCCAACTTAGGCTTGTGTGGTTAATCATTGTCCTTAGCTCTTTGGCCGGTATAACACATGGAATACTCACACAAAAATTTGATGGCCAGACAAATGTTTGGATTTATATATCCAGCCAAATTGTAAACACAAGCTCCTTTTGCCTGGCAGGGGGAGTCTCCGTTAATGAAATGTTTACATTGTGTTTGGTAGGGATCTCAACCCCACCAGAAGTCCTCACAAATGCATCCTTTTTAGGGAATTTTGAGAATGTCACTGCTGATTATAATAATTATCATGCTTGGGGCCAAATCGTCACCCATAAGGATAGGAGGTGCTTTGCCCTCAAGGTTCAGAGGGTAGCCTCTCCAAATGACACCCAATGTGTGAATTTCATTAATTGCTCTTGAGAATGTGTGGATATAAGTCCTATGAATGCCTTTAACTGTAATGTAATAGTTAATGCCTCTTACATGTATGCCCATGTATTGTTGCCTCCAGGATGGTTTCTTTTATGTGGAAAAATTGCATATTCTTATGTTCCAGCGAACATAACAGGTGGTCCCTGTGCAATAGGAAGGTTAACAACTCGGCTTCCCCCTTACCCACACCTGATAAAGCCCAGGAGGAGAAGGGACCTGAATACCTTGGATGCTACCTGTGATGATAATGTGAAATTATTAAGTAAAAGTGAAGTAGTGGCATTGGCTGTATCTCTGGTCGGGGTACCAGCCCTAACTGTAGTGAATCATGGTCAGCTTACAAAGGTAGCATGTGCCTTGGCTAAAAGTATAAACTTCACATCACAAGCACTAACAGCCCTGAATATGGATGTGATAAGCCTAAGGGAGACAACTCTCCAAAATAGGGCTGCCATTGATTACTTATTGTTGAGACATACCCATGGGTGTGAAGAGTTTAAAGGGCTCTGTTGTTTTAATCTTTCAGATCATTCAAGACTCATAGAGTCCAAGGTAGCAAGTCTCAAAGAGTTGCAGACACATCTGAGACAGAGCGCTGGATTAGATTTATCCTGGCTTCTCTCTTGGTTATCTGGGTGGGGATGGCTCAAACAACTCATCCTGGGACTTATAATTCTCATAATTGAGCTTTTGCTTATTACTTGTATGTTTAAATGCTTAATTTCCTGCTGGGCCAAGACAAATTATGGGTTATAAGAGAAAAGCCTTTTGAGGGGGGAGTGTTGAGAAAATACAGAGTGTGTTATAATGTATAATAAAAATAGAGTACAGCCACATCAAAGGTCAAAAGACCTCAGGGAACTGATTACAATGTACTGAGTTAAGGATAAATAATAATAAATAATAAACTTTAATTTATAGGCCGCCTATCTGGCCAATGGCCACTCTAGGCGGCGTACAATAAAGCACGATAAAATACATGGTAAAATATGATACAATAAAAACAATATAACCAGTGCAGCACAATGCAAAATTACAATATTTAGTAAAGTTGTCAGTAATACAATTCTGAAGCTAGTTCACCTTAGAAGTCTCAAGTTCATAAAGGCCTGATGGAAAAGCCAAGTCTTCAGGCCTCGGCGAAATATATATATAAGGAAGAATAAAGAATAAAGAAACTAGCTGGAAGTTCTGGTTTATCTTGTGTATGCAGATGTAATGGGCAGATAGCCAAACGGTGGCACATCTTGTCTTTCGTTTCCTGTGTTAAAATGCTTGAGCTGTGTAACTTTTTATTGCCACATAGCATCAAGATAAGGTATATGGCAGGCAACTTTCTTTTATGCATGAGCCTGAAGTGTGTCTCTATTCTGCAGAATAAATTTGGGTTGAACCCTCAACTGACTGACTTCTCGTTCTTGGTGGTATATCAGAGAAAGGCCTACCAAGGGGAACGAACAGCAATATTTGCAACACATACAGATGCTTCTTGAATGTCTTCATAGCATCCCTACTGGACACAACGTTCTGGGTTAGAGACATGTTAAGATTACTTGAGTCCTGGAGCAGTAATAACTTTGCAGCTCCTTCTAGGATTTGAGGACCTCTCTTAGCTCTGCAGTATCCAGCAGCAGATGGAATGGTGGGGTGGTACGTTGCTGCTGCTTACCAGGAGATAGAAGGGGAGGAACAAGGGGCCCCCCACTATAAAAACACTGGTGGAGCTAATTCAGTGCTCCTGCTGCTGTGTTTGCACCGGGCCAACCTTACCAGTGCCTCGCTCCTCTCCCTCCCGGTAAGCAGTAATGGCTCAAACAATCCAAGGTCAGGTGTGTGGCACCGCCCTACCATAACATCCACTGCTGACTGTCCCATACAATGTACAACATCAGGTAGGTGTTTATGGGTTTGGGAATCAGCAGCCGGCCTTGATTCTCCCACAGAAATAATCTGAAGAAGCATTGCAACGGTTTTTACAATCCGGAATAGCTGTCATTATAGTGTTCTACTTCAATTATAATGTTACACTTCACTGTTGTGATTTGTCCTGTATTTTGGTCGTTTGGTATCTGTAGTGTATTTCACTGTCATTTTGACCATTTGTAACATTTGTTTGCATTGTATCACATGCTCCATTGCCTCTTGTCTTCTTTGCTCATTCTTTCATATACTGGTAGTGATTTCTCCCCCTTTTTTCATGGCTGTTTTGTGGAATCCTCTCCTTTTTGGCAGTTCCTTATGGCTTTGGGAAAATAGCTTCATGGGCTAGGCCTGACTAGGCCCACAAGCGAGAAGTTCTCCATCCCTGCTGCACAGAGCAGAATTTTCAATCTATTTTACTACTTTGGATCACTGTGCCTCCCAGCCTTCCTACCTCTTGATTACAGTTCCTACTACATTATGCAAAACCATACAGAAGTTGTTTTCAGCTCTTTAACAACTTGAAAACAGTCAGCACCTCATTAACAAACCACCCACCATTCAAATAGCATTAGCATTAACTGGTGGACACGGAAGTGCGGTGAAGCTCCATTGTGTGGCCATTTCTTCATCTGACATCAGGTGGTGCTATTGTTTTACTTAATTGTACTGCAATGAATGCTCCGGATAAAAGGAATAGCGAAAAAATCATCCCTAAAACTTTAGTCCCCAAAAATCCTTCGGGAGGAAGGGCAGGATATAAATTTAATAAATAATAAAATGGTGATAGCGTGAAATGCCAGACGTCCAAGCTGGATTTAGAAAGGGAAGAGGCACCAGAGATCATATTGCAAACATATGTTGGATAATGGAACGGAGCAAGGAATTTCAGAAGAAAATCACCCTGTGCTTTATAGATTACAGCAAAGACTTTGACTGTGTAGTTCATGAAAAACTATGGAATGCTTTAAAAGAAATGGGGGTGCCACAGCATCTGATTGTCCTGATACGCAAACTATACTCTTGACAAGAGGCTACTGTAAGGGCAGAATATGGAGAAACCGACTGGTTCCCAATAGAAAAGGGTGTGAGACGGGGCGTATTTTATCACCCTATTTGTTTAATCTGTACGCAGAACATATCATACGGAAAGTGGGATTGGACCAAGATGAAGGAGGTGTGAAAATTGGAGGGAGAAACATCAATAATTTAAGATACGCAGACGATACCATACTCTTAGCAGAAACCAGTAATGATTTGAAACGAATACTGATGAAAGTTAAAGAGGAAAGCACAAAAGCAGGACTACAGCTGAACGTCAAGAAGACTAAAGTAATGACAACAGAAGATTTATGTAACTTTACAGTTGACAATGAGGACATTGAACTTGTCAAGGATTATCAATACCTCGGCATAGTCATTAACCAAAATGGAGACAATAGTCAAGAAATCAGAAGAAGGCTAGGACTGGGGAGGGCAGCTGTGAGAGAACTAGAAAAAATCCTCAAATGCAAAGATGTATCACTGAACACCAAAGTCAGGATCATTCAGACCATGGTATTCCCAATCTCTATGTATGGATGTGAAAGTTGGACAGTGAAAAAGGCGGATAAGAGAAAAAACAACTCATTTGAAATGTGGTGCTGGAGGAGAGCTTTGCGTATACCCTGGACTGCGAAAAAGACAAATAATTGGGTGTTAGATCAAATTAAACCAGAACTATCACTTGAAGCTAAAATGTTGAAACTAAGGTTATCATACTTTGGACACATAATGAGAAGACATGATTTACTAGAAAAAACAATAATGCTGGGAAAAACAGAAGGGAGTAGAAAAAGAGGAAGGCCAAACAAGAGATGGATTGATTCCATAAAGGAAGCCACAGACCTGAACTTACAAGATCTGAGCAGGGTGGTTCATGACAGATGCTCTTGGAGGTCATTGATTCATAGGGTCGCCATAAGTTGTAATCGACTTGAAGGCACATAACAACAACAACAGCAAAGAGGTACCCTTAGTTAATCTTGTTCCATAGATAAGCAGCCAAAATTTGTGCACAGACTCAATTAAGGAAATAAATTCTGTATTTTACACACATGTACTTTCCTGATCATTTGTCCTCCTTCCCAATGGTGGGATGGAAGAGTGTGGAAACTGGGTGAAGCTGATCAACTGCAGGAGAACATCATGATTATAGGAGAAAGACAGAATTGCCATGACCATAACTACTGGGAATTTTGCTCACAGCCCCACTCTGGTTTTTCAGTATTCTTAAGATGCATTTTGAAGCTGTGCCCTGGATATCATGAGAGTGAAGAACATAAGAAGCTAATGCAAATGCTAACAACTGTGGTGATACATAGGCAGGCACCAACCCAAATATTGTTTTAGTAGGCTTGAAAGGGGGAAGAGGGGGTTCCCTGCCTTAGAGCTTGCCTCCCCATATTGTGATTTAAAATTTAGAAAGGCTGCAGGTGGATCAGTATGGTTGTGTGGGCAAGCAAAGGTATTGTTATTCTGTTATGTGGGAGGCAAATGCTTCCCTCTGGTTACTCCTGAAGCAAAGAGTGAAGGCTGCCAGGAGCCCTCTTCTGTCAAGTCCCTTTTCCTTGGGAAGTTAGTTCATCCCAAACGACAACATTGCATAAACCTCTCTGACTTCTGCCATGTCCCTGATGGTAACACTCCTTTCTCCAGATACTCATCATCATCTGCCGCCCACATACCCTTGCATTTCCCCAATGCAAGTAGTATTCCCATGGCCATGCACAAAGGTAGAGTAAGGCTGCAGTCCATATACACACTTACCTGGGAATAAGCCCCATGGGACTCAAGGTGATCATATACACACACCCATACACATACATCAGTTTTCATCTTTGTTCCACTAGTACATGTACCCACAGATGTAAAGTGGACAAGGTGCTTTCAACTCTAAGGCCGACCACCTGCTTACTTGATCCTTGCCCTTCGTGGCTCATTATGAGCTGCAAAGATAGACTGGGAGAGAGGATCAAGCTGATGATAAATGCATCGCTTGAAGAGAGAATAATGCCATCAGTGCTCAAGGAAGCGATAATAAAACCAATTTTAAAAAAGTCCTCCTTGAACCCTCAAGATCTGAACAACTTCCGCCCAGTCTCAAATGTGCCATTCTTAGGCAAGGCAGTTGAGCGGGTGGTGGCTAAACAGTTGCAAGCACACTTGGAAGAAGCAGATTATCTGGATCCATTTCAGTCGGACTTCAGACCGGGACATGGGACTGAAACAGCCTTGGTCGCCTTGGTAGATGATATGAGAAGGGCGTGGGATAGAGGCGAAGGCACCTTCCTTGTCCTCCTCGATCTCTCAGCGACTTTTGATACAGTCGACCACGCTATCCTCTTGGATCGCCTGCAGAGGTTAGGTATTGGGGGCACTGTATTGCAGTGGTTCCATTCCTTCCTCTCTGGGAGATACCAAAGAGTAGCATTGGAGGAAGAGGTTTCAGATCCCTGGCCCCTCACTTGTGGGGTGCCATAGGGTTCTATCCTTTCTCCAATGCTCTTTAACATCTATATAAAGCCGCTGGGAGCAATCATCAGGAGATTTGGGCTGCAATGTCATCAGTATGCGGATGACACGCAGCTCTATCTCTCATTTAAATCTTCACCAAGGTTGGCTGTGGAAACCCTGTCCAAGTGTCTGGAGTCGGTGAGTGGCTGGATGGGGAGGAATAAGTTGAAGCTGAATCCTGACAAAACTGAGGTGCTGTTTGTGGGAGACAAGGGAAGGCTGGGAGATATAGACCTGGTGCTTAATGGGGTACGATTGCCCTTGAAAGACCAGGTCCGTAGCCTGGGGGTCATTCTTGACTCCCAGCTGTCTATGGAGGCTCAAGTTTCAGCTGTGAGCCAAGCAGCTCTGTATCAACTCCATCTGATACGGAGGCTACACCCCTACCTTCCCAATCATCTGCTCCCACCGGTGGTACATGCCCTGATCACCACTCGCCTAGACTACTGTAATGTGCTCTACGTGGGGTTACCCTTGTAAACGGTTCGGAAGTTACAGCTGGTACAGAATGCAGTGGCGCGTCTGATTGCAGGCAGCTGCCGTAGAGATCACATCACTCCTGTGTTGAGGGAGTTGCATTGGTTACCAGTTGTGTACCGAACCCAATTTAATGTGTTGGTTTTAACCTTTAAAACCCTATACGGTTGTGGCCCAGCCTATCTGAAGGAGCGCCTCCAGCATCGACAGGGATGCCGCTCAACAAGATCGACCTCAGAGGGCCTTCTCTGGATCCCACCAGTCAAAATAGCTAGGCTGGTGAGGACTCGAGAGAGGGCCTTCTCAATAGTGGCCCCCACCCTCTGGAACTCTCTCCCAGGTGATATACGCCATGCCCCATCTATAATGAGCTTCCGCAGGACCCTGAAGACTTGGCTTTTTAGGCGGGAGTTTGAGATGGGCTAGTTTTTTACTGTTTTTAAATTTTAATTGTTTTATATACTGTTTTATCTTGTACGTCGCCCAGAGTGGCTGGACAACCAGCCAGATGGGCGACTAACAAATTTAATAATAAAATAAAAAAAATAAACAGATGCAACACCCACCCAGCAGAGGGACAAATGTGCTCACAAACACACACAAAAAGGAATGCTATTTACTCCCTCCCACACACACGCACTTCAAAGCACAACTGCAAGCATGAACACAAACATCCTCTTTTCTCTCACATACCAATAAAGGCATCCATTCATCCCACTTGTGAAGCCCGATAACACCACTCATGGACTGGAGAGTGTTTCCTTGGCCAATATGTGAAAGAACTCAGGCCCTGACACAATATCTGGCTGAGCTGGATTGGTCAGTACTCTCTGGCCTGAGAGACCCATTCTCCTTCCCCTCTCCCCAAAAGGGGGCTCTTGGATTCCTTTTATTTATTCTATTTATTCTTTATTCTAATATTTATCAGTTGCCCCTCTGCAATAAAAGCACTTGAGGTGACATGGTACAATTAAAATCAACACACAGCTGGTTCACACATAACGCTAAGCCAAACCATGGTTTAGCATGAAAGCGTGAGCATGCAGATTGCTTTAGAGTAGACTGTGGCTGCTGTGTTTCCTCCCCCGCATCCTTCTGTTGCTGCACGGCTGGCAGCTAAGCCATGCTTTGGCTTAGCAGGTTTGTGGTTTGTCTCGCTCGGTTTGTAACCAAGGTTTGTTTATGGGCTGACATTATTAACATGTTTTTCGTGCCAGGTTAAAATGTCTCTCTTCTCCTAGGTCTTTGACAGATTATGACAAGCTGGTTGATGGTGACCTATTGAATGAAATGTCCTTGTTGCTGACTTTTCCCCCTCCCCTTCTGGGCTTGTGGTTTATTGGAATGGTTTTGTTGAAATGTATATTTGTTTTACATGTTATGCCTTTCTGGACTCTAACTTTTTTTGTAAGTCTCTTAGTCTCTGTATAATAGGTCTCTGTATAAATCTCTATATAATAATATATAATAATAACAACAAGAACAAGAGCTCATCCACTTTGTGTCCATATTTTTTCTCTAGTAGGGCAAACTTCAGTATAATTTGGACTAGGAAAATAGCATAGAGGAAAGTGTTAAACATCCTCCCCACCCCCACTGTACTCTAGTTAGGTCTGGATTCTCACCATGTGGCTGGTTTAAGTGTAAATAATACACAATGGTTCTCGTGGCTGTGTTTGGATGCCATGCTAAACCAGAAATCATGGATAAGCAAATTAGTCTGTGCATGGGCTGCATGTTAGTGCTTGCAGCTCTAGTGTGCCCACCTTACCCCTCTCTTCCTCTAGTGGGGAAACAAACCATGGAGCGGCTAGCTTAGGGCTATGTGCAAACCAGCACTCTTGGTTTGTTTTGTTTGGAGAGAAACAAACAATAAAGTGCTGTTTGGGATATAATGCGCAGCCAGACATACATCTGATCCATCATGATGTAGGTTAAGAGAAGGAGGCATATTGTGGATGGTCTTTAACTATGCTGCTGACACACCCATAATCTAAAATCTGTATTTCAAAACTCTCCTTCTTTGTGAAATTTCCATGCACAGAAGTGATTTTGTGATGAGGCAAAGCTTGGTCTCTCACTCCTAATATTTCAAAGGTAGAAATGAGAGAAACAGTCTTCAGTACTTGCAAGACCCTTGTCCTCCTTGTCTCAAGGATCTAGGGTGGCCACTTATACATTCCCCCCAAAAAAGAAGACAAAAAGACAACAGATTTGCATAACATCAATCTCTTCACCTACAGCCTCCGTTCAGATGATCTTCCAATGGGTTGATCTTCTGATCAGTTACAATATCTCTTTGAAGCGAATTTTTAAGAAGTGCCCTCAAGCTGCTTCCACTAAGATTTACAGTAAAAAGGAGCACTTTTGACTAGTGTTGTGTGCTCCCATTTTCAGAAAAGAGAGGTGGAGACGCACTGGAACCGGCAGAACAGTAACGCTTATAAACACACTAGTTTCCATTGGCCACACCTGGAGGGAGAACGGGTTGATCTGTTGATCAGTTGTGAAATCTCTTTGATGCGGAATTAAAAACAAACAAACATACTCAAGCTACTCCCACCAGGTTTTACAGGAAAAAGGGACAGGGTTTGACTAACATTGTGTGCTCCTGTTTTCAGAAAAGAGAGGCGGAGACACACTGGAACCGGCAGAACAGTGAATGTGTTTCTACCCTTCAACTCACTATCCAGTGCTTGGGCTGCAGGCTTCTAGCTGGAGAGTCTGGCCTCTTCCCCACTATTTTTAGCCAGTGGTCACAGCAATACAGAAGCAACCTACAGAATGGAAGAACCAGCAGAAAACCTTAACCGATGCCCTGTTTTCTTTTCTCTTTTATTTCCAAGACTCATGGAATGTGATGCCACAAGATGTGGTGAAAGCCACCAACTTAAACATCTTTAAAAGGGGATTATACAAACTAATTGATGATAAGGCCAACAGCAGCCACTGGACTTGATGGCTGCATGTTGATCCTTCAGGATCAGAGGCAGCATACCTTTCTGAATACCAGTCGCTAAAGAACTACAGTAGTAGGAGGTGACTATTTCCTTACATCCTTCCTGTGGGCTTGGCTACTGTAGGAAACTGGATACTAGACTAGATCCATGTTGAGTCTGATCTAGCAGGGATCGTATTATGTCTGCAACTGAACACACACACATTCTCTAGTGGTCAGTGGACCATCCATGACTACCCCCCTCCCTGCAGCTTTTACTTAGCTGAAATGCTGCTGGTCTCTTTGACTGTACCTCTCTGATGGCACCATCTCTTTTGAAAGGGAGAGAGACATGCACATCGGCCTTCTACACAAAGGAGCTGAGAGACAGCAAGAATCACCCTGACAAAACAAAAGGGCTAGTTTCACATGCCAGTGATCAGCCCTTAAAAGCCTCCCTCCCCTCCTCCCCAGTTTAATGGAAGAAGTAGTGAGTATAAACAGATGATCTCATCCCTTGGCTGGTTCATTCTGTTTCTCCATTACCCGCTCAAGAGATGCCAGTGTGTGATTCCCGTACTCTTCACAAAGCTGGGCCAGAGGATGGAATCAGGCGGTGACAGAGACCTCAGAGAACATCAGAGTGAACACTGCAGCAGAAAAGAAAGCATGGTTGATAATATGAGTCAGAGACCTGGGAGAGGTGGCCTCACGTCCTTTATTAAACTGGCTTTCTTTTTCTCTCTGATCAGAGACAGTTGCCTAGACTAGAGCAATGTTCCCCTTACTTCTGATATGAAAGACACGTTTTTTATCCCCTGAATTAAAATCAGTCACACTTCACTCTTGCATGCACCTGGGAAGGTTTACTTTTAGCAGGTGAAAGGCAGGCAGGCAGGCATTCTGAAGGAGGTTTAAGCAAACCCCAGCTGAGTTCTGATGAAGCATCTGTGTTCAGGACAGAGAATGAATGCTTAATCCAGCCTTCACCAACATGGTGCTCTCCAGATATTTTGGATACAGTGCCCATCAGCCCCAGCTAGCCACCCAGCATGCACCAGGCGGACAAAGGCTGGATCAGACATTCCTTCTACCACACTTTAGAATGCATGTCTAGCACTATTCAGATGTTATCTGCACATACATAGAGGGAGGGGTGGAATTGCATCCCCTTGTCCTGCTCTCATCTCTAGGTTTGTTTAGCATAGTATCTAAAAGATGAAGAAACTGTGCACATCTAAGGCTTTGTCTATACAGTTGGAGGGAGGGGGCTCTGCCTATTTATGGCTCCCTGATCACATAGGCTACTGAACACATGTAGGGGGTCAGGAGGAGCAGCTCCCTTCTCTGCATGTGCTCAGAAAACACCTAAGCAGTGCTTCTATCTTCCCGTCAAAGAGTGTCCCAGTCAGGGGCCGCAGGTGAATCTACATGGGTATTTAAGGATGCCCATCTGTCATTCACATCCATTTGCTGCATAAGATTTCTGAATCTCACAGAAAAAGAGGGTGAAAGCTAACACAGATTTGCATAAAATTGGAACATGCTAATTTATATGCATGGCTGTCAGTTTAGAAATAATTTGTATAATTAAAAGAGAAATACAGAGTTCTTTCTTTCTTTCTTTGATGGTAATGCAGAAGTTGGCCATCCTAGTGTGAACTCCCCAAGCATGAAAACTGAAAACATTGTGGGGGAGGGGGCGTAATTCAACAACTCTTCCTGGACTCTGATGGTCCGGTGGGGGGAGTAGCTATTTCTGTCTATTGATTTTTAAATAAGGTTTAGCTCCTATCGTAGAAAAGCAATGACATCATATTAAATTCAAGGATACATGGCTTGCATTAGTCGTTCAACAGACTATTTCAAGGTGAAGAAAATGTAACATGACATCATAATATATGTGGAGGAACAATTGGCATTGTATAGGCCTCTTAATGGAGGCTGTTTAACTATAGGGCCTTATTTACAGCTTTTGCATAAGGCTAGATCCAGATCTAGAGAACTATAGGATGTTATATATATTTTTTTAAAAATGGGAATCAACCTGTTGTGTGTCTCTCCATCCTAGGTACACATGCCTGATATGGAACCTGAAAATCTGTATAACTCCTATGAGAGCCTAATCCAATTCAAGGTAGAGATGCACTTGCAGTTGCGTTGGCTTCAGTGCACCTCCACCTGTTTTCCGAACAAGGAGGCTCACAACACTAGTAAAACTCTGCCCCCTTTTACTCCAAAACCTCAAAAGGTGCTGCTTGAGCATGTTTTACCTTGTGTTTTACTCCACATAGACTTCAAAATTGATTGGCCTGTTACCACTCCAGGTGCGTTCAATGCAAATGCTTTGCTGTAGGCTGAGGCAGACACAGTGATTGGCTCAACTTTGCTGTGAGCGATTCTAACCAGCAGTGGAAAGGGAGATGTGTCTGGTTGCGGGCAGAGTTGTTTGAAAGTGCAGCCAGAGAAAACAGTCTGGCTGCTTTTGAAGCAATTAGTGTGTCTGCAGCCTTAGCGAATCTGCTACCTCTTCCCACTTCCCATCTATAGTGTAAACACCGTAACTTTAAAGCACATTCAAAGTACATTCCCCCTCACCGACAAGAATCCTGGGGGCTGTAGTTGGCCCCCACAGAGCTACAATTCCCAGCACTCTTAACAAACTATAGTTCCCGGTATGCTTTGGGGGAGAAATGTGCTTTAAAGATATGGTGTGTATATGCAGACAATGCAAATTTTATGAGCGAGATGCAACATAGTTTTTGAGTGGGTGTCTGCTCATACAATGGGGCTTCTCCTCCCCTCCCCTGTGTAGCCTCTGTGTACCCCCCAAGTTTGCTCTGGAGGGTTGGGGATTCTCTAGAATGGATTTTTGTGGTATGCGGGGAGCGAGAAGAGAAAGTAGAAATCCCATTGCTCAGGCAGATTTCCACTTGGTGCTCTCCAGAACCACAACTTCTATCAGCCCCAGCTAGCATGGTCAAATGGTCAGGGATGATGGGAGTTGCAGCTCAACACATTTGGAGGGCCCCAGGTTGGGGAAGGCTGAGTTACATAGACAAGGTAGAATGCACACTATAACAGCCAAAGTCAGGGGGCCATACCCTACTGCAGCACGACCAAGCTGTTAGCTTAATGGGGAAGACCAATTCAATGACAAATAGGAGATGGGAGTTGAAATCCCACCCCTGGGAGATGGAGATGTGGCCTCTGCAGAACAAAGCTTTTGTCTGGTGTCTCCCACCCCCTTGGCAAAACTGATTTTTTAAAATGGAGACTGTATGGGGCAATGAGATCAGAAACGTGAACTTCACTCGAGAGAGCAATGCTTTAACCATGCAGCCACAGTCACTGCTTGTTGGTGATGACTAGTGTGGGATTGGTGCAGTGGGAAGACCATGAAGAGTAGGGAGCTGTTGAGGAGGAAAGGTGTGCCATAGAGGCAGAGCAATGCTGGCCACAAGTGGCCCTGGCATGTAAGAGGCCAGGGGCAGCTGTCAGTGATTTTATTTCTTCCCAGTGATGCTACCCAGGAGTCTCCCCACTCTCAGGCCAAGGAGCATCACAGACACTTTGTCAGGATGTAGTGATTTTAGCTTCGTATACTTGATTTAATATTTTATACTCTTAGTCCGAGAGTAGCCATATTGGTTCTTGGAAGAACCTGTATGAACGTTTAGGTGCACCTGTTTCATCCTGTTTATTATGGTGGTGGTGATGGTGTGATGATGTAGCCATCATTGTGGCTGGTACTGTTTCCATTGGTACTACAAGCTACGCTATCCTTGCACAGCCTGAATCTCCCTCCCCCTCCCCATGTCTGTCTTTGCTGCCTCATAGGAAGACATGTTGGCCCGTTTTCTGCTGGAGCCTATGACCGCTGGAAGAGATTTGACACTGAGTGACGCTGCTATAAATAGAAAAAGGAGAAAAATCAATAACTCAGAGGGCAGACATAATGTAATTTTAAACCACACTCTATCCCATCCCATAGTGCTCCCCCTCCTCCCTCCTCCCCCTCCCCCCAATCTCGGATCTTGGCTTTCTTGCTTATATTCCACCCTGCTCCCAATTGACTTTTTGACCAAAATGACACTTACTGCATACAAAGTATTTTCAGTCACAGGAAATGTGCTTAAAACCCAGCTACCTATGGTTCTTCCCCCCCTCCCTTTCCTTATGCTATGAGTGCAACAGTTTCTAATTTCATTTTTTGAAAAAGTAGTTTTTATGTTCTCATTCTCACATAACGTGTCCCCAAATAACCCCCAAACCCCAGGAAGGCTGGTAGCTTTCATTTGAAAATCTAAGTACTTCTGAATCACAGATAGTCAATTTATTTTTCCTGGTAAGGGAAAGTCAATTCATAGTTTTGGAAAGACCTTGGGGCTAGAAACATTACATATAGTAGGTATCTTAGCTGTGTAAATGATTGTTACACTCACTCCACTTCTCCAAGTTTGAGATGTTCTAAAAACACTGTGCTTTCCTCTTTGGAAGGAGATCACTGAATAATTACTGGTGTTGTTTTGTGATATATGGTTTATTTATATGTATACATACAGGTTGAGCAGAGGTAGAGATATAGGTTGAAAGTCCAAAGTCCCACATCAGATCTCCAGGGAGAGGCAGCCCCACTCCAAGTGCTATTCGTTTTTAGTGTCCAGAAAATTTAGCCTTTTGTGGCTTTCTCAGTCTGACCCTACCTTAACCTCTAACTCACACACTGACCTGAGGAAGGGAGGGGAAACAGGCATACCCATCCCCTGCCAAAATTGCTCTCACATTCCAGAAATGTCTCCAGATGTTTCATTTCTGTAGCACATATAGCCCTTGTTTGTCTAATAGAGGATAATACTTGGAAGGTATCTTGAAGGTCATCCAGTCCATCCCCCTGTTCACAACACTGCTGTATTAACAAACACTATAAATCATGCCTTTATAACCTTGAGGACTGATTCTTGAAATGCACTCAACACAGGGTTCTCCCTAAGTTGGTTCAGAAACTTTGCCTGGTATACACAGAAAGCCACTCCCTGCCTTTTAGGGTGAAGAGAGATATAATCCAAACCATTTTGACTGTTATGTTTGGGTAGGCAGTTACTTGCAAGGCTGATCCAAGACATTTTGCTGCCTGAGGTGAAGGGCAAGATGGCACCCCTTCTCCATTCCAGACACATAAACTGACTGGATTTACAGTTGAATCTTACTTCTACACCGGTGACGGTGGGACAGCATCCTCCACTGGACCTGAGGATAGCAGGCTAGCTTAGAGGCCACAGGGTAAACTGTATGGCAAAGGTGGGGAGCCTCGGATCTTTGGGCCAAATGCATTCCCCAGGCTTTTGTATTTGGCCCTCGGTAGTCTCCCCTGACCACATAGCTCACCAGCCCCACTTCATGGCCCAAATATTTTTCCCTGACCGGAATGTGTCCTTGAGCTCTGATAACGCCTCTTGCTTGTCTGGATGGAGAACAAATAGGAATATGTGTAGAAACTAGTCTCCTGTGCAAATTCCTCAGTTGTGCTGTATGACACACGCAGCTCTGTCCTCCAACATCCCACCACCTCTTGTCACCTGGGGTGCTTACCCCACCCTGTCGAACAGTAGGGAGGGCCTCATCAAGAGTCTGATAAGGAGGACTGCATCCACTGCCACCTGGACTACTAATCACATCCTTCCCTCACAGTGTTTGGTCCTGTTAAAGATGCATGAATGATCCTAACATGGCCAGGATTAGGTGGTGGCAAAGGCAGACGGTTTAAGAACCTCTGCCCATGAGGAAAAAAACAAAACAGAAAAGCCCTTTCCCTCTCTTCCTTCCCCCTCCTTCTCTCCCCCTTGACCTGCAATGTCTCACCCCCTCTCCCGAATTTGATTTGCAGTTAGCAGTGTTCTGCCCACTTCCCTGATGATCTGCGGTGACTTCAAGGAGATTTGATACCTGAGACATTTAAAAGGCTAGCTACTTGACATACTCCTAATGGGTCTGATTGATTCTTAGGCTGTGAGTTGACCCGCACCTATGAAGGCTTCTGGAAATAAGCATAGGCCCTAACTAAGCAATATCATCTAATGAACTGTTTCTAGTTGCACACTGATGGCTCACATGTGAATGGAAACCATGGTAACAGGAAATGGGGGAGACTATTTAAGCTTACCTCTCTATGGTTGGTGTGTGACTGTACTGTGAATCTTCCTGCAGTGCATTACTTTGTGGGAAATGTTAGTGCATAAGGGGAAAGGGCTCAATAGCTTTAACTGCTGCCGCCAGAAGGTTGGAAATTGTGAATGCAAGTGTCATGCTTTCCTGTCCAAAACTGCTCCCTCCTACATCTTCTCCTTCCATTTCAGCTTTAGATTGCTTTTTGCATATATAGGCAACAGCATCCACAATAACGCAGATGAGAACAAACTTTAACAAGCTTTCGAGTTACACTGAGTTCTCTTTCGAGACAAAGAGTTCCATGTGCCTCAAAAGCTTGCTCTCTTAGTCAAGTAACTTAGGCAGTCTTATCTGGCTTTTCTGAGTGATGATGGGTAACATGGCCAACCATCCAATGAGCTCTGATACCAGATGTGACTTTGAGTGGGAGAAAAACAGCTGGAGAACTGGGTCCATGTGTAAAGTGGCAGGCGAGGGAAGGGCTCAGCCTCTGCCCATGTGCACCTTTTGTTCATTAGATCACAGCCCCACCCAACCCCTGCTTTATGTGCATTTAGGGTATATCTCCATGTAAAGCAGGGGTGGGGAACCTGAGGCCAAATGTGGCCCTCCAGGTCTCTCTATGTAGCCCTTGGGACTCTCCAGGGCTGCGCCCCTCTCACCATGCCACACCCCTCACTGACCCTGCTCCACACCCTCCTTGAGCACTTTTGCCTGACTGGAATGTGACACTGAATTGTGATGATGCTTCTTGCTTGCCTGGATGGAGAGAGGTGCGTATGTGTACACAGAGCACTCTTGCAGTTGTATGGTTGAAATGTAGCCTACTGTACAAAGGTAATGTAGCCCCCAGAAGGTTGCCCTTGAGGAAATGTGGCCCTCAGGCTGAAAAAGGTTCCTCACCCCCCAATGTAAAGACATAGCTCTGATGCCATCATCTATGGCAGTGGTTCTCAAACTTTTTTGGTTCGCGGCACACTGTAAAACATATAAAAAAATTCTGGTGCACTTCATGTACAAAATTAAAAATATATTAATATATTTTAAACTATGAATAAAAATAGCATGCGTGTTTTGAATGTGTTTCAAACGCTCCTCAGTCACGTTGCTTGCTAGCTGTGCACAATAATAACTGTTACCCTAGGGACCTAGCCTAGCTATTAATTGATCATGGATGAAATAAATCTCTATACAAATGGGTTACTCTCATTTTTAAAAAATACTTTCATAATATTTGCGGCACACCTAGCCACCACTTGCGGCGCACCAGTGTGCCACGGCACACCGTTTGAGAATCACTGATCTATAGCTTGGCCCTCAAACCCAGGTTCAAATCCCTGCTCAGCCATGAAGCTCACTGGGTGAATTTGGGCCAGTCACTATCTCTCAGCCTCACTCACCTCACACAGTTGCTGTGATGATAAAAGGAGGGGGGCAGGGAACACCACATACACCACCTTAAAATATAAGTATTCAGCTTACACAAGGTGCTTTCATTGGGGATCTTCTGGCTATTTATACCACCTTCTATTCTGTAGGCTTTATATATATAAAGAGAGCAACGGATTCCATTTGTGGTAGATTTCCATCTCCTAACTATCACCGAGCAATCAAGGAGAGCTACCCATTGCTGGCAAACTCTGAACATCTTACCAGAGCTATCAGCAGGCCTCCTGTTATAGCATTTCGCCAACCTCCCAATTTGCGCAGACTGTTGGTGAGAGCTGTGCTTAAGCCACCTATCACCAATCCAGGGTCTCATCCTTGTTACTCCAAACGCTGTATCACCTGTGTGTACCTCAGGGAGACAGCCACTTTTACAAGCACTAGGACAGGCAGGACATATTACATCAAACAGAACATCGCCTGCAGGTCCTGCAATATAGTTTACGTCATCGAGTGCAAAAGACCAGGATGTCATATCCAATACGTAGGAAAGACCACAACTGACCTACGCACGCACTTCAGGAACCACAAGTCGGCAATTTTGACAAAAAAAGTGGAGCAACCAGTTGCAAAGCATTTTAACATTGAGGGTCACAGCCTGTTGGACTTTTCCATTACAGCGACAGAGATGCCAGCAGATCCAGCAGCATTGACCGAAAGGGAGAACTTTTGGATTTACTCTGTGGACACATTGGCACCACATGGTCTGAACTTGGAGGACAGTACCACCACTACTTAGCTTCTGCAAATGAAGCCCCTCTGAGCATTCCATCCTCAAAGCTCTATAACTGCCACCTTGGTAACAGCATTTGTACGTTGGCACCTGATGAAGGCGGAAGCTGAAACATTTTGTTAATATAATAAAAACCTCTGTTTGGTTAATCACAATTACATTTATATATATTTTAGGTGATTAACAGAATCCTTATAGGGATCCAGAGCAAGCTTGAGTGAAGTTCTGTTTGTTGCTTTTAAAACTGTAACTGTCTTATATATATCTATATATATAGACACACACACAATTAGATTTCTTGCTCTACCTATGGAGCATCAGATTGCCACAACTGGAGAGAGACTATTTGGTGGGATAAATTCATTCCAAAGCGCCAAGAATATTTTCTCTTAAAGAGGCCCAGTGGAACAGTTTTGGTTTACACTAAGGATGTCACTTATTGACATGGAGGGATCTGGAAAGGACTCTGTTTTATTTAGAAGTGGGGCCTGCAACAATGTGTTGCAGTGTGGAATGCTCCTCCTTTCCAGGGTTCCAGCCAGCCAGTCATGTGCTTTTCCAGGATACTCCCATTTTCCCTGCAACAGTCAGTCAGCATTCTGTGACCACTGAGGATGCTCAGCCCTCATTGAGCTGTTTTGAGTTATTTTCTAAATATTTGTAGTACTGCTACAAGCTTTGAGATTTGCATGGATGTTGCTATTTGGCTAGATGAGGACTGGCACTGAAAGGTTAAATTTAGTATTCAAATACAGGATAAAATTATAGATATGCTAAAACGGGCCCCCAAAGTTAGATTGATTAATGAGAAACCAAGGGGGGGGGGCAAATGGAAGGGGGGTACTTTCTTCAGTACTGTATGGCTTGATTCACTTGTTTGAGTCACTCAAATAACTTAGTAATATAGTTCCTTGAAGTGGAAAGACACCTCTGTCATGAAGTTCAGTGTTCATCTTCGGCTTTCTATTTGTACCCTTTATTTAATTTAGAACACTTATATCCAGTGGGTTTTTTTGCAAATAATGAGGTGCTGGTACTCTTATCTTGATGAAAGTGTTGTGAGTGACAGCACAAAATGGCTGCCATGGGCAGCAAAAGAAGAGGTGCTGGTACTCCATACCGGTGAGTACTGTAACAAAAAAGCCTTGCTTATATCCCACTTTATAGCCCGGAGAGTCTCTCAAAGAAGGTTATGAAATATTCTCACAGGAAAAATTGCATTCAAATCTGGTATCAGGAACAGAAATGCCATGGTGTTCCTATAGTGCCACCATTATTCAGCTGGTAATTCCTTCCTTCATCCTTGGTCAGTCTTCCTTGGTGTTGCCCTTTGGCTTCTGCCTATTAGGCAGCAGACCCTACTGAGGCAGCTGGACAGCCTCACTCAGCCCATGATGGAGGCACATCTTCCCTTGTTTGTAGCTGCCAAGCAACAGTTCCCTCTGAAGCAAGAGAGTAGGGCTAAGTAGCTGGAACAATGTGGGATTTGTTCAAAGGCATTATGTAGGGAATTCATTACCAGAAATATGATTATTATGACAGTACCTTTGATGGCATCAGAAGGATTGATAAATTTATGGTCTGTCAACAGCTGTTACTCATAGTAGTAAATTATGCAGTGTAGGGGCTTCTGCAGGGAGGAAGGGTGGGATATAAATAAATAAATAAATAAAAACAAAAACCCACAGCCCCAAGCTGGGTCCATAGCCACGTCCCCAGAATCCAGAAATGCTGTGTTAATCCAGGATACCTGAATTTTGCATCTCTGATCAGCCATGTGGCATGACTGCAGTCCTATGCATAATTTCATGGGCGTAAGCTGCATTGAACTCAGTAGTGCTCACTTCTGACTGCATAGGTTTAACTTCCAAAACTCACAGGGTGTTATTCAATTCTAATTCTACTCAGAGTAGACCCATTGTAGTTAATAGACATAACTAACAGGTTCATTAATTTCAATAGGTCTGCTGTGAGTAGGATTTAGTTGAATACAGCCCATTGAGCTTTAAGATAACATGTAAGCTTTCAAATAGAAATGAAGACAATTTTGCAAAGAAGTATTACAGTTTAAACTGCTAGCATGAAGTGGGAACCCCAACAAAGGAAAGAAGTATCCAGCTTCTCCTTGGTTGTTTCCCTCATTATCTGACTTCCTTTATATAATGTCACAAATTTGAAATCTTTGTTGCCACCTCATTCATTTCCAAAGCAAAACGAGTCTCTTAATTACTCTCTGGCATGATTTAGCAGGTTCTGATATTGTTTCAAAAGCATACAAAACTTTTTTTGACCAGAGATGACTATGGGACAAAAGGAATATGTGATTACACCATAGGAGTGTGCCTTTCTCCTGAAGCATTTTCAGCTCTTATAAAACTACTGCCTGTCTCCACGCTAGTATTACCCATTAAATACATTTCTGCTAATGTGCAGAAGTAGCTCCCATTGTTCTTATTCCAATTCCTCCACACTTTTTCATAGCAAAAACCCTGTGATGCATCTCAGCCTCCTCTGAAGGGTCAGTTCATTCTTGCTGTTGCTTGCAGCAGCAGCAGCCTCATGTCCAGAACTCTGAGTTCTTCCTCTAAGTGCTCATGCCTCTCTCACACACACTTGCACTGAATTCAACCTAGGAAATGGCAGGTTGTTGTAAGCAAAGACTCCCCGCTCTCTTCTGACCCAAGCAGTAGCTGGTGAAGTTGTGTATGAAAGACTTCCATCAAGGTTGTATTGTTTGGAAAAACAGCAGCCAGCTGCACACAGCGGTGGAGTATTAATTACTGATGGAGTACGGCAGTAATGGAACTGGGCAGGCGCCAGCTCGTGGTTCGTTTGCACATTGCTGCAGCTTGGCATGACTATGGCTTCTGGCCGGGGTGCTAAACAGAAGTTTTAATCTCTCTCCTCCCACTGGATGTGTTAATAAGATACAAGATAGATTTTCAAATTGTGGGGGAAATGGAATCCACATGCCCCACCCCTCTTCCTCCAATTTCCCCCTCTGTGGCCTTCTAAAAAGTAGCTAAAGGGAACATCGCAAAAGGTAAGGTGGAGGCAGACCCCTTCTGTCTTCCTGTAATTTGCACAATGATTTTCAGCTTCTGCAAGTCAAGATTATGAATTTATTCATGTTTTATATAGTTAAAGACTTCTTCATTCTTTATTGGAATAACTCAGGCAAATTTGTGAGCTGTATAAACACCATCAAGTCTGTGTGTGTGTATGTAATGATGACGGAGAAACACAGAAGAGCATCAGAATATGGTAGTCCAGTTAGAATTCAGCTTTAAGAGAGCTTTCATTAAACTAAACTAAGCAACTTCCTAGTTCTTCTGGTTTCAAAATTCTTGAAAGTAAATTTTAGAATTTAGAATGCTAAGGCTTTAATACTAGGATTCTAAACAAGGTCATCCTCTGAGTTTTGTTACTACTGTTATTGTTTTCATCAGCAGGAGCACTACTAACTACCATCACCATCACTACAAGTGTGTACAGTTTAGAAAATATTAGGTACTTTATAAAAAAATTCTAAACATTGTACAAATATTAAAAATATGGTTTGTGGCTGGGTTGGATTTTGAAACTATGTTTCTCTAGGGCAGTTCCATAACATTATCTGCTGTGCCACACAGTATTCAAGCTTTGATGTTCTAGCAAATGTAGGTCATGTTTTGTTCATGTTTTCTTTTCCTGCTATCCGAATATGTTCCTTGTATTTCTCTTACCTTTAAATCTTTTTTCCCCTTCTACTGTATTTGAGATAGCATGTTTATGTACATACTACTTTCCCAATTTGCTCTATGCATCTGGTGATGGTTAGGCTAGGTTGGGTTAATTAAATTTATATAAAAACATTTACTATAAATAAATTTAATCTGGTAAAGTAGACCCTTGATTATGAGTTTGAAAGTGCATGTCACAATAAACTGGTTAATCTTTCAGATGTCACAGGACTCTTTCACTGTGGCTTGACCTCAAGAGATAAGTCCCAGTGTATTGCATAGACATTCCTCAACAGCCATCTAATGGAAATGATGCACTCCCAAAGGATGTTTCAGACCACCCAGTGGATCAAAGTAACTGCAACCACACATGAATTGAACAATCTGTATGAGGATGTCCAGGGAGAATCTAGGATATTTCCTGTGCTCCTGGTTGTGTTGCAGCACTCCACTGGAGGCCTGGATAGAATTTCCAAGCTGAAACCCAAAGATTCCCCTTTTACCTTTAAATTCGCAGTTGAGGCAGTTGTTGGTTCTCCCATTCATTTTTTTACCTGTTCCTGCCATTTCTCTCTCTCTCCCCCTACCCCAATGCTTGGTGAAGAAGTTTGTGGATGACAGAACCAGAGGAAAAACAGGCAGGAGAAACCCAATTGTCAGATTTAAATGTTAAAGGGCAAAACACTGGATTGCAACCTGACAACCAAGTCAGCGTATGAATGTTCCCTAGCGTTCAGCAAAATGTTGAAACCAACCAGAGGCTGCCTAGGGTAAATGCCATGTATTTTTCTTATGTATAGTGCCATCAGTGTACATGGTGCTTTACAGAGTACAAAAGAACAAGTCCCTGTCCCCAAGGAGCTCACGATCTAATATTTATAACAAAGCAAGGGGAGTGAAGTGGAGACGGAGAGTAAACAGAGAAGCAATATGTTTATTGATTCAGTTGCATGTGCTTAGGCTTAGTTACCTACTAAGTTATAGAGTCTCCTGCTGTTAAGTTTTTACTTGCTCAGCACAATCCTGTTTACTCGGAGAAGTAAATCCCACTGCATTCAGTGGGGCTGACTCCTTAGTAATATGTGTTTAGGACTGCAGCCTAAGTCAGACCATTCATTCTAGCTGAATTTTGAACTAACACCCTCTAGTGGGGAACCATTTTAGAACACATTTCACAATTCTTTTCCATTATGGGCAAGCTGCAGAGCCTGGTTCTTCTCAGTGAGGTAGTAAACCTGTATTTGGACTACAGCTGAGCTAAAAATGTCTCAGGAGACTTGTGTGTGTGGGGAGGGGATTCTGAGGTCCCACCACCACCACATCCTCTAGAAAAATAAGTCCACTTTGCAAAATGTTTTCTAAATATTCTCCACCATTTTTTGTGTGTGTGGTGGCTGTCATTCCTTCCCCTACTCTTCACAATGCTTGGGATGGAGCAGTGCTAGGTCTGGGTCATTGTGGGGGATGCAAGATGGTGCCAGTGCTGCTGCCATTTGCAGTTTCCCAGTGGCCAACCAGATGCCTCTGGGAAGCCCACTAGCAGGGCATGAACAGAATAGCCCTCTCCCACATATGTTCCTAAGCAATTTTCATTCAGAGGCCTACTACTGCTGATTCTGGAAGTAGCATATATAACCATCATGAATAGTAGCCATTGATAGCTATGCCCTGCCCTATCCCCATCAAGGTAAGATTTTCAGTGGTTGCTCCCACTTGCGGAACACAGTCATTGCTGTATGTTTTTAGGCTGCAGGCAAAAACATTTTTAATTACCCAGGCCTATGTCTGTGGCCTCTTTTTGTGCATATCCTTTTAAGTGGGGTGGGAAGGGTTTGTTACTTTTACATATGTTTTTCGATGATCACATTAGGTCTTGTTTTATTGCTGTTTTATATTTGGCTTTAATTATTTGTTTTTATTATGTAAGCCTCTTTGAGAACGCTCCGTGTAAAAAGCAATAAATAATAATAGTTGTGAGTTTGGGCTACTTTATTTATATTATTTAGTTACTGAAATATTTATAGACCACACTTTCCTAAAAATACAGCAAGGTACTATACAGCATATAACCATTACAATAAAATAATTGGTAAATCAGTTGGTAAAAAGAAAGAGGCCTGTCTAAATAATACCGTTTTTAGGCGATCTCTAAGTTGCAGAAGAGGTTGCTGCGACGACCCTCCGACTTCATCCATCCAGTGTCAGACACAGTCATGAGGGGAGGAAAAGTCCCCTCCCAGATGAGGGAGGAGAAAGGGAAGGAGGAGAGGCGGGCCAGAGGAAGAGAGAAACAGAGAAGGGTGATAGAGAGACGGAGAAGGAAAGAAAGGAAAAGCGTGCACTAGGCGATGGGGGGGAGGAGGGGAGCCCCAGAAAGCACCGGGGGGGGGGTTAAAGAGAAAGTCCTGAGGGAGGAGCCCGATTAAAGCGCGGGGTTTTTCCTGTGCTGGAAACGAAGGGACAGAAAGCCTTTCTTTAGGAATGGCGGAAACGGAGCTTCTGGTAAACCTCTCCGCGTAGATAGAAGAAAGCACTCCTCAGCTGCAGCGTGCGCCACTCAAGGCTCTGCCAGGTTTCACGTGATGCGCCGCTGGGCCGCTCAGCACACCGCGCTCGCTCCCTGGTTGCACAGCCCCCTCAGTTGGCTCTCCTTCGGCAGGGCAGGACGCGCCGGGGCTGCCTTTGGCCTCCCTCCTCCTGGCGCAGCTTCAGCGCTTGCCCGGGCCGAGCGCTGCACGGCCGGCAGCTAGTTTCCTGGCTAGCTGGCTTTCTCGAGTGGAGCTGCGGGTGGCTCACGGAGGCGAGCGAGAAGACCGGGTGGGTGGCTGCGTAGACTGGGATGAGGAATGAGGGCGGCCGGGGAATAATCCGGCGGGGGAGGCTGCTCCTTGCCCTTCCGCTCCTGGGGTCCGCTGCCTCCTTATCTGTGAGGCTCCCAGGGCGGGATGAGCATCGGTGTGCAATGATGTCACCGGGCCTCTGGCCCTGGAAAGTGATTGCGGTAAACAGTGACCTTACGGACTCTGCTGCGTAAGGCCCGCAACTCTGGAAATACGTGTACTTGTTATAGAGACTGTACTGCCATAACTCTGGGACAGGCATGGTGTGCCCCCCTTTAGGCCTGGACTACAACTCTCATTATCACTGACCATTGCACATACTGGCTGGGACTGATGGCAGTTGGAGACCAATAACATTTAGGGGGCCACCTCCAGCTCTGTCTTAAACAGTTATGGCATAACTAATTGATGGGCACTGATTCTGAGTGTGCACGCTTTCCAGACAGCTGGAAAAGGAAAATGTAACCTGTACTAGCGGTGGGAAACTCCCTCAGCCACCCTTCAGAGCTGGATTCTTTTGGAGGTAACCTGTCGGGCTGAATGTTGCCAAGTGGGTAGGCCAGTGTTCTGATCCCTCCCCCAGTAAGAGAGGCATGCCCCATCCCCCCCTACATACAGAGGCATCATCAGGGTGGAGGAAGGACAGGTTTAACCCTTCCCCCTTCCGAAATCCCAATAATCATTACTCTCATACACTGTTATTAGCTGTTCCAAAGCATAAAAGCAGTGTGGGAGATGGGGCAGTTCTCATTGGATGGGGAAGAGAAAGGTTAAAATTCCCCTACCCCAGCAATCCTGGTGAACATTGCACACATAACCTGCCTCGGCTGACCTGTGAGGAACAGCTGTGGAGGGATGAGTTGCAGATGAAGGTTTCCGTGTTCTCAGATATTTGTTGGGCTGTGGTGGAAGGAGAAGGTATGGGGTCTTAGCAGAGGTGCTGTGGGCAAGATCTGTCCTGTAGTCTAGTGGTTCCCCATGCCTGGCCTTCTCTGATGTATGTATTTTATTACTTAGGGTCGGGAAGCATAAAGTGTTGTATTACCATATGCTAGGAACAATCATGTTCTTGAAGTGTGGCATCACAGGAGTGATGGGGCATTACAAGGTTGGGATGCTGTTTCCATTTAACCCTGGCTTTGTTATGCCACAACTGCAGTGAGTTATAGTGTTGAATGCCATGTGTCTCCTCCTGACAGGAGTTATAACAGTGCTGTAGCTCCTGCCAAAACAACCTAATTTATAGGGGTTTTTTTGGGGGGGGGCGAATATGGACTTTCTTCATATCTGTCTTTAATTCTGTGCATTGTGAGCATGCAGCTCTTGCTAGACTTCCACGGCCTTGGGGTGGAAGGAGGCAGGGGCAGCTAGTAGCTGAGTTTTGGTCAAAGAAATGGGACCAAAGAGAGATAACTGAGGAGCATTCTACAGGAATTGTGGAAGAAGAGCCCTGCTTGTATTAGGAGCAATGGGGGTTGCCTAGCCAAAGTGAGTTTTCTGAAATGAGTTTTAAGTTCTTTTTTGCTCCTGCAGATGCGTTAGAATACATCAACATTCATGGATTCTCCTGGGTTGCAGGAGGCCAGTCAGGCATCTGTGTATGCCAGAACACACTTCAAAGTCTGCAGGTTCATCATGGAGGCAGGTGAGAGGGAGCCTAGACTTCTCATTTTGGTACATCTGAGGAACCCTTGGCCAGTAATGCCCCAAATCCTGTGAGAAAGGAGGATTTTGTTGGTAGGGGAAGGGCATGACTTGAGGAGACATGGGACCGGGTGTACCAATCTGTGAGGGATTTGGAGGGTAAAGGGTCCTTCCTAATGGGTTGGAGGTGGGCCAAGAGCCACAGAATGTGCAGTGGGAAGATATGGAAGAGGCTGGTGGGTATCAGTGAAAGTCAATGGGAAACAGCAAAATTTTAAATTCAACAGTCCACTCTTTTTAAATTAGTTTTCAGATTGTTAGCTTACTGTAATATTTTAATTTCAGTAACATTTTGTTTTTAAAAATAAATGACTCTCTCAGTGCATTTGCATTTACTGATGAGAATACTAGAAAGCAGGAACATGTTAGGGTAAAAAAATACCTGTATAGTTTTTCTTGTAACTCTGAAAGGAAAAGGCTAGAGTAGCCTTCTGTGTCCTGGTGCCTTACATACATTTTGGACTACAACTCTCATAATCCCTGACTATTGGCATTGCAGGCTGCAGCTGATGGGGATGATGGTTTAGCAGAATCTGGAGGGCACCAGGATGGGGAAGGCTGGGCCAGGGGTTCCTTTTGGAATAGAAGCTGAAAATTCTAGGGGTAGCCATGGGATATCTCTTTGGAGGAGAGCCTCCTTCAGCCCCCCTTGACTGGCTGAAGGGGGACCCATGGGAATGATGAGGACAACAGTGACACTTAAGTGTCCAAAAGCCCCTCATTTCCGTTAATTAACATGGGACACCGTTTGCTGGAAACTTTCCTGCACAGGCATCCTTGAAATGAATGGGATCTGTGCAAGAGCCCATGCTCTTGTGCAGCTCCCATTCATTTCAGTGAGGTTTGCTTAGGAGAACTTCCCAGGGGTCTTATCAACCCTGTTGGTCATCCCTCATCATATCTCATTCTCCTGCACCCTGCTTTCCTGGTCAAGCCACCTCTGAGCCAAGGGGGATTGCATCTTGCTTTCCCGCTCCCCACTCACCACCTTGTTGCATCTCCTTTCCACTGACAGGTGTGAAACTAGGCTTGCGCTCCATCCCCATTGCTACAGCATGCACTATTTATCACCGCTTCTTTACGGAGGTGCCTCTGGAACCTTATGATCCCTACCTGGTAGCTATGGCTTCCCTTTACCTGGCTGGGAAAGTGGAAGAGCAGCATCTGCGAACAAGGGACATCATCAATGTGAGCCACAGGTAATGGGGATTGGGTTTGTGGGTGTGAATCCTGGACTGGATGTATTAGAAGCGTAGACGTAGACACAGAATAAGGCATACAGTTCAATTTCTTTAATTTTTTACTTGATTCCATCCCAGAGGATTTTTGAACACTTGAGCCTTTGGTTGTAACGGGGACATGCCCCCCTTAATTTCAAAGGCACTTTCTTCTAAGGTTCAAGAACTTAAAAATAGCTCTGCTGAGTGAGAACCAAGAGTCCATCCAGTCCATTATTTTGCCAGATGCTTCTAGGAAGGCAACCACATTCCCTTCATTTGCTCACCCCCCACCCCGGGGCAATAACTTTTGGAGTTGTTAAAGAGTGTGATAATTTATTAGGTGTGGTTAGGAAAGGGCATTTGTTTATTTATTTTCATTCTCTATTATAGCAGGCAACCTAGAGCCAAAACAGTAAAAAAGAGAAACAAGTCTGCTCTACCAATTGCACGTTCTCCTTGCTGATTACAAGTGGCCCCCACCAGTGAATCAACCAACACCTTTAGTTGGTGAATCTAGTGATTACAGTGATCAAAGATTGCAGTCCTATTCAAATTTCTAGGCAGGGAATTTGGCTTCTCCTTAAGATGGCCACAGAAAATTGTGAGGTCGCTGTTTAGGCTTGGATTGAATAGCAGCCTGTATAAGACCTGCACATGACTGTTTTTGCACGTTCAGAGAAAGAGCCAAGTCAGTTTAGTTGTAACCTGCAAGAAGGAACACTGTAAACATCCAGCATTTTTCTCTTGCTCACACACAGGTACTTGCACCCACGGAGTGACCCCCTGGAGCTGGACACGCACTTCTGGGAGCTTAGAGACAGCATTGTCCAGTGTGAGCTGCTCATGCTGCGGGTGCTCTGCTTCCGCGTCTCCTTCCAGCACCCCCATAAGGTCCAGGCTGCACAGCATGGGGGCTCAGGGTGAAAACAGGATGCATGATTTGCTTGGGAGGCAAAGGGTTAAGCCTTCACTACTCGTCTTGCAGCCTACAGGGACTGGTACTTGCATCCCAAGCCTCTGGTTCTACTTCTACCTTCCAGATGGAAATAGACTCCAGAGGGTTAGAATAGTGGCAACAGAATAAAAGTCAAGATTTTAGCCCAGAAAGGAAGATGCACAGGAAGAAAAGACAGAACCCAGGAGCAAGTCCTCATGTGGTGGTGGAATAAACCCAGGCAGGCTGGGAGCCAGCACTCCTGCTGTTTGATTCTTTGTTCTTGGTGGAGACTGGGTACAGTAGGATTGGATGGCTAGGGCAGCAAGATCTAGGAATGTAAAAGCTAGTGTGGTGGAGGTGGTGGAGTGGCTAAAGTACCGAGTTTGCTTGTGGGAGGCCTGAGTTCAAATCTCTGAAAAGCCATGCTGTTCACTGGTCATGTTACTCTGTCAACTTCTACTTTCCATTGTTGTTGTGAAAGTAAATGTAATACCCCTTACTCATTGAAGAGTTGTATAGAGATTGTTCCACTGCCGAGTGGCTAGGTAGTTTTCGGCAAGGCTGGAGAGCCTGAGGCCCACCACGTGTTGTTGGACTGCAAACTCCCTTCATTCTTGACCATTGATCATACTGGATTGGGGCTGATGGGAACTGCAGTCGAGCAACATCTGGAGGGCCACAGCTTCCTCACCTCACCCTCATCTTTAGGATTCATCAGGGCTTTTTTTTCCAAACCAAGGTGACCTCATGCTGGAGAGCCATGTGCATTCTGCTCTTGCAAGTGTTCCAATACATTTCCACGCTGTCAGAGAGTGTAGTGTAGGGGCTGCAGAGTGTTAGACTTGGACCAGAGACATCTGGGTTCAGAACCTCTGTCAGCCATGAAATACAGTAGGTGGCCTTGGTCAAGTCAGACTGACCTACCTTGCAGGGTTGTTGTGAGGATAAATGGGGTAGGGGTTAGGAAGGAAGAAAATAGATGTGAGATTCTGTCATCAGCTCCAAGGGGTCGGAACAATTGACAGGAACCTGGAGGCCCTTTGAAGACCATCTGCTATGGACTTGCCACGAGCCCTTTTTGATATAAATGGGATTTGTGCAAGATACGTTGCTAAGAAATTGTGCCCCCCCCCATGTTTTGAACCATGCTGATGGCTGCTGTCTTCTTTATGCAGTATCTTCTCCACTACTTGTTGTCCCTGAAACACTGGATGAACCGGCACAGTTGGGATCGGACTCCAGTGGCAGTAGCAGCATGGGCCCTGTTGCGGGACAGCTACCACGGGCCACTGTGCCTGCAACACACCCCACAGCATATTGCTGTGACTGTCCTTTACCTTGCTCTCCAATGTTATGGGGTGGAGGTGCCGGCCGATGCTGAAGCTGAGCGGCCTTGGTGGCAGGTAAGGATGTGGTAGTGAGAAGTGGGCAGGCCACTGGCTGGGGGCAATGAATTATGCATCCCTTTTCAGCCTGAATTGGACCAGGACTTTTCCTTGGAGTAGGTCCATTCCTACATTGTTAATGCACAGCCTTGGCATTGAATTAGAAGTATGGAAATGCCATACCTGAGCTGTTAAGCCACTGTGGATGCATGGACTACATGCTCCACACGAGCCATGGGGCTATTTTGCTGCCTGATACGCAGGGACATGCTAGGTAGCCACACAGGGGCAGGCTGCAGGTCTCTACCTATTACTCATCAGACCATCCTTCAAATCTGGACATGCCTGTAAGGGATGCTCAAAATTCAGAGGCCAAATGAGACATGATGTGGGAGGTCTGCGTTGGGGGTCTCCCTTTTTATTTTAAATTTAAAAAAGAAAAAGGCAAATGCAGATGAAGGGCCATTGAACTGGTTTGGGACTGTGGCACTGGGGAGGATTTTTAAAAAATCTTTTCCCACACATTGTGCCCTTGGTTGAAGGGTCTCCAGCTGCTATTTAAATTGTGGGTTTGCGGGCAGAGGGCATCCCTTGTTTGTAGTGATATGTAAGACACCTTGGGAACCTTTTTTAAAAAAACTGAACGGGAATAAAAATCTTTGAATAAATAAATAAAATCTGACCCACCTAGCAAAACTTTCAAGTATTATATGAGGGGCTGGGGAATAGCATGGCAATTTCAACTGGGAAAATCACATTGGAGGGGGAGGTTAATTTCCCCTCGCAGTCCAATGGAACTACCCCATGCATTTGCCGTTTCGAGAACCCATGAGAGACTCAAACACAGATCTCCTGCCATTTCATCTAGTTGCATGTCCTTACTCCTTTGGTGATAGGAATGGTTGTCTCAGCTCCTCACTTGGGCCTTTTATTAGAGTCCAACGTGTAGAACACAAGAATCCTGTCTCCTGGTTTTCCTTAAAGGGGAAACATCACTGATACTCATCACCCTAACAGGGAACAGGACCTGCTGCTTGTTCAGCTTTCCCTATTTGGATGAGGATTTCCATAGCACTGGCATAGCTATTAGGGTGGAAAGGATACTCTCAACTTCCAAGTTTTGAAGGACTGGTTTGCCACCTGTCAGACCTTAGGAGGGACTTCTCAAGAGCCACAGATGTAGGAAATGTACTCGGATAAAGATCTGCTGGCATTTTAACATGCCTTTAACTTGGTTGATGCCATTAAGTGACTTCTCTTGGAGTTGGGACTCCTTTCCTATTCAGGAACTGGAGTCTCTGTGAATTCAGGGAGATGGAGCACAGTAGGCCAGGCCCAGGAGCCAGCACTCTGGTTGATGATCCAGGCTGGTGACAGAAAATAATTTACAAGGCAGCTGAAAGAGGATTGGGAGAGGCTTTGCTTTCCCATGGTATGCACACATTTGTTTTGTCCCTTTGTCGCCTGTGGTCAAAACAGGTTGTTTCCAAATCCTCCAAGGCCTGTTTCAGAGAGGAAAATAGGAGGAATGCACACACCACAAGCAGTAACACCTCTTTCCAATCACTGTAAGGTGCCTGGAAGAAACCCCCCCCACCTGTTTCCACCTTATTTACGTCCTTGCTCTGCAGATCCTTTTTCCTCCTTCCTGTTTTTCTGTCCTTTTAGGTGTTCAGTGAAGATCTCTCCAAGAGTGTCATTGACCAGATTGTCTTGGACTTAATACAGATCTACACGTTGGATACAGAAATCTCTTAAGTGCACCTGGGCAGTAAGGAGAAAGCTTCATGCCCTGTGTCCCTAGTGGTCTGGCCACTTCAAATGGGGTTGAAGTGATAGTAGTGCCCCCCCCCCATCTAAAGGACAAGGCACCAGATTTATATCCTCTCCCTTTGAGCCAGAACTGGATTAGCATCAGTGCCTTGACGGATGAGGAAAGTTTGTGATTGTGCCCTGTGGTCCCTCTGAATTGCTTTATAGCCTGAAGTTAAACTGCAGCCTTCCATCTCATGCAAAAGGAGGTTTTCTATCCCATCAAACTTGGTGCTAGATCAGAATTCATGAGAGAAGAAATAAGTGGGGAAAGGCCCTGTTCCCCACCTGTTGACCCCTAGTACAACTAAAGTGTGCTGCAAAGATATTTCCCCCACACGTGTTTCCGGTATGATTCCCCAAAGCCTCAACATGCTTTGCTCTGACTCCATTGTGGAACCAGTTGGCTGTTAGTTGGGAGTGTGACATACCAGTCTTCAGTCTTGGATGTTGTACTGTGTATCTGTGGGGTTTCTGACAAAAAACCACTGCTCCACAGTGACAGCTCCACAGCTGTGAATTCCTGAGTTCTAGAGTAAAAAATGGAACCATGAACCAGGCTTTTCGTTTCGCTGGGATATGGTGGTTGTTCCTTAGGAGTTTCTAGTGGTGCTACATATACAGAGGAATGTTTGGGTTGTTTCAAGGGGGTGTGAATGGATAAAACTCCTGAATTTGGGCTTCTTTCTGATCTAAGATTATAGAAATGCTTCTTCAAAAATTAGACTGGGGGAGGGGGCAGGGGCAGTCATAGACCTGGAGTCAAAAAAGTAGGTGAGGAAGGGAAAAAAAGGAGGGGAGAAAAGGGATGGCACAGAGAGAGAGAGAGAGAAGGGGGTGCCCACTCATGTTTAGCTTTGTCTCTGCTGGCGTGCAGCCCCCAACAAATTACCCCTGAGGGAATGCAGTCCTCAACAGAGAAAAAGATTTCCCCCCCACCCTGGCTTAGACTGTTAGTTTCTATTGTCCATTCTACAAAAAAGATGATGTAGCCAACTCCGCCTCATCTTGCCTCTTGACTTCCCAATTGCTGTGTGCCTACTTTGTTAGCTCATCCCTACCAGTAGGTCAGGTTTCCTTTTAAAGTTGTGCCCACCAGTACCATCTGATGTTTCTAAATGGTTAAAATAGAAACTGTCCTCATGCTTTCCTTTGTAATCATGGGGGCTGCTAGAAACATATTCTTTTCCCAGATACTCATGATTCCATGGGAGCTATTGTACAGAAACTCCTGAATAGCTGTACACCTCTGTGACTGGAATAAAATTGGATAAATGTACTCCCACCCAGAAATGTATTTCACTTGCATGGATTAAACCATTGCTATGGCTTGGGTTGAGGTCTGTTTTTCCATGTAAAGTTTGGAATGTTGTATGTGTTTTTCATGTTTCAGGGAGTAGGGCTGAGACTAGGGAAGGAAGGCTTTCAGCTTGAAGGATGGAAAAAATGTATGGGGAAGAACTGCAGGGGGCATGATGAAGTTTGGAACATTGTTCTGAGTGATGTCATTTCCTCTACTCTTTGGAAGTCATGCCAAGACTCTTACTTCCTAAAATGTAATGTGTGGATGAGGCAAATGTGTGTCACCGATAGTCTTATCGGAGAATCAGGATAGATTGCCACTTCCCATTAAATGGACACTTGGTGGTAAACCTGGGTAATGTGTGGAATGGCCTTGGGCTTTTACCAGAGCAGTCAATGTATTTTCAAATGTCTAATCACAAGAGGTAGATCAAACACTCTCAATATTTTTGGAATACCTTGCAATGTCCTGGACACTGCACAAGAGATTACGGTTTCAATCTGCTATGCGATAAAGCTTGCCTGTGCCTGGTAAACTTGTGACACTAATACATGTTCCTCAGAGTTAAACCCAGGGTTGTGTGTACTTCGTGCTAAAGAAATGAAAGTTAGACACCCAAGCAATCCTAATTCTGTGCCAAGGAAAGGACTGCACAACTTGTAGAACATTTCTGAACCTTGTAGAAATATGCAAATTGAGCAAAAAAAATGGAAATTGACTGCCTTCAAGTTGATTGTGACTTATGGGTGCCCTATGAATCGGGTTTTCATGGTAAGCAGTATTCAGAGGTGGTTTACCGTTGCCTGAGGCTGAGGGGCAGTGGCTTGCCCAAGGTCACCCAGTGAGCTTCATGGCTGTGTGGGAATTCGAACCCTGGTTACTTTGTATAGCTAGTTAAGGGAAGGGGGTCAATGAGATATACATGGCACTGAAGCCATAACCTCAGTCATCTTAGGGCCAAATTAGATATAACATGAAGTTAAATGTTTCTTTGAATTTAAAGAAAGCATATTAAAAATGGAAATAGCTGTGTGTGTGAGAGAGAGAATTAACGGGAACAATAAAAAACCTGTATACGTTGTGTCTACGCTGGCCTTTATTCAGCAATCCTTGTGGCTTCTGAAATTATCAGGTATCCGCCACATTTTTAAAGTGTTTCTTTATAACTACAAGGTCTAGCAATGTCCTTTGTCATAAACCATATTTTCTCCATGTTTCTGTGGAATTTGGCACACACATAGCCCCAATTTTCCAAATACATTCCTAACTCTGGTGACAACTGCCAACAGTGGTCAGGGGTTGGACTTGATGGCCTTATAGGCTTCTTCCAACTGCTATTCTGTGATTCTACCAGCTGACTTGAGCTCCTTGGACCTAGTTCCAGTACAGAAGTTTCAGCTCAGGATCTTGGCTGCCCCTGGTCAGGGAGCTGAATTTACTCACCTTTCCCTCCTCTAGTCTGTGTCCAAAGGAGATGCAGAGTGTATTAAAAAGATCCACTAAGATGATCAGGGAGTTGGAGCATTTTCTTCCGGCAGTGATGGAGTAACTTAGGAAGTCCTTTATTGCACTATAAAAGTACCAACTTCCTAAGTTACTCCATCACTGCCTGAAGAAAATGCTCCAACTCCTTGATCATGTTAGTGGATCTTTTTAATCCTGAGGGTCTTGGTGAACTACTTAATGATTTTTCTGCCTGCTGTAGCAATTATAATGCCTTGTATTAGGTGCTGTATGATTTTAATTGTATTTGTATTGCTTCTGTTATTTCTTATTTTCATTGTCTTACAATTTGCATTCCATAGCATTCAAATTGTAATGCGGGATAAGAAATAAAATAAAAATACAATTAAAGATCAATGTGAATATTTAATGTAGACATGCTGTGGACCACCTGAATGAAGTTTGTGGACCACCCACAGACCAGTTTGGGAACCCATGAGCTACATTCCCCAGGCACTTCTGGATTGACCTGTTGAGGCCAGGCATTTGCAATTTAGCTCTTGCATGCCTGCCCCATTTGGAAAGAAGCTGAGCTGTGCGCAGCCTGAACTTCTAGTGAAGATTGAAAGCAGCCATTGGCCTCATTCTCTGTGGATGCAAAAATGGTATTTCTCTATTTCTTGGGATCTCTGTGGTGAAAATCCTTTGTACTTTGTATTAGAAGTCAGAATGGAAAACCAGTTCAGTTTTAAGAACAGAAATGTAAATAAGAACTGTGATGATGTGTGACTCTAGTCTTTCCCTCTCTCTCAATGGTGTGTCCCCTCCCTTTTCCAGATCTGGCAATATGGCTAGCCTGCATAATCCCCTAGAGATGCTCATCATGGGCCTCTTTCATGATTTAATCCACCTAAGACACCATCCATAGACTATGTCAAGTGGAGAGGATGCTGGTAGAGCTGTGATAAAAGAAGAAGGTGTGTGCTATTAGTCAAAACAAGTTGGACCAGCAACAAAATATTGTAGCATAGAGCACTCCTGCTCAGGAGGGCAAGCCATGCACTCTTCCATCCCCTCTTCCTGCCATAGTCAGTCAGCATTCTGTACCCACTGGGCATGCTTAGGTTTCATTAGGGTGTTTGTGGGCGCCCTCGTCCTTTTCAGCTTTTTTCTCCATTTTTTTTAAACTGATGTAAATCTCTGGTTTCCCTCAAGTAGGCTAATACCTCATTTTTGTGTGTGGATGATGCTGGATGCATTCATCAGCGCCGGGTGAATGAGTTCACTATTAGTATATATTTCAGGATGGAGGAGAGTGTGATAAAAAGGTTACAAAACCTGTCCAAAGTGCAAGTCCCTTAGGGATGGTCCCTAATGTGGTCCATTTGCCACTAATACAGTTTTGGTAGCACACCAAAGAAAAGGAGGGTGGGGGAGGAAGAAACTTCATGTACTACAAAATATTTATTATAAGCCTAACGCATTTTGGAAAGATTCCTTTATCAAGGGCACTGTAAATGTATGAAACAAATAAGAAAAAAGATAATTTGTACAAAATATAATAGAAAATTATTTATTACCCGCCCTTTACCCTGAGGTTCCAGGGTGAGTTAAAACAACTGTATGTCCTCATAAACATTAACAGACCAATCCAACTCGGGGGTAGCCAGCAGAAGGGGTGCTGGTGGAGGAGGAGCTGGCAGGAAGTTCCACGGCATCCATTTGCCATTCAGGAGCTGCCGGGCTGGCAGAACATTGGCTCAGCTGGCAGCTGCGCATATGAACGGAAAAGCAAAAGGCAGCTCTCACGAATAGCCCTACCGGCAAGTAAGCACTCCCCATTGACTTCCATTAAAATTATTTCTTAGACCGACCTTTTTCTGGGTATAACATTGGCCCAGATTGGGACCTGCAGGAGTGCTACAAATGTGAGTTGGATGTTGCGTAAGCTCCAACTTGGCCCCTCCTCCAACATGCCCCTGGAACAGCCCCCCTCTTTGGTCCTTATGCTGGCTTCTGCGGGGCTGGGCTTCCCTGATGGACTCCTGGCTGAGCCAGGTCCCTGCTGGTTCAGCTGGGGATCTGCCACATCCAACTCCCCTAAGCCCAGCGTAAATACAAGTTGGATTGCACTCTAAACCAATAATATTTACCCAGTGTTTGTATCTATATTATATGTACCGTTACTGTGCCTTTGATAAAAGGATTCTTCCAAAATGCATTAAGCTTAAAATAAACAATATTTATTTACTTATTTTCAGAGGAAGGCAAGTGTAAACCATCTCTGAATACTGCTTACCATGAAAACCCTATTCATAGGGTCGCCATAAGTCAGAATTGACTTGGAAGGCAGTCCATTTCCTTATTTAATTTATTTATTAAATTTATATCCCAACCTTCCTCCCAGTAGGAGCTCAGGGTGGCATTTTGTAGCACCTGAAGTTTCTCCCCTCCACTTTTTTTTTTTTTGCTTGATAGTTGTGCTACCACCGTGGTTCTGTGACTGGTTTTCTGCTTTTGCTTTGGGTAGCAGCCTGGTCTTGTATTAATAACTGAGTCCAACTCAGTAAAGCAATTTAGTAGTTCTGGATGCTTTTTAGCTTGATGGTTTTGTGACTTCTGGATGATCCCTTCCATTTGGACAAATGTACAAGCAGTTTTTTTACTTATTTATTATTTTCTTTAGAAAACCCTTCTCCCCTTTTTACTATGGTTTAGGGGAAAAAATGTCCCCAGTAAGAACGGAATCTTCCCACTCTCCCTTAGAAGGAATGCCCGTACCTTCCCCCAGTTGTGAAATAGCAGAACTCACTGATAAATGGCTGGCAAATTGTACAGCAGCAAAGTAACCTTTTGTTGTTGTTGTCTGAATGTGTTTTTTTTTAATATATATATATATATAAGATAGTTTTGAAAGCAACAAACAGAACTTCACTCAAGCTTGCTCTGGATCCCTATAAGGATTCCGTTAATCACCTAAAATATATATATGAACGTAATTGTGATTAACCAAACAGAGGTTTTTATTATATTAACAAAACGTTTCAGCTTCCGCCTTCATCAGCTGCCAACATACAAAATTAATGTTTTGTTAATATAATAAAAACCTCTGTTTGGTTAATCACAATTACGTTCATATATATATATTATTTCTTTCTATCAATAATATCTACAATGAAAAGAAGCCCAGGCTGGGACTAAAGCTTTCCTTTGGCCCATTCCCTTTACTTGAAAATTAAACACTTAAGATTTCCGATTTTATTTTTTTTCCTTTAAACACTCAGATGATGAAAAAGAAACTTTTTTGTTTTTGTTTTTCTTGGAAAGAAAAGATGGCAACAAAAAGATTTACAGATGGGTTTGGCATTTGCCCTTCCGAGGAAGGGATGGCTTTTCTGACAGTGCTGCAGCTGGTATTTTCAAGCAGGTTTGGCCTGGGAAAATGCAGAATATGTCCCACAGTTTATAAATATTATGGTTTTATATGTGGAGAAAGCTGAGACTGCAGGGGGTTGAGGGCAACTCATCTCTGCAGCTGAAGATAAACAGTCTGGTTAGGGACAGCATAGCACCCATGTATCCTGACTTCTGCCCCACCTAGGCCTAATCACTAAGTAGAACTCCCTTGTCATCATGTGTGACAGAACTGGGAATAGTTTCTTGTGTAGTCCCATATTTGGAAACTATCTGTGCAGGCCACAGCAGTAGAAACTTCTAGGGAACCGTTGGCAACCTTAAAAGGGCTTTGACCCCTCATTTAAGCTCATACACAATTACTGGTCCTGGTTGGGACAATGGCTTCACTCTTTGCCCAGGTCCATGTGAACTGCAATGGAGAGCCAGTAGCAGTTTAGACTTTTTGCTGGTTCTTTCTTACAGGAATGTTGTATAACCTGGTTAAGTTTGGAAGAAGATGAACACAAGCTTAATTTGGTGGAAGCCATTCTCCCCTCTGGGCAATAAAGGTGTTTTTGTAACCATATGTCATGAAATCCAGCCATAGGCTCTATCCTGAATTTCAGTAACTGTGTGGCCCAATTGGCCCTAGCTGCTGCTGTGCCATAAACTTCAATAAAGCTCTCTCTAGACTTTCTCTGCCCTGCTAGGTTGAAGGGCCTCAAAACATGTGGGCTGTATATAAGAGCCAAAATGGTGTTTCTATCCAATGGTGTTTCAGACTTAGACTAGGGAGTTCACACTTAGCCATGAAAGTTACGTGGTGGCCTCAGATAAATCATTCTCCATCTCCTTCTGCCCTGACAGGATTGTTGTTAGAATAACAACGAATAACCCATTGTAGGCTGCCCTAAACTACTGAGAGGAAGAGTGGGATATAAATGAATAAACATTACTTTTCCCCGGCCTCATGGCAGTTGTCTACTCATAAGATCGTGTAACGTGAGCCAGGAATACACACAGTTCAGCAGCAGCAATTCCTGTCAACTTCAAATTGTAATCTCGACAATTTTAGTGCATGAAGCAGAAATATGTACTCATGGTATACATTCTCCTGAGCAAGCTTAATGGAAATATACGGGTGCTGCACAAAAGGACAGTCGTGCTCTCTTTTTTCAGTGACAGCAATTTTCTAGTGGGTTGTGCCTCATGGGTCACATCTGTCTTATCTCCCACTCTTAAGCACACCCCAGTCCTCTGTAAAGTGGTTGCCTGATCTTAATCTCATAGTAGGACCTCCTCTGTCTCCAAGGTACATTTTGGATCTTCCCTGTTTGCAGGAATTGCTGAGGCTGAATTTCATGAGTTCATGACTCCCATGTTAATAGAACTGTGTGAAGGAAAAAATAGTTAAGTAGAATGTAAATGTGTGAAGGACTAGTCCCAAGGTAAATCTCCTTAAGGCAAAGTGGAATTCTTCCAGAGTCTTGTTCCTCCCAACCCAGAATGTGTGATTGGGTTGGGAGATACACAGTCCTCCAAATCAGTGTAAAAGGGGTTGTTTGAAGACATGATGACCATGACTGAACTCTGGAATAAAGCTGAATATAAATCAATATTAAGTTAAAATTAATGGAAGCCAGAACTACATGATGAATAGCCATTAACTGCTGGGCACTGAGCCTTTTGCAGACACTGCCTGCATGTTTTCAAATGTCTCTCCACAATCACGAGGGCTAGAAACCTATTCCTTCATTTTGGACATGAAAAATACAATTTTCAGAAATACAGTTCCTTTGCCAGACTGATCAGTGCTCTGATTAAGTAACCTTAAATGTTGGGAAAGTTGTTGCTCTCTTATTGGATTAAAAGAGAATAGTCCAATCTTTTATCTTTTTTTTACACAGTCTTTCTCGCTCATGTATTTCTTGGAAGCTGGTTAAAATGACCAGCTACAGGAAGCATTTGGATTGTGAAAACTTCTGGGGAGGTGAGAGGGCTTAGGGGCAGTGCCCCATTTAAATGAGACTCCACGTTTGGTCACTGTTTCTGCCTAACTGCCTGAAAAGGCCCAAATTTGTATCACTGCAACCAAACCATAATTTCAGTCACTCTGCATCTGTGCAGCACCGAGCCCAACAGATCTTCAATTTCTCTGTTTACTCAGCAACTGTCCCACAATTCATTCCCCCTCCCAACAGGAAATAATCCATTTTCTTTTCCCATCAAACCCTATATAAAATACAAGCTACAGCGAGCAATGATTTTTAAAAAACAAAACAAAAAACAAAAACAAATTTGCCCCAGTCTGAAATTCCATTGGGAGAGGGGGGAAGGAGAAAAGAGGGTTTGATAACAGGCATGCGTTATGGTCAGAAGATCCGTTAATACATCTGTCGGTTGGTATCATATATATATATATTTAGGATAATAGATGTCTAGATTATTCCTCTTTTCCCTTTTTTTGTTCTTTTTTTCGGTGCAAATATAGTTCCTTTTTTTAACTTTGAAAAAAAAACAAACCCTGAAAAGAGGTCCCAGAAATAAATCAAAGCAACCCCCAAATGGGGGATTATTGTGGGTTCGGTGAGTATGTTTTGTGTCCAAAGAGAAACTAAGAACAGACTAGAGAAATGGGTGGTTTTTTCTGTACACCCTCCGGGACTCAGCCCAAACCCCTCGTGGGTGACTGTGAAGAAAACTCATCTCCCCCTCCACAGTACGTCTTATCGCTTTCGTTGCACCAGTTCAGTTTCTTGTCTTCATTTGACTGAGCCATCCAGTGGCGGAAATCGTGTCCATTTCCACCCTGTTAAGAGAAAAAACCTCCAGTGTCAAGAGGAGAAACTCCATCTCCTGCCTGCTTTTCTTACTGACTCACTCAGCTAGTCCTTATCTCCTAGGAGGAACTGAACACCCCTGCTGTGTGCAAAGTCATTTTGACTGGTTGCATGGTGGGGTTGTGTTAGAGGGAAGTTTCCATGCTGTGGAGTGGGCTAACTGGGCTGGACGAGGAGGTAGGTGTCTTGCTGACATCGGTGCTTAGGTAGATGCCGCTGTCAATGGCGTTGTTGTTCTTGTTGGGGGATGGTGGGGGGCTGGCCCGGAAGCGCCGTCTCAGGGGACCCTCACTCTCTTCCACGTCTGTGTCATCAATGAGGGGGATGTTGTGGATGTAGTCGTTGATCAAGAACTCTGGCGTCGTCATGAAGTTATGGATGGAAGTCTTCGTATCTGGCTTCTCCAGCCCTTCGTAGAGGGAGCTACGGAACGCTTTCACTACGCGGATCTGCAGAGAAGGCCAAAAGGAAGGAGAAGAGAGAGAATGAGAGCTTGACTCTTGATAGATGAACCCAATGCCAGGCCACACTTTTGGTTCTTGCTAACTATCTTCTGTCATCCTAGCCTGGTCAAGGGGAGATAGGACCTCATTCCAGCCCACTGGATATATATGTCTGTGCTTACCAGGCGCTGATAGTGGCTCTCCAGGGGTTTCATAAATATCTCCAGTGAATTAGTTTCTAGACCTGCTAACTAATGAAGGGTACACCAATATACCAGTTTAACTGTCATGGTTTCCCCCAGGGAATTATTTATTTATTTGATTTATATCCCGCCCTTCCAGTAGGAGCCCAGGGCTGCAAACAAAGCACTAAAAACACTTTAAAACATCATAAAAACAGACTTTAAAATATATTAAAACAAAACATCTTTAAAAACATTTTTTTTAAAAAGGTTTAAAAGCATCTTTTAAAAAAAGGTTTAAAAACATCTATTTTTTTTAAAAAGGGTTAAAAACATTAAAAAGCAATTGCAACTTAGTAGGAGGGGAGGGGCTAAGAATTTGCTGGATGTCCCTAGTCCTGATTAAAGAGCTACAACTTATGGACAGGGAATGACTATTAACCCCTATAACTGATGTCAGTATATTTTAAGGCGATAGTAAAGTCTGAACCTAGACCTCATCTATACAAATGTTGTGTGCTAGCTATAAGCTCTGCTCTAACTCACCAACCCAAGGATTATAAACAGAAGCCAGGTTGCTGGGACATGCTGGACCCAGCAGCTGGGCCCGGTTCTTGATATCTGTTACTCCCTGCACCCCCTTTTGAGTTTAAGAGCACAAAAGAGCTGCCCCCACTTCATTAGCTCTGGATTTAAATCCCAAGACCCTGTCAAAGCTGGTGGAAAGGGTCCCCCAGTGCTGACAACCAACTATCCCCTCTCATTTCTCTGCCATCCACTGTTCTCATGTGATTGGTGAGGCAAATGGGCTTTGTTTTCCCATTCCTTGCTGTACTTGGGATATCTATGATTCCTGGTGGACACTCATGAACAGGTGATTGGGGAGGGGTTGGGGGCTAAAGGAGCCTTCAGCAGCAGCAAAGAATTAAATCAAAAAGGAATGAGAAGAGCAATCAATAGAAAGGATGACAAGTGTGAATGGTTTGAACAGGAATGGGGAATGTTATGTGGCCAACATTTTTACATTTAGTAGAACAATAGTGGCTTTGTCAGGAATGGAGGGTGGAAATGAGTTTAAAGAAAGTGAAAGAATGGAAAAGATGTGACTATATGTGTGCATGTATATAGTTTTTCCCCTTCAGAAAGATTGATTTTTTGGTTTTGAGGAACAGCATTTCATACCTGCCATGTGTCTGCTGTTTGTTTTCCCCATCTTGCTGCCTCCCCCCCTTGCCCTGGTCTGGTAATTGACATTGACATTTAAAATTCAGCTGGGCTCCCCTGAATTTCATCACAGTTGAGAAAGTAGCAACTAATTTATCAAAAGGTAACAGTCATTTTCCCAGCTTCATAGAAAGCTTAAAATATTCTCAGGCTGTCTTGTTTCAGGAATGGAATGAACCTGCTGCCTCATTCAAGGAAGGGTCAGGGAAATTAGTTCAAAAACTAACAAGCAGTGTTCTTGCTGCCACTTCTATCTTAATCAGTTCTGCAGTGATTAGTGTGTAAAATTCCAGGAGATTTGGCTCTTTGCTTAAAATTTCTGGTGGATTTTGGTGTAGAATAAGAAGGGATTTCTGTCGCACATCTCTCCATGAGAGAGAGAAGTAACTCATCTTGAGTGCTCAGAAAGCTGCTGGTGGACAAGAGATAAATAATGTCTGCATGCTCAGTGAGTAAAAGAGGGATTGAAGTGCAAGATTCTAAGCAGCCACATGCAGCTGGATGCCTTCATGCCACATCATGCTTTGGGAGCCCAGAATCCAGTTCCTTTACCCGGGAGATGGGGGTGGAAGGATCAATCTGATGAGAAGGCCTAAAAGAGAAAGACAAAAAGCAAAACAAAACAAAAACCCATAACCCCAACATAATTCAGAAGCATGCAGGAATGGCATAAATACTGGGTCAGATCCCCAAAGCTTGCTAAGCAAGTAAGAATGGAGCTTAGAGGGAACATGGCATTTGAGAATCTTGGGCTCTTAAGTAATCTTCCTTGCTCTGATGAGAAGAGAACCATTCTGGGTTCTATCTACAGCCAGCAATGAGAAAAACGTGGATCTGTTGCTGTTCATGGTAAAACAAGGAGTCCTGCCACTGATCTTCAGCTTTGGGCAGAAAGCAAAAAACAGAACCAGAGCCCAGCCTTTTAATGTAGCAGTTCTGAGTAAACAGTCGTCGTACACCCACACTTGTCAGGTGGTAAGGTACTATACTGTGCATATAACCACTTAATAAGCCCATAGTCTATTGTCCTGTCAAATTGTGAGGAAAGTTTTCATATTCCTGCATCTGATCAGGAATTCAGGGAAGGGGTAAAAGTCCCGTAAGCACATGGTAAAACACTACAAATGAAAAGCTTACCAAGTGGTTACATATGCTGTGGTAAGTTACCGGTTAGTAAACAGACAGCTATATGAAAGGCAAGGGGGCAATTTCCTAGGGGGTGCTTGGGACACAACAGAGGCTCCCTGGGACTAGGAGCTGAAAGATTTATCTCAGCATCGTATAAGGAATGAAGGAATGGGAAGAATTTGTCAGTCTATTCTCCACCAAATTGTGAATGTCCTTTTGCCTCCAACCCAGGACTCTGATTAGTCAAAGGATATTTGAACATCCTGGGTCATGTCCGGTTTCAATTCTAGGATTCTTGCTAGCTGCATTACCTATTTAACGATGTTATCTTTTTGCCTTAGCACAACATTGTGCCACTGCCATCAGGCAAAATGAGGCAGCTATCTCAGATGGATTTTGTGTTCCATTAAAGGCAGCAGAGTTAGAGAAGAATCTGGCCCATGAGGCACAATCCACCAGGAGATTCTGCTACACAACTCCCACTAAAAGAGTTTTTCTCAACTTTTTATAACTCATGCTTCCTTTTAGCAAACATTAACAATCCCATGCCCTGCTTCAAAACTGGCTCCCTTAATGGTTGTCTTTTTATTTTAAAAAAGATTGAAATACTGTGGCTTTTCATTATAATTTTGGGTTTAATAAAAACAAATCAAAGTACTTACATTTTTTAAAAAATATATGCATTCAAATTTTACTTGCATTGTACATTTTTGGGAAACACACTCCTCCCCCTCCCAAGATCTTCATATGCTCCCCTGAGGGGCCACGCCCCACTGGCTGAGAAACACTGCACTAAAACTTCAAGCCTATCCAGGCACAGATGTTGATCTATTTTAATTGTTTTAGTTAGTAGCCGTTTTAATTGTTTTAAATCTGTTTTTAATTACTTGTTTTTAACTGTTTTATTGATACTTTTAATGTTTTTTGTAAACCACTTGGTCTTTACATTCAGGTGGTATATAACTTTTATTAAAATAAATAAAATGAACAGCAGCTACATTGTAGCATGATGGTTCATTTCAACAGAAGCATCTGGTATTAATTTGTTGGAAGGCCATTTTATTTTTCTGCCTCAGGCACCAAAATGTCTTGGGTCAGCCTTGTATGCCTTAATTATTGCTGTCCTTTTTGGTTCCTTGACTCTTTTTTACTCCCTGAACTGCTGGCATTGACTGTCATGGGCCAGCACTTTCATGTGGCCTCTCATTATAGCTGTATCTACAGGGCATGTTTTAAACTGGTGATTAGGGCTCCCTGCCAAAGAGCCTATAAATGGCAGAGATCACTTGGAAATACCTAAATTGCTCATAAAACTTACATTTCACAGGGTAGTATCCCACAAGGGGCAAAAAGGTTTTTGGAGGGCATGATTTCTTATTAATTGAAAAAAAGCTAGAGAGCAAAGGCTAAAAAACAAAAATCCTATACGCAACATGTCTCTTTGTGTAGTTTGGTTGTAAAACTCGAGGGCAGGGCAAGCATGTATTTTATCTGCCCACTTCATGTCTTCATGAATGAGCATGGTAATCACAGTATATATAGCTGGCTGGAGTGTTCCAAGAATGAACTAAATATGACCTACATAATTTATCTTTCACTAAGGTTAATTCATAGGCCAGCCCACCATCCTTGTGTTTTTGGAATTTGCCTCTCTGTGTCAAACTGTCAAGTATCTGACACAATACATACTTGGTGAGCTATATACAACTTTGTGGGCTCAAAGTTGTGCAGGACTATATAAAATGATCCCATAGTGCTTTCCCCTCTCTTAAAAAGTGGCTGGAAGGACGAAAGGATTGTTGGGGGTGGTGTCTAAACAAATCAGGATATCAGTTTGTTTTTTAAAAAATAATGCTGGTGGTCCCATCAGACTTGATTCCCAGCTAAGCCATGGACCCTCCATGGTGAGATAGCCTCTTGGAAAAAGCATGCAGTGTTGTGCTATGCAAATGGAAATGCAAGACATCGGGTGGTATGCAGCTGCTGGCACATATAGCAACACCCCACCCCCAAAAACACACCAAGTTTCAGATGGCAGAAGTGGAGATGAGGAGGGAGGGGTTGCTTTCATGCTACAAGAAAGCTGGGACAGGAAACCCCAAACTGACCTCAGAAATGCAAGACAGCACAAACAGATAGTGAAAGATGCCTTCAATCACAGCCTCAGGAAAGGAAGTAAGACCCATGCATTGCTGCAACAGTACGGTAAACTTTCGAGTATTGAGGCCCATCCTTGCTGTTGGGGGGAGGAGATGAGGAAAGGGGAGGGTGATGAGTTCATGCTGTGCCCTGAAGTCTCTTTGTCCATGCCTCACAGGCTTCCCTCCTGCCCCTGCCCTGACCAAAAGCAGATGATAAGACACAGGAAAGAAAGATGAGCCAGCAGGTTGAGAAGCATGGGAGGAGCACCCTTTCTGAATACGAGGTCTCAAGGCACTGGGTCTGAAGTGGAAATATGTCACTCAGTATTAGTCTGCAATAGCAGCTCAGCAAAGGCTGCAAAACCTTGTGTCTCCACTACAAGCAGTAGTCATTTCCTCTCCCTGGGAAACCACAGGTTTGTAAGGGGACCTATGCATCTATAATGGAGAATTCTCTCATTAAACTACAATTCCCAGGATTCCTAAGGGAGAATTAACGCCCAAGAGGACTACCTGGGGCTGTTCTACTACTGGGCTGAAGTTTTAACAGTCGTGTCCCAGATTTCAGAAGTTATCTTGTATTCTAGAACTCAGGTGAAACCACTAATTACAGAAACTGGCTGCCACTCCTTAAACTAGCCACTTCTTAATCTTTCACTTCTTTGCCATGTTGGGACATGGGATGGGGAACACATGTTCCTCTAGAAGTTGTGAAACTCCAACTCCCATCAACCCCAACTCAGCATAGTCAATAGTCAAGGATAATGGGAGTCCCAGCTTGCAGTTTCTCCAGCCCTGTGTCTGATAGAACTATTGGCTTTTGTAGGGAGCTGAAATGTAGATGCCTGCTCTTCACAAGGAAGGAGGAGCATAGCTCAGCAACAGAGTCCCACAGTGATTTGAATCCAGATCTAAACTTCAGCCCTCTTGTCTTAAGCCTTGGTGCACCCACTGAGCTTTTGCAGGGATTGATCCCTTGCAAGATCCTTCTCATATTAGTGGGGACTGGGTAAGTACAAGTTCTGCTTTATTTCCCCTTCCCCTTGAAATGGCAGCCATACACTTACATGGGTGAAAGTAAAGGCATGTAATCAGGAATACCACTTGTGCAGGTGAACCCAGTAGGTTTTCTCCTTTTCAACAGTAATCTGGATTTTAGAATTTTCTTTGCTCTAAATTCTGATTAGGCAGGCTGCAGCAATTTTAAATTACTGCACCAGATTTTCTGGCCAGCCAGATCTTGGTACATGGGGCCTCTGGTTTTCAGATTTGCTTTCTTCCTCAAGAGGCCCAAATGTTTGTGAGCCTCACTCAGTTTTCCAAAATACCCTCTACAGGGATTTCAGATCAAAACAATTGTGTAAAACTGATGTTGCTAGTATGGCAGGCATGTATGCGTCTCTCTTCTCTGACCCTAAAGTAGTAGCCATGATAGTAAACCTTGACCTTGCATAGTTGAGGACCGTGCAAAAATAGCTGAGAGCCTTTCTTTCTTCCCTTAGGTGGCAAGGTTTTCTAGGGAGGCAGGCTGCATTCTATACCTGCATGTGATGCCAAAGTCCCCATGAGTAAGCAGAAAGCAGCAGTGATGGGATGAGAATGGTGGGTAAGGAGAAAATAAGGAAAGGAAGTGGGGGGGGAGAAGGAGCACTTTGGCGGCTTTATTGTTTGTGGGTTTTTAATGTCTTTTTTAATTAAAAAAAAAAAAACACGACAGGAAATCCCCGGCTGACACTGAGGTGGTTCCATCCAGGATACTTGGCGGCTGCAAAGGGGAGAGAAAAGGAAGGGAAAGTTTGTAAGGGAAAGGTGTAGTATGGGATAGGGCAGGGAATTCATTTCAGGCTCCAGTGAAAAGGGATTCAGAGAAGTCTAGTGTGGCCTTGTCCAGCCTGGTGCCCTCTGCCTGTTTTGAACGACAGCCCCAGTCAGCCCCAACCAGCACGGCTGCGTTGGCTGGGGCTGAAGGAAGCTGTAACCCGGAGCAGGTAGAGAGCACCAGGTTAGGGAAGGGCTGGCCCAGTGAATATGGGGCAGCAGCTATGCTTGTGGAAGGCTACAAACTAGACTTATATATCTGTGGTTGTTTTTTATTTTTTAGTATGCATATGTGTGTTTTGTGAATATAGTATAAGCTCAGCCTCCCTAACAGTTGGTAATGGACTTGGGAGCTTCTCCCTGATCCTTCCTATTATTACTTCCAACAACCAATACATACATTAATACAGAATTTGACTGCCACACTCCAGTTCGAGACTCAGAAACATAAATTAGAACCTAAAGACTAAAGGTCTTATGGTCAGGGATGGGGTGGGAGTCTTTAGAATCTATGGCAATGTATTTTACTTCAGAATGTGGTAAGTCTGCCCTATTCTGTTTGGGGACCCTCCTAAATGGTCTGCTGAGTAGGGACCTGGACATTTGCCCCAGACCATCTGAATGGTAAGCGCTGAAGGTTGCTTCCAGCAAGGGCAATTTTCCATATTCACTACTAATCCAGCCATCTGGTAGGAATGGTTTGATTTGGATTCCTGCATTGAGCAGGGGGTTGGACTTGATGGCCTTGTAGGCCCCTTGCAACTCTACTGTTCTATGATTCTATGATTCAGGTGTATAATATCTATGCACACTTGCGTCCAGATGGGATCTTATGTGGGTGTATCTTTAAGAGTATATCAAAAGAGATGAGAACTTCAGCAGGCAAAGCTTTTCTAAACATGCAGCTGCAGCCTTGACTCACTTCTGCTGTTAAAAGGCACAGATGCCCTGCCAAGAACTCTGCTTGGCCCATTCTGTGTCCAGCTTCAACTCAGCTGTTGCTAAAGTTGCAACAGCAATTTTCTGAGAGTCTATCAGGCTTTATTGTGAGAGGCAAGATGAGGTGGCAGTCTTGGGCAGTGATTGTGGATGATATTAAAGGTTATAATCATTAAAGATATAATCCACTTCTCTTACAGAAGACATTTTGAAATGAACTCTTCAGCACAGGTTCACTTGCTTCATTATGGCTTGATCAGGAAAGCCACTCAGTATTTTGTGCCCTACGTTAATTAGGGGCAGGGAAGAGGATGGGTGGAGAGGTACAGTTTGGATTTTCTGTTTTGCGCACCAAAATGTTTCAGGTTGTCCCTGTTTATTCTGTGAGCCTGAAATGACAAACTCCCCTTTGGAAAATTTAGGGTGGAGAAACCCATTTGCCATCCACAACATGGTTCCTAAAAAAGAAATATAATCATCATCAAAACAAAAGAAAACAAAAAAACAGACACAGCACTTCCAAGATGCAAGAGGTGAGGAAAGACCAAAGGCTATTAATGGATATCAGTTTCCCAAGGAGCGACAGCAGCTCGCTGGAAGGGAGGAAGAAAGTTTAATATAAAAGCAGCATTTAGAGAGAGAGAGAGAGAGAGAGAGAGAGAGAGAGAGAGAACTGCTAAAATTGCAGCAAAGATTACAAGGCCATACTCGAAGGTTTACACAGTAGGGTGCATACCCATTGAAAAGCAAGGCCAGTGCATGTCATATCAAAAGGTACCATGAGACTGCCACACTACAGTGCTGGCATGACCACCAGCATGGCTTTGATTGGTGAAAAGAAAAGAAACTGTTGAAATATTCTAAACAAACCAACTTGCTGGAAAGAAACAGAGATCTAAACCAAGAGTTGGAGACTGGGGAATGGATAGCTTACCTCTGGTTCTTTCACTGTTGTGCGAAAAATGAGAAATAAAGAGGGTTTTTGTTGCCCCACCCCCACCCCCCAGAAGGCATTGGCATGGTTTCTGGACGGGTGGGTGAGGCACAGGATGGAGACTGAGGAGGAAAAAAGGAGCAGAGGAACCACTTAGGAGATACCTTCAAGAGACATGTTCTCACCTTTTGCTTCTGAGCAAAGTGATAGACTCTCCTTTCCTACAACAAATCAGACTCCACTACAGAAATCTTTATCTCTACTTGTCCCGGGGTTTCAATCTTTTCCATAAACATATTTTTCACTCTTTTAATGTCCATCCAATGGGGCATGTCAAGCTTCAGAGCAAGGATTCTTTTTTCTCAAGACATATTCTCCAAGGTATTTGTTTTTTCAGAGGCTTTCTACAATAAGTCCACTCTATGAGTAGTGGAGGAACAGGAACTCCTCTGACAACTTGTCCACCCCTTATGCTATCCACTACAAATTTAAACCACTTTCAAGCTCATTTCACCGTTATGGCTCCTAACAGACAGGGCATATCTACAGGTACAAACTTGTACGGTATTGGTTTTATACTGTCATGGCTTCTCCCAAGGAATCCTGGGAATTATAGTTTGGTGAGGGTGCTAAGAATTCTGTTAGAGATCCCTTCCCTGTTCCTTCACACAGAACTGCAGTTCCCGGGGAAGAAGGAGCAACTGTTAAAAGCAGTTTGTCTCTAGGGCAGATGTGCCTGGAATCAGTTTTATGACAGCTTTCTTACACAAACAAATCTTCTCAACGCCCTGGGGAGGGGGCAAGCTTAACACTAAACATGTTCACACTGGTTTAAATGTGAAGTGTAGGTGGGAGATGATACTTGGAATCATGGAGCTGTGAGTGAAGATGTTGTCAACAATGCATCAGCATCTGCTGTTGAGCAGTGTCCATTTATTCCAATGTGGATTGCAGTACACAAGTGCTTAGTGGCCTGACTCAGTCTCATCAGGTGTGTTAGAGCCTTAGAGGTGATAATATGAATCTGACCTGCCAGCTCATTTTTTGTGTCAGATGATTTTTGTGTCTGGGGCATGAAGTCATGCTTAGCAGGAAAAACCTCTGGCTGTGTTGATGGACCGGTTTTATGCAAACAACTGCACTTTTTTTTTGGTGCTGTCTTCCTCCAAACTAGATTTGCCTTGATCCTCACTATAGTCAACAGATGACTTCATATTTAGCCCAGGAGTGGTGATATAAGAAGCTGTCCTTGTCCAAAGGTTTCATGTTGTTGGGTCTGGAACTCAATCTTTTGCTCTATACAGTGCCCATCCACCACCACCCCAGCAACCTCTGATGTGCAACAGTGAATGACACACACCAAACACCACAATAGACACCAATCACCATCAAGATGTGTGGCTAGGCAGAGAAATGGGGCTGGATCCCCAGCTGGTATTGCTCTACCTTGCTTCAGTTCCTTTGACTGAAACACATACCCAACTCCATGCAAGCCCCCGCCCCTGCTGCCTTCAACCTCGCCAGCTGGGGATCTGACTCCAGTCCATTAAAAACCAAGAGCCACTGACAGAGAAGGTGAAAGAGGCGAGCAAACGAAGGAGAAACGGGGTGCAGGTGGCCAAAGAAAGACGGGCAAAGCGCAGGAATTGTATGGCTTTATAGAGGTTGTAAATCCGGCGTGACTGAAACCGGACAGAGAAAAAACTGAAATAAATAATATTGCAACAGTGATTGCAGGAACAAGGAACCAAGGGGGTGGAGGGGTGGGAGATAGAAGAGAAGGAAGGGGATACTGGAGGAGGGCAGAAAAAGGATGTGGGTTTTGTCTTTGTTTTTGTTTGTTTGTTTTAAAATCACAAGCAGTAAGAGGAAATCAAGACTCACTCCCGGCACCGGCGCTGGCATTTGCGGCGGAGAGAATTACGTGAGTGGGGGTAGAAATATTGGTTACATCGTGCAGTTGGCTGAGGACGGAAGAGCGGCGTCGAACAGCCCCCTGAAAGGAGCCGCTTCTCTTGAAGGTGCTAACTACCTCCATCTGCAGGAGAGAAAATGAGATAGAAAATTTGGATGGCAGCGGCTGCAGTGGAACAGTGCGTGCCAGCCAGAATTGGCCATGCTGGGGGTTCGGCCTCCTGCCACAGTCTATGAAGCATTATGTACCAGATGCCAGCTAAGGGGAATTGGCACCACACCAATATTCTTTTATGGAAAGAGCACATTGCACCAGAAGTTCGAGGGAAGTGGTCACACCTGAAGGATCCTTTTCTAAATAATTTACACAAAGTACAAACCCTTGGCATGTTATACCAGAATTGTTGGAGGGAATCCAGTAAGACAACAAATGGCTGTGGCACATCCATAAACAGCACAGTGCAAGGCACAACTGGCCTGTGGAACTCATTTGTTACAAGAAGTTGCGAAGACCAGCATTACAGCTTTGTTGGGGAAAATAATAAAATAATTAAAAGACAAAAATCATGGACAATAGGTTCATCAGTAGCTATCACCTAGGGGCAAAGAGTCCAGCCTCAAACAAGAGGAGGATAATAAAACATTTACACATTTTGAATTGTTATATCACTGAACACATAATAATATCAATCTCTCACTCTGTAAAAGCCTGTTCCTTCCCAACATCTGGCCACATTCTAGCATGATGAACTGAACCCAAGATAGGGTTTTACACATGAAGGGGTGGAGGCTTTGTGGATAAGAGCTGGCTGGATTCTCCATGCTTGGGGTGACCAGGGCCAGGAAGCAGTGTTAGGTCAACCCTAATTGTGTCCCAGAGTGTACCATTTCACTTTTTCTCATATAAGTGACTAGCTGGCATTAATTCTTAAGGGGAGAAGTAGAGTGTTGCCCTTGAGGACACCCTATGTGGTCCGTCTCTCTCTCTCTCTCTCTCTCATTCCTCTGTTCAGAATTGTGGGGGATTTTATGTGTGTTTTGAACATGGTTGGCCTGTATCCAAGCACAAACCACTGCATGAGAAGTTGCCCTAAGAATATACACATGGTGCTTTCCCCATCTGTGGAAACCCACCTTTTCCGGTTGTAGGCCCCCTTGTGCTATGTCAACCGCTTTGAGATCATGTTGATAAGTAGCATATAAATATTTTCTACATAAATCTGAGGCAAGCGCTACAAACAGCTACTTCAGACATTCATGAGGAGATTCTAATTCTTTTAAGCTGTGATGTTTCCAAAGAATCTGGATTCTCCGTTTCTGATTTGTAGAAACAATATGAACACAGCAGTTCTAAACTGGCTTGCTCAGAAGTAAGGGCTGTTAAGTTCAATGGGTTTTACTTCCTGCTAATGTATTTAGGTTTGCAGCCTAAATCATATGAAGGAGTCCATCAAGAAATATTAAATATTTGAACATTAGAAAGTTCCTATTTCCTGCTGAAGGCTGCTTATGAGTAATTTTTCATTTTGTAGCCTACCTCAGTGTTGGAGACTGTCTATGAATTTATTTTATCTTGTTTAATTTTACTTACAAAAATAAAAAAGTATTAACAAAAGAAAAAATTGTGCTGGCTATGCCATTTTAAAGGCTGAGGGGTAAAATAAAAATGGCACGCCTGCTTTCCTGTCCCACTTATTAACATGGGGCATAATCTGTAGCACATGCCTCATTGGAATGAATGGGTTTCAGTCTGCTCTTGTGCAGTTAGCTGAATGAGCACTCCAGTAATGGTTTTATATAGAAAGGGAACACTCAGCCCCCGAAGAGATAAATAAAAGAAACAAAAATAGCAGAAAATTATCACTAAACTTTTCCAACTCTTGAAACTGTTTTGTTTTAAAATTGTGCTTCCCTGCATTACATGGAGGCATGGCAAGTTCAGATATATGCTTCTTAAGTAATGAATATGAGAAATAATACTAGCAAATGAATAACCTATTTATTATACTAAAGTCTTACTCTGCAGAAAGACCATCTATTTAGACAGAAATCATAGAACTGAAAGGAAGTCTGAGGCCTAGCTTCCTTCCTCCACTCTGAGGCATTTCTTTTCCAACCTTGCCCAAGCCATTCCCCACCATATATCCCTCTTAAAGCCCACCACAACACCGAAGAGTGTGAAGACAAACAGGCCAAGCTATTTATAGAAGACTCAAGCAAGTAAGCCACCATCACACACCACAAGGGTAGGAAGACACACAGATCTAACATGGATGTGGGGAATTCCCCTGCTCAGATATAGCAGTTGTATTTAGTTCTTACACATGTAGGTCATGCATGCAGCACGTTATGGAAGCGAGCTATGGGTTCTTGTACAATACCCCATATACACAGAAACTCAGGTGGTGGTGTTAGTCTATCTGTGTAAAGGTCTAAGAGAATAAATGTTGCTCGCATTTGCCCACAGAGAAAAAGGAGTGCATGGATCCTGTCAGCAATGCCTGTTCCCATGTTTGTAGATTCTTGTTCACGGCTATTGAGAGAGGGTAAACACACAGGCTTAACTTGCACATCTGGGGTATGTGTAAACCAGCCCTTGCACAAAGCAACACTCATCTTCTGTGTCTTTTTCCATCTTGCCTCCCCAAATATATGTTTATGTATTAACATATTCAGTAGAGTTAACTGGTAAAGCTTTCCCTAGTAATTCTGGGAATGCATCCCAGAAATAAACTTCTGCAAGTAGAAAACTAGCATGTCAAGGAGAACGTTTCCATCATTTTTCTATATGTAGGGAGGTTTAATTTTTAAAAAGATTTTTTTGAAAGGGGAATTATTTCAATGTATAAACACCACCTGTAGTAGGAAATGGTGTGGTCTAGAAAAGGCTCTACCACTTGAATTGACCTTAATGTCCAAACAAGGCACATTACATCCACCCAACTGTGTAACCTATTTCTAAGGGTGCTTTGTGATGTTGCATAGGAAAGGGCTAGTGGGGAAGAGAAAGAACCTTTTCTGACTTCTGTGACCCATCCTGAATGACCAGAATAAATAATAAAAATCTGACTGAGGTTGTAGTTCTCAAATAGAGGTAACTGTATGAAACATGTGATGAATTTCTTCTGTTACAGATATCACTCTCATAATACTCAGGCTTGTAGATTATTTCACTCACATTGCATGCTGGCCATTTATAAATTACTCATTCATGACTACCCACAGTGTATGAGCAGTGGCACAAACCGGTATGGCCCTGTGGGGAAAAGAGACTGGATTGCAAGTTCTAGCTCAGACAAAGAATCAATGAGGTGCCCTTTAGTAAGTCACTGTCTTGGCCATATTACCCCGAACTATATAACGGGGAACTTATCCTCACTAGGTTGCAATGGTTGTGTATACAAGATCAAGAGCGAGTGTGACTGGACAGATTACTATAGTTCCAAATGATCTGGCTGAAAAGGAGAGAATATGGATATATTTGCTAGGCTATGGACCAGTTTGGAACTCCTGCTGGTGCAAATGGGATTAGCAACCAGATGCAGAAGAGTCTTCATTCTGACACCAGTCAGGTTTTTATGCAAGGCATTCTGAACCACAGGAAGCACCCAGCTCCCCTCTTCCTAGGCTGGCCACTTATGCACCACCAAAAACCAGCAAATACATCAGCCAAAAAGGAGGACAAAACAGGGAACAGATTTGCATACTATTTGTATATGCTAATTTATATGTATTGATGCAAATTTGGAAATAATTACTATAATTTAACTAGAAATACAGTACATCTCACCATAAGAGTGTGATTATGTGAGCTTGTGCCTGCTCATTAGTCTGCTGTCCAGGTGCAAACTGTTGATGGGCAACCTTCAAGGCCCCCTCCCTGCTCTTCCATCTCAAGATTCTTTAAAACTGGGCTGGCTGGACAAGGCAGTCCTTCAAATTCAGGACTGTCTTCTATAAAAGAGGACACATGGTCACCCTGCCTCTTCACCAGCTAGTCAGCCTCTTGGAGATGTTTCCATTTTGTGAGATGATGCAGACTGGTGTTGCACCAGGTGGCTGCCACGCTCTGCTCCCATCCCAAGGGATAAAGGCAGTTTAGTGTGCTGGGAATGAGGAATAAAGCTTAAGTATTTAAAAGAAGGGCTGGTGCTTGAGCTTTCCTGGAAGCTTTACTCTCCATCTCAGAAGCCATGCTCCTTCACCCCTGTGGCAGAAAACCTGGTCATGTTTACCATACAGAAGGAAGGCAGGGTCCCTGGGTTGCAATTGCATTGCTGATATAAATCGGGGTATGTATGTGTACGTGTGTTGCTCTTGTCTTAGAAAAGAGAAATAGAGGACGGGGGCACTTGGGCACTTTCCTTCACTTTGGGATGGTTTGCAATCTGCCATATTTGAGTGGGATGGAGATGGTGTAGAAGAGGAGCTGGGATTCCTGGGTTCTATTCATTTCATTTCATCCATTAAGTAGCAATTTTGATATGCAGCATGCCATCGGTCATTTCTCCTCATGCTCCAGGCCTGAGTACTTCTGAAGTCCCTTGAGTATCAACTCTTAAGGCAAGAACAAACCACCTTTTGTTTGACTTGCTAAAGGGAAAAAAAGAATTAAGTCACATATCCCACCCCCTCTTGAAGGCAGTCTGAGGGAGTGGGGAGGAGGGGCTGGGAAGGGCTGCAATCAGAAAGCACATTGTTAGAAGAACATAGAAGTCTTGGGATAATCCCTCTCAAGTGGATCTAGTTTGAGGTACTTGGCACTGAAGACCTACACAATGGCTAAAGGTGGCAGAACTTGCCCCCAGGCGGGTTCTCTCCTGGGTTTTGGGTCCAACTATAATCTTGCATCACTTATTGGAGAGCTGTGATTGTGCTGTGAACTACAACATGAACTGTGGTACTTGATTTTCAGTGATGACATCAGATAGCAGATAATCCTAGCTTCAATTTGCCATTTTAAAAGAAAAGAGACAAGTTTCTGGTCCTCATAGACAAGCTTAATGAGGTAAAAGTGGCTGTCTGAGGGTGCTTCCAGACTTCAGGCTTTTAGAGCTACCCAGATATGGCTCTTCTGCTATAAGCTACATGTGGGGCTGAAATGGATTTTCCACACCTCAGTAGGTATTTTATTTATTTATTTAACAAAATTTATATACCGCTTGAATGAAAAGACCTCTAAGCGGTTTACAAAATATCAAAATGATCAGTTAAAAACAGTAGGTACAGCACTTTTTGAGTATGTACATCTTACTCTATTCTGTCTATACCAGTGATTCCCAACCTGGGGACCGTGAACCCCAGGGGGGCCGCAAAGCAATCCAGGGGGGCCGCAAACAGTAAAGCAATGACTTATTTATTATTATTATTTTTAAAAGGCTTCAGTACCTGGACGCTGTCTGCTCCCCAATGCTGCTGCAGATGACACCTCCCCCTTGCTCCAAACGAGAGGGGAGGACTTGCTGAAGTGGCAAAGTGTCTTGTGCTGAGGACAGGCATCTGCCTATAAAACATGTGGCAGATGCCAAAGGAGGCTGGGGGTGGAGCTACTAGGAAAAAGAGGGGATTACTATTGCTGACTTCCATCTCCTCACTGTTGACAATGCCCTTGCTCAGAATGAGAGGAGAGGGCTTTTTGTGAAGCAAGGCTGCAAGGAAAGGCTGCTTTTCCCCTTTCTGGCAGCCAACCTGTCTGCCTTTCTTGGCTCCTGCTTGGCTGCCACCTCCTTTTAAAAATTATTTTTATTTGTGAGGCTGCCCAAATCTCATCTTTGGCCCAGATGGAGCCAAGGAGCAGTGACGAAACTCAGGACCTGCTCACCCCCATCTCTGAGACTAAATATGTGTGCCAGCATCCCCCTTTTCTTCCACCTACACTCCACCCCCTCCCTCCCTCTCTCTCCAAGATGTTGCAGCAGTTTAGGACTTTCCCCCTCCCATGTGTCTGAATGCATGCACACTTGTAGATGCTTGCAGGAGGGGCAAGTGTGTTTGTGTGTGTGTGCACGCGCTGATCTGCCTTCTGCTCCACTCTCATTCCCCAAGTGCACGCTAACCAGGTTATCAGTTCTGATGATCATCCCAAGGCCTAAAAGCACTAACCCCCCTCCTCAACCTATCCACCCTTAAGGTCTTCACAGTGTAGCATCCTCACCATGACCACATTGCTGCTTCTTGATTATTATGATTTTTAAAAAGCTCAGCAGATTGGCTGAGGCTGGGGTCCACATACAGCAGCTGAAATGTATTTATTTATTAATTATTGCATTTATACCCCACCTTTCCTCCAAGGTGCTCAAGGTGGTGCACATGGTTCACTCCACCTTTCCATTTTATCCTTGCACCAATCCTGTGAAATAGGTCAGACTGAGAGACTGTGTATGGTCCAAGGTCACCCAGTGGGCTTCATGGCTGGGTGGGGATTTGAACCTGGTTCTTAGTCCAACACAGTAACCCACTGGTGTCTGGAGACAGGACTGTACATCTTCAGACTGTGTGGGGAGGGGTTAGGGGATACCAATTTGATTGGACCTTTGCATTAAGAAAGGAAAGCAACACAATTTTTTTTCAATTAACAGAAACTAAAATTACAATTAGCATGGGGGGGGTCACAACAATTTTTGAGCTTACAAAGGGGGTCCCGTACTCATAAAGGTTGGGAAGCACTGGTCTATACTAAAGGATGTAATATAGCAGCTTGGATGAGAGCGTAAGGCAGTTTACTGTGGACTTGGGGTAGAAACACACTCACTGTTCTGCCAGTTTCAGTGTGTCTCCACCTCTCTCTTCTGAAAACAGGGGCACATATCCCACCCCTTTTCACTGTAAAACCTGGTGGGAACAGCTTGAGTGCATTTTTTTAAAAAAATCGCTTTTAAGAGATTTTGCAACCCCTCCAGGTATAGCTAATGAAAAGGCTTTGATCTGGCAACTAGTGTGTTTACAGCCTTGGTTCTGCTCATGCATGCAAGTTTTTCACAGTGTCCACACAATGATGTAATCAGCAAAAAGATGTCCCATATTCCACCCACCCACCCTCATTTAATCCAGATTTACCATTTCCACAGGGTTTTTTTACTCATTAGATTTTCCATGGAAATGGTAAATCCAGTTTAAACAGGAAAATGATCTGGGATGCTATTTTGATGAGGATGACATTTGTGGATGCTGCACAAAGTTTGCATGCATGAGTAGCACCGAGTCCACAATAAACTGCCATGCTTGTAAACCGCCCAGAGAGCTTCGGCTATGGGGCGGTATACAAATGCAATAAATAAATAAATGCAGAAGCATCCTAAAAATGCATCTCAGCAGCATGTTTATTTTATTTATTAATTTTAAAGTTCTCCGTGGAATGCCTTTTCACTGAATTGTTATTGTGTTAATATTTTACTATTTTTTTTAAAAAATGTGAAAAAACATTTTAGCACCAATTCAAAAATAAATATAAAAAATCAACCCACTGCCCACTGACTGGATAGATAATAATGGTGTGGCAATAGAGCTCAGTTGCCCCAAATATCACTATGCACATCAAAACCACATCTCTTTTAAAGAGTTACTGTGATTGTGCTGCTTGCTGTTCTTCCTTTCAAAAAGGTCAGAGTTTGTGAGCTCTCAAAAGAACATGAAAAAAGCACAGGGAAAACACAGGAGAACAGCAATTTGTAGATGTGCCGTAAAAGAGTAAATTAACAAAAAGTGGCAATTCCGAAGTAAACTCCTAGTGTGGAAGCACCCTGAGACTTGAAGAAGAATTGCTAGGTTTCCAGCAACAATGGAAGGGTTCTTTTCTATACTCCATAGTACCATGTCTTTTTTCTTGGACTCTAGGCCCACTTTCCTACTAACCTTAACTATTTTCTGCCAATACCACTGCGTCAGATAAGTTGCAAATGGTAAATGAAGCTTGTGTCTAATAAACCACATTTGATTGATATATAGATAAGGTATAGTCAATGTGCAGATGTTTGATCTCCATAGTTTATCCTTCTTGTGGCAAAACCTGGCTTTTAGGAAAGCAGGGGTTTGTCTTGCAGGTAAAACAAGGTGCAGGCCTTGAGGCCCTTGGTGCTAATCCACGTGGTGGCCACCATGTAGGGGACTGTTGCTATCATAAAAGAAAACATATGTAGGAAGATTTTTTTTTTCTGCTGCTAGTATGGTTCGATACTTCAGGGATGTTACATGAAAATGAATTGAAGGGCTAAATTCCTCAGGAAGTCAGGGTACAGCCATAAATGTTCACGCACGCCCCAATGTCCACTTGACCTCAACTTGAAAAACATCATTTCCCACAAACGTATCTTCCATTTGCACACTACCCACTACAAGTATTTCACTTCCTAAAATATATTCCAGGCAGGAAAAAAAGGAGGCTTTGAAAGAGGGCCCATGATCAAATCCCACCTCCAGGGATCTGTTTGCTGCATCTCCCCAGTGCAAGGAACAAAGACTTTTTGTAAATATGTCTTAAATACTTATGGCAAATTTAAATGGCAAGCTTAAGCCATTTCCAACTGTGGATCAGCTTGAGAGTAAGTACACCAGCCTGCTATTTGTGACTTCTTGGCCTTGTGAATGATCAAGCTGTGCGGACTGTAACAGGGTGAAAAAGCTGCAGGATCTTATGCTTGATGCTGCAGCTCTAATATATATATTACATAGAGCATTTGGAAGAAGCTCCCTGAAAAACAGGAGCACATGGCATGTGAAGGGGCATCACACTTTGGGTGATTCAGGCAGGGCATGCTATACTAGCCTTGCAGTGGTCGCCTTCTGCCCTGGCAGTGGGGCAAAAGCACAGTAGACTTCTGAAAACGATATTGATCCAGAGAGCCTTTGGGAGGGATTGAAGGTAGAGCCTGACACTGATTTTATGTCTTCTACATTAAATTTTTCCTTTGTAGTCCCTTTAGTACCAATCCCTATATATTATTTTATGTATTTTAATTGTATTTTATGTATTTTAATTTATTTTAATGTTTTTGTGATTTTACTGCTTGCAATTTTATTATGTACATGTCTGATTTTATTTTTGTAAGCTGCCCTGAGTGCCCTATTATAGGGTAGAAGGGTGGGATAGAAATATTTTACATACATAAATAAAAATATATAGGCTCAGCGCAGGGCATATGTGGTTTGCAGAGATCCTTATACTATCAAAAAGGTCAGGTCTGAGTCTGTCTTTAGCCACAGGCATGCTGGATGCCTTTGGACATCATCCCACATCCTCTACTGCCCATCTATAATACGGGAATTAGTATGACCTATCTGATGACTACAGAAATTACTCCTCCTCCTCTACAGCTACGACTTCTTCCACACCACTGCTACTACTACCATCTTAGCCATAGATTTTGCTCTCATTTTTCTGGGCATTTCCAAGTAGCCCAGCAGCCGACTTGCCATTCCATTCCTGCTTCTGTAGGCTGCCTCTGTTCATCCATCCAAGCACTGCATTCATGAGCTCTTTCTATTGAAACAAGGCAGTGGGAAAATGTAGTGCCTAGATCATCATTATAGGTGTCTCTCCCCCCCACCAGGCATGAGCATCAGGGTGAAACCACCATGTCTTGGGAAGGGGTAGTGATAACCAGACGAAAGGTTTATCTTCAAGTCACTGCTAAAGCAAAGGAAGGGTTGGGTGTGTGTGTGGGGGAGCACTGGTGGGAGGAGACAGGTGCTAACAGGCTCCTCCCCATTCTTTCATACCTGGGTCTGGATGCGATTGAGGCCACGGAACCAAAGAATCTGGCCACGGCGCAGTTCCCGCTCAGCATGGTCAATTTCCTCTTCATCCTCTGCCATCTCTTCATCGGTGATCTCATCCTTCCCAGGGCCATGCCCTGCTTCCTTCAAGCATTTTAGTTGGCTAGTGGGGATGGTGGCAATGACCTACAGGAAGGAGTAGATTTCTATTGTCCATTTCAGAATTTCCTCTGTAGAATAGGAGCCCTTATGACCAAGGGCTACCTGTATTGCACAACTTCAGCACACAAGAGTAGAATCTGGTGGGCTAATCACATGTCACTCATAAATGCTTGTTATTCAACCCCAATGCCACTGCCATTTATTAAATTACATTAAATGAAAAGTCGCTTTGGGAGTAGGGAATTTAGCAAGGGAGTGAGGTGACACTCAGGATAGAAACACACTTACTGTTCTGTCGGTTCCTGTGTGTCTCCACCTCTCTTTTCTGAAAACACTAGTCAAACCCCGCCCCTTTTTACAGTAAAACCTGGTGGGAGCAGCTTGAGTGTTTTTTTTTTTTTTTTTACATTCAGCTTCAAAGAGATTTTGCAACTGATCAGCAGATTAACCTGTTCCCCCTCCAGGTGTGGCCAATGGAAACACTTTGATATGGCAGACTAGTGGGTTTACAGCCTCAATAATTTCTCCATGTGCCATTTCACTGCTCTGTATTACTCCCTGTGGTTTTTCTCCCTCAAAAAGTTTCCCAAAATCTACCCAAATCCCCACCATCATCACCTCTGGAAGCAGTAAAAACTGTGGGGGTGTCTTGTCAATAAAAACTGGCTCAGTTATATGCATTTGTGTCCAATGTATGGTACAGCTCCTGAGATTTTTTAAAAAATTATAGCTCTCAAGATTGAGGCCATAGGTTTCAGAAAGTAGTGGTCGGTTGGGAGAGATGGTGGCACTTACTAGACCTCATGGCACTGGAGGGACATTTATCCAGAGGAAGAGGGGTGGGGGCAGGGTTGGCATGGTGCAATCATGCTAGTGGGAATGCCGGATTGACTCCACCAATGCGTTTGCACCTTGCCAACCTTGCTGCCACTTCACCTCAGGTAAACTGCAACGACTCCGGTGCCACCAGGTTTACCCTGCTCTGCTCCACCTACAGCTACTGATTTTAGCCTGTATAGTTCAGAGGTGGCTAACCGTTTCCAGCCTGAGGGCTACATTGCACTCTGAGGACCCCATCGAGGGCCAAATGCCAGTGCCCCAAAAGTGGCACATGCATACACACACAATGTTGGGAGTGGGATTTGAACTCATGGCCTCAGATGGCTATCTCAGGACAATTTTCCCCACATCCTCTCCACTTCTCCTGATCCCCCGGTAGCAGAAACTCATGTGGGATATTCCACCATGTGACAGCAAAGCCCCAATACAGTTGGTGGAGGGAAAATAGTTTTGTTCTACTGCTGACACCAAGACTTTGGGGGGCTATAGGAAATCATTTGTGGGCAGATTAGACGCTTGGGCATAGCCACCTCTGGTACAGGTAAAGATGATGGAAACATCAGAAGCCAGGGCAGTGAGGGATGAGCAGGATGCTAACAGTGAAGCTTCAGGGGGGGCCCATACTTCTTTGCACTTCTCTGTGATTAGAAGAAGCAGAAGGTATTATGAAGAGTAAGTAAATATGTACACATTTCTCAGTTTGCATGATGTGTACAGATCACTTACTGGAGGGGGAAAGGAATTTTGACTTTACTGTATTATTATTTTTTAAAGCACAGAGTGCTTACAACACGGATTACAGGAAAGTCAGTCCATTAACTAGGCATACTAAAGCCAAACAGGTTATTGCTTGGCGTTTATGTTTTATGAGTTATGTTTTCAAGAGAATGTCTCATGTCAGTCTTCAGAATCTGACTAAATTGTGTATTCTGATAACTCACAATCAACTAGAAGATAAAAGAAACTTTTTAGCAGCAGTATCTGTGTGGAAAAATGGAAATGGACTGCTTCCAAGTCGATCCCGACTTATGGCGACTCTACGAATAGGGTTTTCATGGTAAGCGGTGTTCAGAGGGGGTTGACCGTTGCCTCCCTCTGAGGCTGAGAGGCAGTGACTGGCCCAAGGTCACCCAGTGAGCTTCATGGCTATGAGGGGATTCGAAGCCTGGTCTCCCAGGTCGTAGTCCAGCACTCAACCCACTACACCACACTGGCTCTCCGTATCTGTGTGATCCTTCTGACATTTGTAGGCAAACCCTGATTTTTAAACCCTATGTGGTAGCTGTGCAACTGGACAGAATTCAGTGGCCTGCAATTTGTTAGGACACTCAGTGAGGGAGGACGAAGAGGGTTGGGCCAAGCAGGACTGAACCTTCTGCATATGCTGCACCTGTATTTTTAAATTTTTAATTTGTTAATTGCCTCATGCCTAGTGATCTCTAGGTGACTTACAACACATTTTAAAAAATATATAGTATAAAACAAAATTAAAAATATACAATATACAACATTTAAAACCCAAACAAAAAGGTCTAAGACAGCATACCAAAGGTCTGAGTGAAAACGAAGGTCTTTGCCTGGTGCCTAAAGATGGATAGAGAAGGCGCCAAGCGTGCCTTCCTGGAGAGAGCATTCCACAGCTGGGGGGCCACCACTGAAAAGGCCTGTTCTTGTGTTGCCACCCTCCGAGCTTCTTAAGCATAAGTCAGCCAGATCAAAATTCTGCACCCAAGGCAACCGAAATTCTGTGCAAAGAAAAGCTAGAATATGCAACCCGTATACATTACGCAAATTAAGCATTTTTTCATATATTTATGCTTCATTTGCAAAATGTATTCTGCTTCTCCCATTCCTAGGAAAGAGGCAAGCAGGGCACTGAAACCACACCCTTGACCTCTGAGATTTTATTATGCATTTTCTACACTTTCAGTGCTATCTTCACAACCACAAGAGCTAGAATGTTTTTGTTTTTTTTAAATTAAAACTAAGCTTCTTAGGAAGCTGAATTCTGTGCTCATCGTATCTTGCAGTTTTTCTGGACTTATTTTCAATAATGGGGTGTATATATCCCAGAGTACAATCTGCTTCACATTTTGGAGGGCAGGTGACTCTTGTTGAAAACAGGTTCCCAGGTTGCTGGGATGTTTAAATCCAACACTGGTGTAGATGGAGAGGTCAAAAGAAGGATTTTCTTACCTGTCCCCAGACAAGTTCCCCAAAGCCCACAAAGAGACACCAGAGCCATTGTTGTGAGTTCAGTGGGGAACAGCTGAATGGTTTCCCCCCAAACTGCACAATCATGATCTGTGTGGGATGGAAAAAGAGGCATAGTGAGTCAAGCAAGTGGGAGACCCATAATCCTTAATTAATTAAGCTTGCACATACACTACTGAGAATGAGTGGGCCCATGGGAGCTGGTGGCCAAATGATTATAACATCAGAGCCTAAGAGGAGCCTTGGCAGAACTGAATGTAGACCCAGGCTTGCACAGGAGGGAAATCAGGATCAGCTTCAAGTCGTAGGAGATAAAGGACTGGATCCAGAAAACTGGAATGGAAGGCAGGCATACAGGCAAGACTGCGAATAGAAACTGAGAGCGCTACCAAGGATACTTGACATTGTAAATGGGTCACTGGCAACAAAGGGTTTTTTTTAAACATTGGATTTCTCTTGGAAAAGGTATATCCAGATTAAATAGGGAAAAACTATGGGCTGGCATTTTGATGACAACAGCTTTGTGTGGACACTACCAAAAAGTCCGTGCATGCTTATTTATTTCTTTATTTATTAGGTTTATATCCCGCCTCTTCCTCTCAGTAGGAGCCCAGGGTGGCAAACAAAAGCACTAAATATACTCTAAAACATCATAAAAGCAGACGTTAAAATATATTAAAACAAAACATCCATAAAAACATATTAAAAGAAAACATCTTTAAAAACATTTTTAAGAAAGGTTTAAAAACATCTTTTAAAAAACTCTTTAAAAACACATTAAAAAGCAATTCTAACACATACGCAAACTGGGATAAGGTCTCTACTTAAAAGGCTTGTTGAAAGAGGAAGGTCTTCAGTAGGCGCCAAAAAGATATCATAGATGGCGTCTAATATTTAAGGGGAGGGAATTCCAAAGGGTAGGTGCTGCCACACTAAAGGTCCGTTTCCTATGTTGTGCAGAATGTACCTCCTGATAAGATGGTATCTGCAGGAGGCCCTCACCTGCAGAGCACAGTGATCAACTGGGTATGTAAGGAATAAGACAGTCTTTCAGGTATCCTGGTCCCAAGCTGTATAGGGCTTTGTACACCAAAACTAGAACCTTGAACTTGGCCTGGTAGCAAATGCGCAGCCAGTGCAATTCTTTCAGTAGCGGGGTGACATGTTGATGATATCCTGCCCTAGTGAGCAGTCTCGCCACCACATTTGGCACCAGCTGCAGCTTCCGAACCAACCTTGAGGGCAGCCCCACATAGAGCAAATTACAATAATCCAGCCTGGAGGTTACCAGTGCATGGACAACAGTGGTCAGGCTATCCCGGTCCAGAAACCGCCGCAGCTGAAGCTGGTAAAAAGGCACTCCTAGCCACTAAGGTCATTTGGGCCTCTAGGGACAAAGATACAGACCTGCTCTTTCAGAGGGAGTACGACCCCATCCAAAGCAGGCAACTGACCAATTATCTGAACATGAGAACCACCAACCCGCAGTGCCTCTGTCTTGTTAGGATTCAGAGTCAGTTTATCGGCCCTCATCAAGGCAACGGTCCAGGACTTGCACGGCCTCTCCTGATTCAGATGTTACAGAGAAATAGAACTGGGTATCATCAGAATACTGCTGACACTTCACCCCAAATCTCCCAAGGGCTTCATATAGATGTTAAACAGCATGGAGAATAAGATGGTACCCTGCAGCACCCCACCGCATAACTGCCAGGGGGCTGAAAGACAATCACTCAATGCTATTCTCTGAAAACAACCCTGGAGATAGGATCAGCACCACTGTAAAACATTGCCTCTGATACCCATCTCACCAAGTCAGCCCAGAAGGATACCATGGTCAATAGTATCAAAGCCGCTGAGAGATCAAGTAAAAATAACGGTCGCACTCCCCCTGTCCTTCTCCCAATAACGGTCATCCATCAGGGTGACCAAGTCCGGTTCAGTCCCATAACCAGGCCTGAACCCAGACTGGAATGCATCAAGATAATCTGTTTTGTCCAAGAGTACTTGCAATTGCTGCGCCACAACCCTCTCAATCACCTTCCCTAAGAAGGCGGTATTTGTGACAGGGCAGTAGTTGTCACAAACCGATGGATCCAGGGTGGGCTTTTTCAGGATCTGTTAGATCACCGCCTCTTTCAGGTCAGCTGGAACCACTCCCTCCCACAATGAAGCACTGACCACACCCTGGATCCACTCAGTCAACCCCCCTTGGCAAGCTTTAATAAGCCAAGAAGGGCAATGGTCAAGAGGACATGTTGCTGGCCGCATCGTTGCAAGCACTTTGTGCACATCATCAGGTCACATCAACTGAAACTTATACCAAGAAGTTACAGCAGATGTTGCACTGGACTATAGTAGATGTGGATGGGGCATCAAGATTGCCATGCAGGTGAGCAACTTTACCCTCAAAGTGCCTTGCAAGCAATTCACAGTGGGCCTCCAAAGGGTCTAAAACTCCATTTCCTGGAGTTGATGTCAACAGACCTGATGGCTACTTGATGCAATGGTGGCAGAGAAGTGGGCCTTCTTTGCTGCCCTCACCACTGCGCAGTAGGCATGGTTATGATGTCTTGCTCATGCCCAATCAGCCTCACAGCATGTCTTTTGCCATTTATGCTCTAGCTGATGTCCAGCCTGGTTCATTGCCCTTAGCTCACTCGTGTACCGAGGTGCAAACTGGGATCCACAATGCCGGAGATGGTGATCAGGGGCCACTGTGTCTGTTCCACAGTGTTATAAGGGCTTCAACAGGGTCACCTGCTCTATGTACTGGGAACTTCTCCAGGGCATTCAGGAATCCTATGGATTCCATTAGTCTCTGGGGGTGGACCATCTTAATCTGTCCACCACCCCTGCAGGGGAGGATTGGAGCCGTAAGTCTAAACTTCATGGTCTGACCATGACAATGGGGTGACATCCACCACCCCTTCTTCCATCTGGAGCAAAAACCAAGTCAAGGGTGTGCCCTGCCCTATGTGTCAGGCTGGTGACAACTTGAGACAGCCCTGTGGTTGTTATGGATGCCATGAAGTCCTGAGCCAGAACACCAGAGGCAGCCTCAGCATGGACACTGAAATCACCCAGGATTATGGTTCTGGGCTCCTCCAATACCATAGCCGAGACAGCCTCCGCCAGCCCAGTCAGAGAAACTTGTGGAGAGCAGGGTGGATGGCACACCAGCAACAACCCTAGTTTACTGTCTCCTTGGTCCGACACCAGGTGCAGGCCCTCACAGCCAGCTCCAAGACAGAGTGGTTTCTTGGTTGAAGTTCTGTAGACCACAGCTATTCCCCCCCATCCCTGCAGCCTGTGCTGGTGTTGCACCCAGATGAGCAAAGCTGGGTCAGATCAACTCCTCCCAGCTCACCCACCCACATCTTGGTAATGCACACCAATTCGGCACTTCATCCATGATCAGATCATGGATGAGTGTGGTCTTATTGTGTACTGATCTGGCATTAATCAACAACAACATACAGGCCAATGGGCACAGCAGATGAGCAACAAGGAACCTATCCATGAGAGGAAGGGGAGAGAGGGACTTCCGGGAAGGGTGACTTAGCCTGTGCCTGCTTTTGAGACGGGCTCCTGCCTCAAAAGAAGCTTATTCAGATATATCAGTCAGTTTTTTCTTTTTTTTTGACTGATTAAACTTCTCCCGGGTAGGGAGAAACGAAGAGATTAACCTCAAAGCCTATTTTTGTTGGGACGACCAGATCTCATTAATTTATGGGACGAGGTCCAGCCGACGAAGGTGGGACGGATTTTCAACAGCAAGCTCTATCTGATAAAGCGAACGTTCACCTTATCTTCTAAGAGAGAACGCACTAACAGGCAAGCACCCTTCTTTCTATATTTTTCTTTTACTTGACTTAAATTGTTGCTGTTTAAAAGAGATTTGCCAGATTGATCGGTTTTTGACATCTCACTGGGGAGCCGTAACTTCTCTCTGCTACGCACTAATTAATAGCTTATCTCTGTTTTTGTTGCAAAAAGCTGTCCTGGATTTGCATTCTAAAGATACACACAGAAGAGGGATTTCTATTCCAGATTTTTATTTTGAAAAATATTATACTGTTTTGAGACTACTCTCTTTTTGGTCTATTTTATTTTGACGAATCTGTTTCTTGACGATTGCCATTAATTGTTTCGATCCTGGGAACTGCATTTTGTTTACTTAACTATTGGAGAGATAAGGCTGTCTGCTCTGTTTATACTGTGATGTCACCAAGTCTGGAGTATTAACCCAATTGTTGCTGAAATAAGAAGTGGTTTCCCTATATTTTTCTTTTAAAATGGCAATTAAGAAAGTGGCTGAGAATCTGGAAATAACTATGTTTCAGAAAATAATGGATGAGATTGAGATAACGAAAATTGAATTGAGTAAAATGAAGCAGGAGATTAAAGATATAAGGGTCCCTGTGAGAGAGGTGACCCTGGAAGGGGTCCCTGTGAGAGAGGAGACCCCGGAGATTGGAACAGGGGTCCCTGTGAGAGAGGAGACCCTGGAGACTGGAATAGGGGTCCCTGTGAGAGAGGAGATCCCGGAGATTGGAACAAACGTGGAACAGGAACAAGATTTGGAGTCTATGGACTTTAGAAATAAAATCTATTGTTTGGAACTCAATGTTATCTCTGAAGAAATTAATGAAGATTCTAGAGATAAAGTTATCAATGGCATGGATTATCTTTTGGACTGGAATGATGTGATGGAGCCCAATATAGAGAAAATCTATGGAATTAACTGCAGCCATGTGACAATGGAAAAACTTTTAAGAGATGACCCAGTGTATTTTGAAAAAAAGAACAGAGATATGATTTTACAGCAGTATTTCAGCAACCTATTCAGAATGGATGGCAAGAAAATATTTGGGATAGAGGTAATTCCCATCAGACTCTTACTATATGACTATGGCTTTGACAGCAAGATTATTATGGAATACTGATAATGGAAGATTGGATATTGAAATTACTGGACTTAACAAGACTACTGAAGATGGAAGATGGAAAATGGAACTAATAGAGATAATAGAACAATGGCTACTGAAATTACTGAACCTAACAGATTCTGATGTGATGGATTAATTGAAATGTTTATTTTGACTATGGTTATGACAATAAGATTATCATAATTAGTAATGAGATGGATTAATCGATATGCTTATCTGGAAAAAAAAAATTGATAGATATATTTCTTAAAGAATTGAAATCTCTCTTTGACTTTTTGTGGAAAGAATAAAGTAATGTTTATGAGATTTGATGATTAAGTAAGATAACTACTGGAGGAAAGTGATTTTATAATATGACTTAAGAGACAGGATTGCTATATATTATAGACTTATAACTGATTTGATCTTTGACAAATGGGAAGTCAATATTTTACTCTTTATTTTTTATTTTTGTTTTTTTTTTTTTTTCTTTCTTTCTTTTTGTTTAACTATTTTTGATTTTGTTTTTTGTCTTTGAATGTTTTATGATTTTGTCTTGTATGTTTTATGAAAATTTGAATAAAAATTATTGAAAAAAAAAAAAGAGAGGAAGGGGAGAGAGGAACAAGGCATAGATAGCCTTGCTCTCATCGTCTATGGTAATTCACCACCTCCCCATGGCCACACCTCCCTCTACCCATGGTCACTGAAATTGGGGTGGCATCACCTATGTTCCTCCTTACTAAGACTCCTCTTAAACACCTGATATGGACCCAACAAGAGCCCACCAACAAAGCCTGCTTGAACCAGTTATCCCAGTAGGCCTCTGAGAGAATTGGGAACAGTCAGACCCACTCAATAACTTTCATACAGGGCATATCTACTTCCCCCGTCTCACACCCAGGGAGGGCCCTCCTTCTGCCAGTTGCAGCCTCTCACTCTGAAGGCATCTGGTGACTTTCTCCCACAGGGTCACCTGTAGGTACTCACTCCCAGGTACTCACTCCAGGGCAGGTCTTCTCCAGTCCCCCAGTGCTATAGCTGTTCCCCCCGCCCAGTGCAAGAGCTGCTGGGAAATGGGATCAAAGAGCAATGGACATTTACTCTAGCTGTGCCTCATTCCTCATCCTTCAAGAGAAAATAAACCTAAATACATATATCTTCACTTGCACATATCTATCTCGTGTTAACCTTGCCTGTCTCCCTTTCCTTCCCTCTCATTTTCCTCACTTTCAGCAGTGGGCTGTAAGCTCCTTGAGGCTGGGACCTGCCTATGTTCATTGTTACACAGTAAGATGTCTCACATATTGAAATAACAACAGCATAGATTCGTTGAGGGCAGGGGCCCGTGGAATTTCTTCAGGCACACTGTGCACTGACAGCACTGTATAATAAAAACTGTGATTAACATAAGAGTGTAAGAAGAGGCTAATGTCATTAAAAAAAACACCTAGCCACCCACTCATTCATCCTTTCACAGATACATATTTCCAGCCATGTATTCATCCCTCTTCCCTTCCCATCCATCCAGCTCGGCTCATCCATTTACTCCATGGCTGTACCTGTATGCCAAAGGTGCCCAGCACAATGGTGCAAAAGATGGGGTTGCCAAAAATGCCATCAAATACATTGCGCTCGCCATGAATTTTGCGGGCGTTGATCTCATTGAAGAGCTGCATCATGACAAAGGTGTTGAAGATGATGGTGTAGTGCTCCGAGGGTGGGGAGTGCAGGGGGGCATTGCGGCCGCTGTCGATGTCAAAGAAAATCTCGCCTGTGGGTGGGGAAAGGTAGTAAAGCAAGTGTATCACAGAGAGAATACCAGATCAGAAAACCAGACCTCTCCCTCCACCCTCTTGGTTTTAAACAATGGGCCCACCCCCACCCCCTCCAATTCCAGTATCATTAAAAACCCACCCACAAAGAGGAGGGTGAAAATGATAATGAGCTGGTAGACAGCATGGCCCAAAATATTCTTCATCATGGTGCGGGAAATGAGGGGTTTGTTGCGTCCATATGGCTTGCGTAGCAGCAGGGCCTCAGTGGGGGGTTCGGTGGCAAGAGCCAGGGAGGCAAAAGTGTCCATAATCAGGTTCACCCACAGCATCTGTACTGCTTTGAGCGGAGAGTCCTACAAGAGAAGTTGAGATGAAGGGGCCTTATAGCATCAGAACATCAGATAAATAATAGACAAGGGTGGCATTTTGATGACAATGATGTTAAGTAGATGTGAAAAACATGCATGCATCAATTCCACAATAAATTACTCTCTGGAAACATCCAGTGCCATGAAGCGAGCAGGAACTCCATGTTTGCTGTGAAATTCGTAGTTTTGTCCTGAGAGTCTGGAGAGCTGTGGAAAGTCAGGGTAGAGACAAACTTGCAGTTCTGCTGGCTTCAGAGCGTCTCTACCTCAGTTTTCTGAACACGAGGACACACAGTGCTAGTCAGACTCCTCCCTCTTTTACTCCAAAACCTCATAAGTTGCAGCTCTAGCACATTTTACCTTGAAGTCAACTCAACGCAGACGTTAAAACTGATTGGTTATCAACCCTGTTGCTACTCCAGGTGTGTCCAGTGAAAACATTTTGCTGTAGGCTCAGGCAGACACAATGATTGACTCAATGCTTTGCTGTAGGTGGTCCTAATCCGCAGTGAGGAAGGGAGATGTGTCCAGCCGTGGGCAGAGTTGTTTCAAGATGGAGCCAGAGAAAATGGTCTGGCTGCTTTTAAAGCAACTAGTTCAGCCTTTCCCAACCAGTGTGCCTCCAGATGGTGTTGGACCACAACTCCCATCAGCCACAGCTAGCATTGCCAATGGTCAGGAAAGATGGGAATTGTGGTCCAACAACATCTGGAGGCACACTGGTTGGGAAAGGCTGAACTAGTGTGTCTGCAGCCTCAGAGGATGGGCAGAGAATATTTATTTTGGTTCAATCCATTTTGCAAAAATTTGTTAGGGCATGCCAAACAAGAGACTGGTATTAAAATCATTCACAAGACTGGTTCAATACCCCAAAATACACAGGAAAATACTTTCATGTTGACTTCAGTGTTTATGTAATCCCTCAGTCACCACGTAATGAGATCTTTCCCTTCTGATCTTGTAGGTTGCCAATACTTGTTTTCAGAGCTTGGAAAAGTTACTTTTTTGAACTACAACTCCCATCAGCCCAATCCAGTGGCCATGCTGGCTGGGGCTGATGGGAGTTGTAGTTTTAAAAAGTAACTTTTCCAAGCTCTGCTTGTTTTTCCCTAGCTGTGAGGGAAACAGTCAATTAAAGGGCTCTCAAGATTATTTTCTTCCCTTTCTCCCCACTGTTGGAACTGTGGGAAATGCAACTCAAATTGGGTGGGTTTGCATGTCTGAGGGGAGATAGAGAGGAGTCGTCCAGGTTGCTAGGCTGCACCTGTCCTTTGCTCATCTGCTAATCTTCCTTCCTGCAAACTGATACCTGTTAGGGATGCTGACCAGACCTTCCAACTCTCCTTCCTGTTTCTTCTCCATCTCTTGGAGAGAGACAAAATCTTTGCTTTGTCTCTTCAGATGTAGCATGAGGTCAAAGACCATGACTGCTCTTTGTGACTCCAGCTTAGCTAGTTAGATAGAACTGGAATCCTTTTCCTATTGTGTATTTATTCTAATAAAGTAAGCTTTTCTTATTTTACCAAAGTCTGAAGTCTCAGTGATATTAGCAGAGTAAAAGTCTGCTACTTTAGAGGTAAAGTTAAATGCACACACGCAGACTCTGCTCTGCTGCTGCTGATCTAAAACCTGACTCTGCTAACACCCACAACCTTCTCAAGACACAGCTCCACAGAGAAATTAATTCAGTTCAACTATCAAGAAAACACACACACACACACATATCACACATGCTTCAATGTTCAGTCAATGAGTCAACTTAATTAATTGATTTTTAAAAAATTAATCAGCTAAAAAGATGCTGTCATCAATTGGGCTGCAGAAGTTTTTTTAAAAATATTAATTTCACTTATATTATTCAAATTATTATTTTCACACTTTAGAGCTGGGTCAACTTGTAGGTGTTCATACTTTGCTCATGTGCTGAAAAGTCCAGTTTTAAGGGTGCTGGAATGTTTTTGTTTTTGTTTTGTTTTGTCTCTGGAGTGTCTAATCCAAAATAGCAAAGGAGATGTTCTCTTTTCCTCTTTCCTTCAAGACATCCAGGCGCTACCTCACAGGTTCTCTTTGGAGTCTGGTAGGCAACTACTCCTGAAGGGCTAAGTTATCATCCCTCAGAATTCTCTTCACTTCCCCAACATTTTCCTCAGAACATGGAGCTGGGCCTCAGATCGGCTTCCTGACTGACTCTCAGGCATGCTCCTATAAGAGAGCCTGCCTTGTCATCCTCCAGGAGCCACATATGATATAGCAGCTAGATTTAGCATTTATCTAATGTCTGCTCTGCAAACATTTATTTTCCATGCACCCGGCCATGATTATCCCCATATGCCTGCTCTTTTCCACAAAGGTGATGAGAAGTACCCTATAACTCCCAAAGGCCCCATATGTGACTTCCAGTTTCCAGGCAACGAACTGCTTTCAGCAGGCTTTCACTTGAACATGCAAGGTCTTATAACAGGGATGGGGAATGCACACAAGTCCCACCCCCAATGTCCCAAGACAGGCTGCTCTTCAGACCTTTGTGCATGTATTTAGTATTAGTATTAGTATTCCACCCTTCCTCCACAGGAGCCTAGGGCAGCAAACATATCAGTACTAAAAAAAAAACTAAAACTGCTAAGAAAAGTTAAAAACAACCTCCTAAAAGCAATCACCTACTCTCAACACTAATAAGATATTGCCAAGGTCTGAAGAGGATTTACGTGCATTCAGCTGAACAGGTTCAAAAACTCTCTCTGCAATCAGAAACCCTAATAAGGGCTCCCACTTGTGGGAAAGTTTCTAAGCACATTCAATCAAACACACTTAGAAATCCTCTTCAGACTTTTGGGCTAAATGCAAGAAGGTCTAGACAGGAGCCCACGTGCCCAGGGAAGCTGGGGCAGGACTTGTGTGTGTGCCCCCATGCCTATTTTCAGACCCTGCATGTGTAAACCTCACGTGTCAACACACAGCTCCTGTTTCCATAATTTCCTGTTCTGATCTTGCCAGTGATGGCTAGTGCCCATTGGGATTGGTAGGGTAGAAGGCAGGACGTCCAACAGTAGGTGGAGCCAGAGCCAATGACAGACAGAGTCATTCCCTGACTGGTTGTAAGTAAGAAGGCAAGCAGATGGGTGCTGGCTGAGGGCAGACTGAGGTTGGTGGGGCTGTGCTCCATTTGCCCTAACAGACCAACCTCCACCGGGTTTTGCCTGTGGCCTGCCACTCCTGCACAGTGATGAAGCCTACCTGTGTGATGCAGGCTCCAGTGAAGGCCACAATGACTGCCACGACGTTGACTGTAAGCTGGAACTGCAGAAATTTGGAGATGCTGTCATAAACGTTGCGGCCCCACATTACTGCCTTGACAATGCTGGAGAAGTTGTCATCTGTCAAGATGATGTCAGAGGCCTCCTTTGCCACGTCAGTGCCTGCTATGCCCTGGAGATGTCACAAAAGTACATAGTAGGTACTTTTTAGCAAGAATCCTCTGCTTTCTCCCTCCCATGGGCTCAGTAGGTGAACATTTTAATAGCACTTTAGTCTCATTGATGCACAAAGACTGAGCCAGCAGTTCAGAGTGGGCCTCCTTCTGCAAGAGTTTGCATGGATTCTGCCTTCGTCATCCCTTGTCAGAAAGGATGGGCAGCTAAGACATTGTTCTACTGACAACCTGACATTAATTTCATGACTTTCTCCTCTGCTTCCTTTCCTTTTGGCTGGCATGATTTTCCTTGCCAGAAAAATTCTGAACACTTTTCTGTTGGGAACTAGACAGGTAAGTTAGTTGCACTTTTCCCCAATGAAATCAATGAGACTTACGTTTAGGGATGGGGAATCTGTCTATTTTAGTTTTTCTCAGTTTTTCATTTTTCAGATCTTAAGTTCACTTCACATTTCCACATTAGTTTGTGATTTTTTAAAAAAAGTAATTTTCATTAATATATGCATATTTTACCTTAGCATAATACATTTTTGTATACATTATTTGGCTGGAGAACTGCATTGCAAAATTAAGTGAAGCATGAATTCCAAGGATGGCTGTGTTTTAGTTCACATATTGTTTCAGAAAGTGTGAATTAGGTAGGATCTCCTTTAAATGCGACCTGGATCAAATTTCTCCCCATTCCTTTTTAATTTATGACAGGACTAACATGTCCTGTTGATTTCAATAGGGCCTACATTCAACCAATGGATTAGTCTGCATCCAACCCTATGAAAACAGAAGCATGTTGATTTATTTACTTTATGTAATTTATTATGATTGCACAACTTGTGTTTTCTTGGATAGATTTATTTTAACTGTTTATTCAATATTAAGTCTTCATTTACGTGTATCACACGCCTAACAAAACATATCAATAGACTTAAGAGATAGCAGCGGAAAAATAAGTATTTGAAACATATTGGAACCCCTCCTTTCCCCTTTGCAGTCCACTTAACCATCACCCTCACTTCCTTTTACATCTCACATTTTTTCCTCATCTACATTATTCCCATAAGTAGGTATATTATCTTGGATTGCTCTGTTTTAAATTTTAAACAACAAATACAGTAAAATAATTTTAGAATAAAGGGGCAGGGGAATAATCCACCTAATGGGATAGTTTTGAAAGATTTCATCAGATTTCACTGAAGCATTCAAGATTTCCAAATATTTTCTAAATGTTTCAAGATTCGCTTTTAAAAAAAAAACCCATGGTTGTGATGGTTGTGAGCTCACAAAATTCTGTTAGCCATGAAGACACCATGTTATTTAGAGGATTTCCAGTGAAAATGTATGATTTATCTGGCAATTATACAAGCTCTCCTGTGCCTAGCTTCTTCTGATTCACTCAGTGTCCAAATTGCCGGGGCATGATAAAATATTTGGCAAGTATAAAGGTGAAATTGCTCACTGCACTGATAACCAACTTGTAATATTGAAATTATCCCTCAAAGGAGCAACGTTTGAACAAGTCCCAGAATATCATCTAGCAGCCATTCCATCAGGTTGAAGCAGAGGGAGAGATGAGACTGCAGAGTCACACCATCTTAACTAGTCATCATAAGAACTTTGCAACTATAAGAGCTGGTGATTGAGTTTGCTTGTTTTCCTCTTCCCTCCTCATCCTTTTTTTGTCATGTCTTTTAGATTGAGGGCAGGGGCTGTCTTGTTGGTTATTGATTTTATGTAAGCCTTTTCAGCTGAAGAGCAGAGTAAAAAAATGCTTCAATTAAATAATTAAATAAGTTGCCCACTGCATTTTTTTTGCATCTTCAGCAGAAGTCCTAACTAGGGATTCACCTTTTTCCCCAGTCTATGTGGAACCCAGCAGGCTCTTAGACATCTTCTGCAGGACAAAAATGCACATGGATACCTAGTGAGATTTCTTTAATGTGTTTAAGTAATTTGGAAAATTTGGGTAGCCTGACTCTTATGTTTTAGGCTTGTGAAGTGAATCCAGCATCAGAGTTTCAAATTTTGAAAACTAATATTATATCTTTATTAAGATTGTTTGCTGTTTGCAGGATCATATTTATGGAGCAGCTGAAATGGCACAAATATTAAATAAAAAATATCATTTGAATATATTGCCAGGATGCAAATGTAGGCAGTAAACATTTTTTATTGCAGCTTTAGAAACAAAAGGAGAGTTTCTTCAGGAATGAAAATATTACATATAGACTGTGAGCACACTAGTCACCTACAGCAAAGTTTTTCCATTGGCCACACTTGGAAAGGCAACAGGTTGATCTGCCAATCAGTTGCAAAATCTGTCTAAAGCGAATTTTTAAAAAAATCCACTCAAGCTGATCCCACCAGGTTTTATAGTAAAAAGGGGTAGGGTTTGACTAGTGTTGTGTGCCCCCATTTTCAGAAAAGGGAGGTTGAGATGCACTGGAACCGGCAGAACAGTGAGTGAGTCTCTACCCATAATGTCATTACACTGGTATCCTTACAGGATTCCCAAATAAAGGTTTTTCTACCAGTCCTTAAATCCTGAGATATTTCCATATAGGAGCCAGTATATGTGGATGTTAATAAAACAGCTTTTTAGCTAAAACTAATTCATTTTAGTAATTTTAAAATCAAAGGACTTTCAGTGTGCAAGATAGATTTGTGCTTTGCAGGCAGTGCAGCTAGTCCTTTAAACAGGGCCATGTAGTGCTGATTAAATCTTACCCAATTACTGCACAATCTGACTGAGTCCACTTCATTGGTTTTCAATGCTCTCCTATGCATTTCTGAGATACTGAGCTCAATAGGACTTTCATCCAAGGAAGTGTGTATAGGATTGCAGCCTATGCCGTATGATAAAGTTGAAGATCAACAAGCTTAAAACTAGAGCTGTGCTGAATTTTCATAGGTGAACTTTTTTTGCTGTAAAAATAGAGCTTTTAGGTGCTGAAATAACCCTTGGCCTAAACCCCCAGCTTACTGCTTTATGTTTCTCCCATGTCTGAGCACTGTTCACTTTCCAATCAGCAGTTTCTTTGGCACCATTAAAAACTAAAAAAAAGAAAAAGAGGGGGCTTCTTCCTGGCTGAGATTCCAACCAATCAGAGAGCAAAGAGCTAACATGACAATGTCAAAACATCAACATGTAGCCAATCAGATTGGCTATGTGATGATGTTATGATGCCAATTCAAAATGAGGGCAGGAAAACTGCTTCACTTTACCTGGACAAGCACTTTCATCCCAGTTTGCAGACCCCACAGATGAAGGACATATTACAAGCACTGTTTTATATTATGCTTGTCTTCACCCTAATTCCCTGTGAAGTAAATTTCCCTATGGATACAGGGTTGGGGATTCAGTTCAGCTTCTCTTACCATAGCAAAGCCCACATCGGCCTTCTTGAGGGCTGGTCCGTCATTTGTCCCATCACCAGTGACCGCAACCACCTGACGCTGGTCCCCAATAGTGCTGTCAATGATGCCTTTAAGGTCAAAAATGCCTGTTAGTAGTGAGTGAGCTATACATCCAAATAATAACTAGTGACTTTACGAAGATGTTTGTGTGCATATATTGGTAGACTTGCATAGATAATTTGGTTTGCATATCTGGAGTTTGCTTACAAGAAATGACATGCAGAACCCAGGAGTCCTGACTCTCACCACCCCATGTTGCTTTCTCTCCTGTTCTGACTAAGGGCAAGGAGGCTGGCAATCTCTTACCTTTCACCAGGGTGTGTTTGTCAGTGGGCGATGATCGAGCCAGAACCCTCAGTTTTGGCCAAATTTTATCAAGGCGTTCTTGTTCTATCTGCAGGGCAGGGAGACAGAGAGATGAAAGAACTACTGGGTAACACAACAGAGCACAGGAAGCTTCCTTATACTGACTGCACTGACTAGTAGTTTCAAACAGGAGCTTTCCCCAGTGCTAGATGGAGATGCTAGAGACGGAACCTGGGACCTTTTTCATGCACAGCATGTGCTGCACCACTGAGTTCTGGCCCTTCCCCAAATATGGACCACACATATAATGTCCCCCAAATACTAAGGGACTGGTTCAAACATGCATAGCCATCTGTTAATGACTGGCAGCACAATGCTAACCTCGATGACTGGCAACACAATCAGCAAAGTGGGGTTAAGACTGCAACCTGGAACATCAAGTGATTATTTGCATGTGTTAATGTGCCATCACAGGCAGAGCTTTCATAACACCTCAAGCGCAGTGCTATTCAGTGGAGTAACTGCACACTTGTTGCAGAATGAGGCAGAAGTGAGGTGGCAGAATGGACTGCACTGTTGCATACACGTATTTTATGTATTAACTTGAAGATTTATACCCCATCCTTAGGTATGAATACTATCGGGATAGCTAATTATAAAACCAACAAACAAAAAACAACCTACAGACTTCAGAAGAGGAATCCCATTTTTAAAATGATCCTCCATGTAAAAAAAGGGGGGGAAGGAATCCTCCCTGTGGTTTTTTAAAAATTGAAAGTAAAAGCTACCAGACCCCTCCGCTGGTGCGCAAAAAAGGGGGAGAGAAAACAGCAACACAGGAAGCTGCCTTATACCCGGTCAGGCCATTGGTCCATCTAGCTCATGATATTCCACACTGCCTGGCAGCAAGTCCCTATGGCTTCATACCTGGAGATGCTGGGGATTGAACCTGGGGCCTTCTGCGCAGAGCTTGGAAGATTACTTTTAAAAAGTAATAAATTACTGTTACAATTACATGGCCCCAAAAGTAGTAATTACCGTTACAATTACAATTGCTCTGAAAGTAACTGATTACTTTACTTTTTCTCAAAAGTAATCACTACAATTACATTTCAGTTACTTTTAAAAAAAAACACCTACAAGGTGCTGGCCTTAGCTGCTGCACATCTAAGTAGCCTAAAACAACATTAAAAATAAAAACACACATACAGAGGTAGTAGAATAATTCTTTTTATCCATAAGATAGCAATGGTGGTCTCTCCGCTGGTAAGGGAGGTGGGGAGGGAGGCAGAGGCCATTACTCAGATCTTTGCACATCAAACCAAGTGCAACCCCCTCCCCCCAGCCAGCAAGCATAATCTCTCTCACTTAACCACCTCCGGACCCTGCCCTGCCACCAACTCAGGGACACTCACCCAATCAAACATTTTCCCCTGAGATACAAAAAAGTTAAAATACTGCAAATGCAGCACAGTAGCCAGAGAGGGTGGTGGAGGCCACTTTGTGTGCCAAGTGCAAACACAGTATTCACTCTCTCTCACACACACACACAAGTTGTCATCTTTCACCACTATCTCCATTCTGCTGCTGTCTTCTCCTCCTCCTTTATCCATGTTCTTGCCCTCCGGCTCCTTTTTCCCTTCACTCAATTCTTCACTGCCACCATCCATTTGTTTAAACAATTGTTTTCTCCACTCCACCCCATCTCACTCTCCACCTCTTCCCTCATCACCTCCTACCCACCCACAGAGCATGAGGGAAGAGCAACGCTGCACAGAAGCCCGGTTTCAGGCACATGATTTTCATCTACAAATCAGAGGAGCAGAAGACTTCCCCTGCTTCCCCCCCCCAAGTAATGTCCAAAGGTACTGCTGGAAACATTACTATTACTCCGCAAAAGTAATAAAATTACTCCTAGTTCTATTACAATCAAAATGTAAAGGAATTCCCCACTCGTAATGAATTACAAGTAATTTGTTACTTTTAACAAATTACTTCCAAGCTCTGCTTCTGCATGCAAAGCTTCAGCATACTTGTTCATGTAGTGGGGAATCCATGACTTCCCATTACAAATCTGCTATCATTTTGCACTGCTGTCAATATGAGTGTATGTGTATGTGTGTTTAGGAGAAACCTCTTCTGATCCTCAAAACAACTGCAATCTAGACAAGCTATAGAAACAGAAAAGCCACTAACCAGAATGGTCTCCGCCATCCTGGAATTCTAGGAGCAGCACCAACCATCCCAGACACTTAAAATAATTTATCCAGTCACCTCTCCCTTTTCATTGCGGATCCGCCGGTTGAACTCCTTTCCCTCTAGGCACAGGAAGTCCTCCCCTGGCTGGATGATGCCACATTTGGCAGCAATAGCTCGGGCTGTGTTGATGTTGTCTCCTGTCACCATGCGGACAGTGATGCCAGCACGCTGGCATTTGCGGATGGCCTCTGGCACCTGCAAAGGAGGCACAGGGCTCATATAACCAGAGTCATTTATTTTCTTCAGTCCAACATGTCTGCCAAGTAATCCCTCCCCCGTATGAAATCTGCTAGCTGGTGTACACTGGGTTTGGATTCCTGGGAATCTCAGCTTCACATTTGTAACATCCACTTCTTCTGGGTCAGGGTTCAGTACCAGTTTCCTGCCCAAAATCACCAGGACCTCCGCTGACGTTTCTCTCTGAAAGGGATTTTTTGACAGGAAATCAGTATGGGGCCCCAATACAGATTGGGAATGCAATCTGGATCAGGGATGTGTTGCTTTTTCCTACAAAATAAGAGTAGCCAGCTTAAGCATGCCTTTTTTTTTCTTTTTAAAAAACAATTCAACATAACATGCAGTTGGGCTCTTGCTGTCGTCATGGTTGTCAAGATTTGTCTGAGAATAGGCACTGATGTTGAAATGAAGCCAGGACTCAGTTGTTGTTGTTTTTAAAAAGGACCCTACCATGACACAAGCCTGCCTGGGAGTCACACTCTTCATTTTAGAAGCCCTGCCTTCCCCAAATCCACTGGTGGCTCATAAGGGTGGTGTGGCTGGGGGCAGAGGCAGGGTCATCTTCCTAGAGGTGATGCTGCCCTTGTCAAGATGAGCATGTGGCAGAGCAGGGCAGGGCAGGGCAGGGCAGGGCAGCACTTAGGTTGGGGGTGCTTTGAGCCTGCTGCTGCCAGCTGGAGCTTTCCCAGCCTTGCTATCACCTTGCCCCATTCTGTCGCTGTCCTGACAAGTTGAGTGGCACTGCCACCAGGAGGATACCAAGATCCACCACTGCCCTAATCCCAGATATGTAGAGTCTAGTTGCAGTTACACTGACTGATGACAAGTACTTTTGCATATGTTTAGGGGGATCCTCTTCTTTCACATATTTCAGAACTTCTATTGCAAATAGAGAGCCAGTGTGGTGTAGGTTAAGGTGTTGGACTATGACCTGGGAGACCAGGGTTCGAAGCCCCACACAGCCATGAAGCTCACTGGGTGACCTCGGGCCAGTCACTGCCTCTCAGCCTCAGAGGAAGGCAATGGTAAAACCCCCTCTGAATACCGCTTACCATGAAAACCCTCTTCATAGGGTCACCATAAGTCGGAATCGACTTGAAGGCAGCCCATTTTTCCCCCCATTGCAAATAAATTCTGGGGCTATAAGCACAGGAGCACCCTGGCTCAAATCAAGACCTGGACGGAGCTGCAGTGGTCTGCATGAGCACAGCCTCAAATCATGTTCTCCAGTCCATAAATCCTACTGCAGCAAGAAAGCATCTATCAGTGCAATGAACTTTATTACTTTTTCCCAAATGAATCAATGGAAGTTGTTGGCTGAGAAGGATCTTTACATTTAGGTCAGAGCTGTTAGTTCTTTGTCCTAAAAAAAAAAATCCATATTCTGAGCCAAAGTAATCCAAATTCTGTGTTGCTTAAAGCTGACCTCTATAAATTAATCAAATGAAGGAAACATTACTACATTTTCTTACGTTTACAACAGCTATTCTGATTTTGCTCATCATGGAGAAGGGCAAAGAGCTATACAAAGTACAGAAATCCCTGGTCTGACCACTACAAATCTTTTGTTAGCCATTTCTCAGGCTTCTAAAAATGTAATTTATTTATTGAACTATTTACAGGTGCCAGATCAGGCACTGGCCGAGGGCCCTTGCAGCCCAGAAGGGCCCCTCCTTAGGCTGGGAGGGTAAAGCTCTTGCTCCACAATCCACACCAGCATTGGGTTGCAGGGTCCTGTGACCCAACCCTGCCACAGATTGCCACAGGTTGCAGAGTAGGCCCGCCCGTCCCACCTACCTTCCAGTTTAGCTCACTAGTGCGCTGCGTACACATGCCTACCATCACCCAAGATTATGATGGGGGTGTCCTTAAGGGGTTGACGCCTCTGGTGCCATCTTTGATTATGGCAGGTGTATGCACACAGTGCATTGATGTGGAAACATGGGATAGGTGGGGCGGGCGGGCCTATTTAAGCCCATGCTGCCTGCATCAGGAAGGGGTATTGGGGAGCATGATGACACATTGTTATAAGTAGGCAGGGCAGAATCTAGGTGTCCCATCTGTCTGAAATCTTAAATCTGAGATCAAGTCCCTTCCACCAGGAAACACTCAGGGAGAGCCAGTAGTCCCAAGGAACAGATGCTGCTTTATTCATAGAAAAGCCAGCCTAGTTCAGCTGTTACCTCTGGCCGCACGGGGTCCTCAATCCCCACCACAGCAATGCAGGTCAAGTCTATCACAATATCATTCTCGTTGTCCCATTCGGGCTCCTTCCCGGCTGGGAAATCACGGTAGGCTATGCAGATAGTCCGCAGTCCATCACATGCCATGGGCTCTATCACCTTCTTCACCATTTCATCTCGGTCACGGGGCCGGAAGCTGCGCAATTCCCCGTTACTGTTTAGAATGTTTGTGCACCTGGAAAGCGTTAGAAGAAGACCAGTTGATAGAGGATTCCTTCCTCTTAAGATGCAACTTTGCTATACAAGATATGCAGTGGTGCAGTCTGCCAGGCTTTTTATTACTTGTTGAGCCTGAAACAACTTTTTTGGACAGGGATAGATTTGGTAAAGAGATTCTGTGCTCAATGCTGTAACAGCTGAAGGTAGTTATTAGGGCATTTGTGACACCTCCTTTTTTCTCTTTCAGAGCTTGATTTCATGTTACCACATGAAAAGTAGCCAGATTCTGACCTTGGAATATTCTCAATAGTCTCACTGACTCCTGAAGAGAGGTGAGTGGTGACCTGAGGCCTTTTCAGTACTGGCACCCTGTCTTGGGGTTGAGAGAGTGATTCCAAATGGGAGTGTAATACGTAAACAAGTCATTCAGATATTGCAAACGGGTTGTCGGGGACAGCTTTTTAAATAAAAATTTAACAGATTTTTCCCAAAAAGGGTAAATCAAGACACCAATCCCACAATAAATACCCAACTGTGAGCTGTCTGTAGAGAACTTATATAAAGTTGGCTATTTATTGAGCATTCATTCTGATTCACTTGTGGGGAGTATCAAGCAAGTGTTTTCCCGCACTTTCCAGTGCATTTTCTCATCACTTTCCTTATCACAAAAAGTCTGTTTTGGGGGGGAGTGGGATTGCTGTACAAGAGCAATAGTCATGTTTAATTTTGCAATGTGAATATGCTAGTATGTGATTGAATCCTACACCAAAATAGAGACAGTCTGGAAACAGCCAAAGTGTCCTGAAATTCTCCTCCCCCAGATGAAGCCCTTTTTATTTGCTCAATTTTTAAAAAGAGATTTGACACTACTTTATCTGACTAGTGTGGCTTTTAAGTGGCTTAAAATAACCACGGTTAGTATCATATATATTTCTGTTTTTGTTTTAATGAAAACTTGTTGTTTTCATTGGTTTTTCATTACCAGCTGCTCTGAAAGCTTTTTAGAATTGAAGAGCAGAGTAGAAATGCTGTCAAATAAATGAACGATACAGCCTTCTCACTGGAGGCATCTGCATTAGCAAGCGTGAGGCACCTGCTCCACCAAGCTTAGTCTGTCAGCCAGCCCTTACCTGCCTACCTCCTTCCTTACAACTAGGGATGGAATGATCTGTCAATTTTGGTTTTTTCAGTTTCTCATTTCACTAATTTTAAATTCAGTTCTCCACAGTTCTACAGCAGCTTACGATTTTTTTAAAAAAAGAATCCTCATGAAGATTCTTCAGCATTTTATTAACCTAATAAACACATTTTATGCAGATTTGACCAACATACACATTTTTGCTAGCAATTTCTGCCAATATAATGCATATTTTCACTAATATGTTCATTTTAATGTACACTTTTCCCTAGGGTATGCATTTCTATACAAACTGGTTGGTTGGAGACCTGCATCACAAAATTTGGATAAGTGCGAATTTCAAAGGATGGCCATGTTTCAATTTTCAAATTGTTTTGGAAAGTGCAAATTTGACAGATCCAGCTTGAAATGTGAACTGAATTGAATTTCTCCCCCATCTCTACTTACTACTAATCCCAGGGGTGCCACTGACTTTTAGTCTCCTCCTCCTCGGTCTCAGGGTTGCCTTTGTAGGACAACCCTATAGGAGGATAGGGACAAAACCAAATTACAGCCATGGACAGCCATCTGTTGAATAGATGTGGGATAGATGCATAATACCCATTCCCTGTTCCGGGTCTGCCCAAAACCAGAAGTCAACTGGGGGAAGCAGGACTCCTACCGACCTTCGACTGCTGCTGTGTAATGCCAGGTCTGTGACACAAAAAACATCTGTCATCCATGATATGATACTGGATGAGTGCGCAGACCTGGTGTGTATTACGGAGACCTGGCTGGACGAGGCCTCAGCTCCCATTCTTGAGGCCATGTGTCCGCCAGGTTTCCATTATGCGCAGCAACCGAGGGTAGGAAGGTGGGGAGGGGGAGTGGCAGTCATCTATCGGGAGTCCTTGATTTTCACCAGGCCTCCGCTCCCAAGGACCAAGTTTGTTGATTGCATGTACTGGAGGTTGGGCCCGAAGGGCAGTTTGGGGATCCTGCTTGTGTACCGCCCGCCCCGCTGCACAGCAGACTCCCTGACCGAGGTGCTGGAGGTGGTCTCGGATGTGCGAACATTGACCCCAGAACTATTAGTGTTGGGGGACTTTAACATAAATGCTGAGACCACTCTCATCGGAGCCCCTCGGGATTTCCTGGAAACCATGGCTTCCTGGGAACTGCACCTTAGTAACACTGAGCCCACCCATGTAGCCGGTCATGCCCTCGACCTTGTATTTGTCCTGGGAGGGATGGGGAGTGTTCTAAAGTTGGTGGCTATTTCTTTCACCCCTGTGTCATGGTCAGATCACTATCTGGTGAACTTTGACTTCTCGATGCCACACACCCTCCGCAGGGGTAAAGGACCTATTAGAATGGTCCGCCCCAGGCGCCTGATGGATCCGGATGGATTCCTGACTGCGCTGGGGGAATTGGAACCTGCTGTAGGTTGCCCAGTCGAAACCCTGGTGATGGAGTGGAATGAGGGAATCACCAGGGCATTAGATCAGGTGGCTCCGAAATGTCCTCTCCCCCTGAACAGAACTCAGACAGCACTGTGGTATACACCCCAGTTGTGAAGTCTGAGACAGGAGGTGAGACGACTAGAACGCCGGTGGCAGAAATCCCGCTCTGAAGATGCTCGGACACAGGTTAGAGCAGCAATAGCTGCCTCCCAGGTGGCAATAAAGGCAACAAAGAAAGATTTCTTTGCTGCCTCTATTGCATCCGCAGAGTGCTGTCCCAGGAAGCTGTTCCAAGTGGTCTGAAGCCTGGTCGGTCCAGTCGCTCAGGAACCCTTGGAGCATTCTAAGGCTTCCTGTGACAAATTGGCAAGGCACTTTGCCGATAAAGTTGAACACCTGAAGAGCTCGATTCCGTACACTGTGGATGCAGTAGAGGATCCAGAGTTGACCAGTTGCAATCCGGTTCAGTGGGATCGGTTTCGGCCTCTTCCTTCTGAGGATGTGGACAAGGTACTTACAACGGTGAAGCCTACCACCTGCCTGATTGATCCTTGCCCATCATGGTTCCTTATGAACTGCAAGGAGAAATTGGGCGAAGGGATCAGGGCAGTGGTAAATGCATCCTTGAAGGAGGGTGTAATGCCACCGGTCCTCAAGGAGGCAATTATAAAACCCATCTTAAAAAAGTCCTCCTTGGATCCCCAAGTCTTGAACAACTTTCGCCCCATTTCGAACTTGCCATTTTTGGGCATTTTTGGGCATTTTTGGCCGCTGCATTCTGTACCAGCTGGAGTTTCTGGACCGTTTTCAAGGGTAACCCCACGTAGAGCGCATTACAATAGTCTAAGCGAGAGGAGACCAGGGCATGTATCACTCGTGGGAGCAGTTGTACAGGAAGGTAGGGTCGCAGCCTCTGTATCAGATGTAATTGATACCAAGCTGCCCGGCTCACTGCCGAGACCTGAGCCTCCATGGACAGCTGGGAGTCAAGAATGACCCCTAGGCTGCGGACCTGGTCCTTCAGGGTTAATCTCATCCCGTTAAACACCAAGTCGATGTCTCCCAACCTTCTCTTATCACCCACGAGTAACACCTCGGTCTTGTCGGGATTTAGCTTCAGCTTGTTCTCGCCCATCCATCCACTTTTTAGAAGCATAATAGCAGGCTCGTGCGATGGTAGTGGTGCAGTCATTTTCAACAGAACTGCAACACAGGAGGGGAGGTTTAACCTTTCCCTCCCCAACCATGATCCTGACAAAAATGCCCCCCTCCCATTTTATTCTTGGTCTGGGGCGGGTGTAGGAGGGGAAAGCTCCTATTCATACCAACGGGACCCTTTTTCCAGGGCTAGAAGCAGTGTGGGGGTTTTTTTTTGCTAGGATGGTGGCTGGGGATGGAAGGGTTAAACCTTCCTCTCCTGTGTGCTTTCACACCTGCTGTTAATTAGAAAAGCAACTGACCTGCTTTCCAGTGTCACATTGAGCATCACATCTAGTTTGCCACTAGTTGCCCTTCCTTCTCCTCCTCTGAACACTGGGGGACCTTATTTCTCCTTTCATAGCTACTTTTTCCTTTTTAAAAATAAATACTACTGTTCGGGAAGGGTTGTAGCTCAATGGAAGAGCACCTGGTGCATTTCCAGTCTCCAGGGGCTGATGAACTGCATTCTAGAGTAATGAAGGAACTGCCTAAAGAGCTCTTTGTGAAATCATGGAAAATGGGTGAAGTGTCAGATGACTGGAGGAGGGCTAATGTTGTCTCTATCTTCAAAAGGGGTTAAAAGGAAGAACCAGGGAACTACAGACCAGTCAGCCTGACATCAATTCCTGGGAATATTCTGGAGCAGACTATAAAGTGGTCAATCTGCAAGCACCTTGAAAACAATGCAGTGATTACTAGAAACCAACATGGATTTATCAAAAACAAATCCTGCCAGTCTAATCTTATCTCATTTTTGATTGGGTAACCTCCCTGGTAGACTGTGGGAATGCTGTGGACATAATATATCTCAACTTCAGCAAAACTTTTGTCAAAGTGCCCATGGTATTCTGATTAGCAAACTAACCAAATGTGGGCTGGATGGAACAACTATCAGGTGGATCCACAGGTGGCTACACAATCATACTCAAAGAGTGCTTAACAATGATTCTTGCTCAAACTGGTGGGGAGATAACAAGCGGGGTACCACAGGGCTCGGTCCTGGGTTCAGTGGTCTTTAACATTTTTATTAATGACTTGGATGAAGAGGTGCAGGGAATGCTTATCAAATTTGCAGATGATACAAAATTGGGAGGGCTAGCTAATACCCTGGAAGACAGAAACAAAATTCAAAGGGACCTAGATAGGCTGAAGCATTGGGCTGAAAACAACAAAATTCATTTAACAGAGATAAGTGCAAAGTTCTACACCTGGGTAAAAGAAACCAAATGCACAGTTATAAATCTTGGCTCATCAATACTATATGCAAGAAGGAGCTTGGAATTGTTGTTGATCACAAGCTGAATATGAGCCAACAGTGCAATGTGGCTGCAAAAAAGGCATATGCTATTTTAGGCTGCATTAGCAGAAGTATTGTTTCCAAATCACATGAAGTACTGGTTCCCCTCTATTCGACACTGGTTAGGCCTCATCTTGAGTACTAGGTCCAGTTCTCGACACTGCACTTTAGGAAGGATGCAGACCAACTGGAACAGGTTCAGAGGAGGGCAACAGGATGTTCAGGGGACTGGAAACAAAGCCCTATGAGAAGAGACTGAAAGAACTGGGCATGTTTAGCCTTGAGAAGAAAAGACTGAGGGGAGATATGATAGCACTCTTCAAGTACTCGAAACATTGTCACACAGAGAAGGGCCAGGATCTCTTCTCTATCATTCCAGAGTGCAGGACATGGAATAATGGGCTCAAGTTACAGGAAGCCATATTTCAGCTGAACATCAGGAAAAACGTCCTAACTATTAGAGCAGTATGACAATGGAACCAATTACCTAGGGAGGTGGGCTCTCCGACATTGGAGGCATTCAAGAGGACAGCCACCTGGACAGCTACCTGTCGGGTATACTTTAACTTGGATTCCTGCATTGAGCAGGTGGTTGGATTCGATGGCCCCTTCCAACTCTCCAGTTCTATGATTCTAGGATACTATGATTCTGCCTTGCATGCAGAAGGTCCCAGGTTCAATCCCCAGCATCTTCAGGTAGCGCTAGGAGAGACTGCTGCCTGAAATCCTGGAGAGCCACTGACAGTCTGTGTAGACAGTACTGAGCTAGATAGACCAATGGTCTAACGCAGTATAAGGCGCTCCCTGTGTTCTTATGCACTGCTGACAGGGGAATATGCTGGTGGGAGCTGCTGTTGCCCTGAGGCTAGGAGTGTAAGCAAGGAGCTGGGGAGTTCCCAGTTCAAATCTCATCTCAGCTATTATTTCCCTAGAAAGTCTAAGGCAAGCTGTCTCAGCTTTAGCCACCCCCACCCCACCCCAGCCTGGACATTTTTCGCCTGCTTTTCAATTTAAAACTCTTATCTGGACATTGGTATTAATGGGGATAATAATGCTGACTAATCTAACAAGAATTGTTGTTAAGAATCACTGAGATATGTATGCATAATCATTCTGATTTCTCTCATGCACTCTGTAAATGCTAAGGGTTATTATGCTGGTGCAAGTTTCAGAGTGAACTCTACTAATTCTGGGGCAACAGCACTAGCTTGTACAGGGATCCTTTTACCTTACATGAGGGAGAGCAGCATACTCACTTTTTGAGGACGATTTCAGAAGCGCCTTTGCTGAAGAGGCGGTAGCCACCATCGGGCATACAAGTGACAGTGCTCATGGACTTGCGGACAGAATTAAAGGTGTAAACCTTGTAGAGCTTCTCCTCGGGGATCTGTTCTCGCACAGGCTGGTAGTCACGCCGCAGGTCAAGCACAAAGCCCAGCAGTGCACACTCCGTCTTGTTGCCGACCTGGCGTGGCAGGCCCCCTTCTTTCTCTGGAGGCTGAAGGAAGCAGAGGAAAAGCAAGAAGAGTCCTATTCTTCAGTTCTCCAAATCATGTCCATTTCCTCTGACAAAGTAAGGGGTCTGTAGGCTGAACTAAAATGGTGGAGTTCCATAAACTCAGCCCTGCAACATGCTTTGAACCCAGGGCACATGTACACACACTACAGACTGGTCCAATAGTTGTCCCCTCTCCACAAGGGCTTCTGGGAATTGTAGTTCTCTCTGAGGTGGATTAGAACTTTCTAACAGAAAGTTCTTAGGGTCCTCAAACTGCAATTTCCATGATTATTTGGGGAGTGGAACAACAGTTACACAGATATAAAACCAATGGGAGGGTAGAGACACACTTACTGTTGTGCCGGTTCCAGTGCGGGAGCACACGGTGCTAGTCAAGCCCCACCCCTATTTACTGTAAAACCTATTTGGATCAGCTCCAGTGTTGTTTTTTTAAATTCATCTTCAGACAGATTTGGCAACTGGTTGGTAGATCAACCTGTTGCCCCTCCAGGTGTGGCCAATGGAAATGCTTTGCTGTAGGCTCAGCCAGAGACAGTGATTGGCCCAACACTTTGCTACAGGCGATCCTGAAAGGTCTGAAGTCAGTAGTGGAGAAAAGAGGTTTAACCAGCCAAGGGCAGACTTGCTTTAAAACGCAGCCAGAAAATCAATTTTCACTGCTTTTGAAGTGACTAGTGTGTCCGTAGCCTGAGAACACAGACCTGGAGTAGCCCAATGTGGTGCCCTCCAGATGTGGAATTCCAACTTCCATTAGCATTAGACAAAATGGCCAATACTTTGGGATGATGGAAACTGTAATCCAACAACATCTGGAGGGCATCCTGTTCACTATGCCTGATGCTGAGTGTAGGTGAGGGGAATTCAGTTCTCCCCAAGACCTCTGCCTATTTCCCTGCAGTCCCTTTCTCCTGGGCACTTTTCTTCCGTTTGGGCTCATGTCCTGTTTTGGAGCCTGAGAAGCAGACTACAGAGAGGTAAATGCCAGGAATCAGGTGGGTTCAGCACTTCTCTCTCCCATATGCCACACTGACTCTTAAAAATGATCCCTCCCTTGCTTTATATATGACTGGGACAGATTGTCACTTAAAAAGATGGCTCTGCTGCCATCACATGAAGTTTGGTCCTTAGCTGGTACTCACTACATCTCAAAAGGAAGCACAAACCATGAGTCCTTCAAGGGCGAGCAGAATCCCCCCACCAACGGATTGGCCAGTAACACTTACAGCAGACCAGGAGAATATGCCATGGTCCCCCACAACCTTTATGTTCCATCCCTTTGAGCTCCCTCCCATTGTCCTGATATTCAAAATGGCAGCCACAGACAGTGTTGCAGCCCTGGTCTGAGGATGCAGTGGAATGAAGGGCTCATCAAAAGACAGAGGGTCTCCACTCACTAGTATCTTGGTGGTGTAGGCACTGTTGATAGCAATGGCGTGCACAAGCAGATCCAGTGTCTTGGGTGTAAGGTTGCTGGGGTCAGGGGTCTCCTTGTAGTGGGTGTCACCCATGTAGGACTGCACAACGGTCATGCGATTGGTGGTGAGGGTACCTGTCTTGTCAGAGCAGATGGCTGTGGCATTGCCCATGGTCTCACAGGCATCCAGGTGTCGAACCAGATTATTGTCCTTCATCATTTTCTGCAGTCAAACAATGAGATCTAGGTGTTTAGTTGCATCCAGGTGTCCTCCTATAACTTGACGAGGGATGTATGTTGAACAGGTCCCTTCAGCAACCAGCTGTTGCTGCCTTATCTCCTGTTGCACCAGCACTCTGGGCCAGTGAGACTATATTCTATAAGGTGAGAGCACCCTCCAGGTTGCAGTGCTGGCCTGAATGCTGTGAGCTGACCCCACAGCTTAAAGGTGGTCAGCTGACCTTCCAAAATATGGAGATGCACCAAGCCCTATAGAGCCCTCCCTTCTAAGCTTGTCAGGCAATTTAAGTAACTCTTCCCATCAGGTAACAATGCAGACTCTCTTTTGCTTTGCCTAAGCTTATATTAGCCCTGTCCCACCTCCCACTGGATTTTGTCATATATCCATATATTTGATCTCCAGCCTGTCCATGACTATATCTCCTGTCTCTGTGTCAGGGTTCAGGGCTACTCAGACCTTGAACCTGAGGTCTCCTCAGATAAGGAGCAAAGGGAGCAGGACTCTCCAGCAGATCTGGATGTATTTGCTCAAAAACTGGAGGTCCCCACACCAACCGGCTCTCAGACCCCTCACCCCTTCTTCCCCCACTCCCAGGGCTAAGGAGCAGAGGAGAGAGAGAGCTGGCCAGGAACTTCAGAGCTGCTGCCCAGCTAGGTGTACATGAGGCTAGAGGAAGGGGAAGCACAGGGAAATAACTCCTTAGGTCAGGGCCTGACTGAGAGCCAGGAAGGAGAGGAGCCTACAGCTCCTATAGAAGTTCCCAGTCTAAGCTGCTCCGTTGCTGAAGCAACAACTCTCCTCCAAGCTCCAGTCTTCCAGGCCGGGGGAAATTGCACACTCTGGTTCTTGTTTTCTATTTTCCTAACCTCCAGCCTGTTCATGTCTATGTCTCCTACCTCTAGCTCTCATGCCCATTACCTTATCTGGGCCAGACTCAGATTCCTTGGCACCTGTCACAAGCTAGGCCTCAGGCTTGACACTCTCCTTGACTGCAGCTAGTGAATATTGTGCTGAGGCTACAGCAGGAACTGAACATGGATGAACCTAAAAATCCATCTAGCTAACTCCCCCTTGGGGTCTATTAGATCAACACATTACCTTAATAATAGGGTTCCCTCGTATGCCCTCTCTGCACCACCACCTCAAACATAGGTCAAAACAAAACAAAACACCCCACCCCTTCCAGCTGCATCTTCTTACTAGCCTGCACTGGAGCTTCAAAAGGGGAGAGAGATGAGAGGAGAGAATTTATAGGAGAGGACTATATTAGACAGTCCTACTTTTGCCAACCAGGTATTTCAGAGATAACCTCTCTAACAGGAAAGGTACAAAGCCCACAATGTGTGCCAGGCACAGAAAATGTGACTCTCACCTTGACAGAATAGGCTAAGGAGATAGTGACGGCCAATGGGAGGCCTTCAGGAACAGCCACCACCAGAACAGTGACACCGATAATGAAGAACTTGACAAAATATTGCACATAGACGGGGGTGCACTCAGCCAACCATGTCTTCCCATCAATAACAAATGTCTCAATAACAAAATACAAGACCAGGATGATGACAGTGATGGCCGACATCACCAGCCCTGGCAGGGGTGAGAGAAGAGAGAAACATTTAGGCCTGACATGTGACCTCACCCCCCCCCGAACAAAGTCCCATGCTTTGAGAATATTATGAATCTAAACCCAGAATGTGAGGAATTGGAACCAAGTCTTCCCGTAAGGCTGCTTTGCCCATTACTCAAAACCCTTGTTGGGTAGGGTATTTTCTCTTAAGCTGAGGGTTGATAGGAGCTTGCTATCTAGAAAGGCAAAGGAGCTAAAATGTTCATAACCTTGCAAGGGTGGATGGCAGTGGAGAAATAAGATCAACAGGCAATTCCTCTAATATTGTTTCTTACATAAATTGGGGCAGCCTTCATAGTTTATAATTATGTTTGGAAAGCAGAGCACTGGAGACTTGTTTCTTTACAAATATGCAAGGTGGGTAAGAATTATGGCGGTGCAGGAGCAAGCACACAGGTGGACAGTGCAGCCCCTGTACAACTGTCCAACAACCTGACTTTCTCAACCAGCTTTCTGCCACCCAAACCAGTCACTATGTAGTTCTCTTTGTACATACACTTTGTTTGCCCTTTCCCAGACTAGAAAAACTCATTTTCAACCTTCACCTTAACACGTTGGGTGTGACTCATATTCTGGATAACTGGGACACCCAAGTGCCTATTGTCCCCGACTACGCAAGGCTTAGGGAGAGAACAATTTCTCTGCAGAGCAGCGTGGGGACTGGGTCACAACATTACCAATTAACAGAGTTCCCAAAAATAGGACAGGCCATGGCCCTTTGGCATCACTGCTTCCAGTCTTTACGGGAAAAGGCTTTGTGTATATGTGCAGAATTCAGCTGCCTGAGAATCTCCGTTTCTAGCCCTTATTATAGTTACAAAGATATGCCTGAAAGTGTGTGGGCAATGCCTGATGAAATCTCAGAAGCCAGGGGTAGTGGAGGGGGCTGAATATAGTGGTCCTGGCTGGACTTTAAGTGCCCAGGACAGCTCCTTGTTCCTCCCTAAAAGTAGAAGAATAAATTGTTCAAAATAAAAAAGACACATATGCTATATTCATTCAGGTTGTAGAATTTGGATTTTTACTTTTGACAGAAGATTTAATTTTTTTTAGGGCACAGTACACAGTCCTGTTTCCTATCCCCTGAATAAGTCCATCCTGGATCTGGACCACCTTTCTTCTCGCAACATGGGAAGTACCATGTAGTCCTATGACATGGCGTCCTGACTTACCTGCTTTCCCGATCTGCACGGCCAGTTTGGTGAGCTTCCCTTGCAGAACAGATTTCTCTTTTTTCGGCACACTGGCTTTCTTCTTCTCCCGCTCTTCCATCTCGCCACCCTCTGCACTTTTCAGGGGTTGCATCTCCATGGCAACTGCCCCATCCTGCTTTTTGGCTGCAGAGAGAGGGAGCAAACACTGGTTCACCCATAAGTGGAGCATGCCTGCTTCACTCTATATTCATATTCATCCTACAGCTAGGAGTGCTACTTAAAAAAAAATATCTGGCCTTGTATCTTTAAACAGCATCATGATGCACTGGGAATAAAGTACCTAAGCAGGCACTAGGTGGGCATCTGGTAGGGAAGCTGTAGTGGCATGATTCATGCATTCAGCAAAGGATTGGACTAGATGACCTCCAAGGCCACTTCCAACTCTACATCTTACGACAGGTGAAGCTTTCCACATACCTCTCTCCCAAGGAAACCTCCACCAGATTAATTTCTGTGTGCTGAGCTGTCAAAAAGACACAGGAGTTGGGCTAGAGAAAAAGGTGGTAACGCCACCTACTGACTGTGCCCTTAGTGGGGCTCCTTGCTCTGCAGTGCATCTGGTGCCATCTTGTACATTGGAGCAGGGAACCTTTTCCTGTGTGGGCAATCTTCTGGAGGCTACATACCAATGGTGGGCAGGGCCAAAGGCAGAAGTGAGCAAGGCAAAGGACGTGACTCTTCTGTTGGCACAATATGCCCCAGTCAAGCCATGTAAGGAACAGAGGTTTCTTCACACACCTCCACCAAGGCATGCAAGAGGCATTAGCACAGTGCAAAGACCCATTCTAGCCAGTCAAACACACTCGAGGAGGGCATGGGGCAGGGCCAGCAAGGGCTGTGGCCTAAGGAGAGTCCCAAGGGTCAGACAACGAGGCCCTGAGGGCCGCATTTGGCCTCTGGTTCCCTACCCTCTGCCTAAATGCTTCCTTGGAGTAAAGTTGAATTTGACTCTTGCTAAGGTGGAGTTGATTGGAGAGCTGTTTTCCTCGAGGACCAGTTTCAGATCTGTTCAGCAGAAGGCAGCATATGTGGAAACAGGCATTCAAATGCAACATACTGTCTCTTTCCCATTTTACCTTTTCTCCGATCCATTGAATCAGTTGTCCAAAAGTGATATACAACCACTGTCATGTAATCTTCTCACAGAAATACTCACGTAGAGATAATATAACACATTCGTCACAACTAAACATGGTTTGATTGACATAGCCTCTCCCAGTGAACTCTGGGAATTGTAGTTTTCTGAGGGAGATATTTTTGACTAAAATCTCAGCAACTTCATGCAAAACTGCAATTCCTAGAGTCCCTTAGGGGAAAGCCTTTCTGGTGCACAATTCTGGTGAACAATTCTTCTTTACAAAGTAGGTTCCAAAAAGCTTGCACTCAGAGATAGACACCCGTCTCTGACACTTACACTGTGAGACACATATAGATGTTGAACCTAGAGAAACACAGGTGTACATACATGCACACGCACGCACACACACACACAGAGAACATTCTTATCCCCTTTTATTCTACATGCCCAACACCACCTGATATTCCAACATGGATATTGAGAACACTCTCCCACTGGCCTTTGTACTTATTTCCTATGAACCATCACTCACATTTTATTCTAGCTGCAGCAGGAGGTTCCTGAGAGTTAGGCTGAATACCAGAGGTACAAAATCCCTGCATTCAAACACCAGCTGTATAACTGTCTAGGCCTTGGTACCTCCACCTGTAAAAAGTGAGGATTTCTATTTTTTTTTGCCAAGACTGCAGGGAATTTTCTGGTTGTGATGGCTCTGCTCATTCTGAATAGCACATGGTGAACCAAGAAACCTCTTCAGGTGACCAGAGGCAAAAGGAGGACATCAGTTCTCTTGCTTCATAATTGCACAGAAGGAAGAATTTGGAAAGGTGCTGCTTGGCATGCAGAAGTGAGAAAAAAACATACCTGCTTGCCAACTGACCATGACAAATACAGCCTGGCTACCTTTTATACTTTCATGCCAGTTGCCTAAAAAACAAGGGCAAGGCCACCACCACCCTGCCCTCATCCGCATGTTTGCTTTTAGCAGCACATTTCAGATGAATACAAAGATTTTATGCCAGGCACAATCCAGACTTGGCATTTGAAGAGCTCCAAAATAAGGAACACATTGTGAGACTGTAAAAAAAACAACACCACATGTGTCAGAACATTTTAACAGTGCTTTGAATATACCATCCTCATAATGTATTAAAGTTGCTTTTTGCTGTTATGGTGCATGTCACAAATCAATGAGGTTCATAAATCAGTAACCATGCCTTGACATAAGGAACATGTGGGAAGCCTAGGTTCATTCCCTTGACCTGCTCAGACCCATTGGCCCCTGGCCCCAAGTTACCCACCAATACTCACAAAAACCCCACTGGGCTTGGCCCTAGCCTCCAATTCAGGCTCTCTCTGGGCTTTGTACCCTGAGTTAGCAAGCTCAGTGCCCAGTTCCAGCTGAGTACAACAACTTTCATATTTTAAGAGACAGCGGCCCTAAGGAAAACTCTGTATGATTTTGCCTCTGGTCACCCAAGACCCTGTTTTTGTTTTATTTTGTTAAAACAGGCCGGTATTCTGAATGGAATACAGATCATACATATGGTATCGAAATCTGGATCCAGGCTTTTAAGGTCTAGAGAAGGTTAACAGTTTCTCCTACAGCTGCTACCCCAACTAAATGCAGAACTAAAGAAGAGGCACCCAAAATGTGTTGGGGGAGCATCCCAAATTTTGTTTACCTTTGTTCTGATTATTCTCCACTGCCCCATCCTGCTGCTTCCCTACAACAGAAGAAGGGAATGACAAACACAGGACGCTTGAGAACAGGACAACACGGCACCAGCATGGAACACACACTATGGAGAGCACTATGGGTCTTGACAAATAGGACATCCCATCCCACCTTGCCCCACGGAAGGTCCTGGCTAGGAGGTTTCAGAACGACACAGTTGCAGGCAGAGCATATCTATGGAGCTGGAAGGAAATGGATTTAATCTGGTGGGTTTCTGAGTCAGCAAGCAGTTCTCCTGTTCCACCCTCTACACTCACCCCTCCACTTAGCCAAAGCTAGGTGTGAGAAGGAAGGATAGCTCATTGACTGTAGAAGTGCAGAATGTGGGAAATTCTTATGGCTAATAATAATGCATGCTGTTAGTGAGATATATACAGTGCTCAAAGTGGGAAATTTTCATTTCAGATTAGGCTGGATGCTTGAATTGCATCTGTCCAAAATAAGTGGGATAGTTTTAGAACCCCTTGAAAAAAGATGAATGGTATCTCACTCTATCCCACCCCACATCAAGCTCTAGAGGTACATACTAGCTAAGTGAATACAGAGTTCAAAATGTGCAGAGCTGGATGAAATGAAGTGTGCATTAATACAGCAATGGATATGGAGATCTTTCTTTAAGTGAAATGCACTGAAAACCAGCATGTTTCCTATAGAACAGGAGTTCCCAAACTGTGGTCTGTGAGTTTCATCCAGGTGGTCTGCAGCATGTCTGCATTAAATATTCATATTGATTTTAATTGCTTCTTTTATTTCTTACATTGTATTTTATTCTATTACCATTTGAATTCTGGGGAATTGTAATACAATAAAATGCAATGGAAGAAATAAAGCAACAATAAAAATACAGTTAAAATCATATAGCATCTAGCACACCACATTACAAATAGCTACTAGGCCAAAAAAAAAAATGAAGTGGTCCACTAAGACAATTGCAACTTTTCAGTCAACTTAAAAAGGTCCAAAACAGTGCATCTAGCATCATGAAACAATGGTACACAATAAATAATTATTTCTAGTCCATCAATGGGTCTTTACTTAGGTTCAGTTAAGGTGATTCACTTGTGAGCCCGCTGGTGGCTATAAAATGCTGGATCACAGCCCATTGATATGGAGCCAGCTGGTGACCTCTGGGAGTAACACAAAGGAATACTTAATAAATCTATGATAGATCATTAATGGCATTGAGTCAAGGTGTATTGATGGGAAGTCAGTCTGGCACAGCGTACTTTCTACTGACAGCTAGTAACAAATGATTAATCTGCTGGTCACTGGTCATTGTGCTGGAGCAACATCCATTAACAAAAATAAAATTAGGGTATGTCTAGTTTTACACACATACTGCTACAGATAATTGTCCCAGGTAGTAGAGCAGTCTGCAATCTGCATAGCATCCCACAACGATTGACCTGTAGGACCTCATTAGATCTTCATTTTGGGTTCTTCTGCAAAACCTTGGACCTCGCCAAAGACGTGCATTTTGTTTAGTTGGTTTAGATAAGAAGTTGTGCACTGCTGCCCTTCCTCTCTCTCTGTCCTTTTATGGCCTCTTCCACTATTGAAATGTAGAGCATGAGCTCCTTGAGCAGGGATTTTGTAAATCTCCATGGACAATGGTGGCTGCATACAAGTCAGGATAATACTAGTCATCTCAACCACATTATTCTCCTTCATTATCAGAGCCCATTTCTCACACTGAAACACTTGAACTTGAGACGCAGTGATCTTACAATGCTGTCTCTAGGCTTCTTTGCCCTCTTTGATGGGGTCATATTGTTTTGTCATGTTTTGTCATGCTGCATTTCATTTATTGGAATGCTTATGAATGAATGGGTACAGTTGTGCACATTTAGCATTATTTGAGGGAAAAGATATTTAAACCAAGCCTGCAAGTCTAGGAAGAGGCTGTGTATGTGAATGGGAAATGCACAAAAGGTAAAGACAGATGCTAGATTTTAGGAACAACCGCAGCAGGTCTTCATTTGTGGTGCAAAGCGAGCCCAGCTTTGCAACTTGCACTACAGAAATTGTACATATGTACAGTATTGAATAGATTCATATGCTGCCTCTCCAAAAGTTTGGTCAAGATGGCTCACAGAAAACAACATAAAAACATAAAATACAAAACAAAACAAACTAAACCAAAAACTAAAATAGCACAGCACTCATAAAAAGTCCAATAAAGTCCAATTAACCCAAACTAAACCAAGCAGCAATACAATTCAATAAACTAACTAAAATACTAAATTATATTTCCCAGAGAAATAAAAATGTTTTTACCTGCTGACAAAAAAGGCAAAAGTGTAGGTACTAGGCAAATGGAACAAGGGAGGGCATTCCACAAATTGGGGGCTACCACTGAGAAGGCCCATGGTCACCATCCACCTTACCTGAGCAGGTGGGGAAGACCAGAGAAGGGCATCATATCAGCTAGCTGAATACTGAATCAGCCCTCAGTTTTCCTTCTGCATCAGGCAGGCCCTCTGCCTTTAAAAACATTTTTAAGTGTCATGTACATTTTACTTATATACACAGTTATGCTTCACGTTATCCCCCTCCCTCTACCAAATCAGATACATTTTAAAAATAGCTGAAAAATTGCTCTAGGATGGCTGATTATGTCGCCCGTATCATAGACAATTAGCCAATACATGCTTTTCTTTCAAACTGAACCACTCCGAAACTCCAAATAACTTTTTATTATTATTTATTACATTTATAACCTGCCTTTCTTTTCTTGAAACCCAAGGTGGCTTACATATGGTTCCCAGGCAGTCTCCCATCCAGTCACTCATCAGACTTGACCCTGGAGCTGACCTTACCTGCCTTCAGACCATAACCTGGGACCATTATATATTGATTAATTTTTACTTTACTTGAAGAACTGTTTTTTTTCCAGAGCTTGGCCCAAGAGATGGAGCTGGGGTGGGGGAAAGGAATGTATGTTTGTTTACAGAGCAGTGTGGAGAAGTTATTAAGCCATCTCTTAAAATGTTACTTTGGTCTTCAACCATAATGGAACACAGAGGGCAGAAATCTTGATCACTGAATTTCATTTAATGTATCTGGATGTGCATGGAGTAAAAATCAATGAAGAAAAACAGAAGGAAGCTGGAGAAATGTCAAATGAAATAAGACTACAAGACTAGTTGAGGTGTTGAGTCAATGCCAATTAGTTATGCTATTGATTGAAATTTTTTTACAATTAGTTCACAGTGGCACTGAGTCATCAGCAGTTGACAATCACTCATTTACAGTGTATGGTCAGTACTCAACGACAATGAATAATCTGACTCTAACCTTGGAAATATTTTATCTTGGAAGGCCAGATATAAATGAATAATATAAAATTATTCAGGTTAGAAGATGGCGGCAGAGTAGGAGGATGTTTGTTTGGAGCTCCGCTGCTTTTATCCTTTTATCCTTTTAACATCTTTTAAAACATCTCTTGGGCTTGCATGGAACTTTGGGTGAGCAAGTGTCCTCTTCCCCTCTCCCCCGGCGTCATTTGCAGGGGTTCCCCTCCCCAGTTTTTTACCTTTTCCTCCGGCGGCGGTTCGTGGGTGTTCCTGTGGCGTTTTCCTCTGCCTTTTCGGGCGGAGAGGCTTGTTTTTCTCCTGGGCGGCCTCGTTCTTGTCCTGCTGGAGAGGGGGAGTGGCGGGTCTGGTCGGCGGAGGAGAGAGGCTGCGGCGCGGCTGCCCTTCGCTGGTGGCTCCGGAGGATGGGAGGGAGAAGGTCGTGCCGTACTTTCCTTGGCTTGTGACATTGGCGACGCGCCCTCTCGGCCCGTGGTGTCGGCGGCGCGGTGTGGTACACTTTCTTTGGCCCACGACATCGGCGCCGCGCCCTCCTCGGCTCTCCTTGTCCCGCGGTATTGGCGATACAATATGGCGCGGTTCGGCGCGCCCTTTTCTCGGCCCGTGGTGTCGGTGGCGCGGCGCGGCACATTCTCTTTCGGCCCACGACATCGGCGGCGCAGTACGATGTGCCTTCCTCGGCCCGTGGCATCGACGGCGGGGTGCAACGCACCCTTTTGGCCTGTGACATCGGCGGTGCAGTACGACGCACCTTCCTTGGCCCACGATATTGACGGTGGGGTGCGAAGCAGCGACATTGACGGCGACATCGACGGCGGGGCGCAGCACGACACGCCCTTCCTGGCCCACAGCATTGGCGGCACGTGTGTTTGGTGCGTTTGGTGTGAATGAATGTGTGGTGTGTATATGTGCTTATGTTTGATGGTGAGTGAGTGTGTGAGTCTGTATATATAAGTTTTATTATGTGTCTAGGGAAGAGTCTTTTGCAACAAACGGGAGGACTTGAGGGGGCCCCAATTAATGTAGTGACGGGCAGAGGGAGGTATGGCGCTGTGAGAAGGACGTGCCAGGTAAGGGGAATGCGGCCCAGACAAGTAGTGGCTGTGCCTTGTTCCGGTCCTTCTCACATCCGTAGGGTTGTTGGTTGTCCTCTCAGCCAACTCTCGGACCTCCAGCTGCTGCTTTTAAATGCCAGATCGGTACACAATAAAATCTCCCTCGTCCATGATTTGATTGTGGATGAGGCAGCCGATCTGGCATGCATTACTGAGACCTGGGTGGGTGAGCAGGGAGGGGCTAGTCTTTCCCAGCTCTGCCCACCGGGTTATTCGGTTCAGCATCATGGTAGATCTGAGGGTCGGGGAGGTGGGGTTGCTGTGGTCTATCGGAGTTCCATCTCTCTCATCAAGCACCATGTCCATGTAGCAACTGGTCTGGAGTGTCTGTACCTTGTGATGGGTCAAAGGGACAGACTGGGAATATTGTTGGTGTACCGCCCACCTTGCTGCCCAATGACTTCCCTAACTGAGCTGATGGAAGTGGTCTCGGAGGTATTGCTGAGATCCCCCAGACTATTGGTACTGGGGGATGTCAACATCCATGCCCAGGCTACTTTATCTGGGGCGGCTCAGGACTTCATGGCCTCCATGACAACCATGGGGCTGTCCCAATATGTTATTGGCCCAACACATGTGTCGGGACATACTCTAGATTTTATTTTTGCTACTGGACATGGGGATGGTGATCTGGATGTGGGGAGTTTTACATCTCTCCCTTTGTCATGGACAGATCACCGCTTGTTGAAGTTCAGACTTACAGCGGCTTTTCCCCTCCGCAAGGGTGGGGGACCTATTAAATTGGTCCGCCCCCGGAGACTAATGAATCCTGAAGGTTTTCAAAGGGCTCTGGGGGAGTTTCCGGCTGATAAGACTGGCGCTCCTGTCGAAGCCCTGGTTGAACTGTGGAATACGGAGATGACCCGGGCTGTTGACACGATTGCTCCTGCGCGCCCTCTCCTGTGTAGAGCTCATACAGCTCCATGGTACACTCCGGAGCTGAGAGCGATGAAACAGGATAGGAGGCGGCTTGAGCGGAGGTGGAGGCGAGCTCCTGATGGATGTAATTATGCACTGGTGAGTGCCTCTACTAACCTGTATTTAGGAGCGGTGAGGGTGGCGAAAAAACAATACTTTGCTGCCACTATTAAGTCATCTCTTTGCCGCCCAGCGGAGCTTTTTAGAGTTGTCCGAGGGCTACTTCATTCTGGCCCTGAGTACATGATAGTGCAATCGGTAGCCCGCTGTAATGAATTTGCTGGGCACTTCCAGAATAAGATCTTATGCATCCGCCGGGACTTGGACTCCCAGTTTACAGCAGTTGATCCTAATGAGGTGTCCGGAGCACAGTCTTGTCATGTTTTATTGGATAAGTTTCAGTTGGCTCAGCTCGTGGACAAGGTACTTGGACAGGTGCGTGCAACAACTACACTAGATCCTTACCCCTCCTGGCTAATAAAAACTAGCAGGGATGGAACAGCTGGTTGGGCCAGGGAAGTGATAAACGCCTCTTTACGAGACGGAGTGGTCCCTAGCTGTCTGAAAGAGGCAGTAGTGAGACCACTTCTGAAAAAACCTTCCTTGGACCCAGAAGACCTTAATAGCTACAGACCAGTAGTGAATGTCCCATTCCTGGGCAAGATCTTGGAACGAGTGTTTGCTGCCCAGCTCCAGGCGCTATTGGATGAAACCGATTATCTAGATCCATTTCAATTGGGTTTTGGACAGGGAGGACCTCACCTCAGTTGTCCATGCTCTGGTAACCTCTTGATTGGATTACTGCAATGCGCTCTACGTAGGGCTGCCTTTGAAGACGGTTCGGAAACTACAGCTTGTGCAAAACACGGCGGCCAGGCTGATAACAAGGACCAGGCGGTCCGAACATATAACACCTGTTCTGGCCCACTTGCACTGGCTACCTATATGTTTCCGGGCCAGATTCAAAGTGTTGGTTTTAACCTATAAAGCCTTATACGGCGCGAAACCACAATACCTCCTGGAACGCCTCTCCCGATATGAACCTGCCCGTACACTACGTTCAACATCGAAGGCCCTCCTCCGAGTTCCGACTCATAGAGAGGCTCGGAGGATGGTTACAAGAACCGGGGCCTTCTCAGTGGTGGCCCCTGAATTGTGGAATAGTCTTCCCGTTGAGGTGCGCTTGGCACCGACATTGCTATCTTTTCGGCGCCAAGTTAAAACCTTTCTCTTTGCTCAGGCATTTTAGTTTAATATGTTCAAATTGGTTTTAGATTTGTGGATTTTTATATATATGTTTTTGTACCGATGTATGTGATTTTATTGTATATACTTTCTGTTGTACACCGCCCAGAGAGCTATGCTAGTGGGGCAGTATAAAAACTTAACAAATAAATAAATAAATAAAATAAACAAATAAATAAATTTGGTGCTAGTTAAATGTGCATTATCACTGTGGCATTTAATATTCTTCAGTGCTGACATCAACAACTGATGGTACTGCACCACTGTGGTTTCACAGAGTCACTTAGCAATGGGCTGAGTTCCTATGCCATAAGAGTGAACCAGTTGGCAATTGTATTCTGTATTGGCCTGTGGGCAAGCTCAGCAGCTATACCAGCAGAATAGCTGCCTGTAGGTAGCAAATGTTCCATTCCTGGACAAGGTCCTGGAACAAGTGGTTGCAGGCCAGCTCCAGACACTCTTGGATGAAACCGATTATCTGGATCCATTTCAGTCGGGTTTCAGGCCTGGTTTTGGCATGGAAACAGCCTTGGTCGCCCTGTATGATGACCTTTGTCGGGAGAGAGACAGGAGGAGTGTGACTCTGTTGATTCTCCTTGATCTCTCAGCGGCTTTCGATACCATCGACCATGGTATCCTTCTGGGGAGACTAGCTGAGTTGGGAGTGGGAGGTACTGCATTGCGGTGGTTCCGCTCCTACTTGGCAGGTCGCCTCCAGAAGGTGGTGCTTGAGGAACATTGCTTGGGACCCTGGACTCTACAGTAGAGGGTTGCGCAGGGGTCAGTTCTGTCCCCCATGCTGTTCAACATCTACATGAAACCATTGGGTGCGGTCATCCGGAGCTTTGGAGTGCGTTGCCATCAGTATGCTGATGACACGCAGCTCTATTTCTCCTTTTCATCTTCTTCAGGTGAGGCTGTCAATGTGCTGAACCGGTGCCTGGCTGCGACAATGGACTGGATGAGGGCTAATAAACTGAGGCTCAATCCAGACAAGACTGAGATGCTGCTAGTGGGTGGTTCTTCTGACCAGATGGTGGATGTCCAACCTGTTCTGGATGGGGTTGCATTCCCCCTGAAGGAGCAGGTTCGTAGCTTGGGGGTTCTCCTAGAACCATCTCTGTCACTTGAGGCTCAGGTAGCCTCGGTGGCACAGAGTGCCTTCTACCAACTTCGGTTGGTGGCCCAACCACATCCCTATCTGGACAGGGATAACTTGGCTTCAGTTGTCCATGCTCTGGTAACCTCCAGATTAGTTTACTGCAATGCACTCTACGTGGGGCTGCCTTTGAAGACGGTTCGGAAACTGCAGCTTGTGCAAAATGCAGCGGCCAGATTGGTAACAGGGACCAGACGGTCCGAACATATAAATTCTGGCCTGCTTGCATTGGCTGCCTGTATGTTTCTGAGCTCGATTCAAGGTGCTGGTTTTGACCTATAAAGCCTTACACGGCTTGGGACCACAATACCTGATGGAACACCTCTCCCAATACGAACCCACCTGTATACTACGTTCAAGGTCAAAGGCTCTCCTCATGGTGCCTACTCCAAGGGAAGCTCGGAGGGTGGCAACAAGGGAGAGGGCCTTCTCAGTGGTGGCCCCCAAATTATGGAATGTTATTTTTGATGAGGTGTGCCTGGCGCCAACACTGTTATCTTTTCGGTGCCAGGTCAAGACTTTCCTCTTCTCCCAGGCATTTTAGCATGTGTTTTAAATTGTTTTCATATTGTTTTGAATTTTAAAATTGTGTTTTAAATTGTTTTAAAAATATATGTTTTTAAATTGTGTATTTGTTTTAATGTTTTTGATTGCTGTAAACTGCCCAGAGAGCTTTGGCTATGGGGCGGTATACAAGTGCAATAAATAAATAATAAATAAATAAATAAGGGGGGCTTGTATTCCCCCGCTCAGCCTTAGTTCTCTCTAGTTTAGCATTCAGCATCTAAGCATGCAGTTCGATGGGTCAAGGAATGGTCAATGTATACCTCAGAGCCATCTGGGGTCTAATCTGGGGTTCCTAACAGGCACAGCTCTGATGCTATGCCAAGAGTGCTGTGGGATGCTGGGAAGGTGCTTTGTTAACCAGATAGTGTAGACCTTGGAGTAGTTATTGCCTCGCTAGGCAATTAGAGGCTTTGTTTATCAGCTATTGTGATGCTGTATGATCCTGGGAAAGAGCCCCATCATTGAAGGGCTATGCTGGGGAAGCTATGACATAATCCTTGTAGTAATTAGTTGCTTATGACTGTGTTGTAAATATGTTTCCTATAAAAGGGTTCTTGGCTGCCCGGTTCAGTGTTCAGTCTGATCCATGTTCGTGCAGAGCCTGGCAGCCTGTCCCATTGTGTATTGGGCACACCTGTGGGTTGAAAGTTGCTCAATAAACACGCACTCTCCTTTTAAGTAAACCTGCGTCTCAGTCTGCCTTACTCATCTCTCTGGTACCTTGGAAACCTGAATGCCCAGGAAGGGGGCATACATATTCAAATTGACTGTAACTGACACACAACAGCAATCACTGATGGCATCCTTCAGTAGGCCAGCTACAGATGTTTCAGGCCAATGCCAGTTTCCTTCCATCGGTTCATCTTAAAAATGTATTTATTGAGTATATCTCCCATCTTTCATCCATGGAGCTCAAGCTGTAAAAAGGACTCACAAGCAGTCTTCCATCCAAGTGCTGACTGGATTCAAACCTGTTTAGTTGTAGCAAAGTTACTATACCGTGTGTTTGCAGACCATGCCCTAGAATCTGGGCACTATATATAATGGAGCTATTTGGAGTCAATTATAGGTGGCATCAATTCACAGTTGATCAAGGGCAAAGCAACAGTTCTGACTGGGTGAATTTATTGGTGGCTTTTTGTTGACATAGATTGGTTGACACTTTGGCTTTTGGTTGATATGTTGGCAATGAGTCATACTGACAGACAGATTCTTGTCAATAAAGGATAGCGTGCAACAACTGTCACTGGCAGTGAATCAGTTAATGATTGGTTCAATGTCCATTGGCTGTGACAAATTTAGGCCAATGCCCCTTGACCACAATTCCTTTAGCAGAGGTATTTATTAGTATCCATTAATCAGGAATCAGTTAGGGGTGGGGCAGTAGATGCTGTGGATTAAGATATTTTTTGGACAAAACTGTCTTGAGCAAGTATTGAATTAAGTTGGTGGTTGTTTGGAAGCAATAGAAAGAAGAAATCTGTATGAGTTAAAATATTTTGTCCTATAGTTATCTTCCTTGAAAACTGGCTCCTTTAGGTGCAGGGAGTGAGTGAGTGGAGTTGCTATAGTTTTTCTACAGTTATGTGGGTTTGCGGTAGATAATGACTTGAACCCTTCTTGTATGGAAGACCCAACAGTAAAGAGACAAATGCCAAAGGCTTTGAGTCATGACCAGTCTCTTTTCTGAGTCATACTCCAAAAATGATAAGCCATAATTCAGCAAGCTGAATCAACAATGTCGAGCCAAGAGTACCAAGTCAAATGAAATTACACGGTGATGCCCTTTAGATGTTCTCCCAGCTGTGTGGGAATCACTTATCCATGTGCAATTCAAAGAACATTTACATGACACAATCACATGGGTTTTCCCCATGGAACTGGCACACCCCCTTCCTATTCTGTGGGAGAGATCCTTGTGATTGGCCCCTGCACACATCTTTGGGTTATTTAAATGATCTTGCAGCTTCATGGGGAGCTGCTTATTCATTATTCATAAGCAGTTCCCTTGCAGCTGCAACAACATCCAAAGGGCACTTGTGTCATGTGCCCAAGGGTAGTTGGGTACAATTGTTGTACCTCCAATGAGGAGAGATGACCTGCAAACTTCCAAATGCAATCAAGGCTTCTGGATCAAGAGGACAATAGGGATGATGGTAAGTTGAGAGGCAGACCGGAGTTAAGCAAGTGTGAATAGGAATGGGCAAATCTGTCAGTTTTGTTTTCTCTCAGTTTCTTATTTTTCCAATCTTAAGTTCAGTTCTGCACATTTCCACATAGGTTTGCAATTTTTTTTTTAAAAAAGTAGTCCTCATGAAAATTCAGCAGTATTTAAGCGTGAATTTCTTCTAATATACACATTTTTGTCGAGCATAAACAGTTCTGCTAAGCAATTTTTCCTAATATAATGCATTTTTGCATGTTATTTTCACTAATATATGCATTTTTATACACGTTACTTGGCTGGAGAACTGCATTGCAAAATTCAGAGTGCAAATTTCAACAGATGGCTGTGTTTCAGTTTGTATATTGTTTCAGAAACTGCAGATTAGGTAGGTTTACTTTTAAATGTGAATGGGATCCAATTTCTCCTCCATCCCTAAGTGTGATAGGTAACTGGTGAAACTGGGTAAACTGAAGAGAAGCTCACACTGCCAAGAAGTAAAGCATGATGGGCAAAATCAGGAAAGATGAGCAAGGTCAGTAACCTGCACAGCTGTGAATGATGGACTTTACGGATGGAGACGGAGACTGGAAAGGAGAGGGACTGAAAGAGGCAGCAGCCAATCCATACAGGGAAGATGACTGAGTGAGGAAAAGAGCCAGTAAAGCAAGCAGGTCTAGGAGGTTTTTCTGAGCCCATCAGAGGTTCTGTTTCAGTCCCCAGAATGTCATGTTTGAGTCTGCTCTCCACCACTGTTTTTGACACACTGTGAGAAACCCCCTAAATAGCTATTCACACTCTAACAAATGGAATGCAGGATAAACATATATAGCCCACCAAATGCTTATTTGGTATCCAGTGCTGTTGAGCTCTTACCAATGACACTGAGATATGAGTACAGTATAAAAAAAATACTGTAAGGTAAAAAGAGGGTTCAGGGAAGAATCTGGCCAGTACTGTAGTAGGGTGTGAGATAAAGAATATCAATAGGCTGAAGGCATAGCTCTACTTGTTTAACCAAGGACTTCAGGGTGATGCTGTACAAGACGGAACCTGAATGAATTTAATGACCTCAAAGGCAATATCTAGCAGTGTTGTAACCATGATTATGTGTGTTGACTTAATACAGTCATGCAGAGACATTGTGGACAAAAGCTGGCCAATTCTGAAAACATTGCTGAGAGATGGACCCGACAGAGACTGATTATGTTGCCCTTGCATTGTCAAACAAAATGGTTGACCTGAGCATGAAGACTTGAAATGCATAACAAAGGCTACTAATGTAGACTAAGGAAAGGCTTACCTAGGCCAGAGGGAAGACCTTACCTTTCTTATCTTTCTTTTCCTCCTCTTCTCCACCAGCACCCAGCAAAGTGAAGATAATCCCAGTCTGTGAGTTGACCCCGACAGCTGTGATAACCATTCGCCCAGATCCTTCCATGACATGGGTGCCTAGGAAACCAAAGGGAGAGTCAGTAGGACATCAGAGGGAAGTGTCATTCCTACAAGTTGGAAACCAAGCAGAAGCAGAAGGGTCAGATCCCTTGGATTCATTACAAGATCATGTAGATCAGTGGCTATCAAATGGTGCCTTGGGGAACACTGTGGTTCCTTGGAAGCTTAATGTGAGTTTCTTGATGAGAAGACCAGTAATGGCAGACAACTTCCCTCAAAAACAATTTGCTCACTACTACCAGTCTTCCTCAGTGACCGGCAACCATAGGAAAGTGTTGGGTGATTTTTAGGTACATTGTGTTCATGTGGGGCATCGGTGAAGCCCCAAAAACCTGTACAACAGCCCCACCTGTGCCCCCTAGAACACTCTCCAAGATCCTTTCTAGTATGCACAAGTTTCTTGGCAGGCAAACTGATGTACTAAAGGTTACCCAAAGGTAGAAAGTTTTAAAATAATGACTATGTAAAGGATCACTTGTGTAGCCCCACTTTCTTGAGCTGCAACCCCTTGTTGTGGAGGGAACTATGGTACTTGGGTACAACCTTAGTGAGGTAATTGAGGAGGAAGGCCATGCCCCCAAAATAACATGTGGTGTCTCCAGCCCCATATTTCCTGAAAGGAAGTGCGTGTGGAGGGGAATCAATGAACAATTTATTTGAATAGTAAAAACTATGGAGAGGGTAGGCCCAATCTACCTATTTATTTATTTTAAATGGTGGACCCAGACTACCTAGTTATTATTATCTTGGGGTCTCAGTACTGAACCTTTTCCTTGTGTTAGGTTGGAAGAAAACAATAGAAATATTTAGAAAATAAGTTTTTATTTAATTTTTTAATTTTATTTTAATGAAATACACACACCCCATTAAATAGTCTTCAGCAGACTCCAAAATTCCTGTTTGTCTGTTTGTTTTTGCTTTTGTCTGTTTTTTTTTTCTGTCGTTTGATTGGCTTGCCTCTTGGCCTGGTTGCTTAACATTGTGTAGTGGTCTGCAAGAAGTCACAATTTGATGTAACATATTGGTTGCCTCATAACATCTGTGGGGGCCTCCCATCATCTTCAATTAGAATTCCAGCCCTGCTCTCAGCCCGCCTCAGGCCATACAGCCCTGGAATGCAGGTGTAGGCCTCAGGCTCTGTCACATGCCCAGGCAGCGGAGCTGCTGCTTACTAAGTGTTGCTATGTGAGGCAAGAAGGCAGACTTTGCTCTCTCCTCCATGGCCTTCCCTGAATGGCTCCTTCTCAGTCCATTCCTCTCTGTTATTCTTTAGTCTCTCTGTTCTCTCTCCAGCCTTCAACTGTTCTCAGAATCTTCTCAATCTCTCTCCCAGTCTCCACAGAATCTCCTTAGAACCATTCAGTCTCCAGTAGCAGCTCCGAAGGTGCTTTAGGCATCTGACAGCAAACTGAATGGTGTTAAGGTCAGCAGAGGTGGCCCTCTTCAAAGATCCACCACCCTCATAAGTTTGAGGGATGACAGCCCAGGAGAAGGCATTCTCTCCCCACAGGACATAATGCCCAGGAATTCACTCCCCACAGAAATGTGCATGGCACCTTCGTTGTATAGCTTTCACTCCTCTTTACCCTGGACTTTGACACCTGAGATATAAGTTTTAGGACCCATTCTACAATTATGAATGTAAACTGTTCTAACTGATCTTAATATTGTATTTTTAAAATGGCTGTGACCCGCCCTAGGACTTTATGTTGAAGGGTGGGTAATGAATCTAACAACTAATACAAATAATATATTGCACAGTGTTGCACTTGGGATTATGATGTAGAACAGGGATTGCCAACATGACTCCCATGGGCCCTGATTTGCCCACAGAGCCTTCTCTAGTCCCCACAAGGTCCCCTTTCTCACTGAAATTAGGCTTGAAATAGGTTGCGATGTGGGCTTGGTTGCCATATGTGAGTGGTTTCCACAACAGTTTCTCCAGTTTGCAAATGCACCTACAGGCCCCCAAAGGTTGGTAGCCCATGTTTAGTATGTGTAGGTGAGGTGAGTACTTAGATTCATTTCCAAGCTCAACCCCAGAAGCTGTATTTAATGCCAGGACTCCAGCCCCAGAACATGAAAAATAATAATAAATATTAGAGAGACTGCCTCTGAGAATACACAGAATGCCTTGCCTTCAAGTAGATACATAAATCAGGACAATGTACCTTCTTTTGTAGTGCACAAAGAAATTCTTCTGCAAAAGGGCATCACTTGAAACTCACTGAGTTTCATCACCATAATAAAGTGTATCTACAGCTATTTTAATTGTGTTTGTTCTGTGCATCATCCAGAGAACTTATGTTATGGGTTAGCTATATAAATGTAGAAAATAATCAGTCAATCAATCACCCTGGGAATCCATCCTTATTTTTTGGAACTCAACCCTTGGACTTTTCCTCTAGTTAGCTCGACAAAAGGATCTGTCTATTTCAGTTCTTTCGGGTTTTCATTTTTCCAATCTTAAATTCAGTTCCCCACATTTCTGCAGCAATTTGCGGATTGTTTTAAACAATTCCTCATGAAAATTGTTCAGCATTTTATTGTGAATTTCTCCTGATAAACACATTTTTGCATGCAGTTTTGACTCATGTACACATTTTTGCAAGCAATTCCACCTAATATAATTCATTTTTGTATGTTATTTTCACTAATATATTCATTTGTATGCAAACAGATGCATTTTTGTAAACATGGGTTTGGACAAGTGTGAATCCCGAAGGATAGTTGTGTTTCAGTTCTTATATTGTTTTAGAAAGTGCATATTTGATATATTCCACTTGAAATGTGAACTGAATCAAATTTCTCCCCAAGTAAGTAATAAATGCCTGCCTTCACAAAACTGAGGTTTTGGGGGCAGACTTCTGGATCAGAGGATGTGCATCTCAGGCATGTTTGAGCTCATCCAGTATCTCCCTTTAAAAATTTCATTTTTGCAAGCAATGTTCACACTTTCTAAATTTGGGGTGGCTTGGTTATGGCACAGTGGCACAGGTGAGACCTAGAGGGCGGAGAACTTGTGGCCCTTCGGATGTTGTTTGATTACAACTCCCATCATCTCTGACCATTGGCCATTTTGGCTGGAGCTGATGGAAGTTGGAGTCCAACAATGTCTGGGGGCTGCAGGTTCCCCAGCCCTGCCCCAGGGCCTATGGCCCACCAGATCTGTGCACTGTTATGGTTCACTAGAAGTGAGAACTTGTTTCTGTTGATGTTTGGCTGTCACGCTTATTGTGAATGAGTTCATAGAATCATAGAATCATAGAGTTGGAAGGGGCCTTGTAGGCCATCGAGTCCAACCCCCTGCTCACAGCAGGAAATCCACAGCTAGAGCATCTCCCGCAGATAGCTGTCCAGCCTCTGCTTGAAGACATCCAGCGAAGGGGATCCCACCACCTCCCTAGGCAGTCGGTTCCATTGCCGAACCGCCCTTACTGTCAAGAAGTTCCTTCTAATGTCCAATCTGAATCTACGCTCCTGCAACTTAAAACCATTAGACCTAGTCCTACCCTCTGGGGCAGCAGAGAACAAATCTGTACCCTCCTCTATGTGACAGCCCTTCAGGTACTTAAAGAGTGCAATCATGTCACCTCTCAGCCTTCTCTTCACCAGACTGAACATGCCAAGTTCCTTCAACCTTTCCTCATAAGACTTGTTCTCCATACCGGCTATCATCCTCGTCGCCCTCTTCTGAACCCGCTCTAACTTGTCTATATCTTTCTTGAGGCGCCGAGAACTGAACGCAGTATTCCAGATGAGGCCTGACCAATGCAGAATATAGTGGGACTATTACTTCCCTCGACCTGGAAACTATAGCTCTGTTTATGCAGCCCAAAACCGTGTTTGCCTTTTTTGCCGCAGCATCACACTGCTGGGTCATGTTCAACTTGCGATCCACTACAATTCCAAGGTCCTTCTCACACGCACTACTGCTAAGCCGGGTATTTCCCATCCTGTACCCGTGCATTTTGTTTTTGTGGCCTAAATGAAGAATCCTGCATTTGTCTTTATTGAATGTCATTTTATTAATTTCAGCCCAATTTTCTAGTCTATCCAGGTCCCTTTGGATTTTATTCCTGTCTTCCATTGTGTTAGCTATCCCTCCCAGTTTCGTATCATCCGCAAACTTCATAAGGCTTCCCTCCACCCCATCGTCTAAGTCATTGATAAAAATGTTGAAGAGTATCGGCCCCAGGACAGAACCCTGTGGCACTCCACTTGAGACCTCCTTCCAGTCGGAAGCAGAGCCACCGATGACCACTCTTTGAGTACGGTTTTCCAACCAGTTGTGAATCCACCTGACAGTATTTCCATGTAGTCCGCATTTGACTAGTTTGCTAATCAAAAGGTCGTGGGGGACTTTGTCAAACACTTTGCTGAAATCTAGATAGATGACATCTACAGCATTTCCACTATCTACTAAGCTAGTGACCCGATGAAAAAAAGAGATGAGATTAGTTTGACAGGATTTTTTCTTGACAAACCCATGCTGGCTCCTTCTAATCACAACATTGTCATCTAGATAGTTGCCAATGGACTCTTTTATTATCCGTTCTAATATCTTTCCCGGTATTGAAGTCAGACTGACCGACCTGTAATTCCCCGGATCTTCTTTTTTACCCTTTTTAAAGAGCGGAACGCTCTACCGGACCCCTTTGTTCGCTCTCTTGGATTTCCATAGAGGTGTATTTGTCTTTGACGTATAATGCTACTCTCCCTCCTTTTCTGTTGCTTCTATTCTTTCTGTAGAGTTTATATCCTTGAATGGCTATATTCCAATCATGGGAGTCATCCCACCAAGTTTCTGTTATCCCTATGAAGTCATATTTGCCTTGATGCACTAAGACTTCAAGCTCCCCTTGCTTGTTTCCCAAGCTCCGCGCGTTGGTATATAGACAGCAGAAGTCTCTTTTGTCCCGATTGGATTCCTCCGTTAATATACCGTGAGCTTTGCCGTGCCTCCCTTTCTCCCTCCCAGTGTCTCCTGTACCCTTCAAATCGTTGCGTTTACAACCCGCTGTCTTTGGATCGGTATTTAAGCTATCATCTCCATCCCCCAGAGGCTTTAGTTTAAAGCCCTCTTGATGAGTTTTGCCCTACTTCTGCCCAAGAGATTCTTCCCAGTCCTCGTGAGGTGCAGCCCATCTCCTGCCAACAGTCTGCCAACATCTGGCTTTGCCCTGCTGGAACCTGATGGCAGACAGTAAGAGAGCTGACTTGGTTACCCAGGAAATGGGGACATACCCCTATTCCTTACACCTGTTCCTGCATTCTTTGCCTCTTGTTTGAGTGCATCTGCAAAGAATGCTAGAAAGCGGAGTGCTTTTCACATGGTGAAAAGTGAGGTGTGAAAAATGCTCTCCCTCTGTTTTGGCTCAGTCCTGTGTCTGATCCAGTCACTCAAAGTTGCTTCCTGGTAAGGCTGGAACTGTCATTGGACTGCGTACACCAACATCACCATGGATGTCATAGCAGCATTAGGAATGGCTCTCCTAGAACAATGGCTTTCAAGTTGTGATCCAGGGAACTCTTAGGTTCCTTGGAAGTTTATCAGGGACGTCTCAAAGAGAAGATCAGTAATGGTGACAGCAGCTACAGGTGAACTGGTGAGTGTGCTTTAGTTCAATTCAATGTTTACTCAGTTCAATATGGGGCAACACTTCATGTGAACTGCCTGTGTATCCCAAGTATAGCCCCAGCATCTTTTGCAAAGCACAGGGGATTCTATAGTGGCCACATGGGTTCCTCGCAGACATTTCACAGTGGCAAAGGGTTTCTTGAAGCTAGGACATTTGGAAGCCATTGTCCTCTAGGATCAAGTGCCCAGGGACCAAATCAACACATGGTCTTTCAGGCTTTCCTGAGCTGCAGCCCTTTCTTTTTGTGTCCCTCACCTGACAGCAGCATGGGATCCTTGTCCACTGATTTGCGCACATGATCTGACTCCCCCGTCAAGGAGCTCTCGTCGATCTTGAGATCATTCCCCTGGATAAGCACCCCATCAGCAGGAAGGAGGTCACCTGGGGAAAGAAGCAGGTCAGAGCAATGGACTCATATAGTGCAACTATAGTTAGGCTACAATACTATATACACTCAGCAAGGAGGAATAAGTCCCACAGGACTCAATGGGGCATACATCTCAAGAGACACATATAGAATTGTGCTGTTAAGGTTCCAAATACAGTTTTCTGTCCTACATCCCATCACAATTTTTAGAGCTACCAACATTGCCCATTTAATTACCCCATCATTATACTATATATGGAAAGCATGATCTGGTAGAGGGGGTGTTATCTGTGTTTGTTCCACCACTCCAGTGTTCTCCAACCCTGGAAACTCACTAAATTACATGGTTGCCTCCACCTCATATGCCCCATTGCAAGCTCTATGACTGTGCATCCATACACCACATCTTCAAGAGAATCTCACATAGAGAATCAGCCCCATCTGACACCATAGACACTATTAATCCAGCAAAGATCTCAAGGATTCCTCAGCAGATGATAGGTCTCAGGGTTGTCACAGATCAAATCTCAAAGGTTTTTCTTGATCTTACCCAGGCATTTCCCCTAACAGTCATGCCTTTGATAGGCTCAGAGTAATAAATCCAGCCCAGCCGATCACCCAGCCGATCACCCAGCCCCTTCCTTGTCCCTTACCATATTTAATTTGGGCAATGTCCCCCACAACCAGTTCAGCCACAGGGATCTGGACCTGTTGCCCATTGCGGATGACGGTAAACTTCTGCTCCTGCTCTATGCGGCTCTGCAGACCTCGGAACTGCTTCTCCTTGCTCCAGTCATTGAAGGCTGTGACCAACACCACACAGATCACCGAGAGCAAGATGGCAGCACCCTCAATCCAGCCAGCTTCTGCCTCACCCTCATCCTCTGCACCAGCTGACACATTCCCGCAGGCTGGGAAATAGGGAACAAAAAGAAAGTGTTGGGGAGGGAGGGGGCCCTATAATTGTGTCCATATCATCCCTCAGTCACAGATGGGAAATCAGGGGCCCTCCAGATGTGACTGGATGACAACTCTCATCTTTCTTGGTGATTGGCCATGCTGGGTGGAGATGATGGGAACTGGACTCCAACAACATATGGAAGACCAGGGGTTCCACTACCTGACTTAAGTTCTTCGACTAAGCTTCTAACCTCACTGGTTGCTACCAGGGCAGGACTTGAAGGCAGAAGTCTAGGGCCCTCCTCAACAGAGTGAATGAGCAAATCAAGGCTTTATAAAATATTGCAAGAAGAAGTGCTGAAGGGGCAGTGCCCAAAGGAACCCAATTATACTCTGTTGCCCCAAAGCCCAAAAAACCTTGTGCCAGCCCTGCACATTACCATCTAACGCATGGGTGGGAGGGTGGACAGTAAGATCAAGTACAGAGTCTAAAATTACCTAAATGCACTATTGCCTAGCCTTTCTTTCAGAACTTCAGTTCCAAGGGTTTCCTGAGAGTGAGACAATTTAATTTTCTAGTGTTGATATGTCCTGAATGTCGCACAACTTTCAAGTATGTTCTATACATATAAACAGTGGATTATCTTTGTGAATTTGCTCGTCATATCACCTACCAGCTGGTTCAATTCTGCATAGCTCTGAATAATTTCCCTAGCCTGCCCTGAGTATATTGTTGGATAGGTGTGTTTTTGAAATGTGGAAGGCTCAGCTGTGGACGAGTAAATGGACAGTAAAGCCTGGTTCAGAAATGGACTCACAAGGGAGGGGATGTGTCTGGTGTAAAGTGGGAATAGCAATCCTCTCCCTCAGAGGTTGTTATGCAGATGAAAGAGATAGGGCTCTGTGCGTTAGGAAGCACTACATAGGAAAGCGAAAGGAATGAATGAATCAGCAGTATAGACAAATAAATCAGTCAGAGGGAAGTGATGGAGGACTTGGTAAATTTGAGTAGGCTGGCTTGCAGAAATAATGGTTAATTCAATGGACATTCCAAGAAGGCAGACTGATCTTCTGTCTCAAGATGGATCTTAGTTTTGAGCTCAAGAGTTGTGAAGCCAGATGCAGTCTGAATGGGTCTTGGATCAGGATTCCTGATGGGGCAGGCACTGATTCCCTGCTCCAGCATACTAACACCACAGACACAGCCTCTTGAGTCCTGTGAATCAGGTGATTTTGGAGAGTCAATCCTGTGCCACTGAATGTTCTGTAGCTCTAATACCCAGGCAACTGGTTGCTGAGGGAACCAGCTCTGTTCTCTCTGTGTGTGTGTACTGGGCTGTCCACTTGCCCCCCCCCAAAGGAACAGCACGCTCTAGGTGCCTGCTGCCTCTCCAACCATGGAGGACATAGGATTTACCAGGGCTTGGAATTAGATACTAGCCTGGGACACAGGCTGGTTAGAGATGACTTTTTTATCACATACATGCACCTTCTTGGTGGTAAAAATCTCCTTACCACTTGGTAGGACAATACCAATCATCATCTGTGTCATCGCCACCTGGGAAGGAAGAGCTCACCTCAAGAGTAAATGTGTCATATGCAGGTCCAGCATCAGCATCTGACATCTTCAGGTGGGGATGGGCAAATCTGTCAGTTTTTGTTTTTCTCAATTTCTCATTTTTCCAATCTCAAATTCACATTTCTGCATTGCGATTTTTAAAAAAGTCCTCATAAAACTTTTAGTACAAATTTCTCCTAAGGTACATATTCTTACAAAGCAATTTCCCCTAATATAGCACATCCTTGTATGCTATTTTCACAAATATACACATTTGTATGCACATTTTACCCTAATATATGCATTTTTGTACACATGACTTGGCTGGAATACTGCATTGCAGAATTCAGAGAAGTGCAAATTTTGAAGCATAGTTGTGTTTTGCTTTGCATATTGTTTCAGAAAGTGCAAATTAAGTAGTTTCTCCTTTAAATGCGTACTGGATCAAATTTCTTCGATTTCCCGATCCTTAGGTAGCTGTCAGGCCTGTAGTACTCTGCAGTGTACCTGCTGACACCTGTCCTGGGCCACTCCTTAAACAATATTTTCCCCGGTACCAGACTGCCATTTTCATTTCCTACAATGGCCTAACGCAGCTTCACTCCATGGCACTGTGAGAAATTTAAAGGGTGGGCCCTGGTGGGGGTCTAGAGGAATTGTCATTTTAATTTCCCACAATACTCTGGAGTAAAGCTTTGTCAGGGAACCCCATTCCTGTAGTGCTTCTGCTAATACTACAGCTAGGGTAAACTGGCCAGGGGATTTCACTGATAGGCATGCCATCAGAGGGCACCTGATCAAGGGCCCCCTCAATCCTGGAGCTATGGACCTCCCTCTCTTTGTAACTTATGGGCTTGTAGCAATGCAGTCTGATCATGTGCACTCTTTATCCTTGCCCATCTTGAAATAATGAAAACTAGCAGAGAGGGCATTAGATGGGTTCAGAATATAGTATAGACCTTGTTGGAGGGTGGCGAAATTGGGAATGAAGAGAGTGGGTGAGCCTTTATGTGGCCTTTATGTGTGTTTGAATCTTTACACCTTCCTGCAAATTAGTCAGACAGAGACTTTAAGCTTTAAAATAAGAAATAACTACTTTATTCTGGAAATACATACTTGATAGGAAAGAGTTCTACATCTAGCTGACTAGCTAAGTTGGAGATGCAAACACTAAGCCTAGTGTTTGCCCTCATGCTTGGAGGAGAGGGAGAGACAAAGAGAATATGTCTGCTCTCCCTCTCAAGAGAAAGAAGAAGGAAGGAGGAAGGAGATGTGGTCAACATCCTAAGCATATCAGTCTAGCAGGAAGGGAGAGACAGCAGGAGATCAAAGGATAGGCATTAGCCTAGCCATCTGGAAGTCTCCTCTCTAGCTACCCTTTTTCACCCCATGCAGCCTCAACCCACAAGTTGGAGTTGAACCACATATTCCAACAGACCTTTCCTGGTCTGGGTTCAACCCTGGTATGGGACTGAATCAGCCTTGGTGGCCCTGATAAATTAAATTTATGAAGAGTGGTACACAGGATGTGTGACCATGCTCCTTCTTCTTGATCTCTCTGAGACTTTTGATACCACTGACTATGGTGTCTGTGAGATGGGCATTGGAGGCACTGAAGTGCAGTGGTTCCAATCTTACCTGCAGGGTCAAGTCCAGAGAGTGACACTGGAAGAGTGCTCATTGGCCCCTTGGTGTTTACAGTGTGGTGTACCAGAAGGCAAATTTTATCACCAAAGCTTTTTAACATCTTCATGAAGCCACTGGGACTGGCCATTAGAGTTTGGGAGTGGGATGTCATCAGTGTGCTGATGGCATTCAGCTCTTCTTCTCTATTACATCTAAATCAGGTGAGGCTGGGCAAACCCGGAGCAGTGCCTTGATACAGTGATGGGCTGGATGAGGGGCAAAGAAACTGAGCTATGAGTTAGTGGTTCCCATGTCTAGAAGACAAGCAAACTGCTTGTTCTGGATGTGGTTGCACTCCTTCTGGTGGAAGTTTGCATCCTTGGAGTGCTCCTGGATCCATCTTTATCATTAGAGTCCCAAGTGGTCTTGGTGGCTAGGACCTCCTTCTATAAACTTCACCTGACAGGACAACTGCAGCCATTCGTGGATGAGGATAGCTTGTGATTCAGGCATTGATAACCTCAAAATTAGGCTGCTATAATACACTCTATGTGAAGCTTCCCTTGTGTTTGCAACTAGTTGCAACTAGTACAGAATGCACTGCTTAGAAACTTTGGTATATCTAGTATATAAGCTCCAATAAATAAATAAATAATGGAGCCACCTAGCTACTGATGGGGGTTTCCCATCAACAGCATATAGCACTTCTGTTTAAGGATCAGCACTGGCTGCTTCTATGCTACCAAGACAGAGGGCATTCAGTGTGTCTACACCTAGGTCACATGCCTGCTTAAGACCTTTCTGTTTACACAGGCCTTTTCTGATTTATAGCTCACTGTCTAGATGTTAACTAAGTATTTTTATGCTGTTCTAGGGATTTATGTTCACCGCTGAGGTACCTTGTTTACTGTGAGGTTTGTAAGCCTATAAACAAACAAACATACATAGCGAGAGTGCTTTTGCTGCTGGCTGTGACATTTTATTACAAATTTGTGGTTTTAATTATGATTTACCAATTGTTTGTATTGCTTTTTTATGACTGTTAGGTGCCCTGGGCCTATGTGGTGGATAGATAGATAGATAGATAGATAGATAGATAGATAGATAGATAGATAGATAGATAGATAGATAGATAGATAGATAGATAGATAGATAGATAGATAGAAAATAAAGTTCTGTCTATAAAGTTCTATCTATCTGACACAGATGGGGAGCCTGTGGCCCTCTACATGTTGTTGGACTACCAACTCCCATGAGCCCAAGCCCACATGGCCAATGGTCAGGAACAATGGGAGGTGGAGTCCAACAACATCTAGAGGGCCACAGACTCCCCACTCCTGCTCTAGGGCCTTATGGGAAAGGCAATATCCTAGATAAGCTGGCCCAGAACCAGCCTCCTTCCTTTATGTCCAAGACTAGTCGGCCATGACCACCTTGAGGTGGGAGCACTACCTACTTTTAGAGCGAATGTCAGAGTCTATAAGGAGCACATCTCACCTTCGCTTTCTTCGCCTGGTGGAGCATAAAAAGACAGCCCCAGGGAGATGATGGCAGCAATTTCAAGAATGATCAGTGTCACATCCTGGAGTGCCTCCCATACTAACTGCAGGAAGGTCTTTGGCTTCTTTGGGGGGATGAAATTCTGTCCATAGATCTGCCTTCTCTTTTCCAGGTCAGCTGTGTTGTCTGAAAGGCCTGTGGACAGAAGAAAGACCAGGATGACAAGATGATAAGGGACCCACAGAAACACTTGCAGGTTTATGGTGGGCTGTTGTCTGCTCTACCATACAAATGCTCTAAGTGGTGTGTAAACTTCAAATGTACTAGAAAAATGCATTTAAAAAAATCTCTCTCTCTGGCCGAGGCTAAAACGCCCCGATATGTCACTCTTCTATATGCAAGGTATTTCTTTTTAGGATGGAGGAAGATTTATCGTAATTGATGAAGGTATGTTTGTTTTGTTGTCATTTGTGGATGTCTTGATAACATGATAATATGTTATGTGAAATGGATCTCTGAATTTTGCCAATTGTTTATTTTTAGTTATATTTTGAATTATTACATGATTACAGTGTTTTTTGGTATATTTTGTCATTTGTAAACCACCTTGAGTACAATAGTATAGAAATGCAGTATACAAATTAAAAATGAAATGAAATTCAGGCATGTGAGTACCCCCCTTCTAGTTTGAAACTGTATGGTCCAGACACAAGTTTACTACCTCAGTGAGAAATTCTTGACCACAGGTGCCTAGACCAGGGATGGGGAACCTGTGGTCCTACAGATATTGCTGAACTCCAACTCCCATCATTCCTGACCATCAGCCATGCTGACTGAGACTAATAGGAGTTGGAGTCCAACAACAGGTTCCCTATCCCTGACCTAGACCATGCAATGTAATTGGTGGAATCAGGAGTTTCCTATTGCTGATTTATTTTTGTTTAAGAGAAACAGATGGCCCTTGCAAACTATTTTGCTTTCAGGTGGGAATCAATCACATATCAGCAAATACAGGTTGAACAATTATTAGTTGATTAGGAGGTATTGGAACCTGCTTCTCCAAAGATTGGATTTTTGTGATATGTAAAGTGATGGGGGAATGCCCTGGAACTCAAATATCATCTATCTTCTCTACAAACAAATCAGAATGGATGCTCATCAAATAGCCATTATCATCAAACCTCCTTGCAAACAAATCAGGAAGAATGCTCATTAAACAGGCCATCTGAAAGCACCCAAAGAGAGATGATTAAAGACGTCTAGGGTGGGTTATAACACTAGGGCTCTTTCCTGAGGCCCTGCATACCAATGGCCTTTGCTGGTTAGAACAAGAGGGGTGGGTTCCAAGACCCCTGGATCTCCTCCCTTGCCTTTGGGAATGGAGTGGCAGCCCGTCAGAGGTACTAAGGGGTGCTGTGATCTGCTGGTCAATCTCTCCCATGGCCAGCTGCAGAGGGGATCTCACAAAAGACCCTGAGTTGTGATTCCTGCTGGCTGCCTGGGTCTCTGACATTTTTAATATTTCACAAAGCCCTCCCACCCTGAGTCCAAAGCTGAGCAAAGGAAGAGAAGATGACTGCAGTGCCACCCTGGGGCCCTTTCATCTCATAGGAGTGGGATCCGGGCCTGGGGCGAAGGCCTCCTCCATCACCACAGGCATTAACTCTTTGAAATGCCTCTATACTACAGATGTACATCAGTTCAGGACTGATTTTGCTGCACAACAACAATACGTTTGGCATTGCTGTCTGTTTCCAGAGAATACTCAGGGTAGACACATTCTCTGGAACATTTTTGTAGGTGAAAATAGGGGTACTCTTGTAAGAAAAAAAACCCTCATATCATGAGCAAAGATCACTGCCTGACAACCCTACCAACCTATCCTGATTACACATTGCTAAAGTCTCTTCTTCACCTGCTCCATGTGATTAAATTGACCAGAGCAGTTTACTTAAAACAAAAGAAAATACAACTTTAGAATGTTTTCAATGGATGTTTAATCTCACAGTGAATCTGGTGAGAGAACAACTGCAAGCTCAGACACATTCAGTACATTCTATCCTCTGCATAGAGGAAAGAATGGAACAGGGTTGCCACGCACTGGCATTTTGTGACCGATGTGTGTGCATTGACATTCATGTGCAATACAGTCCAGATGCATCTGCCCCCACTCAGATATTTAGCTGACCCTCCCAACATTTCCCTGCAAAAGGCAAGAAGAGGGACAATGCTTCAGCAGGGACAGATATCAGAAAAACAGGGACTGCCCTTGCTAAAAAGAGAGAGAGAATAGGAGTGCATGGATGGCCAGGGGTATGTGTATCCCCAACCTTCTGATGCTTCCGATATTCTCCAATATGCTTCAGGAACTGTCTATTAACAAGGGACAGTTCTTATTTTCAAGTACAGGAGTAGCCAATGTGGTGCCCTCCTGCTGTTTCTGGACTACGGCTCTCATCATCTCTGACTCTAAGAGGAGTCCAAAAACATCTGGAGGATCCAGGTGCCCACTCCTGCTCTATAGTATCCAGTATCATCTTTTTCTCTTATAAAGCAGTGCAATCTCATCCCCATCTATCCTGAAGCACTGCACAGATAGGTTCTTTCTACAGTTCATACAAGCAGCTGTCTCTTTGCCATCTATGCTTAACCAGAAAAAAGCCCAGCCTTTAAAAGTGGTTTGTCCACTGCATGAAGATAAACATTATCACCTGCTAATGTCTGGAGAGAACAGGCTGCTTTTCAAATATAAAGGCTCAGGAGCTGGTGCCACTAAAAAAGATTGGCAACCCTACCCTCTCAACACACAAACCACACACAATTCCACGTTCTGTTAAAATAAAGTGCCAAACATGCACATATTGTGACAATTAATCTATTCCAGTTGCAGAATTTGCAGCTGCAGAATTTGGCTCTCTAGCCATTAGGAGCAGGAAAGCAGATTCCCCCTCCCCTCAATTTGCCTCAATTAAAAATAAAAATAAAATCAGGACAAATAACAAATAAATAAGTCACAAAATGGCACGGGGACAAGGTTAAAACAGCATCTCCTCTCCCCCACCCCATGCTGCAGTCTCTATCAGGAAGGACTGCTTTTTGTAAAGACGAAGTTATGCCAGTCTAAGCACATAGGTGCTTAAAGTCACATCTACTTTGACAAGTAGGGCAAATATTGCCGTAGGGCAAATATTGCCTTAGGGCAAAAATGGCAGTGCCCCCGCCAACCTCATACTGTGTTCAGCCAGTGCTCACTTGCTTGGCTTCTTACTTACCCCTAGTCCAGGGGGTGGCACTTCCTATCAGCTTCCTCCTCCTTAGTGTCAGTGTTGTCCCTTGTAAAAGTCAGCAGGGAGGAAGATGGGGCAGAACTAGAATGAGTTGGCTCCACCTGTCATTGGCTCTGGCTCCACCTCTTGTTGGGCTCTGTGCCTTCTGCCTCACCAGTCCCAATGGGCACCAGCCGCCACTGACTTTGACCCTTAAACTGATTTAATTGCTTTCAGCACCTTGGACAGCGGCTTGAAAGTTCAGACTAAAACCCGGAGCAGATTCCACTGTCCCACTGACATGGAGCTACCAGCCGTCACTGGGAGTAGGTGACCTCTAAGATTCCTTTCCACTTTAAAACTAGATGATTCTGTAACTAACAGAAAAATCAGTACCCTCACCAAATAACAATTCCCAGCATCCTTTGAGGGAAGCAATGCCAATTATACTGCTATAAACTCTCTATAAGTTTGTAGTGTAGCCTCTGTAATCGTCTCCATCTGTAAGATGGATATAAGAACTATCCCTGTTTCCTAAGGGTGTTGTGCTGATAAAAATGAAGATAATAAGGTACATTAAAAAGCCCTTGATTAAACTCCAGTCTCCCTGTCTACAAAAAAAGTCTATTATTACCTTGTCATTGAGATGGTAAGCTTGTGTATGGGCTGCCTCACCTCAGACTGCAGGTGAGGGCTCATAGTGCTGGATGCTCCTCTATACCAAAAACAAACAAAACTAGCACGTCAGGGGAAATGATAGGCTAGAACCCTTTCCCCTGACATCTAATTTTCTATGTGAAAGGAATATTTTTGCACTCCATCATCCCAGTCACAGGTTCTCCTCCTCAGTGGGAAGAAGGCCTAAATAAATATAAGTCTGGGATGCCATTGAGATGGATGCTACTGACTGAGAAAGAGGACTGATTTGCTATGCCTGAGTCAAGAGGACTAAGGATTTCCATGTGGGGAGTAGGATTCACAGACGTGCTGTTAAATATAGTCAAAATTAAATTACCCAGCCTTTGAATGTGTATTGTGGTTACCTTGTGACTGCATAATAACAAGAGCAACAGTATCAATGTAGGTCAGGTGGTCACTTCCATTTTGTAAAGAAATTTGGCATGCATATCGAGTATGTAAGCCCATCTGATTGCTTACAATAATTGCTCCTTGGTGTGTTGAGTTAGTGAGATATTAATGCTCTTAGCAAATAACCACATGGGATCTGAACCACGGGGAGAACTATCCACAGCCACTTTCCTTCTCTCCCTGGTGCCCATGTGTGGGAATGAATGGGAAAGGGTAGAAAAAAGGGAGGGGGGTTCCCATACATTTTACATTTTTTTACATCTTATTTTAGGTTTGGGTTTTGTGGCTTCCAATTTGTTCAAAACCTCTGGCACTGGAAGGGCTAAAATTCCAAACCAACCAACCAATTGCATTTGCTCACATTCTTTTCCTGTGACATCTCTCTGTCTCTGCCTCTGTCTGTCTCTCTCTCTCTCTCTTTCCTCTTCCAGACTGTTGCTATTTTGGGGTGGGATTCAATCACACACCGGCAAATTCAGGTTGTGAAATTAAAAGGTGATTTGCCGCTCTAGTGCAACAAGCCCATTTTCTTTCCCCGAAACTGGACTTTCCTCCCCAAATTTCTCTGGAAAGAGTTAGATGATACTTGCTTGATGCAATGTTATATAATCTCGCTGCAAACAAATAATTATGAATGCTCAATAAACTCCCGCATCATCTATCCTCCCTGCAAACTTTGTGCAAACAGGATGAATGCTCAATAAAGAGGTAGTCTGGAAGTGACCTCTCTCTGAGACTTGCCCTTGATGAAAGCAGGGGACGGTCTTCCTTCCTTAGGTTAGGCTGCAAAATGCCATAGACACTGATGGTGCTATATAATAAGGCTGCAATTACTTCTTATGCACTTGCTAGGGAGTATGCTCAACTGTACACAGTTGGACTTACTTCTGAGTAAGCATGCAGAGAAATGTGCTACAAATTAATAATAGTCATGATTTCATACACAATCTCCAATGGATTCTGCCTGTAGTATTTTGGTATCCCCCCCCCTCCCCGGCAAATTGTTTGTGTACTTTCACACTTTTTCCCTCCACTTTGCGAAACCCCAAGTATAGGACAGCTATTTCTCCTTGGTGAAAAAGGAAGAAGGCATTTTCAGCCACCTTGAGGCTTAAAGCTTCAGCCAATATAGTATTGCGCTTCTGGCAGTGAACAGGGCTGGCATAGAGTGAGAAAGCTGTGACACACAGTTGATTGTGGGCGTCACGAAAGGACAGCACGCTGTTGCTTTTAAATTTTCTATTATTATTATTATTATTATTATTATTATTATTATTATTATCACCAATAGTGCAGTAGCAAATTCAGAAGTGCAGGATTCCCTCATGATAGTCACAGCCATGCCCCCCCTTTTTGCTGCTGGGTTGAGAATTAGATCCTTCTTAATGCTTCTCTCACAACAGCAGACATCCCTAGAAGCCAATAAGTATGAAAGGGGGGATGTTTGTTGTTGTTGTTATGTGCCTCCAAGTCGACTACGACTTATGGCGACCCTATGAATCAGTGACCTCCAAGAGCATCTGTCATGAACCACCCTGTTCAGATCTTGTAAGTTCAGGTCTGTGGCTTCTTTATGGAATCAATCCATCTCTTGTTTGGCCTTCCTCTTTTTCTACTCCCTTCTGTTTTCCCCAGCATCTTTTCTAATGAATCATGTCTTCTCATGATGTGTCCAAAGTAGGATAACCTCAGTTTCATCATTTTAGCTTCTAGTGATAGTTCTGGTTTAATTTGTTCTAACACCCAATCATTGGTCTTTTTTGCAGTCCATGGTATCCGCAAAGCTCTCCTCCAATACCACATTTCAAATGAGTTGATTTTTCTCTTGTCCGCTTTTTTCACTGTCCAACTTTCACATCCGTACATAGAGATTGGAAATACCATGGTCTGAATCATCAACCTTTTCTAGTTCTCTCACAACTGCTCTCCCTAGTCCTAACCTTCTTCTGATTTCTTGATTATTGTCTCCATTTTGGTTAATGACTGTGCCAAGGTATTGATAATCCTTGACAAGGACTCATTTCCTTTTCCTCTGATTGGCTTGTAGGATGCTGGAGACATTGGGACCCTGCTCCCAAAAAAAGTAAGAAGTCTAAGACTCCCGAGGCCCCAGACGACTACACCCTAGATTTTCATTGCCAGAGAAGAGGCGCTTTTAAGATGTTCTATCTCAAGTGCAAGAAGGAATTGTCTAGCTTCAGGATTATGCATTTATGCATATTATGGGGGAGTAGCATTTGCAGCAAAATGTCAGGAACTGGTAGAATACAGAATACCTGGCAGAATACAGAATACAGAATACCTCTAATACAGAGCTGGGGTGACCATAAATTACTTGGGCCTTTGACTTTGCTATTCTATTTAACTGGGTATTAGATCTGGAGGATTTTGCATACAAATAACAATACTTAGACTTTGTATACAATATGTCAAGTTCAAAGCACTGTTGATACATTATCTCAGGAATCCTTACACCAGCAGCCCTGGTAGGACAGCATAATAACACCTCTCATAAGAGATTTAAGCCTCATATATGAACAGTCTTCTGATCTTTTTCTTCTTCCCTGAAACGCACTCACAAGGGATGGGTGAGTGGATTTGACTGGAGCAGCTGTAGGGAAAGGGGGAAAGAGGGGTGCTTAACCCTTTCCCCTAAGGCCATTTTTCTAATCAAAATCCCCCTGCCAAAGTTGTATTCCCACTCCTATCTTTTCCTCCTGTGGAAATAACAGGGTTTTTTTGGAGAGGGTGGTGGATTTTGGTTAGAAAAACAGCTGAGTGGCCAGAGGCAGAGAAAGACAGCACTTCCAGACTACCTGTTTATTGAACATTCATCCTGATTTCTTTGCAGGGAGATTAAATGATGTTGGCTATTTAATGAACATTCACTCTTTATTTTCCCATCACTTTCCTTGCTGCAAAAAGTGTGATCTTTTGGGGAAGCGGGTTTGCTGCACAAGATCAACTACAATAGCACAATCTGAATTTGTTGGTATGCAATTGAATGCCACCTGAAAACAGAGACAGCCTAGAAGTGCTCAGAGACAGGACTCCTGTTATCTGTGATAGTTGTATAGATGAGGAAATGTCAGCAGGTGCTGCTTGTCACATGGGATGGAAACAAAATGACACCATCCAAATTTCAACCCAACCAGCAAAGGTGCAGGAGCTCTGGAGCCTTCCTTTGCATCTGCTCAGACAGTCATCGCATTTGGACTGCTCTCTGCTTTACCTGCTTCTCTCCCCTTCTCCTCTTCCTCCTCCCAGCAGCCTTGCTCAGCGCTCCCTTGTCTACCCTTGCTTCCTCCCTCCGCACAGTGGCCTCCCCAGCTCCCTCTCCGGCGCTGTCACCCGCTGCCCTCCTCACTTGCCTGATTCCCCCCTCCCTCCCCCACTGTGTGATGGGAAAGGAGATGCAGCTCCCTGCAGCAGAGAGCCAGTACCGGCTTCTGCTGCCGCAACCTCAAGGACAATTCAAGGGGAAAGCAGCAAAGGGAGGGATGGAAGCAAGCAGGCAGGCGGCTGGACCGGTCTGCTTCAAATCTGCTGGCAGTTTCCAAAGGTCTTGTCATCATCAGACATCACTGCCTCCCTCCACTCCTGAAAGGAAGAAGCTTTGTGGGGAGGGTGCCCACTGGAGCAGAGCAAGTCCCCCTCCCCACTCTTTTCTCAGAAAGGGAAGAGGGAAGCAAGCAAGGGCATATCAAGACATGAACCCATAGTGGATGCTGGTCATAAACCATTGCCAGGGGGCAGGCCTTTAAAAACAAGTAAGATTTTTGCCCGAACTCCTCCACTCCAGGGAGAAATGCCTTATCTAGACTGGAAGTCCTGTCCCCTAATCCCAAGTGTGTGTGGGCTGGCTTTGGTTTAGTTAACTAAACTAAATATACTCTGCACGTTCTCAGAGGTGCCTCTTCTTTATTATTGCTTCACTGTGCTGAAGCCTGACATTCAGACACATCTGGAGCTGAATATTGGCAGCAGATGACTTGCCTTGTATTAAACTCTGCCATGCTCTAAATCAAGCCTGGCAAGGCAGCAAAGTCTCTGCTGATGCAGGAGTGGGGAACCCGTGGCCCTTCAGTTGGCATGGCTATTGGTCAGGGATGATGGGAGCTGTTGTCTGGCAACATCTGGAGGGCCACAGGGTTCCTCAGCCTTTTATTAAAACTACAAAAGCAAAATCATCCTCCCCACCCCCAGTGTTCTCCCCAAAATCATGCAAATATTTTACTATACCCAATGCAGCTAAGTCTCAAAGTTTTACGGGAGGGTGTTCAAAGAAGCTGCAGCAGCAACTGAGCATGTGTAGAGGACCTCATCACTAAATAACCATATCCCACACCCAGAGATCTGGGATTAGGGGATGTAGGTCCCACTGGCAAGAAATATAACAGACTGCAGCAGACAAAAAGCTGGGAAGGGGGATCACTCCACTGAGAGAAAAGCAACGTTTGGCTCCTCTTCTCCTTGAACTGTTCCCATCCTTGCTGTCCAAATAAGAATGCTGGTCTTGGAGAGTGCTCAAATGGGGTGGAAGTGGGGAATAGGGGGCTTTTAATGAAATCCACAAGCCCTGATTTCCTCCCCACCTCCCAATATTAGCTAAATCAGGTCCCTTAATCTTGTAAAAACAATAGGTAAAGGGCTGTCTGAAAAGGTATGGCATTGGCCTCTCCTCCCCACCCCCAATAATTTGAGCACTGCTCTGGGGGAAAAATTGGAGAAAGCAATTCTTTGTTGTTTTACCCCTCCTAACATCTGGTAAGTAGAGGTGTGATTTCTTGAGAGACGGAGGAAGTATATGGAATCACGTGCCAAGGTGGTGCTGGAGGACAATTTGAGGAGTCCCCAATTCTAAGAGCTTTCTCCACCGTATTTCCAGTTCTGGAGATTGGAACTGGTAGCGAAATCTTCCTGTCTTCTTCTGGAATGACATTAGTGGGCCAATCCACCTGGGCGCCCGTGCAGTCATGGTGACAAGAAAGAGGGAAGACTGAATGCTGGTCTGAGAGCACTTTACAAAACCACTGGATGACATGGAATCAGGGAGGAATCTGCATCTGCGGTTATCTTCAAGGAGCCCTGGGTAGTTCTTTGAGTGCCACGGTTTTAGTGAAGCAAGCCAAAAATCACAGGAATCATAGGAAGCTGCCTTATACTGAGTCAGACCATTGGTCAATCTAGCTCAGTACTGTCCACACTGTCCACAGTCCACCCCTCTCTGGGGTTTCAGGCAGGGACTCTTTCCCAGCCCTACCTGGAGATGCCAGGGATTGAACGTGGGACCTCCTGCCTGCAAGGCAGATACTCTGCCACTGAACTACATGGTCTCCTCTCTGCCATTGTCATGGAGTCAGAACTGAACAGATGGTGGAGCAGGAGGGGATCTGTTTCTGACATCAGAGCTTTTAAATATTAATGTTCAAACAGGGAAAGCCAAAGCTCTGAGTACACTGCTGCCTCCCCCCTTTGATGAACTGGGGCCTAGGCAAAGAAACTGGTTGATTCAACAATCCGGGTAGAGACACACTTGTGGTTGTGCTGGCTTCAGTACATCTCCACCTCCATTTTCTGAATGCGGGGAGACACGATGCCAGTCAAACTCGTGTCCTTTTTACTCCAAAACCTCAGAAGGTGGAGCTCAAGTGTTTTACCTTGAAGTCAGCTTCACACAGACTTCAGAACTGATTGGTCATCAGCCCAGTTGCCACTCCAGGTATGTCTATTGAAAACACTTTGCTGTAGGCTCAGGCAGACACAGCAATTGGCCCAACGCTTTGCTATGTGTGGTCCTAATCAGCAATGGGGAAGGGAGACGTGTCCAGCTGTGGGCAAATACGTTTGAAACTACAGCCAGACAAAACAGTCTCGCTGCTTTTGAAATAACTAGTGTGCATGTACCCTCAGAGGAGGGTAGTAAACAATGGGTCAAACTGCCTGCAGAAGGGGTGGGCCACCTTCCTTTCAAGGACTACCAATTGAACTGGGTGGCCTTCTAAGGTCTTGTTAGCGCCTGTACTCTATCCTCTCCCCCATGCTATTCAACATCTATGTAAAGCCGCTGGGGGCCATCATCAGGAGATTTGGGCTGTGGTGCCACCAATATGTGGATGACACTCAGCTCTATCTCTCGTTTAAGTCCTCACCAGAGTTGGCAGTGGACACCATTTCCAAGTGCCTGGAATCCGTAAGTGAATGGATGGGAAGGAATAGGCTGAAACTAAATCCCGACAAGACTGAGGTGTTACTCGTGGGAGACAGGGGCAGGTTGGGGGATATAGACCTGGTGTTCAATGGGGTAAAATTGCCCCTAAAAGACCAGGTCCGCAGCCTCGGGGTCATTCTTGATTCCCAGCTGTCCATGGAGGCTCAGGTCTCGGCAGTGAGCCGGGCAGCTTGGTATCAATTACGTCTGATAAGGAGACTGCAACCCTACCTTCCTGCCCATCTGCTCCCACGGGTGATACATGCCCTGGTCTTCTCCCGCTTAGACTACTGTAATGCGCTCTACGTGGGGTTACCCCTGAAAACAGTCCGGAAATTGCATCTGATACAGAATGCAGCGGCACGTTTGATTAAGAACAGCCGTCGCCGTGATCATATCACTCCGGTGTTAGTAGATCTACACTGGCTACCAGTTGTTTACCGGGCCCAATTCAAGGTGTTGGTGTTGACCTTCAAAGCCCTATACGGTTTCGGCCCAGTTTATCTGAAGGAGCGCCTCCAGCATCACCAATTATGCCGCCTGACGAGATCAGCCGCACAAGACCTTCTCTCGGTCCCACCAGTTAGGACAGTGAGGCTGGTGCGGACCAGAGAGAGGGCATTTTCGATTGTGGCCCCCACCCTCTGGAATTCCCTTCCTTTTGATCTTCGCCATGCCCCTTCCCTGATAGGTTTCCGCCGGGCCTTGAAGACCTGGCTGTTCAGGCAGGCCTACGGGATCTCTGGGGTAGGTTGCTTTTAATATTGGTACATTAATTACTGTTTTGGTTTTCATTGGTTTTTATTGTATTTTACTATGTAAATGTACATCGCCTAGAGTGACCGTTAATTCGGCCAGATAGGCGACTCATAAATAACATTTTATTATTATTATTATTATTATATGTACGTATAAACCTTTGATTGCCAACCAATCAGCCAAATTCCCACTTCTTTCCTTGTCAAGGGAAGTAAGAGCAGAAAGTTAAACGTAAAGCAGGTGGACCCTGCTCCACTTGTATCCATTTATAAAAAGGTAAAGGTGTCCCCACACTTATAGTGCCAGTCGTTTCCGACTCTTAGGGTGACGTCTTGCGATGTTTACTAGGCAGACCGTACATATGGGGTGGGATTGCCAGTTCCTTCCCCGGTCTTTCTTTACCCCCCAGCATATGTCGGGTACTCATTTTACCGACCACGGATGGATGGAAGGCTGAGTGGACCTCGACCCCTTTTTACCGGAGATTCGACTTCCTCCTTCCGTTGGAATCGAACTCCGGCCGTGAGCACAGCTTCGGCTGCGTTACCACCACTTACCACTCTGCGCCACAGAGGACTGCAATTGGAGAATCTTGGTCAGCTTTCCCCTTATTTCCCTTAATACATCCCAAACACATTTATTAGGAAGTAAACCCCATCTGCTCAAAAGCTAAAGTGGTACAGTCCATTCTACTGCCTCATGACTCAACCACTTCATCCCCACCTCATTCTGGTACCTATAGACCAGGCCTCAGACTGAGTTTTCAATCTGACTCTTTCCAAGTGCATGCAGAGGATGAAATCACAAAGTCTCTTTGTTTTTCAGCAGTACCTTGACCCTGACCCTATTATCTTCACAACTCTGCTAAAGGAAACAACACTTCCAAAGGTCTTAACAGAAATCTGCAAAACATGAATAAATCCTCAATGTTTATGCCTCCAGCAATCCATTCATCAGGTTTACTTCTGAGTTGCAAATGCAGCAGCAGAATTGACTAAGCAGATGAGCATCAATTAGATTACAAACAACAACAACAATAATGCCAAAGTGATTCACTATAATTAAACCCAGAAATTGCCATGAAGATGTGCCCATCATTCTAAGATGTGGCTATGGCTTAGAATCATAGGCTCATAGAGTTGGAAGGAACCTATAAGGCCATTGAGTCCAACCCCCTGCTCAATGCAGGAATCCAAATCAAAGCATTCCTGACAGATGGCTGTCCAGCTGCCTCTTGAATGCCTCCAGTGTTGGAGAGCCCACCACCTCCCTAGGTAATTGGTTCCATCGTCGTACCTCTCTAACACTTAGAAAGTTTTTCCTGATATTCAGTTGAAATCTGGCTTCCTGTAACTTGAGCCCATTATTCCGTGTCCTGCAGTCTGGAATGACCAAGACGAGATCCTGGCCCTCCTCTGTGTGGCAACCTTTCAAGTACTTGAAGATGCTAGAATAGACAGATGATGCTGTTCCACATTCTAGAGGTAGCTGCATCTCAATATAAGAAGAATCCTGCTGGATCAGACCAAAATAGCCAGCCGCATGCCTATGGGAAGGCCACATGCAGAACATCAGGACAATAGCCTTCTCCTGCTGCTGTTCCCTAGTGACTGATATTCATAGGCATCCTGCCTGATTCAGGAGGTAATATATGGCCATCGTGGCAAGTAGCTATTGATACTCTTATCCTCCATGAATTTGTCAAACTCCCTTTAAAAGCTGTATTACGTGGTGGCCATTACTACATCTTGCGGTAGCAAAATTCCATAGTTTTAACTATGCACTGTATGAAGTAGTATTCTCTTTTTCTGTTCTGAATCTCTCATGATTCAGCTTCATTGTATGACCCCAGGTTCTAGTATTATGAGGGGAGTAGGACTTCTGTATATTCACTTTTTCACACCATGCATGTTTTTATGTACTTCTGTCATGGTCCCCTTACTCTCCTTTTTTCTAAACTAAAGAGTCCAAACTTTGTAACTTTTCCCTGCGGGGGGGTTGTTCTAGCCCCTAATACAGCCATCATAAGAATGATCCTGTTATAGACAATTGTCTCATTGTCCTGAGAAGCAAGCAGAGTTCAAAGGCTCTGAATATGGCCTGATGTTTGACACCCTTGGCTTAAATAGTTGCCACATTCCAGAGCTGGCTCCATCTCAGCCATGAGTGAGGCACCATATCATAGAAGGGCCCTGCCATTGAACAAGGTAGACATTTATCCACAGAATCATCTTGAAAGGGGTGCCATAGGGCCAGATGATAGCTGCAACTGTTAGCAACAACATGCTATATATGACAAGTGAATTCCCATGGCTCCTTGACTGAGGGTCCTGACAGTGGGACAGGTTTGAAACTGGCTTTTAGTTGTAAACCAGGCATACCTTTAAAGTGACAGAAGGAAGACCAGGATGGTGCAGTCCATCATACAAAGCCCCACAGCAGACACACCCCAGCACAGTGCCCATTTTGTTCCATAACAGGGTTTCAGGGAGCACAGAGTAGATATACCTAATATATAACCATGCCACTTCAAATACTTTCGGAAACTTCAAACTCCTGCCCTATCACTACATCCTCTTCCTGCCGCCAAAAAAAGACTTCCTGGAGACTCTTGCTTGTACTGATGACAAGTGAGTGACCCATACAAACACTTCTCCGTGTGAAATACTTTCCCATAATTCTATGGAAGGGATAACTTGGAGGAGACAGAAAGGGGGGGGAGAAAGAGAATGTACCCCAGCCACGTCTTTTTAAAAGGGTTGCAACCCAGTTAGAAATGTCCAGAGGGGTAGCCATGTTAATCTCTTGCAACAAAAATAATCAGAGTCTTGTGGCACCTTAAATATTAACAATTTATTATGGCATAAGCTTTCGTGAACTCAAATGCACTTTGTCAGATGCATTAAGTGTCAAAGATTAAAGGTGTGCCTATCTAACGTATATTCAAGCTCTAATGACCACTGACTACAATTTTTGCAATGAAATGGGCTTGCATCCACAAAAGCTTATGTCATAATAAATACGTTAGGTCACTTCCACACTATCACTGTTTTGTGGAAGGGACTCAGTTGCATGTATTGTGCAATTAAAGCGGGTTAAGTGCTCTGGCACAACAAATCCATGGACTTTTTGCAGTTAGGAAAGTGATGGGGAAATGTACTAAAAAGTCTGGGATAATGATCTATTTGATGTATAACTTTCTTACAAACTAATCAGAATTAATGTTCAATAAAGAGCGGATATTGTATAATTTCCACGCAAGTTTTGTTTAAGCAAATCAGGATGCATTATCATTAAACAAGTTGTCTGGAGGAGCCCTTAGTCTTGAAAGTGCCACAAAATCCAATTAAAGACAATTGTAATGTGTATTTCAGTAGATTAATTTATTGATTAAATTTGCATATGTTTGCATGTAATTAAAAATTGCAGCAAGAATCATACTTTGTTTTCAAATGATGTATGAATATGTCATAGCAACAGGGCCGGCGGCCAGGTGGGGCCCTGGCCAAGGGCCCACAACTTAACAGGGGCCCGCTATTCCAAGCTGGCCTGATACTACTGCATATACTGTCACTGCCGCCCTACACCTCCCCATTTGAGAAAAAAAAAAATCTCCTGCCTGCTCAACACACTGCTTGCTTTCTAGGCTTCTAGATTTCTTTACCATCCTCCTTACTGCTCACAGGAGCTGAGTCACTCCCACTGAGTTGAGGCTGCATGTTGGAAACTGAAGGCTACCAATCTTCCCTTGCTTCCAGCCCTGCTCGGAAGGAAGCCCTTTGAGCGGGAAGCTTTGCACTTTCTTGGAATTTGCATAAGTAAGTAGTAAACATTATGCAAGTAAACAAGCAACCCCGCAAAGCCCCTTTACACAGTAAGCTAAGGAGAACTTATAGAAAAGGGGAAGGAGAGACAAAGCTCACTCTACACAGTATTTCACTGTGACTTATTGTCTTGGTTTTACACAAGGTTGCTTGTCTGCCATGTTGGCACTTTAAAATAAATAAAAATATTTACAAAAAAACCCTTCACCAATTTTTGATGCTACTGCATCAAATTTGTGAATGAGGTAATGTTTGGATATGTGTTCTTTGCTTTTTGTCAAAGATTTTTTGAACCCAAGTCTGCAGCATGCGTTTGCCCCCCCCCCCGCTCAAAAAAGCTGTACTAGAAACTCCAGATGTCCTTTCCAAAGTGTCTTCCCTATTCTTGAGTTCTGGTAGTGATATCTTTCATATGGGAAGGATTTGTAGATAATATGAAACTGGCTTTTACCAAATCCAGCCATTGGCATACCTAACCCAGTGCTGTCCACTCCCCAGTCTTACTTTTAAATTTGTTCACAAATGACCTGGAGTTAGAAGTGAACACTGAGGTGGCCAAGTTTACTGCTGATGACACTCAGTTGTTCAGGGTGGTTAAAACTAAAAGGGGTCATGAAGAACTCTAAAAGCATCTCTCGAAACTGGGTGAATGAGCATTAAAATGGCAAATCTGGTTCAATGTAAGCAAGTGTAACGTGATGTCCATTGGGACAAAAATCCTAATTTCACCTATAAACTAATGGTACTTTTAAAAATAAATAAGTGGTTGTCACATCGGTCAAAATTTGTTTTAGTTTAAAAAGAAGGAGCCAAGATGGGGGTGTGGTATAAAAAGGAAAGGAGGGGGCCAAAGGGCCCTCTGGTATCCTGTGCCCAGGGGCCCCAAGAAACCCAGGGGCCCTGCATAGCAGGCATTATCACAGAAGAGGCATTCCTTCCTCTGCAAATGAAAAGGGAGAATTGCTCTTTTAAGGATGGTGCTTGCTATCTGCATTTTTTATAAGTACTAGCACACACAAATTAAAATCTGTTGTCCTACTAATCAAGGAGTGAATTTAAAGTTTGTAAACAAATCTAATCAGTCTAAATGATTAATTAAATGATTAATAATTAAACATTGCAGCCATCATATTTCCTCTCCTTAGACCTAGGTTGGAAATGTATTTATTTATTTATTTATTACATTTATATACTGCCACAGAGCCGAAGCTCTCTGGGTGGTTTACAGCAACTAAAAGAGAGATTCAGTTCTGGGAGGGCTTGTAGGTTAGGGTAGAGCAGGGATGGGGTACCTGTGGCCTTCCAGATGTTGCTGGACTCTGACTCCCACCAGCCCCAGCCAGCATAGCTAAAGGTCAAGGATGCTGAGAGTCAAAGTCCAACAACTTCTGGAGAACTTCAAGCTCTCCACCTTTGAACTATGTGGAACTAGGAGCCAAGATTCCTGGCATCTGTTAGTTCTGGGATAAAAAAAAGATGTGCAGGTGGTAAAAATTATTATTATTATTATTATTATTATTATTAATTACCCACAGTTCTTCCCAAAGGAGCCCAAGGTGGCAAACATCAAAGTAGTAGAACAATATAATATAATATAATATAATATAATATAATATAATATAATATAATATAATATAATATAATATAATATAATATAATATAATATAATATAATATAATATAATATAATAAATGTGAAATTAGTTTGACCAGCAAAAAGGCTAGCCTGGACACTTTTGTTCCTTTAACAAAAGTGTGAAATTCAGAAATCAGCAGATGAAGATTTTTCAAGGCATTGGAGGTAAATATGGTCATCTGTTTAATTGCTACAGAGCCTGTTGCAAAAGGCACAGGGGCAGGTGCAAAAGCTGGTAGCCTCAAAAATTGGTAACCTTAGAGCAAGCGCTCCTGGGTTCTGTTCTCAGCTCTCACCAGGCAGGAGGGGCTATCTAGTCACAGCTAGAGCGATCTGGACACTCTGGGGCTGTCTCCCCAACTCCAAAGATGGCAGGCGTGGGGGGGGGGGAGAAAAGCCATTTTTCAATGGGTAAGAGAGCAGGCATTTTAAGATGTGGGATTTACGTGTAAACTGAGTGGGTCCCAAAGTCCAAAAAGCTAAATGTGGGTAATCTAAATAAAAGGGCTAGAAACCTAAAATGAAATAAAATTATGTAGCTGAAAATTCAAGAAAGCAGCCTGCTATAACACTCTGAGAGCACCAGAACTTTTCCAACTACCACTGAACCTGTGGCTTTGGACTAGGGGAGTCCAAAGAGTTCCTGCACTGTGTTAGTTAGGGAGACTGTCCAGTCCCCCACACCAAAAAAATCTGGTACCTTCAGTGGGGGAGGTCTTGAGTCTCCTGCAGAGCCCGTTGACATCAGTGTAGGTCTCCTGGACTTTCTGGAGCGCCTCGGCCCCACGCAGCTCCATGAGGGAGCGCAACTCCGCCAGGGTGCAGCCAAAGCCACCTGCATGGTTCAACTCTCGCCGCTGGCTTTTGGGGTAGAAATCCACTGAACTGTTGGCCATGTCTCCCATGGTGAAGGTGAAGCCGCAGCTTGGCTGGGCAACACTGGGTGAAGGTGCAGGGTAGGGTGGGGTGGGGAGATGAAGAGTTGCCTTGGGCTAGGTCAGCCTGGTAGACAGAAGGAGAGACCTGTGGGGGTGGAATGGTAGAAGGTGTTCACTGGAGGACAAGGAAGGAACTGCAGGAAATAATCATAATTTTGATTCCCTTCTGTGCCCTGGATGGTGGCTGTTTTCTGCTTACCTGCTCAGACCCAGATGTGTCCTGTGTTCATTCTACAGAGCCCAGGGGGAGGAGCCACAAGGTATTGTAAAGGCCAGCCAGGGGACCAAGCCATGGAAGAGGCAGAGAAGGCGTCCTTGTCAGAGCCTGGTGCAGCAGGTCTCCCTACTGCAGAAAGAGAACCTGTCAGAAAGGCAACAAAAGCGTTAACAGAAAGTAAAGAGGACAGCCTTGCCACATCCATCCATTCATGTCAGCATAACCTGAATCTCTCTCTCTCTCTCTCTCTCTCTCTCTCATCCCCTTTCACTTATTGATCATTTATTTATTTATTTTAATTCCAGTATTGGCCTCTTACATCCCAAGAGCTCAAGTAAATTTTGATACATTCTAGAATGTAACATGATGAAGCCAGCAAGACAGACATTCATTTATAATGATGGCTATCAAACAAATAAAGATTATTTAATTGATTAATCAAGGGGTTATGTTTATATGAATTTTTGATATTACTCCAAACACTCATTAGAACTTATATTCGAGTCTATTCTGTGATCATTTAGGCCATGCTTAGTACTGTAACACACTTGCCTGCAATCTCTTGCTCTAACTGGTAAAACACAGACATGTTCCCCCCCCTTCCTTATTTTACTCATGACATACCCACTCACTAAAGATGAGGACTTTCTGCATCTGACAAAGTGGACTGTGGCCCACAAAGCTTCTGTCAGAAAGAAAGTTAGTCTTTACAGTACTGCAAAACTCTTTGTTGTTCTCCTTACAGTATATAAGGAAGGGTCCTAATACTTCTCAAAATGCTGCTTTTCTGCATGCAGGGTGTTACACAAAAACATGAAAACACAAACATATGCTCTATAGCTGAAGTGATGCACGCCATGAAAATTATCACTAGCTTCTACTGAATGTATAAACTGGCCCTCATCAGATCCTGAATGTAAAGCGAGCTGAACTGAGTATTCTTTTCCCACAAACGGGAAGGGATAAGTGTTCATTTCTGGCTCTGAGGGAGAAACGCTATATAGTGTTTCGAGCAGGATGGGGAAGCAGCTGCAAGGACCCAGGACTTGGCTCTGTCCCCAGCTAGGACAGCAAGCCTCCTGCAAGGTATTATGCATATATGGGTGCATGCTGGACTGGAGTAGATTTCATGCACATATCTAGGGAGCGGGATCTAATGGGCACATGCAGCAAGTGGAGCTCCAGGTGTGTGGGAACTATGTGAGGCTGATATATTTGCACAGGTAAGTGTGAATATGCCTGGACATCAGAAACTCAGTGTGATATGGAGTGTTGGGTATGGGTGTAGGAGCCTAGTTTCAAAATCCAGCTTGGCCAGGAAGCTCACCGATTGCCACTGGGCAAATCTGACTCTTTCTGTCTCTCTCTCTCTCACTCCCTCTCTCCCATCTCTCACTTAAACTGAGCCTACCTCTCTCAGCCCTTGGAGGAGGGATGGAATAGGAATGTCCCATAATAATACCACCAAGCAGGCCTATCAAACTTTGGCCCAAAATAAACTCCAACCAGGAACACAGAACCCATGTTGAAGACCACCCTCAAAGACTCAAGCTTACACCAACTTTTAAAAATGAAGTTTCTGATAATTAATTGTGTTAGATTCTTGACTTCCTACATTTCTCAGGGTTTTTTGGGAGTAACCCATAATGACAATAAAGCCTCTGTAGGACAGGAATGCCTTCAGAGACTGGAATCACCTGCTGATCCTTTCGTAATTGAGAAATACATATTTTATTAAGTTGCAGACAGAAAAATGCTAATCTTCATCAAAGAATGGATGTGTAGCATACACTTATTTATTAGATTTGTATCCTCCCTTTCCTCCAGGAAGCTCAGGATGGCATTAATGAAGTCTTCCTCTGCCATCTTCACTTCAGCTTTGTGAGGTACACCAGCCTGAGGTATACAGCAGTAGTAGCCAATTTGGTGCTGCCCGGATGTTTTAGATGACAATTCCCATCATTTATGGCCATTGTCCATGCTGGGTAGGGCTGATGGGAGCTGGAGTCCAGCAACAACTGCAGGGCCACAGTTTTCCCATCCTTTAAGAGGTATATTGTGACATTCAACATTAAGGGTTTTATGCACCGAATGACTAAGGAATATATTGTATGGGTGCTTGCTGAGTACATGTATGAATGTGTATTTTAACAGGTGGATAACTGAATTCCTGAATTAAAATCCTGGCCTGGTAATTTTGGGCCACCAAACAATTCTCCCTCCCTTATGTACCAACTTCTGAAGCTACAAGCAAGATGTGCACTGCCTGGGCCCTGCCAATCCAATTCTACTGCCAGAATGTGATATACAAATAGAATGAATCAGCATCTATTAACTTCTGTTACATAATTTGCTTCACTTCCAAGATTCTGAATGTCACAGTAAGCTACTGGAAGGGAGAAGGAGCTGTCCAGGGTCCTGAAGTAGGCACGTTGGCCTATGGCCTTGCTTGGTGTTGAGTCTCTAGGGAATTTAGACAAACAATCTTATGTGGTGACTGCACAAGGAATCTCACCATGGATTGGTGCCTTTTGCCATGATTCATGTGATTGTGATAACATGTCACAAACAGTGAAATCCCAGCACACCTCTTCCTGGAATTCCTTTGGTAATTTTGCATGTATACCGCTTGTCTATAATACATTGGTTAGCCTCTGCTTTAAGAAGGCTGTCTTTGAAAAAGCCTGGAGAAGCCAGATCTACTGCTTAGATTTTGCTTTCTTTGTTGTTAACACATCAATCATTTACAACTTGTTTGTTGTTAATGAGAAAAGATAATTTGAGCCTTTCCCCTAAAATGCTATTCTATTATGTACAGAGGGTCCCCCTCCCCCTGCCAAGACAGCATCCAAACATATAATCTCTCACCTGGAGTCTGAAGCAGTCCAGTCCAGGAAATGTTTTACGGATTCTGCTGATTGCATAAACTGAGTCTCATCAGTCATCACACAGTCATAAACCTGGCATCTCCACTGGTTCTCCCATTACTACCTGGCCCTGTTTTCACTACTGCTTGAACAAAATATTCTTGTCTCATTTGAGCAAGGAGAACCCCTGAACTCAGCAAGAATCTGTCAAAATGCTCTGCAAGGTCTGATGCATGAAGACGTTCCCTTTTGTAGGAGATGAGCAGTCAGCATTGGCCCTGTAACCAAGAATAGTTACAAACTGCTCTGAAGACCACAGGACTAGCCAATCCTTCCTAAAATAAATTGTGTTTGAGGAAAATATGTTGCTGAACATCTTGTGTCAAGTGATTCAAGGGTTTTTTTTTTCAAAAGGGACACTTTTCCATCTACCTTCCCCACCTCCCAGAACTGACCTTATCTCTGCTTTTGTGTTCATAATCATCAACCAGGAGCCAAAGAACTGAGTGTCAGGTTATGCATCCCCAATAGGGTATTGGACTCGTGTTTGTTGAGCAAGAGTACCATCAGCAATGTCACACAGCAAACTGCTTTAAAACTGAAGGAAACTTCAATAGCAGCTGGTGACATGGGATGGGAGAAAGTTTCCACTGTTTAAAGAAAAAAAAGGTGACAAATCCCACATGATATGCCCAAACTCTCGGGTATGCCTAAAGCAGATCTTTTGATCCAAGCAGTAAACTGGGGTGGGGGAAACCTAATCCCTGCTTATTTTCCCAAACTGTATGGCAACTAAGTCCCCTCCACACACACCACCCAGTCATGTGTGAGCTTGTTCCTTAAGGTGTGCAGTTGTGCTATGTGTGTGAACAGCTGAAATCACTTGAACGAGGCTGCCCACATGGGTCTTTCACATGCACCTCCCATATGGCTGGGTGAGTGGGTGAAGGAGGCCTGATGCAGAGGCTTATTGACAGATTCCAAAGCTATGCCCAGGGCTGTGTCACCCCTGCTATTTTGCATAAAGAGAAGAAGGTGCAGAGTGTGCTACTGCAGACAGAATTCAGCTTCCAGAGAAACTCAAAGCAAGCATGTAGTCCTTATGGTGGTGAAGTTACGCCCAAAGGGATATGAGCAGAGGACTGGCTGAATAAGCTCTTCAGTGGCCAGCTGGTGGGGCTTCAGTTTCCCATGCTTCCACTGCCAGGGATGCTGGATCGGCTTCACCAGTGCTTCTGTGCAGCCCTCACCTTGCTGCCACCCTACCCTGCCACATCCCCATCCCGGAAAGCTGCAGCAATGCTGGTGATGGGAGGGCTCTGCCCCACCACACAGGCTACGACAGCTCTCCCCCATGATTTCCAGAAGTAAATATACAAATGATGCATAATAAAAGAAATCATGTACATGTGCTTAATTTCTACAGATTTCAGAAACCAGCTTTTCTTGGCACAGAATTGGGGTTACCTGGATGCAGAATTTTGGTTATTTTAGCACACACAGCCCTGGTCATGCTTGCACTTGGATCTCCTCCCTTCTCTTGCTTCTGGTTGGTGGAGTTGACTGAGTGGGAATTCGGATCTTTAAACAAAGTCCTTTGCAGCTGCCTAGTAATTGGATGACATGCTCCTTAAGCACTTCCAGATCAGCCCCAAATAGGTGGGAGTGCATCCTGCCGTTGCTAAGAAACCATACAAGGCTTCTCCCCTAGTGTTGCAGTTTCTGCCAGAGATAGAAAAACAGCAATTGCTTATTGGCATGTATGCAAATCTCCTCAAACCCTAGCACTGAGCCAAGGCTCAGTAAGCTAATCAACCAGGAATCAAAAAATGCTTAAATGAACAATCATCCTGCTAGCCACCAATGGTGAGTAAGAATTACCTCCAAAGGCAAGGAAGTTTTTTTAAAATAATATTTAAGATATACCTTTAATGTGATTGTATCACATTAACAATTGCACAGTTACAGTGAAAAGAAAAATACAAATTGCTTTATGTTTATGAGTTTAGGGATGAGGAACCTCTAGTCCAGCAGATGTTGGTGGACTACAGTTCCCATCATCTGTGACCATTGGCCATGCTGGCTGGGGCTGATGGGAGAGGGAGTCCAAAACATCTAGAGGGACCCAGATTCCCCATCCCTGCAATAAGCCATAAACAGTGATCAGTTTTGAATGAATTTAGCGTACGGTTGTCTACCTTACATTACATGCAACCTGCTATTGCTCAGGTTTTTAAGTACCAATCATATTATTACCTACATATCACTTTTTCTGAAGGTGGGTGATACTCATTTTAGCTGCTGTGATTGAGCAAAAACACAAACTCCAAATCTACTTTTTCATTTAAACCCCCGAAGTGCTATCAGGGATATAAAGGGATTTGATAACCGGACATTTCTGGAATATTTAAGATCTTCTTTCAGTATTGTATATTTGGGGTTTTTTGAGACATTGCCAACAAATATTAATTTGTTTTTGAGACATTGCTGCCTGGGCTTCTTTGGGAGGAAGGACAGGATATAAATTTAATAAGTAAACAAATAATGAAACTGTATTTTTTCTTCGTTACATCATCACCGGGGGTTATGTTGTAGTCTCCCACGTATTTTCTAAATTTTGTATGGGTTCAGCCACTATTGATACTGAATTTCAAAGATATTTTGTGACTAAACAAATGATGAGGAACTGTATTCCAGGCTGTAGCCAGCCAGAGTGCTGTAGAGGACAGGATGCTGAATTTGGATTTGGCACAACTGTTTCAAATCTGTCCTTAGACCTGAATCTCACGCAGTTATCTTGGGCCAGTCATCATCTTCTCAGTCTAGCCTATCTCAAAGGATTGTTGTGAGGATCAGGGCTGGCCCAAGACATTTTGCTACCTGGGGGAGAATAGCAAATGATGCCTCCCCCCCAAGTCAGGTGCAGAGTACCGAAGACTGGCCATGTTATTTTGGCACCTGCAGCAGAAAATTCCGTAAGTGCCATTCCCTGGAAGTAAAAATAGAACAATAAATTTAAAAGTAACAATTTGCTGGTCTTTTATGGCACCCAAACTTAGCTGCCTGAGGCAGCCACCTCACTCTGACTAATGGTAAGGCTGGCCTTGGGGATAAAATGAACTAAATCCCATTTAAGCTGCCCTGAGCTTCTTGGAGGAAGGGATAAAAATGTACTGAATAATAATATCTCACTTTCCCTATTATAAAAGCAGGGAAACTTTTGTAATTAGGAGGAGAGTTGGGGTTACCCTTTTTTTCCCAGGCTACCTTTCAGCCACTCTGGAAACCTTGATGAAGACTCGGCTATAAATGTTTAAAATAAAATAAATATTGACAGAATTACTAACAACAGCACACATGGGGCAAGAGGGTGTAGAATATTTTTTGTGGACTAGTAACTTTTTGCAAACTTATTTACAAGGCTGAACAAAATGAGAAACATGTAGCAGCCAGCCAGGAGCAATTAGGGGTAATGGAGAGAATATGGACCTTCAAGGCCTCTGAACTGGAGCGGAAACCTCACTCTGTTACAAGAATACAAGAAAAAGCATCAAATCATAAAGTGCCCCCTGCAGTGACAGTATATATAGACACTTCAGTCCACTGGGTGTCCATTGCTTTAATATTTGGTCCCATTGCATAACATTAACAAAGCATCCACTTGAAAACTGTCACACCAGAATAATTGTAAATAATGAGCAACCATCTACAAGCAACTAAATTTTTGCTGTACAAATGTCAGGAAATCCTGAATTCCTGGACAGACATAACCTTGACACAGTATCCCTTTTCGTGGCAGCGCCCCCCTCCCGGATTACTGTAATGTGCTCTACAGGGGGCTGCCCGTGAAGATGGTCTTGAAGCTTCAACTGGTGCAGAATGTGACTAACAGATTGTTAACTGGTTCAGCTAGCTGGAAACATTCTGGAAGACTTGTACTGGTTACCTATATGTTTCTAGGCCAAATTCAAGGTGTTAGTGATGACTTATAAAGCCCTTAATGACTTGGAACCTAGATTCTTGAAGGAGCACCTCTCCTAGAACTAGCCTGCCCATGTTTTAAGATCTTCAGAGGACATCTTTCTCAGTGTTTCACTGCTGGGAGAAACACATTGTGCTGTGATGTGGGAACAGATCTTCTCTGTGGTTATTCCCTATTTATGTAATGTCCCCCATTTATGTAATGGCACTGAATTCTGCTTTAATTTGTTCCAACTTAAATTGTATCTGTGTACCCTGGCTTCTTAATTCAGTTAGCCTTACAGCAGAAGGAAGGAGATGTTCTATAACAGAGATAGGAAACCTGTGGCTCTCCAGATGATGCTAGACTTCAGCTCCCATCATTAGCTCTGCTGGCTGGAGCTAATGGGAGTTGGAGTCCAACAACATCTGGTAGAGCACACATTCCCCATCCCTATTCTACAGTGTTAAAGGTCTGTTTTTATATATATATTTTCTGCCCTGTTGTGTTGTGAAATGGATTGCTGTTGGTATTAATCTGTGATTTTTCTAAAAAAAAATCTGTCTTTAACTATACATTAAAATGTATTTAAATATGTATTTTATGACAAAATATTTATTTAAATGTGGATTTTGTGTCAATGTTCACATTTCTAAGTGTGTTTTCCCCTTAAAAATGTACCTTTTTAATGCATTTTATACATTATTTGAGCTGAGAACTGTATATTACAAAATTCAGAGAAGTGAAAAATCTGAAGAACAATTATGTTCTGGTCCATATATTGGACTGGGAAGAACAAATTAGCTCAGTTTGTTTAAAAATGCAGATCACACAAAAGTATCCTCCATCCCTACATGTGAAGAAGCCACTAGTTGCTAACCATACCTGTGGAACAATGGTTTCAACCTGGGGACTGTGACCCCCTGGGGGGCCGTGAAGTAATCCAGAGGGGCCTCTGAGCAGTAAAGAAATGATTTTTTTAAAAATCATTCCCTGGACACTGTCTACTCCCAATTGCTGCTGCAGATGACACCTCCCCCTTGGTCCAAATGAGAGGGGAGGACTTTTGCTGAAGTGCCAGAGTGTCTTTCAGGCACGCTGAAGGCAGGTATCTGCCTATACAACACGTGACAGATGCCAAAGGAGGCTGAGGGTGGAGCTACCAGGAAGAGGGGATTACTATTACCGACTCCCATCTCCTCACACTACCACTGCTGCTGATGCCCTTACTCAGAACGAGAGGAGAGGGCTTTTCATGAAGCAAAAAGAAGCAAGACTGCTTATTCTTATTTGCGAGGCTGCCCACATCTTGCCTTCGGCCCAAATGGAGCCAAGGAGCAGTGAGGAAGCTCAGGACTAGCTCAACCCCCATCTCTGAGGCTACGTGTGTATGTGCCAGCATCCTCCATTTCTTCCACCTACACTGTGCCCCCCATCTCTCTCTCCAAGATACTGCGGCAGTTGAGGGCTTCCCCCCTCCCACATGCCCAAATGCCCAAATGCCTGCAGATGCTTGCAGGAGGGGGCAGCTGTGTTTGTGTGTGTGCATGTGCTGATCTGTCTTCTGCTCCACTCTCATTCCCCAAATGCACGCTAACCAAATCATCAGTTCTGATTATCATCCCAAGGCCTAAAAGGACTAACCCCCCTCCTCAACCTATCCACCCTTTGGTCTTCACAATCTAGGATCCCCACCATGACTACATTGCTGCTTCTTTTATTGTTAATATTATTTTTTAAGATCAGTAGGTTGGGTGAGGCTGAGATCCACTTACTGCAGCTGAAATGTGTTGATTTATTATTGCATTTACAGTATATCCCACCTTTCTGCCAAGTTGCTCAAGGTGGTGCACATATTCCCCCCCTTTTCATTTTATCTTTACACAACCCTGTTAGATAGGTCAGGTTGAGAGACTGTGTCTGGCTCAAGATCACCCAGTGGGCTTCATGGCTGGGTCTTAGTCCAACACTGTAGCCCACCGGTGTTGGGAGACAGGACTGTACATCTTCAGACTATGTATGTGTGTAGGAGGGGGATACCAATTTGATGGACCTTTGCATTAAGAAAAGAAAGCTCCCTGTCTGCAGAGAGCTTTTAATGAAAGGGATATTTGGAGATGTAATTTTGCAATGCACCATTTTTTCAATTAACAGAGGTTAAAATTACAATTAGCGTGGGGGGGGGGTCATGAAATTTTTTGAGCTTAAAAAGGGAGTCCCGTACTCATAAAGGTTGGGAACCACTGCTGTAGGACATTTGTTTCTAGATATCCAATCTAGATCTCTGTTGCAACCTCAGACCATGGTTTCTTTCTCCTTTTGTTGAAGGGAAAATTCTTTGCCACCCTAAAGAGTCAATCTTACACTCATGAAAACTCCCATGCACAGTCAGACCAGTGGCTCAGTTAGCACTCTCTCAATTGACAGGGGCCACACAGGGAGATTCTCAAGCAGCACAAGGTTCTCAAGCTGGACCCCTCCCCTGTATTCAGATGTATACTATTTCAGAAAAAACATTAGTAAGCTTACCCTCCATCTAGTTATCAAATCCACTTATAAACCATCACAGCATCATGTGGCTCCAGTTCCATAGGACAATTAGACAAATTAAGCATTGTGTAAAATATTTAGCCATCTTCATATCTACGAAATCATTTATTTTTATCTTATTTATTTATGTTAAAAAGTGTATACTGCAATTTCATTAAAAATATCAAAGGGGTTTACAATAATTATATATGCACAATAAAACCCACATAAAAATGTGAAACAGATCACCAACTAATGATTATAGAAAGTGTTTATCTGAATTGTCTGCATAAGCCTGACATCAAAGAAAATTTGTTGTTGTTGCTGCTGCTGCTGCTGCTGCTGCTGCTGCTGTTAGCCTGCTGAATCTATATTAGAAGGACATTCCTCAGGACTGGGTCCATGAACCTAAAGGCTTGGTTTTGTGTGGATGTTAAATGAGCCTCACTAATTCAGGGGACAACCAGCGACACTCCTACAGATGATCTCAGTAACTGAGCTGGGATATTAGAGTTCAGATGATCCTAAGGTACCCTGGATGTAAGTTGTTCAGGGCTTTGAAAAGTAATACTGCGACAATACTGGCTGCGACAATGGACTGGATGAGAACTAACAAACTGAGACTTAATCCTGACAAGACTGAGATGCTGTTGGTGGATGGTTTCTCTGATCAGATGGTGGATATACCCTGTCCTGGATGGGGTTACACTCCCCCTAAAGGAACAGGTGCGTAGTCTGGGAGTCATCTTAGACTCTTCCCTCACACTTGAGGCTCATGTAGCCTCGGTGGCCCGGAATGCGTTCTACCAACTTCGGTTGGTAGCCCAGCTACGTCCCTATCTGAGTAAGGAGGACCTCACATCAGTGGTACATGCTATGGTAACCTCGCGTCTGGACTACTGCAATGCGCTTTACATAGGGCTACCTTTGAAGACGATTCGGAAGCTACAGCTAGTGCAAAATGCGGCGGCCAGACTGCTAACAAGAACTAAGTGGTCTGAGCATATAACACCTGTGCTAGCCCATTTGCACTGGCTTCCAATATGCTTCCGGGCCAGATTCAAAGTGTTGGTACTTACCTATAAAGCCTTATACGGCGCGGGACCACAATATCTGTCGGAACGCCTCTCCCGATATGAACCGGCCCGTACACTACGGTCTACTACGAAGGCCCTCCTCCGGGTTCCGACTCATAGGGAAGCCCGGAGAGTGGTGACAAGATCTAGGGCCTTCTCAGTGGTGGCCCCCGAACTATGGAATGGTCTCCCCGAGGAGGTGCGCCTGGCGCCGACACTATCATCTTTTCGGCGCCAGGTTAAAACCTTTCTCTTCTCTGAGGCATTTTAATTCCTGTTAATTCTAAATTATTGTATTTTGATTTTAGACTGTACAGTTTTTTGTACAGTTTTGTGTTATTTTTATTGTATTTTTAATGTTCACCGCCCAGAGAGCTGTTGCTAGTCGGGCGGTATATAAGCTTAATAAAATAAATAAATAAATAAATAATACAAGGATCTTGAACCTGGCTCCATAGTAGATGGGCACCCGGTGCAGATGTTTTAACACTGGTGTCTCATATTGTCAGCCATGTGCCCCCATCAGCAGTCTGTTTATAGAGTGCTCAATATAAGGGCAGCATGCATAATAATGAACTATTACAAGTTTACTAGTAATAATAATCAACAACAACATATTATTATTATTATTAATAGTAGCAACAGAAGCAACAGCAGTAATAGCAAGGCAAATTAGAAGGTAAAGGTAAAGGTGTCCCCACACCTATAGTGCAAGTGGTTTCCGACTCTTAGGATGATGTCTTGCGACATTTACTAGGCAGACCGTATATATGGGGTAGGATTGCCAGTTCCTTCCCCGGCCTTTCTTTACCCCCCCAGCATATGCCGGGTACTCATTTTGCCGACCACGGATGGATGGAAAGCTGAGTGGACCTCGACCCCTTTTTACCGGAGATTCGATTTCCTCCTTCCGTTGGAATCGAACTCCGGCCGTGAGCGCAGCTTCAGCTGTGTTACCGCCACTTACCACTCTGCACCATGGAGGGTCTTGAAATTAGAAGACACAACCATAAAATGAATGCAGTAATTTTGGGGAAGTTGCATCCAAAAGTGTAGAGCTTCATGGCTCAAACTTTCGACACACAAAAACAGATACCCTGATAGCATTTATTGGACCAAGTTGCATACTCATGCACCAGATGAAGTTTGTCTGGCAAAACAAATTTATTTTTATTATTTATTTCCTTAGAACCAGTAGATCAATAACCTCTGTCACCTGCTAACAGGAGGGAACAAGTGGCATTCCATTGGAGTGCCCCATGGTGTTCACCATTCCTTAATGACTAGAATGAAGGAAACTCATCTGATTTTCAAATGATAAGAAATTGCTGGGAGTTGTAACCACTACAGAGGACATGATTTAATTTTTTAAAAAATGGTTTTGCTCTATATTAGAGTACCAGACTGAAAGCAATAAAATGGAATTGAGCACAGTAAAACTATTATGTACTGGAAATAAAAGCAAAATGAGTGATAATTATCTTGGCTTAGGAAGTGCTGCAAAATATCATACGTAAGTTAGAAGGGAATGTCTCCAGTTAGGGCTTTGCTGGAACATCGTATCTATTTTGGTCAACATAATTTAAGGAGGAAACAAGCAAATAGCAGCAAGGAATTATAGATGGTTTGAATATGTGACATATGAGATATTATGTACATGTACCCATCCCTATTTTCAGGTGAACTGTTCTAAATTATCTAGCAGGGACTCTTTAGGGCACCCCGATTAGCAAAGGCTGTTCTAGGGTTTCAATAGGAAACAGGAGTGGTGGGTATTGATCCTGGGACCTTTTGCATGCAAATCATTTGCTCTGCCACTGAGCGATGGTTCTTCCCAGGTTGCAACCACGGGGGATTTATCTAGAGAACAAAATGTATGTGTGTGAATTTGCATAGACTAAATGCTGAACAATGTTTTGCACATTATCTTGAAAAACAGTTCCAATTAAAGATAAATAAATGTTGGTCCCATGGCTGAAAGAACAGTGCCTTGCCTAAAGCCACCTGCTGGAGTTCAAGGGAGAGGGGACCTTTCAACTGGGTTTCCCAGCCTGGTTTAGGGACAGTTTATTTGCCTTTAACAGTTTAATGTAAAAGATTCTGGCAGATGCAAAGGGGAAACTGTGCCTTATTAAAATACTCTCTCTCACACTACACTTAAAAAAGCCTTAAGAAAGAAAGCTCGTTTCATAATCACATTGTCGTATTTGTGTCTAAGGTTGCCAGCTTCTGAACAAGTCCTTTTAGCTGCACTTTTTAAACAGCCATTTGATTTATTTTTCTAACATTTATCAGTGTGGTTAGACTGAGTATGGATTTACACCACAAAGACCTAGGTTCAAATCCCAGCTCAGGCAGGCATTACATTTGCTGGGTAGTCTTGTGCCAGTGATTCACGCTCATTCTAACCTTCTTGAAACGGTTGTTGTGATAATAAAAGGAGAGGGGGCACGTATGCTCCCCTGAGTGCTTTGGGGGAAGGGCAGAATTAATACGAAATTTAATATTATCTTTCATCTCCACGCTGGGGAAAAAAAGCATTGGTTGCTAATTCCTGCGTATCAAGTGCTCTTAATGGCACAAGAGCAGGCCAGGCTGTTACCCACTTCACTCCTTTCTGGCCAGGTGGCAACCTTATTTGTATCTGGCAGTTTAGGTGGTAGTACACATAGGCGCCCCACCACCACCACCATTATATCCTCACAACAGCCCTGTAAAGTAGATGAAGTTGAGACACGGTGACTGCTCAAGCTAACCCAGCAAGCTTCATGGCTGAGTGGGGATGTGAATCAGGGTCTCAGATCTGACTCTCTGCTATCCGCCATTCTGCGCTGGGTCTGGGTTCATTGCCTTCTGCTGGGGGCTTTTGAAAATTAAATTTGGCAATCCTAGCTAAATCTGTCTTCTTATCCTGCATTTCTATCCACATTAAGGTGTGGGCAAGCACTCACATTTCTAAAGTTCAAATGTGAATGTGGATCCAAAACAGCACTGTCCATGCACTAGAGGGAGTTACCAGCAGGCTTGGATGAACCCCAACTACAAAAAATATTTAAAAAGTGACCCAGCATGGACTGAGTATGCTCAGTGGCCACAGAATGATGACTATCGGGGGGAAGGATGGAAAACTGGAATGAGGGTGGAATGGAATACTTTGAATAGGGGACGTGGCTGGCTGACTGACTGAAATATGGAACAGGAGCACTCAACACTGCAGCATTTTGTTGCAGGTCCCATTTGTTTCATTCCCTAAAAAAATGGAATTCTATGACTGGGACACGGGGCAGAGTTAAGGTTATTTCTACAGTTCCTTTCCACACATTTTGTTAGATGTCCAACCTAATTGCTCTTCCAGAGAAGGGAGATGGTTGTTCATTCATTCTCTTTCACTCTCACAAGATGTTCAACTAATAATAGCTCAGTTCAGGATTAAAAGTATCTCAGTCAAAGTTGGCTTTGTCACTGTGCGACAAAGGTTGGCTTTGTTATCTTCTGTCTCAGCATCTCACTTTACCCTAGCTGTAAAGGAAAAGGAGCAGCCCACCGGTACTGAACTGCACAGCAGGGCCTGGAAAACTCTACTGGGTCCTTTGAATCCAACCAGCCCATTATTAAAAGCAGCTTAGTCCTTGCATACCTTACAGACAACTTTCTATTATGTGCCCCCCTCCCCATTATGACTGATCTGTGAAATCCACCAAAGATCAAACTAGAGAGATTGCTCACACGTACATGCCACATTCTTCTGGCTTCAATTTTCCTTAATGCAGAGTAGCCTTGGGAGGTTGCAGTCTTGACTGAGGAGTGACAGGGCTGGAGCCCTAAGAGCAGAGCTTAAACTGCGGTGTGTTTTTCCTCTCAAAGCCACCATCCCTCCTGGTGTTTTTCCCCTCCTGGGGCTGCTAGGGCTTTTTTGTTTTGTTTTTTAAGTTTGGAAAAAACATTACACCCTTGGGCCCCTTACCCATGTGTTGGGTTTAGACAGCAGAAAAAGAGTTGATCTTGGTGGTAGCTGCTCAACTAGTGGTACTGCTTACCTCTGCAGATTCAGCCAAGTTCAATTTTGATTGCCTTTCAAAGGACATACAAAGCCTGCTGGTTGGGCTAGGCAGGCTTTTGAGGCTCAGAGTTGTGTTTACACAAATTGGGTTAAACGTTAAGTCTGACTTGGGGCGGGGGTACATGCTTTTGATTCTGTGATAAATTCAGGATAGGCAAAATGATAGGTAAGTAGGTAGGTAGGTAGATAAACAAACCTGCATCTGGATTGTACCAGTTGGATTGAAGGTAGAGGCTCACATGTTGGAAGGCTTCTCCCAACAAGCATGTCAAGGAGAAGAGGATATGTTTGTATGAAGAAGCACTCTGTTGTGTGAACCTGCAATCTGATGTGACACAGCACAGATGCAGTTTTACCACCTCTTTGGGGATTAGGCATACATTTTAACTATCAAGGCTGGGGGCTCTTAGGCAGCTATTTTGAGAGGTTTTAAGTACGGGCACTTTATCTTTCAGTTGAAAGGGTTATACAAGGGAATCTTAGCTTGGCTTCCCTGTCCTTCCTTCCACAATACAACCCATACCATTGAAATGGAAATGGACTGCCTTCAAGTTGATCCCAACTTATAGCAACTTATAGCAACCCTATGAATAGGGATTTCATGGTAAGCTGTATTCAGAGGAGGTTTACCATTGCCTCCCTCTGAGGCTAGTCCTCCCCAGCTGGCTAGGGCCTGCTCAGCTTGCCACAGATGCACAAGCCCGCCCCTTCCTTGTCCGCCACTGCCAGCTGGGGGGCAACTGGACTCCTTGGGACTATGCAGCTTGCCCACGGCTGCACAGGTGGCAGGGCATGTAACCCCTGAGCCACTCACTGTGGGGTGATCTTTAGCTGGCCCTTGACACCCAGGAGACACAAGCGGGGATTTGAACTCGCAGACTCTGGACTCCCAGCCAGGCTCTCCTCCTCACTGTGCTATACCAGCTGTCACCCATACCATTAGCAGAGCCATTAACAAGCCATTAACAGCAAGGGCTGTTTCTTTCAAACATCTTATGACAGTTGGAAAGTCAAGAAGTTGTTGGACTGCACCTCTCATCATCCCTGACCATTGTCTGTGCTGGCTTGGGCTGATGGGAGTTGTAGTCCAACAATACATCTGGAGGGCGCCACATTGGTTACCAATGTGCTTTGTTTGTTACTCCCAAAACGCATTGGGCTGCAATAAAAAAATCTCATATTCTCTACTCTGTGCTGTTTGCTGGTTTGGCACCTTAAGGGTCTTCCTTTTCTTGGCCAGACTTCAGGCTGGCAGGGTCTATTTTGTGTTTTACTAGAACCCCAAGCCCTCCAACTGAAGCCAGGTTCAGAAAACAGGCATTTAGAATGAAAGAACATGGCACCTCTGAACAGCTACTAAGTACAGGGCTTTGTTCTGAGTAGCAGAAATAAGCTGATTTCACAATCCCTTCTCCATACAAAAAATCTATTCCTAGTTACCCCACACTGTCTTCATTTTAGTAGTCTAATTTGGGATGGTGGGTGGGAGACAGAGTCATTTTGATGTTGCTATTGTTAAAACAATCAGGAGACAGAAAACCCTATAGAGCTGCTGCAAACCACCCAGAGATCTACCAGAAGATCCTGCTTGATCTTTTGCCCACCGCTGTTCTGTATGAGCAGGAGAACTCCCTAATAATGAGGCCAGGTGGTGGGGAGGAGCCATGATACCTGTGAATGGCAAGCTCCTCTCATCCTCTCCATCCACCCCTTAAGATGATGCCTTCTCCTCTGGCTGGACCAATTTGACAGGTACAATGTCTGATCTCTTATTAGGAGCAGGGTCTTCTGACTGGGCGCTCTGATATATTAATGCAGCAAATGTAGCCTCCTAAACAGCAACTGCACAGGATCTTCCCTCTAGGGCATTAGGCAAACCAGAGGAATTGTGGAATCAACATTGATGGCATAACCCACACAAGATTTTTTTAAATTGTTATTATTATTATGGCAGCTTATGGAGATGGGAGATAGCCCGATCAGTCCTATTCTGCAGGTGGTGTACATGAAGTACATGGTTTTCTCTAAGTACATTGCTTTTCTCTAAGTGCAAAGATAAAGTCAATGAATAAAAAATTTGGGGAAATGGAGTAGATCTGAACAAGAAGGAGACCACTGAAGTGGTAACCCATCTCTTAAGAGCAGTAGCCTCTTCTGCAGGTGTAGAGAGAGTTTTTTTCATCCTTTGGACTAATTCATTCTAAACTGAGAAATAAGTTGGGAACTTTCTTTTCCAGACTATGAACAAGGAACACAAAGGTGAAGAAGAGGAAGAAGAAGAAGAAGAAGAAGAAGAAGACTGAGTTAACTGTACCACCCAATATTTTAGGTTTCTTATGTTGACTTGGTTGAAATCGGCTTAATTTTATCTTTTTAAAGAACTCTACATTTATCTAAAAACTGAAATAGTTAACCATTCAAAATTTAATGTGCATGTTTTGTTAATGTTGTTGTTTGTTGAAGAAGAATACTAACCAGAAGAATGAACAATCTTATTAATTCAATTGAAAAGCCTGTTTGGTGGTGATGATTCTGGCACATCACGACAAAAATATCATGATTAATTGAACAGTTGCAGCTGGTTCATCTCCTGAATGACTTCACAAATTCATTCTGCTTTAGTACTAAAATGACCAAATTATCATCCCATTTTTTGATGAAAATTAATCTGAAAAAAAATCAGAATAATTGATTAGTGTATACCTATCTTCTAATGAAACCTACATCTCTGAATATATATTAACGATGATTAAATATAATCTTCCTTATTAAAAGTGAATCCTTCAGAGCAATGATTTAAATCATTATTTAAATCAAATCAATCCTGTGGGTATCACATTAACAAAAACTGGACAGAAATTCTCAGTTATCAGGAAAACATCTATAGTTAGCTTCCACTGATGAAGCATGATCATTAGTAAGTGGTAAAGCATGTGCCCCCCTCTAGGATGCACACCTTAACATGGTGAGGGGGTTTGAGAGTGTTGAAGAAGCTAAGAGCAATGCTGTCAGGAGTCTAGACCAAGAGGCTAGACTCCTAGCAGGGGCACCCAAGGCGGAATGGTCAAAGCTGAAACACCAGACTAAGATGCATCCAAACTCAGAGGAAGGCAATGGTAAACCACCTCTGAATACCTCTTACCACAAAAACTCTATGAACAGAGTATCCAAAATGCAATATGAGATAGTGCTGGAAGATGAGACCCCCAGGTCAGAAGGCACTCAGTGAGCTACTGGGGAAGAACAAAGGACAAGTACGAGTAGCGCTGTGACTAATGACGCAGCTGGATCAAAGCCAGGCGGAAGCCCAGAGGCTGATGCACAAGGATGCGAAAGGAGAGTCCGGAGTTGTACGATGCACACAATAGGAATGTGAGAAGCATGAGCCAGGGAAAGTTAGAAATTGTCAAGCAAGAAATGGAACATATCAACATTACAATACTTGACATGAGAGAATTAAAATGGATGGGAATAGGACATTTTCAACAAAATATTTTATGCAGGAAATGAGAAATTAAGAAGAAATGGGGTTGTTTTAATAGTGAGAAGTGACGTAGCAAAAGCAATTAGGAGCTATAACACAAGGTCTGAGCGAGTTATATCAATGAGATTAAATGGGAAACCTATTAACACAAACATCATCCAAGTCTACACTCCAACAGCAAATGCAGAAGAAGAGGAACTGGAGAGATTTTAAGCAGAAGTACAAGAAGAAATTGATCACACACCAAAAGATGTGCTGATAAACATGGGTGACTGGAATGCAAAAGTAGAGAACAGAGAAGAACCAGGAATTGTGGGGAAATGGGGCCTAGGAGACAGAAACGAAGCAGGAGAAAGACTTATTGAATTCTGTGAAGCCAATAATTTGTTTCTTGCGAACACATTTTTTGAGCAACAGAAAAGACGACTGTACACATGGACATCACCAAATGGTCAATATAGGAATCAAATTGATTATATAATTGGTAGCAGAAGATGGAGAAGTTCCATACTTTCTGCAAAAACAAGACCAGGAGCAGACTGCGGTACAGATCATGAACTGGTTGTATCAAAAATCAGAGTAAAGCTAAAGAAGAACAACAAAGCAATCATAATGCCAAAATACAATTTAAATAATATCCCAGAAGCATATAAAGATCAAATAAGAAACAGGTTTGATGCCTTAAATTTAGTTGACAGAGAACCAGAAGAACTATGGAATGAAGTCAGATATTTTATCAGGGAAGAATGCAAAAAGACAATACCTCTAGTTAAAAAGAGAGAAAGACCTCAATGGATGACAGAAGAAACTCTTAAAATGGTTAAAGAGAGAAGGAAAGCAAAAGCAAAAGGAGAAAGAAACATGGTTAGAACCCTAAATGCAACAATACAGCGACTAGTACGTAGGGACAAAGAGAACTATTACAATAGTTACTGTATAGAAATAGAAGAGGACAACAAAAAGGGTAGAACAAGAGCCCTGTTCCAAAAGATTAGAGAAATGAAAGGGAAATTTAAACCAAGAGTAGGGATGTTGAATAATCAACAGGGGAACACACTGACTGACCGAGATGAAATAAAAGGAAGATGGAAGCAATACACTGAAGAACTCTATAAAAGAGATGCCAGGATGACAGATTCATTCACGGAAAAAATGTATGATGAAGAACCAGAAATTTTAGAATGCAAGGTGAAAGCTGCTCTTAAAATGCTTGGAATAAACAAATCACCAGGAATAGATGGCATACCAATAGAGTTGCTACAAGCTACTGAGACTGTATTAGTCCAAATTAGTCCAAGAAATATGGAAAACTAAACAACGGCCCACAGACTGGAAGCGTTCAATATACATCCCAATTCCAAACAAGGGGATCCCAGGGAATGCAGTAATTATCGAACTATTGCCTTAATATCCCATGCAAGTAAAGTAATGCTCAAGTTTCTACAATAAAGGCTCTTACCATATATGGAGCGAGAAATGCCAGATGTTCAAGCTCGATTTAGAAAGGGAAGAGGCACCAGAGATCATATCGCAAACATACGTTGGATAATGGAACGGAGCAAGGAATTTCAGAAGAAAATCACCCTGTGTTTTATAGATTACAGCAAAGCCTTTGATTGTGTACATCACGAAAAACTATGGAATGCTTTAAAAGAAATGGGGGTGCCACAGCATCTGATTGTCCTGATGCGCAACCTATACTCTGGACAAGAGGTTACTGTAAGGACAGAATATGGAGAAACCAATTGGTTCCCCATCAGAAAGGATGTGAGACAGGGGTGTATTTTATCACCCTATTTATTTAATCTATACACAGAACATATCATACGGAAAGCAGGATTGGACCAAGATGAAGAAGGTGTGAAAATTGGAGGGAGAAATATCAATAATTTAAGATATGCAGACGATACCATACTACTAGCAGAAACCAGTAATGATTTGAAAAGAATGCTGATGAAAGTGAAAGAGGAAAGCACAAAAGCAGGACTACAGCTCAACGTGAAAAAGACTAAAGTAATGACAACAGAAGATTTATTCAACTTTTCAGTTGACAATGAGGGCATTGAACTTGTCAAGGATTATCAATACCTTGGCACAGTCATTAACCAAAATGGAGACAATAGCCAAGAAATCAGAAGAAGGCTAGGACTGGGATGGCAGCTGTGAGAGAACTAGAAAAGGTCCTCAAATGCAAAGATGTATCACTGAACACCAAAGTCAGGATCATTCAGACCATGGTATTCCCGATCTCTATGTACGGATGTGAAAGTTGGACAGTGAAAAAGGCGGATAAGAGAAAAATCAACTCATTTGAAATGTGGTGCTGGAGGAGAGCTTTGCGCATATCCTGGACTGCGAAAAAGACAAATAATTGGGTGTTAGAACAAATTAAACCAGAACTGTCACTAGAAGCTAAAATGTTGAAACTAAGGTTATCATACTTTGGACACATAATGAGAAGACATGATTCACTAGAAAAGACAATAATGCTGGGAAAAACAGAATGGAGTAGGAAAAGAGGAAGGCCAAACAAGAGATGGATTGATTCCATAAAGGAAGCCACAGACCTGAACTTACAAGATCTGAGCAGGGTGGTTCATGACAGATGCTCTTGGAGGTCACTGATTCATAGGGTCGCCATAAGTCGTAATCGACTTGGAGGCACATAACAACAACAACAACAGCAAAGCATGGCCAGCCGGACTGCAAAAGCTGGCAGAGCTGAGATCTGTACGAGCTCCCTATTCACCCTGCGGTTGCTTCCTTTGTTCTCAGATCACAGCCAGGTATAACCATCTGCCAGGCCAAGCAAGGAGATATATCCTTGCTTATTTTTGCTCTGAACACCAACTATGCCTGAAGAAGAAGAATGTGTGTAATCCAAAAGCTTTTAAAATTTTCTAAAATGTTAATGCCCACTGCTCAACCTTGGTTTCAGGCCATGGGTGATTTATTTATTCCTTAGGAGCACTGCTAGTCCTCGGCAACTCACTGGTTCTTCCAGAGGGCAGAGGTTCTTTAAACAAGATTTAAGCAATGAAATTAGATCTGCAAGGGTTTTTTCCTCTTATAGAATAAACTCTTAGCTTTCACCCCATTAGCTTGCTTATCATTTCTGAATCCTAAAAGAACCTTTGTATTTGGCAAAACACCTATTCTAGAGAACAATGAAATGGGCCAATGCACGAGGTATGCAGGCAAAAGGCACAAATCCCTCTGCTTGAGCGGTGCAAATAATATTGCTATCTGTCTGTCCGTCTGTGTAACATATGTATTACCACAATACGTACTGTTAAAATAAACTGAACTTTCCCCCTTTTTATCTTGAGTATCTTCAAGTGTGGACCTTTAATTTTTCTCTGAGAATCTCCCCACATCACCTTTGCTCCTGCTGAAATCTAAACTGGCAGATCTGCAAGCAGGTATTCCAATCAAATATGCTCACACAGCAGTAAGACCCCATTTATCTGGTAACCATGGTGAACAGGCTGAAAGAGATTCAAAGGAAAGGTTGAAGAGGAAAAATATAAAACAAGAAAAAGCTAAAGCATGCCTTCATCACTTGTGACCCACAAGTCAAGCATGGCCCACCAGGGGTTTGATAAACTTCCTGGTTCTGCTTCTTGCAGCATGAGACTGCAAAAACTGTGAGTGTGACAATACCTAGCAAATCCTGATATGTGGCCAGCCGTGGACTGTATTTAGCTTAGAGGAGGTTTGCCAAGTCTTCACTATGACACAGTGGGTGAAGCCTAGTGCGGCAGGGGTGGGGCCTAGTGGCATCTGTTAAGGGCACAATCTAGGGTTGGGGAACCTTTTTGGCCTGAGAGGCCAGATCTTTATCTCTTCTCAATCCTGCGGACCAACTCTGACAGATGGGTGTCTGGTGTCATAATGAACTCCTGGGCTCAGGGTGGCCCGCCTCACAATAGCAAGACACTGGAACGATTTACATGGTGCCACAATCCAATACTGGTACCATAAGGTTTGGTTCATTGCCTTCATGGAGAAATTGACATAGAAATTAAGGGCAGCATGCGGCATTCTCAAAACAGACAAGTTTATATTGGTGTGGTTTTCGTTTTTATCATATGCTTACATAAAAGAGAACAATCAGGGTCCACCGCCCCATTATGCCAACATTTGGAATGAGGGACTTTCTTTATGTTCAATCTTAATTGTTATTTGATTATATGGTATCCACACTTCATGGGCCTAAGCAGCCATGGATAATAATGGTAATATATTTGTTTTTTTTAGTTGTACTAGCTTCTTGGGGGGGGGGAGGCAGAGTTTATTAAGGCTTCTTGCAGGGTGTTCTTTATGTTTTGCTCTTTATATGATGGGTGATATATTTGTAATTCTCTTTAAAAAGACACATCTACTTTGTCTGGCTCTGAACTGTACGTTGCTTGTCTCTGACAAAAGCATGTATCTTATTTTGAAAAACAATATAAATTATTTTGAAATAATGTTCATGATCCCCTGGAGAACCCACTGTCATACTCAGCTGATGGGTTGGGAGTTCAATCCTGCTTTTTGCAGGGACCAGGAGCACAAGCAGCTGATCCAGACACATTTCTGTCTGTCCCATACCTGACACCACATATGTTGTCCGCTGTGGGGCAGATGGGCATGGTCTGGGGAAAATGACCAGGTGGGCCAAATGGGGAGGCCTGGCAGGCCAAATTTCGCCCACAAGCAGGAGGTTACCCATCCCTGATCTATCTGGCCAGGGACAGTCTCATTTTTGTTATCTACGCTCTGGCAACCTCTAGGTTAGATTACTGCAATGCATGGTAAGTAGGGCTGCCCCTGAAGATGGTTTGGAAACTGCTGCTGCTGCAGAATTTGGCAGCGGTTGGTTAACTGGGGCAGGATGGTTCAAACATATAACACCAATTCTGTCACGACTGCACTGGCTACCAATTAGTTTCTGGGCTCAATTCAAAGTGCTGGGTTTTGACCTATAAAGCCTTATGGGGCTGTGGACCCTAATACGTTAAGGACCACCTCTCCTCACATGAACTGACCCAAACCCTACATTCATCTGAGGCCCTTCTCCTTGTGCCCCCTGTGAGGGAGGTGCGGAGGGTAACAGCACAAGAACAGGCCTTCTCAATGGTGGCTCCTCACTTGTGGAATGCTCTCCCCAGGGAGGCATGCCTGGTGCCATCGTTATCTATTTTTAGGCACCTGGCAAAACCCTTCCTTTTTTACACTGGCTTTTGGCCCTTAATTTGAAGGGTCAGGTATTGGTGAAAGGTTTTGTAAGACCTGTCTTTTATCTGTATTGAAGTGGGTATCTTTGTTTCTTTTTTAAAATTGGTTTGTTACAATTAGTTTTAGTGTTTTATTATTGTTATAAGTTGCATTGGGTCATATTAGCAAGGAAAATGACATCATCATCATCATCATCATCATGGCTCAAGATGTAGCTGTGCCTGGCGGCTCAGGGATAGTGTCTGAGTAACAAAGGGAGCTGGAGAGAAAATGGCCCAAACCTCTTTCTTTCTGGCCCTCTCACCCTTTTACTCTTTCTCTTAGAAATCCCAAATGGGGAAAAAACTAAAACTTTGAAGCGTCAGTCCTAGAGACCTAACAAAATCCTACTTGAGATATTAATGTAGCAGACCACTTACCATTTAATCAACAAATAAACTATTTATTATGCTTGCTCTGCATGCCAGCCAGCAAGTCCCAAACACACACACAGAGGCAACTCCCAAAAGAGCCCCCCACCCCCAGGCAACTCCCAAAATGGCCTCCTGGCACTTGCCACCATGCCATTTAGGTAGCTTACCGGCATCCTGCCTGCCCAGACTGCTGCTCCCACCGCCGTTCCGCCCCAGTCATTTGCCTGCCTCTGACGTTGTCGCTGCCACCCACTTGCCCACTCACCTGTCCCACCACCTGCTTACCCGCCCACCCCGCTGCCCACCAAGACCATCAGCAATGTTTAAGTAGTTCATGGGAAAAAATGTTGGGAACCACTGGCCCACAGGAAGTCCACCCAAGCAGGGCATGAGGGCAATAGCATTCTACTGTTGATGCTTTCTAGCAACCGGTATTCAGAGTCTCACTGGCTCTGATCCTGGAGCAGCATGTAGCTATTTCAATGGTGGCCCCCCGCTTATGGAATGCTCTCCCCAGAGAAGCACACCTGGTGCCATCATTATCTATCTTTAGGCATTAGGCAAAAACATTGCTCTTCTCCAAGGCATTTGGCTCTTAACTTTTTCAAGGGTTTTTGGAGAGCTTTTGACATTGTAGCCTCTTTTAGGGGGTGGGATGTTCCACCATCTTACCCATGTATTGTGTTTTTTAACTTTTTAGCTGTGTTAGGTTTATACTGGTTGTAATCTTTTTATTGTATGTTCCTTTGGGTTCATTTTTATGACGAGAAGGAGCTAATAAATTTAATAAATAAAAAAGGAAATAAATGACTAATAGCCATTGGTCCCAGAAGGGTTAGTTAATATTCTGTTTTTCATTCACCAAAGATTTAGCTGATTAAAGTATTGATTACACTGATTAAAGCTTGCAGCCCTAACTTTAATTCTTTTTGTGAAACATAGATTTTATTTTAGAGAGCTATGTATACAGCCCCATTAGTTATATCAGTCTCTGTTATTTGTGTTAACACTCTTTTAAAATAACTGTTAATGTTGCTGCTTTTGTCAGATTTGATTATGTTTAGGTTATTTGTATTTATTGTGCTTAAATGGTACTGTGAGCTGCCTTAGATGGGCTTTGCTCCAAAATATATTGTATAAATAATTGTATAAATAAATAAATATCCCTTGTAATATCACTTCTGGACTGTCACTATTTTTGGATTGGATTCAATCACCTATCAGCAAATTCAGGTTGCACAATTACAGTTGATTAGGACGTCTTGCACAACAAACCCACTTCTCCAAAAGACTGGACTTTTTGTGATCAAGATAGTGATGGGAAAATGCACTGGAAAGTGTGGGATAATGTTTGCTTTAACACAACATCATCTAACAGACAAATCAGAATGAATGCTAATTAAATAGCTAACACTAATCTCCCTACAAACAAAGTAGGATGAATGGCCAATATACAGTTCACCTGGAAATGTACACAGTCCTGAATAAGCCATGGCATAGACCAAAATATGCCTTAGCAAGAAAAGTTTTGAGATCACAAATCCCATGACTGAGTGTGACTAAGGTAAAATACACATCTGTGAGAATATGGAGCCTTAAGAATACAAATGTCATGCACATTACTACATTACACATGTAGGTGATTGTGATGGGCTGTCAGGGCACGCCAGTTCTGGCTGGTCCCTAAAGTAGGCCCCAACCCATATCAGCAGGCAACACACAGACAATGATTCCTGAGGCAGCATGGCCAACAAGAAAAATGTTTTCCCAACAGACCCACTTCCCCAATCCACCAAAATCTGCCCTTAACCCACTAGACACCACATTTGATATGTTTGTGTTATTGTGAAACACTGTTATGAGGAATTGCTTAACAAGGTGGAAAATAGATTTTAAAAGTGCTAGCAACCGTTGGTGAGGGGAAGGGGGAGGAACTACTGTGAAGAGAACAGGATGCTGGATTCGATGGGACTTTGGCCTGTTCCAACAGGCTTTTGCTGTGGTGATTAGAAGACGTACTATTTATCCAAAGGATATTGTTTTGGAATCATCTTTTTAAATACAAAAAGAGGTTCCTCATTGGTGAGGCAGGTGTACTCTGTGCATACTCATGCCACTTATTTCTAAGGCTTATAGTTCCTAATCATCATGTTACCTCTGCTCAATTCTGTGGGAGCTGGCTGTGATTTGTGAAGAGGAGTTGGTGGTGCTTAGGTTGCATCACACTTTGACTGGGTAGAATATTGCCTGCACATTTTCCTTCTCTATAAGCCAGTTGGAAAGAACCTCGTCTTTATAACTTTAAAAAACAAGCACACCAGAGGATCTGGAGACTTAACTGAAAAATCCTCGTCTCTGTCAGTGGCTCATTGTGTGGTGGTGGGTACATTACTCTGCATCTTCAATCAAAGGGGGAGCCAACTAACCATGGCTTACAGCTGAAATTAAGCAATAGTCAAGTAGCACTTTAGAGACAGTACATAGGAACAAAAATGCAAACAATGAAAAATACAAGAAAATGTCCAAAAGTAGAAAATTTTAAAAAGGCTAGACAGTTTTGTGAAATACATAATAGCGAAAAAAATAATGAAATTGAAATATTTGTAAAAACACCAGATTCTGACCATAAAACATTTGACATCCACTAGATTTCCCACTAGCTACTAGACAGGAAAATTCACCACCAGATGTGTGCCTAAAAACACAAGATTGGGAAAATCACTAAATTGGCAACAGTGTCCTGAGAAAACCTCATTTGGACACTGCCTGGAGACTCCACCCATGGGAGAAGGGTGGGGCCCTCTCCCTCAGCTGCCTGATGGTAGAGAAGGAGCCCAGCGGTTGTATTTAAGGCAGAAGGAAGTGAGGGTAGTCAGGGAAGATATAAAAGGCCTCAGAGAAGGGAAGATGGAGGGGAGTCCTGTGAAAACACAGGTGGAATTTGGGCCTTGCCTGAGGTTAGGAAAAGGTGGTTTTTACTTCCCTCATCAGGCTGTCCCCTGTAGATGTGTTGGATGGAATGCTTTGATTTGGATTCCTGCATTGAGCAGGGGGTTTATTTATTTATTTATTTATTTTATTTGTTTCATTTTTAAACCGCCCATAGCGAGTAGCTCTCTGGGCGGTGTACAAAAGATTAAAAATACAAAAATACAAAATATCACAATAAATAAACAGTAAACAAAGAGATTTAAAATTGTAACATTAAACGCATTAAAATGCCTGGGAGCATAGCCAGGTCTTAACCTGGCGCCGAAAAGATAGAAGCGTCGGCGCCAGACGTACTTCTTCGGGGAGGCTATTCCACAGTTCGGGGGCCACTACAGAAAAGTCCCTAGATCGAGTAACTGTCCTCCGGGCTTCCTGATGGGTTGGTACCCGGAGGAGGGCCTTAGATGCTGAGCGAAGTGACTGGGTCGGTTCATAGCGGGAGAGGCGTTCCACAAGATACTGCGGTCCCACGCCGTGTAAGGCTTTATAGGTCAAAACCAGCACCTTGAATCTGGCTCAGAAGCAAATGGGTAGCCAGTGCAAATGGGCCAGAACAGGTGTTATATGCGCTGACCGGCTGGTCCTCGTCAGCAGTCTGGCTGCTGCATTTTGCACTAGCTGAAGCTTCCGAACTGTCTTCAAGGGCAGCCCTACATAGAGCGCATTACAGTAATCCAACCTAGAAGTTACCAGAGCATGCACAACTGAGGCGAGGTCATCCCTGTCCAGATAGGGGCGTAGCTGGGCTACCAACCGAAGGTGGTAGAACGCATTCCTTGCCACCGTGGCCACTTGTGCCTCAAGAGACAAGGAAGGATCGAAAAGAACCCCAAGACTACGAACCTGTTCCTTCAAGGGGAGTGTAACCCCATCTAGAACAGAGTAAACATCCACCATCTGGGCAGGGAAGGCATTCACCAACAGTGTCTCAGTCTTGTCTGGATTGAGTCTCAGTTTATTAGCTCTCATCCAGTCCATTAACGCGGTCAGGCAGTGATTCAGCACATCCACAGACTCACCTGTAGAAGATGAAAAGGAGAAATAGAGCTGCGTGTCATCAGCGTACTGGTGGCAACGCACTCCAAAACTCCTGATGACGGCACCCAGAGGTTGCATGTAGATGTTAAAAAGCATGGGGGACAAAACCGACCCCTGAGGGTCTCCACAATGGAGAGTCCAAGGTGTCGAGCAATGTTCCCCAAGTACTACCTTCTGGCGACGATCCGCCAAGTAGGAGCGGAACCACTGCCAAGCAGTGCCTCCAACTCCCAACTCTGCGAGTCTCCCCAGAAGGATACCATGGTCGATGGTATCAAACGCCGCTGAGAGATCAAGGAGAATCAACAGAGTCACACTCCCTCTGTCCCTCTCCCGACAAAGGTCATCATACAGGGCGACCAAGGCTGTTTCAGTGCCAAAACCAGGCCTAAAACCGGATTGAAACGGATCCAGATAATCGGTCTCATCCAAGAGCACCTGGAGTTGACCGGCGACCACCCGCTCCAGAACCTTGCCCCAAAAGGGGACATTCGCCACCAGTCTATAATTGTTCAAGTTATCTGGGTCTAAGGAAGGTTTCTTTAAAAGAGGTCTCACTACTGCCTCCTTGAGATTACTAGGGACTACTCCCTCACTCAAGGAGGCATTTATCACTTCCTTGGCCCAGCCGGTGGTAGTAGTCCTGCTAGCCTTCACTAGCCAAGATGGACAAGGATCTAGAGCAGACGTGGTCGCCCGCACCAATCCAAGCACCTTGTCCACTTCCTCAAGCTGCACCAACTGAAACTCATCCAATAATGAAAGACAAGGCCGTGTTCTGGACACGTCAATGGATTTGTCTGTGATAACATCGGAGTCTAGGTCCCTACGGATGCATGCGATTTTATTTTGGAAGTGCCCTGCGATGTTGTTACAGCGAGCTTCAGATGTTTCAATAGTATCTCGAGGACCAGAATGTAAGAGTCCTCGTACAACCCTAAAAAGCTCTGCAGGGCGGCAGAGAGATGTCCTGATAGAGGCAGCGAAGTGGAACTTCTTTGCCGCCCTTACCGCTTTTATATACGACTTAGTAGAGGCACTTACCAAAGCATAACTGCATCCGTCTGGAGTTCGTCTCCATCTGCACTCCAGCCTCCTTCTCTCTTGCTTCATCACTCTCAGCTCCGGGGTATACCACGGAGCTGTATGAGCTCTGCATCGAAGAGGGCGCGCGGGAGCAATCGTGTCGATAGCTCGGGCCATCTCCGTATTCCACAGTTCGACCAAGGCCTCGACAGGAGTGCCAGTACTATCAGCTGGAAAAACTCCCAGAGCAGTCTGAAAACCAATAGGATCCATAAGCCTCCGAGAGCGGACCAACTTAACAGGTCCCCCACCCTTGCAGAGGGAAAGAGTCGTCGTAAGTCTAAAACTCAGCAGGCGGTGATCTGTCCATGACAATGGAGTAGATGAAAAACACCCCACCTCCAGATCACCATTTCCATGACCAGTGGCGAAGATCAAATCAAGAGTGTGACCCGACACATGCGTTGGGCCAGTAACAAATTGAGACAGCCCCATGGTTGTCATGGAGGCCATGAAGTCCTGAGCCGCCCCAGATAAAACAGTCTCGGCATGAATGTTGATGTCCCCCAACACCACAAGTTTGGGGGACCTCAGCAATACCTCCGAGACTATCTCTGTCAGCTCAGCTAGGGAAGCTGTTGGGCAGCAAGGTGGGCAGTACACCAACAGGATTCCCAGTCTGTCTCCTTGACCCAGCACAAGGTGGAGGCACTCTAGACCAGTCGCCATCTGGACAGGATGCCTGGTGAGAGAGAAAGTACTCCTATAGACCACAGCGACCCCGCCTCCCCGACCCTCAGGTCTACCATAGTGCTGCACCGTATACCCAGGTGGACAAAGCTGAGAGAGAGCAACTCCTCCCTGCTCACCCACCCAGGTCTCGGTTATACATGCCAGGTCGGCACTCTCATCCACAATTAAATCGTGGACAAGGGAGGTTTTATTATATACCGACCTGGCATTCAAAAGCAGCACCTGGAGATCTAAGGGATGGCTGATAGAACAACCAGCAGTTCTGTGGCCTTGAGGAGAACTGGAACAAGGCACAGACACAACTTGTCTGGGGCGAGTTCCCCTTACCTAGCACGTTCTCCTCCTAGCGCCATACCTCCCATAACCCGTCACTATGCTAATTGGGCCCCCCGAAAGCCCCCCCGTTAAATGCAAAATATTCTCTCCCAGGCACATATTTAAAAATACTGAAACACAACAGGCACATTCACACAACAACACATAAAATACACGTAAACGCATACAAACACATCCACACAATCTCATTCACACACACAATAAACAAACAAACTAACAAATTAAAATGCACCCAAACAACAACAATAGCAGCCGGTATTAAAAATACTCCTCCGCATCAAGCTTCGTCTGTAAATAATGTCTTCAAATAAAGTTGTAAAATATCTGCCCACGACCCAATAAACAAACAAGTAAGCAAGCCAAAAGGGTTGGACTTGATGGCCTTATAGGCCCTTTCCAACTCTACTATTCTATGATTCTATGTGGCCAGAGCAGGGATATCAGCAGCCCAGGCTTACTTAGCCCCTCTGCACCCTGGGAGGTATAGGAGCCCTTGACTTAAGTTTGTCAAGGACATTGAGGCAGAAGACTTCTGTCTGTGTTGGAAAATAATCTCCCCTGGAACTCTAAAGCAACTGTGAGAAAGAAAGGTCTGCTACAGGTTGTGGAGCTGGAGGGAACTGAGGCCTTCACCAGAGAATGTGAAGTATTATTTCTGTAATAAAACCAGATCTACAACTGAATAGATGTGGGTTGGCACCTTTATTCTGACATCCTTACCTATGGGCCCCATAGATGTTATGGAGCAGGGCCCCTATAATGTGCCCCTTCCCCAGGGGTATGGGACAGTGTATATATGTATGTACTGCCTTCAAGTCGATTCCAACTTATGGCAACCCTATGAATAGGGTTTTCATGAGGCTGAGAGACAGTGACTGGCCCAAGGTCACCCAGTGAGCTTCATGGCTATGCAGGGATTCAAACCCTGGTCTCCCAGGTCGTAGTCCAACACCTTAACCACTACACCACACTGGCTGGAAAAAAACACAAAAAACCACCCAGGACCTTCAGTTAAAATGAATTACTGAGAATGAAGTGTAAGGATTGTCTTCAGGCACACCAACTTTTCAAACTCTAGGGTTTATTTTTCTCTTTTACGCCACACAAAGGATATGGTTCCACTGCATATTGAAAAGAAATTCCAGGGAAGCCTTTTTACAGTGTCTGTTTTCTTGGGAAGAGGAGAGTACTGCAGATTTATGGTGATTTTGTCATAGCCTCTGAAAAGCTTGCTCACCATTTTGTGACATTTTAGGCAGTTCTAATAAAGGCATAGCCCTACTGTGGATTTGGGGAGTTTTCAAACGGACTAACACAGCTGCCTTTGATTTTTGTTTTCCATTATCTGTTTTATGTGCAAACTGCCAGTTTTTTAGAAGCGCATCAGCTGCCCAAAAGCAACACTACATAGAGACTGCGTTGGTATTAAATAGCATATAAATATATGAAATAATAATAACAATAAAAAGCAAAAGTATACTTTTGGATATGCCCAAGCCCATCAATCATAGAATCATAGAGTTGGGGCCTTGTAGGCCATCGAGTCCAACCCCCTGCTCACAGCAGGAAATCCACAGCTAGAGCATCTCCCGCAGATAGCTGTCCAGCCTCTGCTTGAAGACATCCAGCGAAGGGGATCCCACCACCTCCCTAGGCAGTCCCATTGCTGAACTGCCCTTACTGTCAAGAAGTTCCTTCTATTGTCCAATCTGAATCTACGCTCCTGCAACTTAAAACCATTAGACCTAGTCCTACCCTCTGGGGCAGCAGAGAACAAATCTGTACCCTCCTCTATGTGACAGCCCTTCAGGTACTTCAAGAGTGCAATCATGTCACCCCTCAGCCTTCTCTTCACCAGACTGAACATGCCAAGTTCCTTCAACCTTTCCTCATAAGACTTGTTCTCCATACCAGCTATCATCCTCGTCGCCCTCTTCTGGACCCGCTCTAACTTGTCTATATCTTTCTTAAAATGAGGTGCCCAGAACTGAACGCAGTATTCCAGATGAGGCCTGACCAATGCAGAATATAGTGGGACTATTACTTCCCTCGACCTGGAAACTATAGCTCTGTTTATGCAGCCCAAAACCACGTTTGCCTTTTTTGCCGCAGCATCACACTGCTGGGTCATGTTCAACTTGCGATCCAGTACAATTCCAAGGTCCTTCTCACACGCACAACTGCTAAGCTGGGTATTTCCCATCCTGTACCCGTGCAGTTGTTTTTGTGGCCTAAATGCAGAATCTTGCACTTGTCTTTATTGAATTTCATTTTATTAATTTCAGCCCAATTTTCTAGTCTATCCAGGTCCCTTTGGATTTTATTCCTGTCTTCCATTGTGTTAGCTATCCCTCCCAGTTTCGTATCATCCGTAAACTTCAAAAGGCTTCCCTCCACCCCATCATCTAAGTCATTGATAAAAATGTTGAAGAGTATCGGCCCCAGGACAGAACCCTGTGGCACTCCACTCGAAACCTCCTTCCAGTCCGAAGCAGAGCTACCGACAACCACTCTTTGAGTACGGTTTTCCAACCAGTTGTGAATCCACCTGACAGTATTTCCATGTAGTCCGCATTTGACCAGTTTGCTAATCAAAAGGTCGTGGGGGACTTTGTCAAACGCTTTGCTGAAATCTAGATAGATGACATCTACAGCATTTCCACCATCCACGAAGCTAGTGACCCGATCAAAAAAAGAGATGAGATTAGTCTGACAGGATTTTTTCTTGACAAACCCATGCTGGCTCCTACTAATCACAGCATTGTCATCTGGATAGTTGCCAATGGACTCTTTTATTATCTGTTCTAATATCTTTCCTGGTATTGAAGTCAGACTGACCGACCTGTAATTCCCCAGATCTTCTTTTTTACCCTTTTTAAAGAGCTGTCTCCAATCGTCCGGCACCTTTCCCGTTCTCCAGGATTTCTGAAAGATGATGACAAGAGGTTCCGAGAGTACATCAGCAAGTTCCTTCAATACTCTGGGATGCAGTTCATCAGGCCCTGGAGATTTGAACTCATTTAGGTTAACTAGGTATTTCCTGACTATCTCCTTATCAATCTTGAACAATGGCCTGCCTGTCTCCATGTGCACCTACCTACTGTTTAAGAGACGGGTGGCCCTCACAGATCTTGGTATCATCCCTGAACTTTGGCCATGATGGCTGGTGCTTATAGGAATTGGGAATCCAACAACACATGGAGGGCCACCTCGGCAATAGGATCTTTAGTGACTGTTGTCCTGCTAGTACCCCTGCCATCTGAGGTGGGGTGAGAGGCTATCCGAGAGAAGGTCTTCTTGGTGGTGGCATCCCTGCTTCTGAGATGCAATTTTAATCCTGTTGACTATTTTATATTGCTTTTATGACTTTGTGCCTATTACTTTTTTTAAAAAAACACCCTACATTTTGTTTTATTATTTTTGTTCACTTCCCTGAGAACATAAGGGTGCTACAAAAATACTTTAAATAAATAAATTGCCAAGCATCTTTTGCTATTAAGTATGCAAAAGCCTATTGCAGGGGTGGGGAATCTGGTACCACCAACACCCATAAGCCAGCTTTGCCAATGGTCAGGGATGATGGGAGTTGTAGTCCAGCCACAACTGCAGGACCACAGGTTCGCCATCCCTGGCCTATTGAGATGGGCATTGCTTCACCTGGCACAATGCACCACCAGTTCACAAGGGTGTCATACCACACTGTATCATTTCACAATATGAGAGAAACAGGCCAGGATGACAGCTGGATTTTATATTTTCAAACATATTCCTTCTTCCCAGGAGCCCTGGGTGCAATCTGAAACATGCATAGCACCTTATAGGGCCTCATTTGAATGTGTGCTAACTCCTCCCATGTTCTGTCTTGAAAGATGCAAATGTCATGGCTCCACCATCATCAGTCAACTTTGTCCTTTCCCCACCCCACCAACCATCCTTGCTCTGTTTATCACCTAGTCCAGGGGTAGCCAACATGATGCCCTTCAGATGAATGGCCAATTGTTTGGGATGATGCCAGTTGTAGCCTAACAAGGTTTGGAGAGTGCTCCTTTGGCTATCCCAGATCTAGCCTGATGGCGAGCTCTGGAGAAATGGAAACATTCTGGTGACATTTTTGTTGGTGTGTTAAAGGAATTGTCCTAATGTGGCTTTGGAATCCTTCTTATGGACCAACACCTTTAGTTTTTATTTCACACTCAATGGCTTGTGGCTACAAATATTCTGATGCAGCCAGGTAAAAGCGTAAGTAGGAGGATCATTCACTAAATGGATTTCAGAAGAGGCCACTTGGTAATCCATTCCCTGCTGGGCCCTCCTGTTCCACAACCACTATAGTCCCAGGGAGTTCTTGCTATAATTAGCTGCAGCCAGCAGGAAATTCCGCTCATCTGTTTCTATGAGTTCTATTTCCTTGGCCACCTTCTCAGAAGCTTGTAAAAATAATTATGCAAACGAGAAAAAACTCAAGAACCAAGCAGTGGCTGGAGGACTCCCAAGGGTGTGTGAATGTGAAGAGTGTGTGTGTGGGGGGAACGTCTCAGGAAGGCTGCTTTTCTGAATTAAAAGGCTAGAGGAAGGCTCCAAACAGGCACAGCAGGCTTACAATTGGAATGCCATCATCCTGGAAGTTCACTATGACTATAGTCAGAAAGGGTGCCCCCATGCCAGATATAGCTCAAGAGAGGCAGCCCTGTAGTGTGAGGCAACTGCTTCAGGCAGTGAAGTTGGGGCACATTTATTTATTACATTTATATCCCAACCTTTCCTCCAAGGACCTCAAGTGAGCGTACATGGTTCCCCCCCCCAACTTTATCCTCACAACAATCCTATGAAGTAGGCTAGGCTGAGAGATAATGGATTGTCCCATGGGCACCAAGTGACTTTCCTAGCTGAGTGAGGACCTGAACCCAGCACCAGTCCAATGCTGTATTCACTACACCACAGATGAGGAACTTTTGGCCTTCTAGATTTTGCTTGACTCCATCAGCCTTGGCCAGGATGGCCAATGATCATGGATGATGAGAGTTATAGATCAATGACATCTGAGGAGCCATAGCTTCCCTAGCCTTGTGTTACCCCAGCACTGCACCTGTTGTATTTTTACTTGACATGCATCTGTTAAAGCAGGAGTGACCAACTTGTGTCCCTCTAGATGTTGCTGAACTTCAACTTCCCTGACCATTGGCTATGCTGGCTGGGCTGATGGGAGTTGTAGTTGAGCAACATTTGCAGGGCCACAGGTCAGCTACCTAACCTGTTAGTTAAAGCTTAGTAAAAGACACATTGCTCTTGCAAGCAATAAAGGTGGCAACTTCACTGAGCATTATCATTCAAAATAGGTTCTGGAGCTGAGATATGACAGTCCTTGGTACAAACAAGTACTGCTGCTCCACCACCAGGGCAGCAGCCCTTCACTGTGGCCTCCCATCTCTGCCTATTTGCCTTGCCCTTCTTCCTACGTTTCGGGGTGGGGGAAGAGATGGAGATAACCCTGGAACATAATATGCTATTTCTTGTCAAAGATGCTCTATTCCAAAGCAAATTGGATTTAAGTATGCAAAGCAAGAGAGTGCACTGATGTTGCCTTGTTTTATTTACAAGACTCGTTCAAATCAGATTTGGATTTCTGAGCAGAGAATTTAAGGTGTTTTTATGTGCAAAGCTATTACAACCATGTATAAGAACATAAGAACATAAGAAGAGCCTGTTGGATCAGGCCAGTGGCCCATCTAGTCCAGCATCCTGTTCTCACAGTGGCCAACCAGGTGCCCGGGGGAAGCCTGCAAGCAGGACCCGAGTGCAAGAACACTCTCCCCTCCTGAGGCTTCCGGCAACTGGTTTTCAGAAGCATGCTGCCTCTGACTAGGATGGCAGAGCACAGCCATCATGGCTAGTAGCCATTGATAGCCCTGTCCTCCATGAATTTGTCTAATCTTCTTTTAAAGCCATCCAAGCTGGTGGCCATTACTGCGTCTTGTGGGAGCAAATTCCATAGTTTAACTATGCGCTGAGTAAAGAAGTACTTCCTTTTGTCTGTCCTGAATCTTCCAACATTCAGCTTCTTTGAATGTCCATGAGAGAGGGAGAAAAACTTTTCTCTATCTATGTATATATTAGCAAGTGCTCAAGCAACCTCTGAACATATCTTTGACAAGTTTTCCTATAATGAAATACATGTCCTAGGTGACCTTGGTCTTGTAAGCAACAACAGTTCAGGGAACAAGGGTGAGATTCCACTCAGTGGAGACTAGTTGCTCTGATGCAAGTGGTGTAGTGAATCTGCTCTAAGTTTTAGTCAGAACTTTCAAGAAGCTATCCAAGGTGCTGAACCTATTTTGGGAATAGTTTTCAGTACATTGGACAGCTCCTTGAAATTTCAGACTAAAACCCAGAGCAGATTCACTGCCTCACTGACATTGGAGGCACCAGGCAGCACTGCACAATTAATGTAATGCCGCCCTGGGCTCCTACTGGGAGAAAGGGCAGGATAGAATTAATTAAGTCTTAGCACATTTGAGAAAATCCTTACAAGGTAGGCACACAAAACAGAGCAGGGAGGGGGTACCAGGAAAATAGTCTACTGGACATTTCTACTGCAGATTCACACAACCCCCATTGAAATGACTAGTGTCATTCATCTCTCTCTCTCTCTCTCTCTCTCTCTCGTGTGTGTGTCAATATCTGTCTCTATCTCTCCCCCTCCCCCTTTATCTATATAATTGCAGAAGGGGAGTTTTTTGAAAGCTTGGGCCCTATGTGGCAGGGTGTTTCCCAAAGTGGAACACCTGGTTTCCCATGGGAATTCGAGCAGCCCAGTAGGAAAGAACAGGGATCTACTGAGGGAAGTTGCACGTTATCAGGTCTTTCCACAGCACCACAAGTCAGGGTGCAGGTATGCACAGGGGACCTGCTGGGATGGAAAAGAGATGGAAGACTGCAGAGCTCTGTCTCTCCCCTGACTACCAAGGTAAAGTCCATCACCAGGCGAAATGGACTTTAG